>NC_137689.1:70076072-70128572 GCF_963989245.1 Nansenia antarctica | reverse complement strand
TGAAATTGGCAACCATAAAAAAAATATTAAAAAACGTTCCCATTTGCATTTCCATTATATTGCCTTTGCATAAATACTAAAAATGCATCATATTCGAACATGAACATATTCTTTGTCTGCTGAAATGATTCCTTAGAACTTACAGTGTTTCATTAGAGACTATATTGCAATGTGTACCCAAAAGCCCAGGATAACGTAATATTGTTTACACTTAACTATTTAGTTCTTTCTTCTAAAACATATTTAATAACTGAGATGCCTTCTGAGGGTTCAATAACACCACAGTATCATTATCACGATGCCATACAATGGTAGAAGCAACAGTTTAGTGCATTTTCCATGTAGGCCTATATAATAACCAAGTAATAGAGTTCATTCAAATACTTTCAAAGTGAATTCACATTTGGAGTGTTGAGCTTCACATTTCATAATAGTTTGAGAGAGGCTGCACTGAACATGAATAATGAAAAACCGAAAGGTGCTTAATTGGATTTTTATATTTGGGGGAAATTAATAATTGAAACCCCAATATTGTCAATGTTGGAGAAGAGCCTTTCCAAGATTTCCAATGGATCGTTATCATTAATCAGACCCACTGCTCCAGATGGATCACAATGGCCTACAACCAGCCATTTTACAACTCTTGTTAAACAAAGTCGGAGCCATATTATTGCTCCACAACCATTTATTGTTCATTATTACGCCTTCATGATATGAGCGAAAGTGCGAGCTGGAAAAACAGAAGGAGAAAGATAGAGAGTCTGACAGCAATGCCCAAGGATGGATAGAGGGATATGAAGAACATCAATAATGGAGCCGAAAGTGACAGACAGGAGAGCGGACAGACAGCGGAGGGGTTAGGGGACATCGGCATCCACTCAGTCTGCCACCCAGGAGACCAGCCCTGCCTTGCCATGGGGTCACACTCACATCTCTGAGGCGCTGGTCTCACACGTCCCTCTTCTGACTCCAACACTGTCATTCCACATGTGAATTACCTTTATAATCATGATTTATTCACCACACGCCACGCTCTCTCTTAGTAATGCCTTTTGAATGATAATGACCAGATGTGTTGTATTGCACACACATAATCATTCATTCCATTCATAGAGCACACAAAGAGAAATGATTTAAAACAAACAACCCCCGCTTCGGCCAATACTCAGAGTTTTTATGGAGGTTCACAGAAACAGAACGGTTTTTGAAGATATAAATTATGTTTGGCAAGGCAAAAGGCATCAATGGCCAAAAAGAAGTCCTAAGAAAAAGCTGCTATTAGCTTGCCATAAAACCTCTCAAAGACATTCTTTCAGCCACCATCTCATGTTCAATTACCATTCCAAACACGTACACACACCAACTCTAAAAGTAGCCCAATAGGTCAACAGAGATTCATCAAATAACTATTGAAGAGATCGAGCAATCTCAGACACCCCTTCCCCCCCACTCACCTCCCCCACCCCCTACATGCATTTGTATTAATTTGTGGCCATACTTTGTTTTTCGCGACTGCCAAAGAGATGAGATTCAATACTTTCTACCGGCTTCTGTAAAGATCTCAATTAAGATAGGCCTGAATGAACGCAGCTCAAAATGCTGAGCCACCTCCCAGTGTCGGACAATGATACTTACTGTAGGAGGCAATTTAAAACACCCTGGAACAATGCTGGGGGGGAACATCAGCAGACCACGTATATAAGGTCCTCAGAGGACCGGCTAGACTAGAGCCTACAATGCTATTCTATATTTACTGATTCTTTTATCTCCACTAAATGCAAAGACAGATGAACAAATGTCATAAATTGTTGAACGTGGCCCGTACTCCTGTACTGTATATCCCCAGTGATATGATATATTCATGTGTCAACACAATTGCATTTTCTCTGCAGAGGTTGACAATACAATAGACAATTCAGCCTTCACTGCTGATCCAAAGTAATTGGACGATTTTATTGATGCAAGATGTGAAATAATACCATTGATACAAAGATAGCAGCACGTTAATCTTGATATTTCTTGTTAATGATGGCTAAACCATCCAAATGACATGAATTGAATCAGAACTGGTTTCCTATGACAGATTGTTTCCTTAGTTGGGTCTTTGAACTACGTAATCTGCAACCTTGTCCGAGACCCACAACGACTTGTGTTAGCTCCCGTAGCTAACAGTCTAAGCAGGCTAAGCCTGTCTTGAGGCACACCACAAAAATTCAGCTCTCGAAAACAAGAAAGAAATACAATAAAATGGGGGAAATATTACTTAAAATACCGGTAAGCAAAATTATCTGCCAACAGAAGAGGAAAATCTCACATGCTAATATTTAACAAGTAAAACATATCTTAAAACTAGTGCAGACAAACTGCCTTGATTTAAGATATTTAATCTTACTTAGATTTACTCTTTGCAGTGAAGGTTGGACACCTGGTCGGTCACACGTTGGCGCAGTCTGGGCTAAGCTGGGCAGTGCAGAGGAGCAGGTAAGGAATGGTAAGTACCGGTTCTACGAGCCAAAAGTGAAAGGTTCTTGGCACTAAATGTTTGATCGCCTCATTTTAATTCTCTTTTGTACTCGGAGCAAAGGTGCCAATTTTCGTTGACATTTTGACTTGACGACAGACAGGAGAATGCTCTGTTAGTACTTAATAGGATTTATACTAAAGGGCATGTTGAATGACAATGAAATCGCTGACATTTCTCCCCTTTGGTGTGATCAATAACTGGACAGAACAACAGGCATGCTCCAGAGGCTAAAGTATTGTGCCCCCCAAGTGAAGTCTAACTTTCTTATCTTAAAACCATTCATACCACAGATACAAAGATGATCTTCTTTCTAGATCATCATCTGACCTCAACCTGAGGTCAGACTCCTTTCTTCCAGGACCACCCCAGCCCTTCCGCTTTGTCAAGGGGAGTTTCAACACCCAAACCATGTGAGCCACATTGCCTGCTAGCTGCCTCCTCTAGATTAGATTCAACTTCATTGTTATTGACAGAGTACAAGGACTAAAACAAAGAAACGCAGTTTGGCATCCAATCAGAAGGTGCAAATGGTACATCAAAGTATACGGTATTGCAGTGAATATAAGTAAATTAATAAGTAAGTTAATATGAAAGTCTATATATACATGCAATGAATATGAATATAAAAAGTCAATATGTGTGCAATGAATATCAATATGATATGTACAGTTAAGATATACAGTATGATATATACAGAACAAGGGTGAAGGGGGTGAATATGTACAGTATGCTATAATAAGAATGTCAATCTCATGTCTCACTCTATGTTTACCAAGTAATGAAAAACCTCTAGGAACAGGAGGATTCTGATTGCAAAGTATGACCTGGAGTTGACCTCTTAATGAACATAACACATGTTTTAAATGTCATAACTCAAGATTTAAATGTCATTCAGTGTCTGGAGGTAAAGAAGTTATTCATCCAACTTAAATGTCCCTCAGATCCTTTGGGCTTTTTTGGCCGTCTTGGCCGGGGTGCGCTGATATTCATGCAGCGGGGGTTACTTCTCTGTGGTAGACTACATATTATTTTTTGCAAGGGAGGAGTAGAAATGTTTCTCTCCTGTTTTGAGTAACTGACAAAGTTCATAAATGTCCGGAAGCTATCGGAAAATGGTGGCGTGTTGTCATGGAGAGCAGCCCGGTGCAGCAGCCAAAATGTTGGAACACGTTGGACATTTATCTAAGAAGTGTACAACGTAGAGGCCGCCTGAGGGTAAACCTGTTCTCACCAAGGGTAAATGGTAAACACATATTTGAGTCTATTAGCACAGTACTAATAGGGCATTAGCCCCGTGATTAGCTAGTGATCTTCATTTGGGACCATCACTCCCTGAAAATATGAAATAGCCTAGGGGTTGCTACTTTGCAAATGAAGCATACCAGTGACAGTATACTGTAGTCTTTACTACTTGAACTATCTATTTTATTACTAGTTGTACTGCTAATTGTATCCTGTACTATTGTCACTTTTTCTATCTTGAATTATGCCTATTGCCTTATTCTCTTTCTGCTGCAATGTCAGGAACTGAAGCCTACTCTCTCTTACACTTGTGTGATGTGACGTAACAATATAACTTGAAACTAGTCACCAACACTTTATTTCCAACAGCCGGAGGAGGAAATATGAATTCCATTAAATTATACATAATTTGATCTTCTGTGAGAGTTAAGGACCAACTTTGATAAATTGCTAAATGAAGCAGCCCTCTAAGTCTTCAAACATACCCGTTGGAAACGCTTTGACTGGAAACTGGGAGAACTAAATACACAGGTGACAACATTAAAATCGAAATATATTCTCCAAAGGATCTCCCCCACATGCTTGATTAGATTAGCTTGCTGACCGCACAGGTAAGGGACTGTTGAACAAAGCAGGGGCGACAGATATGGCGGGGGGGAGGGCAGGGTGGGGGGGGCAGGGTGGGGGGTTGATGTTGAAGCGTGTGTTGAGATTTTACACGCATTACTACGTTTGTTTACCATGTCAACTCTGGGCTTCTGCATCTTTGCATGATTGCTTTCAACAAGCTCCACTGGAAAGTCAGATTTCTTTATCATTTGCATAATTGTTAATATAATATACAGTGCCTTTGGAAAGTATTCAAACCCCTTCACTTTTTCCACATAAATGGATTAAGAATGTGCCACCAATTTGCACACAATTGAACAAATGTAAAAAAAAAAAAATGAAATACAGAAATACCTCATTTAATTGAGTCCATCTTAATGCAAGGATAATAGTTCATGTAATTTTGGAATTAATATCTTTGTTTTTGTAGAGTCTTTGATTTGCATTTGCAATAATTCTGTTCTCTGTCTGTGTCTCCTTGGAGACAGCTATTTCCCCCCCCGCCTACCTTTGATATGGAACATATTCAGTTAAAATGCACAAACACAGTTGGGTGGGTGCAAACATCATCTATTAGACAGTAGTCAGACAGTCTAGCAATTATCCAGGAGACACTCCTGATATAGTGCTGAGGAAAATGACGTACAGTACAGTATGTGAGCTGATTAGATTCTGGCCTTAGAGACTCTTTCCATTGTTGGGGAATAACCAACCGACGTCTCTGAAAATGGTTGTTACAGTACGCCAGCGTCCAGAATGAGCAGAAGGTACTTAGAAGGAACATTTATCACATTGAAGTAGGTGAATCCGATGGCTTTCATCATTAACTGTCTGTTATCAAACCCCTATAGCACAGCAGGACTAATGTAACAGGAACATGCTAATAACTTGAAATCTATAATGCTATTCTATATTTACTGACTCTTTTATCTTCCACTAAATGCAGAGATACATGAACAAATGGCATACATTGTTGATAGTATGAACGTGGCCTGTACAGCGCTATATATCCCAAGTGGTGATATCCATTCATGTGTCAACAGAATTGCATTTTCTGCGCAGAAGCTGACAATAATCTGTATGAAAAACTTAACCAAGCTTGAAATGTGACCGCAACCTTGTCTCTCATGTTTCCTAATTTGACAGTGCAATAAATTCACTCAATCACATCACGTCTTCAACTTCAACTTGAATGGCAGAACCCCATGTTACTTCCATAGAGAAAGTCACATACACGCACACACGCACACACACACACACACACACACACACACACACACACACACACACACACACACACAAATTGTTATCTGATATCTGAGGTCTTCAGAGTATGGAACCATCTCAGCAACGTTCTTGTTGAAGGTTACACATCAATTCATCAAACAGAACGACACAGTCTCTCTTTCACATAGAAAATCAAACACAATCTCTTCAACATCTGATGCTTTTGTTGTTTTCCTGTTTGTGCATTTGGGTATGTGGGCTGTAGCAGCCTTGCGAGGACAGCCTCTACACAACGGAGTAATGGACCGAGGACCCAGAGCCGCCTGCAGCCACTGATAGTAAATGAGGCCCATTTAGACAACATTGTTTTCCGATGGCTGAGCCCCCTCGCTCAGCCCAGAAGATCTGGAATCGGAGCCTTTCATTTTAGTTCCAGAAACAATCTATTAAGATCTCAGGACACGACCAGGAATCTATCTGCCAAATGGTATTTGCTTGTTGTCTTGGGAGGCAAGCCCCCTTGCAAGAAGTAGATCCTGCTTCAGAGAGTAATTCATGTTCACTCTATGCATCTACTAATCACTGTTCTCCTGAGAACCACACCTTCCTATGTGGGCCAGACAATCAGAGGGAAACTTAATCCAGGATATATCTATTTGTCACCATGTGTTCCATGTTAACAGATTTCACACAAAAATAAACTGATGTTGCCATACTGTATGAAAAAGCCACTGGTTTTTGTGAGAAATTACTGTAGCCCACTGACAGTTGTAAATTCCCATATTATATTTTAAGCAAACCTTTTCACTGCTGATTGTGTTGCATTTGGTTGCTGTTTGGAGCCGATAAAGCTTTTGGTGGGGAGCAATCTCCGCTGGATTCAATTGGAAACCGGTCGACTGGAAAGCTTTAGCTTACCCAGCAACGAGAGGATTTGCCAAAAGTAGTATTTCTCTGCATCCCTCCTCAAACATTGCTGGGAACCTGTTCAAAGTGGCCCGTGTGTGAGTGAGAGAAATACATTAACATAAGACAGGCATTCAGGAGAGGCGGAGTGAGATATCTCTGCTTAACTGCTGGCTCTTGGACCAAGACAAACAGATGCACTCGACTCATTCCCTTAATGGAGAAGTACACCTGCAAAACAGTTTGTGGTTACAGTACGTACAGGTCATATTATGACTATGATGAGATGCTTGTTTTTATGCCGTTATTTTAGTTTTTTTTGCATTTATTGTTATTGCAGAGTGGCTGCTATATGCCTGACTGCAAAAATGGTTTAATTGACATGATTATATGTAAATAGACTCAACTTTATTTTCTACTCTCATTTATTACTTTTACAGCTACTAGGATTATTAATTGGGCCAAAAAGGAAAGTGTTTGATAGGGTCTAGCCAAGTTAAAATCATGTTTTGTAACCATGGAAATGTAGTTTGACGTCTTTTGATTGGATTTTTCTATCAATGTCTATAAATGACGTTATTATGAATGATGATGATGGTCCAAGGGGAAGGTTCTCACTCAGTGCTCGTGTCGGCCACCGACCTACACTTTGACCTCATGTCCTTGTACCTGCCACCTTAGTGCCTTCCATCTTTTTTAATGCAATGTGCTCTAATCAGTGGCTTTAAAGGAGAAACCCTCCCATATTAATAGGTTCCATTTTGTGTGCAAAGGCTTAGTGCACGGAGCAGAACTGTTGTATGACTTAGTGACTTAAGCCCTCAGAATAAGAATTCTTAATTACTTTAGAGAGCTAAGTGTTGAATGTACTCAACGACCCTGACCAAAATGACCAATCATAATATACAGTAATTTTGCATAAGGAGAGTTTTGTGATAAAAAAAATGTGACAGCAGCTGGTGAAACCGGGAACAAGTCGCCAACCAATCAAAATGTTCAGACTTTTATTCAGAACATTTGTAATAAATGTCAATGTTGTTGAAAATCAATGACACACTCACACACTCACTAGTCAAGACACTAGCGAGGGGGTCGTTGATTTTCAACAACATTGAACACATTCAAACTTCGGTTGCCGACTTGTTCTCGGTTTTTCTGATGGAAAAAAGCTACGCTGTGATACTCTCATCACAATTGACATGAACAATGACAATTAATTATGTAACAGTAATGGATATTCTAAGATCTAATCTATTTTTAGATTAATTCTAATATCTTAATCTAGATTAATTCTAAAATAATCTAATTGTTCTGAGGCTGAGTATGTGTTTACTAAATGTTTCCACTATGCACTGATTCTGTAAATAATACAAACCATTTTGTGATGGCTCCTCACTGATATACATTGCATGCGTTATTTGTAACTGGACTGCAGTGGACAATTTGGCCCCTATCCACACGTTTAGGTCACTTTCTGCAGTGGCAGAAAATCGCCTGAGAATCCCATTGGCTTTCTGTCAGATACTTTTGCCAACAATGGGCTTTCTGACCACTTTCCATATTGGCTGATAGGGGCCAAATAAGCTTCCCTCCGAGAAAACAATGAAAGACAGCACTTAGACAAAGGAAATTAGCAGTATGATTGCGCAATTAAGTTGTTTGAAAAACAATTACACTAGGGACTCCACTGGTTGTGTATTTTTGAATTTAAGGTAGAGACGCAAATGGGTGTAAGAAATGAAAAGGGCTTTCTTGTTAGCGCCTCAAACAACACACCTGTTCTCCATCTCATAAGTCTGTGTTATTATGTCTTTGTTTAGACTAGTTTTGATGTTGATGCACAATGAAACACATTATACAGTGCCTCGGAAATAGATTCTCAGGTGTAGCCTTGTTCCCTTCAAACTCAGGCTGTGCAGGTCGAAGGTTATTCAATTACAACAAAATACTTGTTTTCTTTCAGACTTTTTCTTCACCAGGGGAGTTCTGCTTCTCAAGCTGCGGTGGCTGTCATTGGAAACCTGTGTTACTGGCTGCACTCTAGTCCTACTGCCCAGGAGAAAAACAACAACAAAAACCTTCAGAATACAGAAATATTAAGCATTGCCAAACGTCGTGTGGCATTATATTTTATATTAAGCCTATAATCAACTAAAGGGTCCAAACCATATCATGTTAAATGAAAAGAACTAAACTAAATGTCTATTTTGACGATGCACTGAGTTTATTTCAGATTTTCCCCCTTCCAAGTGACAGTCCATTGTAAAATGATATGAATGCGGCGCACAAATTATTTAAACAAGGCGTGTCCGCCTCTCTGCTGAGGTTGTGGGTTTGTTTCCCGCTGGTACAATACATACTGAAAGATGTATGCACTCACTGTAATGTAAGTTGCTAAATGGCATATATAATTAATAGCTTCTCAATACATAGGCACAGCGTAGGTGTAGGAAAATGTGCACATTATGTCACTTAGGTTCTTTTCACCATGCATATCTCTAGTATACTTAGTAAGTCTGAATATACTTAGTATATTAAAGGATACTAAAATTACCCATATTCAATTGGATAGCATAGACATAAACACTACTGTTAGACATAAACAGTACACTTACAGGCCCGTAAAACCATGACTACATGTTTAACACATACATACACTCACTCGCTTGTACTCACATAGTATATACACACACACACACACACATGCACACACACACACACACACACACACACACACACACACACACACACACACACACACACACTGCATGGAAAAAGGCATTATAAATCAACAAAGAGTACTCTCAACTGTGTGCTCTCAAAGTGTACTCTCACCAATTTTGTTGAAACTGCATTTTGGACAAAACAAACAGCTGAATGCTTTTTGTCCTCTGGGGAGAAAGGAATAAACCTTCAGTTGTTGATGGTCATGTCATCGTCATTAGCAACATAGGCTCCTGTCTAAAGAAGGTGTTAGGTTGCAAATCCCAATCGTGTCATAAAACCCACGTACAACCCGCGGTCACACATTAAAAGGCGTACAGTATTCTGTATATGTAGCAGTCAAGTAAGAACACAGAGTATGCAGGGTGTGAATTTCTGGCTCTTTTGACACGTATTTGCATAGCATTTGAATGATGAGACTTATGGTAATCCGGCCGCCTGTTTGATGTGTCTGAGGACACATTTTAAAACGAGATAGTCAACGAAGCTGAGAGCACTTAGTCCCCAAAAGCAAAGGCATAATCAGCCAAAGGATGACCTCCCAATCCAAACAGATGGCTCTAGAATGCTGCCAGCAAGGAGGTAGAAAAACATTGAAGTGGGAAAGCTAGTGTGCATCTTTGGTGTGAAAAGAGTTTAAAACCTTACAATATCTGTTGTGGGATCAGTCTAAGCTGGAATAGGGTGTGTGTGTGTGTGTGTGTGTGTGTGTGTGTGTGTGTGTGTGTGTGTGTGTGCGTGTGTGTGTGTGGGCGTGTCTTTGTGTGTGTGTGTGTGTGTGTGTGTGTGTGTGTGTGTGTCTGTGTGTGTGTGTGTGTGTGTGTGTGTCTGTGTGTGTGCGTGTATGTGTGTGTGTGTGTGTGTGTATGTGTGGGTGTGTGTGTGTGTGCGTGTGTGTGTGTGTGTGTGTGTGTGTGTGTGTGTGTGTGTGTGTGCTTGTGCATGTGCATGTCTGTGTGTGTACGGTATGTGTGGTTCATGGATACAGGTATGTGTGTCCTTTCATAGATAAGAGGGTGTGAATAAAGGTTGCCTTGTGGATGAGACATTATCAGCCATTTCACACTCATAGCTTGAGGATTTATGGGTACAGGATAGAACCATGGCACTCGATCCAGAGCAGCAGTGTCACCTACTCAGTTTCCATGGGAACACTGTAAGGGCAAACTCCGAATACTTCTACTGGACTGTCTGGTAGGACAAAATGGCCCCTCTTAGCTGTAGTGCTTCCAATTGGCAGATTCAATGTATTTTTGTACCCGAAAAAAAATGTTGGGCAAGCAACAAATCAACACATCTCAGGACACATCTCACTGTACTGTAGGTCACAGTAGGTCACAGAAACAACAGTACCAACATCCAACATCCAACCAGTCTCCTCACTGTGGCTGTGAGAATGTTGGAAAGACAAGGCAAGGCATTATAGTTGAGGAATGAGGTTCCAAAACTGTTGCTACAGTGACAGTGGTGGTTTACGGGAAGTGTCAAATAATGATAACAAGAGTAAACCCACTAAGGTAAACCCACCGTGCTCAGCGAGGGCCACAGCGTTATACGTGTGAGAAGCCTTTGCTTTCCAGAAGAGCAGTTCTTCTTCCATATCTCCTCATTAATCTAGCGGAATCTTAAAAAGAAAGCTCATTAAAGTCCCAAAATGTCCGAAATTGAAATTACCTTGTGAGAGGAAACTTTCTCATTCCAAATGACATCCCAGACGCATCATTATAAAAGGTCGTTAAGTATTCCATTCCTGCGGGAGATGATTAATAGTACCAAGCAGATAAAAGGCAACTTAACATTAAGCCCTGGATTATTTTTCCTGTGTCATGGAAATAGGGTCACTGCACAGAGAGAGAGAGAGAGAGAAAGAGAGAGAGAGAGAGAGATAGAAGGGGGGATCGGGGGACGGGGACGCAGGTGAATATAATAATGCTGCGTTGTTGTCATGACTGTATCCAGACCAACTGTGAGCTGCTTGTTCTAATTATGGAAGCATGTACAGTATATTAATGCTGATGGTGTGAGCGCTCCGCTCTCTGTAGAGACGGATCCCAAACAGCCCGGTGGTGCTCATATGCCACGGCTGTCCGGTTTTAATTGAGGACGCTAAGGCCGGCACGCCACGTGCACAGGGCACATTATCAACATGCAGCTGACTTGTTTTGAGCTAGAATCTT
The DNA here is from genome assembly GCF_963989245.1 of Nansenia antarctica. Taxonomy (NCBI): domain Eukaryota; kingdom Metazoa; phylum Chordata; class Actinopteri; order Argentiniformes; family Microstomatidae; genus Nansenia; species Nansenia antarctica. The sequence goes on along the minus strand of NC_137689.1, from coordinate 70,117,163 downwards.
GTCTATAGTAATTTCAGTGCTGAGCGGCTCAGTGAGTGGAAACTGTGAAAAACGACTGAGATGTTTAAAAGGTTGATATATGAGAGTATAGTGTATGTATATACCATTCGGTGCCACTCAGAACCTAATCCCATTGCCTACTAAACTGTGACAGTACACCATTACTCTACGGCTTCATTCACTCCCACCATGGCTATATTATATATATATATACAGTCATGTGAGAAAGTATGTCATTGTAATGTTAAATGTAAAAATGTCAATTAGAATCAAGGGCACCACATCAGGTGCAAATGATTAGAACATCGTTAGAGAGGATTTTGGAGGAGCCTGTCTTATCTAAAACCTCAGACATTTAGTTTGGTTTGCTCTTGATTGTTGAAGTGAGTGGTGGTATCATCATGGCGAGATCAGAAGAGCTCTCTGAGGCGTACGAGTTATGATTGGCATTTAGCAGACGCCTTATTCCAAAGCGACTTACAATCGATACATTTGACTAAGCAAGTTAATCATCAGTTCACCAGTTGTAGCAGGAAGAGTAATCTAGCTCAGGCCCAGGGCCTTTGGCAGTCTCTGTGATAGAAGAAAAAAATAAAATGAACGTTTATTTTTATTTTTATAGACACTAGAGAAACAGTACAAGGGGGGCAGTAGAAGTCTTAGGGGACACAGTAAAGGGGAAAAGTAGGTGTCTCAGGAGACACAGTGCTGGGGGGTAGTAGATGTCTCAGGAGGAGCAGTTACAGTGTAACCTGAAGAGATGGGTCTTCAGTCTCCGACGGAAGATGGGTAGTGACTCTGCAGTTCTGACAGCCGTGGGAAGCACATTCCACCAGTGGGGAGCCAGTGTAGTGAAGAGACGTGATCGGGCAGCGCGCCGACTGCCGTGTTGGCGTAGAGGTGGTGGGGCCAGTCGGCCAGAAGAGGTGTGTCCGGATGTTTGTTTTTTACAAGTGGAGAACATTTAAAACAACTGCTAGCATGGCAATGTCAGGCCGTCCTAGCAAGGTCAGCCCAAGAGAAGACAGCAAGATGCTTAAAGAAGTCGCCAACAATCCTAAAATGTCACAGGACCTGCAGGTAGCTCTTGCCATACTTGATATCAATGTACATGCATCTACCATCAGAAAGAGTTTGTACAAGTTTGATTTTCATGCGAAGTGTGTAAGGAGGAAACCCTTGCTGTAAAAAAAAAACACCTGGCTCAAGTTTGCCAGAGTACACCTAGACAAACACCAGGACATCTGGAACAATATAGAGGCGGCTGTCGTGCAGGAGGTAGAGCCGGAGTCTAATGATCGCAAGGTTGGCAGATCGGCGGTTTGAGACCCGGCTGGCCACATGTCGAAGTGTCCTTGGGCAAGACACTGAACCCCAAATTGCTCCCAATGAGCGGGCTGGAGCCTTGCATGGTAGCTTGCCACCATTGGTGTGTGGATGTGTGTGTGAATGGGTGAATGAGAGGCCTTTGTAAAGCGCTTTGGATAAAGGCGCTATAAAAGTGCAGTCAATCCATTAATATTGCCAGAGTACACTTACACAAACACCAGGAGATCTGGAACAATGTGCTTTGGACAGATGAATTCAAAGTTGAATTATTTGGGCACAGTAACAGAAGACTGTGTGAAGCATGGGGGTGGAAATGTCATGGTTTGGGGCTGCTTTGCTGCAGCAGGGCCTGGCCAACTCATCATCATAGAATCCACTATGAATTATTTATTGTATCAGAGGGTGCTTGAGGAAAATTGTGAGACAATCTGTCCAAAAAGTTAAACTGAAGCGTATGTGGACCATGCAACATGACAATGACCCAAAACGTTTCAGTAAATCCACCAAGGGATGGCAAGGAAAAGAAAGAAATGGAGTTCTGTAATGGCTGTTTTTGGTTAATTTACACCACCTTTATCTCTAGATATTGTTTGAAAGAAGACAAATATTGATATGTCCATATTTCTTGGAAAAATATTGATATGTCCATAAAAACAACAAACTATTTCATGGGGTGTCCTAATTTTTTTCACATGACTGCATATTACACTTTTTATGGGAGTCTAGCACCTCTCCACGAGGTCCATCTGCCGTTTTTTATTCTCTACCAATCAGGTTAGCTGGGATTCAGGATTCTTAGGGGGCTTTGGATACACATGAGCTGTTGTCTTTAGGAAAAGCTAATTGATTTCTGACACGGGGGCATCTGCCATGATCACCAGAGAGAAGACTGCTCTTCTCAAGTTAAATGCCATCTGTGATGTATAAAGGGGATTCACAGTGTCTCTCTCTCTCTGTGTCTGTGTGTGTCTGTGTGTGTGTGTGTGTGTGTGTGTGTGTGTGTGTGTGTGTGTGTGTGTGAGTGTGTGTGTTTGTGTGTGATGTGTTTATGCTCTTTGTCTCCCAATACTATTGCGTTCCTAGCTGTGATTTCATTACCTCACACTCCAACACACACACACTCTCTCTCTCTCTCTCTCTCTCTCTCTCTCTCTCTCTCTCTCTCTCTCTCTCTCTCTCTCTCTCTCTCTCTCTCTCTCTCTCTCTCTCTCTCTCTCTCTCTTACTCATTCCCTCCTTCCCTCGCTCTTCTTTCATCTTGCACTGCTGGCCTCACCTTTATCTGTTTCATCTCCTCACCCCCACTCTGAAATGTCTCTCTCTCTCTCCCTCTCCCTCTCTCTCCCTCTGTCCCTCTCTCTCCCTCTGTCTCTCCCTCTCCCTCTTCACCTCTCTGTCTCTCTCTTTCTCTCTCTCTCTCTGTCTCTCTCTCCCTCTCTCTCTCATACTCTCTCTTCGCCTCTCTGTCTCTCTCTCCCTCTCCCTCTCTTCCTCTCTCTCTGTTTCTCTCTCCCTCTGTCCCTCTCTCTCTGTCTCTCTCTCTCTGTCTCCCTCTCCCTCTTCCTCTCTCTCTGTCTCTCTCTCCCTCTCCCTCTGTCCCTCTCTCTCTGTCTCTCTCTCTGTCTCCCTCTCCCTCTCTCTCTCTCCCTCTCCCTCTGTCCCTCTCTCTCTGTCTCTCTCTCCCTCTCCCTCTCTTCCTCTCTCTCTCTCTGTCTCCCTCTCTCTCTCCCTCTCCCACTCTCTCCCTCTCTCTCTCTCTCTCTCTCTCTCTCTCTCTCTCTCTCTCTCTCTCTCTCTCTCTCTCTCTCTCTCTCTCTCCAGCACACTAGGCACTATTATAATATACATTTGAATACCTTCTTCCGGCATTCATTACCAGTGTAATTGTCCTTCTGCTCCATCGTGTGCCCTTGCCTATAGCTCACGGAACACAGCTACACCGTTGCTCAGTTAATTCAGCTATTCATGAATACAGTCTGGGAACACTACTTCAGTTACAGATTGAAGTCCGGATCTAATAAATGTTGTAAATCACAGCCTGCAAAATCCTACAAGCCCCATGGCTTCTGTTAGCCTTATCTTCACCTACAGTACACATTTCTAACGAGCAACATTGCTACATTCATCATCTGCCTGCCGCGCATCTACCTACCTGGAGTGATCTGATCACTCCGCTCTCATCATGCAAACTCACTTAATCCGCACAGACGACTCCTGCAGAATCAATATGCCCAGGAGTCTAAAAATAAGAGCTCAGAACAGTGTATGGAGACTGAAGCCCCCTTCACAGAGTATTAGCAAGCTGTTTAGCTGTGCTTTCATACCATCCAATTGGAATTCATGCCTGTCCCTATGCCCATGTTAACGCCTCAACCATATCAAACCATTAATTAAGGCTGCGTCAAACCCACCTTTGGTGCACCAGTGTGGGTTGTGTGTGGTTGTAGGCTGAATCGCTGTGCCTGGGCCTATTTCCAACATGCATATGAGTTGAATTAGTCTAGGCAAGCCTACTCCTCTTTAGGGAGAGGAAGTAGCTTTGTTCACGTCACATCACAAACAGCTACCTGTTTGGGGCCCACTGCAGTATATCGGGTTGCGTTTAGAAAGCTAAATCGTGTATATTAACAGATCCCGACAGTAGCTTGATCTCCGCATGCTGCAACATGTGGCGGATTGAGTTTTGTTCCTATGTGAATACGCGTATTAATCAGACTCGGATTCAGATTTCCCATTGGGGAAGTGTGTCCAAACTTTTGACTGGTACTGGTATAGTATAATGATAATTCATGGATGGTTTAGTTTGATAAGTCTGAATCTGAGTCTGATGATTAATAGCGACACTTTAAATGAATGGGCAATAACACTATGTGCAATATGACAACCCTAGTCGTCTTATCTGTACAGTATAGTATAGTGGATAGTGTACATAGCCTTTATTTATGTAAACCAGCTCCTTTCCCTTCTTTTTTCTTCTTCTTTTTTTTCCTTTCCTAGCACCAGGGGAGCCACCCCTCCCAAATTTCGTTGTTTGGTACCTGTACTATAGCAATGACAATAAAGACCATTCATTCATTCATTCATTCATTCATTCATTCATTCATTCATTATTCACACAGGAACAAAACTCAATGGTTAATATATGTATTTTTTTCCACACAGAAACAACAATCTACTACTACTTTTACTTTTTTGGTTTGTTTTTGGTCATCTACATATACGTGGCTCAGTATCCTGGGCTCAGCCTCTGCTCCGTGAATGTCAGTGGGAAGAATTTATCTGGAGACAGGATTTAGCTTTAGCCTGCGGACCCATAAGCATGTGGGCAATATGGGAGCTCAGAGACATTGGGAAAAAAACAAACCATACAGAGGTTTTATTTGTTTCAGATGTTTCTTGGCATCAGGCACAGCAGACACACACAGTCCTCCTCCTGATATCCTTCTCCTCACTGTTTGTCTGCCCTAAGCTAGTTCCCTCCAGCTGATAGGATTTATTCCTGTGTTATTTCAAGCCCCCTGAGTTACCTGTGGGTAAGGCTCTCTCTCCCTCTCTCTCTCTCTATCTCTCTCTCTCTCTCTCTCTCTCTCTCTCTCTCTGCGTGTGGTTTGACCTGATGCTGAGGTTTGTAAAGACTGCTGCTATCTGTGTGAGAAGCAACCCTGTTCCAAGGCTCCATATGGATATGGAGGTCTGTTAAGGCCCAGGTCACACTAGCCCCAGCAGGAAATTGATTAAAAAGATATAGTGTTTGTATGAAATCACTATCCAATGTGATCCGTGGCATTAGAACGTGACATTTGAAACAACCTAGCAACTCAATATCGTCACGAATCTGAGGCAGAACCCAAATGCAGCCGACACAGACAGACAGGCAGGTAGGTGGGTGGGTGAATTCACCCCTTGGCCCTACCACTTACTGGACTGATTACTGATGGCGAGCAAGTGGGCAGAAAAAGGGAGAAAGAGGGCTTTTAAAATAGCCGAGTGACTGAACAAAGCAACCCAGCAACTCAATGAAACCTTACTAGGAAATTACTATGTGGAAAGTTCAACTCCCTTGAAGAAGAAAAACTGCCAAAACGTGTGAGACGGGCACGGACAGACCCTTGTCATCTCATTGTCCGTCAACGGATGACTCTCTCATAGAGAAACCACTGGCTCAATATACATTAACGGATAGCAAAGCTTGGTGTGGCCAAGTCTTTAAAGCTTTATAGGTTCATGGAATGACATCAGCCAACATACATGGTCCAATATTTCCCGGTTCGTTGAACATTGAAGCTGACACAGTATTACTTCACGTTCGTGTTTGACGGAAGCAATTGGAATGTTGAATAATAATATTAATTATTATTATGGTCCACAGGAATACTGTTTGACACGATATGGTACTGCTTCAGGCAATGTTTGGCAGTGGGTGGGTGTCTACGTGTGTGTGTGTGTGTGTGTGTGTGTGACTAATGACTAATAATGAATAATAAAAAAGGACAATGTATTCGTAGGTACAGGCAAGGGTACAGGCAAGGGCATACTGTCATACTATGGTCTCATAAATGAGATTGGAGTAACCTCCTCCTCTCACATACACACATATATCTATATATACAGTACATCAAGTCTATATTGCAAACATTTTCTTTGCTTAATGCCATACATTTAGCCTGATCTACTCACACACTGGTTTTCACCTCTCTCTCCTCTTCTCTCTCCTCTTCTCTCCCCTCCTCTATCACCTCTTCTCCCTCCTCCTCTCTCCCCTCTCTCCTCCTCAGAGAAACCGGGTCTCTTCTCCTGGTCTTCAGGTTCACAGCGACCACAACACAGACCTCCCCCAGCAGACCACAGCTCAGCAGGGTGCAACACCACACCGCGTAGATCACAGAGTCGATGCCAAAGGGGTCCTTCTCCTGATAGATTAGGAGAGTCTTGTTTGATGAGTGACACACATCAGAGTGATAGACAACACACCAATATTGACCACTGTCCTCCAGTGAGAGATAAGAGAGGACCAGGGGGGTAAGGGAGTGAGACACATTGATTCGTCCAATCAAATCTTCAGGAGTTTCTTCTCTCCACCATGGATCTGAGTCCAGAATGACACCATCGTGCTGAGCAGTCTGTCTGTACCACACAACCCTGCCTGACTTAGTGAGACTAGAGTTACAGCTGAGTAGAACATAGAACAACCTACTCTCACTCTGAGTAGAACACTGTAACGGGGGCACAGTGGGGGCAGACCAGTAGAAGATAACTGTTGATGTATATGTTACGGTACATGTGGGAAAACGGTACATATGGGAAAACTAGGGTTAGGGTTAGGTGCTATGGTGCTATGGTTAAGGTTAGGGTTAGGGTTAGGGGTAGGGTTAGGGTTAGGATTAGGGTTAGGGGTAGGGTTAGACATGCCAGCATGTACCAAGTGGACGTAGCACCTAACCCTAATCCTAGTTTTCCCACATGTACCGTATTCCCACATGTACCGTAACATATACACCAGTGTCATATTGAAGACAGTAATAACCCCATCAGAGATGGGACGACCAGGGACTCATTTCCCGCCACTCTTCCGCCGAACATGTACATCTGCTTATCTCCGTCAGTGAGGTCACTGGCGTCCTCAGAGAGGTGTCGAGATGGTGATGCTGGGAGGAGGGGTCCATGAGGGGTGTACCACATCCCTGTACCATTGGTGTCAGGATGGAAGCAGGGCAATGCAGCCTCCTCCCCCGGTGAGCCTAGAACAAACTCTGGTACACGTGTATCATGTGACTGCCAACACAACGCTGTCCATCCAGGGCTAGACAGAGGTAGTGTTGGTGATGCGGAGAGAGGAACTGTTGTCAACCACCTGTACTCTGCCTCTTAGGTCCTCCATGAGGGGGTTCAGGGTTCTGCTCTCATCCAGAAACATTCTCTCCCAGGCACCTGCTGCTGCCCCCTCACATTGCAGGTCTACTGTCTCTCACATACGCCCCATTTTCACACCCCTGCAGACTGAGAGACTGACGCTGTGGTTCTGTGACACTCTGGCCAGCCTGCTAACACTCCACCCTGCAGAGCCCTGAATGAGTCACACTGTGGATCCACAGAGAGTGAACTGTCTGATTGTCACTCATTGAATTTAGCTTTTAATCGATCCTTCAAGTCTGCAGCCAGTGTAGAATTCTCAGGTGACGGGTTAGAGGTTTTCCACAATAGCAGGGTCTCTTCAGCCATGGGCTTGAAGATCACATAGTCATTTCCCCCCAATAGGATTTTGAAAATAATAATCCCCACCTTCTTTTTCAATGTTGATTCTTTCTTGGTCCGCATCCAAGATGTCTGTCCGTCAGATGCCTACACTGTGTCTAACACTGTGTGAGCAGTGATGTCCTCCTGTAAGCCAGTGGCTCAGTCTTTCCCCCAGACTCCTTCTCAGTGTAAAAACGCTCCATGAAAGCTGAACAAATGTCTACAAATGGATATGTCGTCTAATGTCAAACTCTTCCATTCTCAGAAGTAAGGACAGACTGTTGAGTGTTCAGGGGTTGGGTTCCTTCTGACTTCCCTGTTGTTCTCTGTGTCAAATGTTGAGAGCAGCACATCGATAATTTTACTCACCAACTAAACCACATCACAGGAAAAAGGCTGCACTTCTGTGTGTGTGTTTGTGTGTGTGTGAGTGTGTGTGTGTGTGTGTGTGTGTGTGTGTGCGTGAGTGTGAGGGGAGGGGGGGGGGTGGCCGAATGCAGTGGTAGGTAATCTTCCCAATTATAGATTTCTACAGACAGACAGAAGAAAACAATACTAGTACTGCGAGCCTGACGAACTGTAAATTTGTTCAAAAAAATTCAATCAAAGATATATTTGAAAAGCTTTGATTCGGGAAGGGACAAAAACGCCATAGCGCATCCTGTTGTCTGTGGAACAAATTGCCAGAGGAAAAGAGAATACTCAATTCTTGAAACGACAGCCTCACAGAGTGATGCTGGGGACTGTTAAAAATTATTTCACAACTGGGAAGAGATCCAGACCTCCCCTTTCCATTTTTCTTATCAGCCTTTGCAAGCGACAAACTGAAATGCTACAAATGACAAATTTACAAAGAGACAGGAATGCCTTAAATGGCCTGTTAACTGGGTGGCTCTTGGCAGAATTCATTCCTTTCATATGAAGTCCATGCTTCGGTTTATTGATAATGATAAAATGGACATGAAAGATCCAATTTGAGCAGTTTGTCACTGATTTTGGTCTTCAATGTCAGTATTGTTTGGTGCCAATATTCTTTTCATTACTGCCATGCAATGTTGTCTTTCAACTATTGTTTCCCACTTAGCCTTTCAAACAGGAAATGTTATGCACAGGCAGAACAAGGGAGCATTTTTTACACAGCGTAAGCAGAACATACTTTGTGAAAAGTATTACACAGTTATAATTGCTTTGACTTACGGTTGTCCTTGGCCCACTGCTTAGCAACAATGCACACTTTAAATATCAGATTTGCTGTCTTGAGTCCTGCTGTTGAGAGGAACTAGCAAATCAATTGTGGAAAAAAAATAAAATAAAAAAATAATAGCAAGATGCTCTCCTTCCTTTCACCCCAGCATACTGTTCATGGACGCCACTTTGTTTTGGAGATGTCTGTCACTGACCCCACTGAGAGATCTAATGTCCAGAATGTCCCTCAGCTATCAAGCTCTTTAAGACCACACACAATGGACATCTTCAACCTGGCTCTTGCCTTATCACAGAGAAGAATGGAGGAGTCACTCTGGATTATGTGGCTGAAAACCCCCACTGTGCTTCTATTCAGGCACTGAATAAGCAGAAGTCGGTAGTCACAGTTTATTGACCTCCTGCTAAGATGTGAAACCTGCTTTTCCTTTTCATTTCCACAACATGCCTGGAGAATGTTTAATGAATTAGCCAAAATGGATGTCCTCGATGTTCTGACTGGGAGCATTCATGGCACTGTACTGTACTGTGTGTGTGCATGTGCGTGTGCGTGTGCATGTGTGTGTGTGTGTGTGTGTGTATGTGTGTGTGTGTGTGTGTGTGTGTGTGTGTGTGTGTGTGTGTCTGTGTGTGTGTGTGTGTGTGTGTGTGTGTGTGTGCACGCATGTCTGAGAGAGAGAGAGAGAGAGAGAGAGAGAGAGAGAGAGAGAGAGAGAGAGAGAGAGAGAGAGAGAGAGAGAGAGGGATAAATAAAAGAGAGGAGAATAACAGACAGCAGAAATAAGTTACAGAAACATGAAGGTACCTCGAGTTCCCTGAAGGACATGAGGGAGGAGAGCTTTCAAGAGAATCATAGGATTCTCAGTAGAACAGTTAGGCTAAGTTGTAGCTAGCTACAAGAATACCATTCAGACAGTCAGAGAGTGAAAAGTGAAAAGGTTGAGATGACGTCCCTTTATTGGGACAGGTGATAGCCCCCCCCCCCCCTGTCTCCTACTGTACTGTACTGTGTGTGGCTTCCTGCTAAGTTCAGAATAGATTCCAAGATCCTTCTGCTTGTTTATAAAGCTCTCACTGGCTTTTTTTAAATTTATTTTTTTTAAAAATTGCTAGCATATCAATAGCCCAATAGAGCTCTCAGGTCTTCTGACGCTGGTTTTCTCTGTGTACCACATGTACAAAAGCAGAGATTTGGTGAGGCTGCATTCTCATTTTATGCACCCAAGTTGTGGAAGGCACTGCCAGTTTACATTAGGGATGCAACCTCAGCAAATTATGTTCAAGTCAAGACTAAAAACCCATCTTTTTAATATTGCCTTTAAATGACTAAATAATTCAATTATGATTATATAATGATTGGAGCACTTTGAGCTGCAACATTTGCAGAAAAAGCGCTACACAAATAAAAAGTTATTATTATTATTATTATTATTACTGGGCTGTACCAGGCGTGAGTGAACAGGAGTCTGCAGCAAAAGGTAAGCAAGAGTGCATGTTCTCTGTGGTCCTCTATGGGCCTCTGTGGCTCAGTTGGTACTGCTTTGCGCTAACAACGCTTAAGTTGTGGGTTCGACTGCAATGTAAGCGTCAGCTAAATGGCATACATGTCCCATAGTGAGAGGGAGGTTAACAGTCGACTGAAAGAGTCACTTCACCAAGAGTGGATTGTTATTATCAGGTCTCTCTGTCAAATATGACTTATCAGCGGTCATCAATTTTGAAAAAACGTTGCACATTTTCTAACACGTCTCCAGACACCGATCCTGCAACTTCTGCAAAGTACACCTGAGATTGATCTTCCTCTTTTATTCATTGATTTTCAGGAGGATTCGGCCTGAGTGGAAGTCGTTGGCTCCCCGAATGCTGAACTTTTCCCAGGCCACTAGACAGCTCTGACTTCCTATTGTGTCCTGAATACTGTACCTGCAATAAGCCCTGGGAGGCTTGTTGAGCCTTTATGGGAATCGATCCCCACATCTAAACTAAGTGCAAAATAAGACAACAACAGTAATCCCTCTTGCCAATTCTGTCAGAGCAGTGAAGGACAGATGATTTTGTGAAATCCTGAAAAACCCCGAAATTGATCATTTGCTCTTTGCTTCAGACATGTTCTGGCTCACTCTTGCCTCGAAGACGTGAGCAGCACTTCATTTGGTACATCTGGTCCTAATGTTTTCCTCTGCTAGAGAGAGAGACAGAAAGATGCGGGGAGAGAGAGATGCGGGGAGAGAGAGACACAGAGAGAGAGAGATCCAGAGAGATGGGGGGGGGGGAGATAGAGAGGGGGAGATAGAGATGGAGAGAGAGAGGGGGAGAGAGAGATAGAGAGGAAGAGAAAGAGAGCGAGATGCAGAAGGAGAAAGGGGGAGAGAGACAGATAGAGAGAGAGAGAGAGAGAGAGAGAGAGAGAGAGAGAGAGAGAGAGAGAGAGAGAGAGCGAGAGTGACAGCGAATCTCTGCACAAAAGTGTTCACAGATTATATTCCTCAGAAGTAATTAGTAACTCTAATTGGTCAGTGGCAAACAGCTTTATTAGACATAGATGGCAGTTAGTTCTCTGTCCTCCAATCAGGAACAGCGATTGAGGAAGCACTGTAAATAGTCATTAAGTATTTCCATGGTTGTGTCAAACTGTTTTAAACCTGGTTAAAACAGTGATTGTGTGATTGTTTTGCAGTACATTTACATTTTACATTTTTGGCATTTAGCAGACGCCTTATTCCAAAGCGACTTACAATCAATACATTTGACTACCGGTAAGTAGACCTATCAATGTAATACTGGGTGAGAATGCAGTATCCTAAAACAGGTTCAGAGAAATACAGTATGTATAAAATCATGTCACGTCTTAAACCATCCACCTGTGCCCTTGATGTCCTGCCAACAAGCTTTTTAAAAAACATATTTAGCTGCATGGCAGGCGAACTAATACAAATAATTAACACCTCCCTTTCATCAGGAATCTTCCCTGAAGCCCTGAAAACTGCAGTTATTAAGCCTCTACTAAAAAAGAACGGCCTAGACCCATTTGTACTAAACAACTACAGACCCATATCAAACCTTCCCTGTACAGGAAAAATTATTGAAATGGTTGCCCACGAACAACTTAGCAATTATTTGACCCTAAATGATCTCTTTGATGACTTTCAATCAGGCTTTCGCCCCCTACATAGCACTGAAACGGCCCTTATTAAGGTCCTTAATGACATTCGCGTAAACACAGACTCCGGAAAAATCTCAGTTTTGGTACTACTAGATCTTAGTGCTGCCTTTGACACTGTAGACCATGACATTCTAATAGATAGACTAAAAACCTGGGTAGGACTTTCGGGCACTGCCCTAAACTGGTTTAGATCCTACCTACAGGACAGAAGCTACTATGTCTCCATTGGCAACTTTGTATCTGACCAAATTAAAATGACATGTGGGGTTCCCCAAGGGTCAATCCTTGGCCCCCTTCTATTCAATCTCTACATGCTTCCATTGGGACACATCATAAAAAAGAACAAAATTGCCTACCACAACTATGCGGATGACACTCAAATCTACATAGCCCTCTCACCGAACGACTATAGTCCCATTGACAATCTCTGTAATTGCATTGAGCAAATAAACGCCTGGATGACACAAAACTTCCTCCAACTAAACAAGGACAAAACAGAGATAATTGTATTCGGTGCACCTGACAAAAGATCGAAAGTCAGTGCAAAACTTGATTCTCTCTCTCTTCACAGTAAAAAACAGGTCAGAAATCTTGGTGTAATTCTAGACTCCGATCATAACTTCAACAGCCACATAAACTCAATAACTAAATCAGCCTATTATCACCTGAAAAACATAACAAGAATGAGAGGTTTCATGTCCAAGCAAGACCTTGAAAAACTCATCCATGCATTTGTTTCGAGTAGACTTGATTATTGTAATGGTCTACTAACAGGCCTATCTAAAGGAGCTGTTCGTAAATTGCAGCTCATCCAAAACGCCGCTGCTAGGGTCCTAACAAAAACAAAGAAATTTGAACACATTACACCAATCCTGAGATCCCTGCACTGGCTACCAGTCTCTCAGAGAATTGAATTCAAAATCCTCCTAATTACATACAAATCACAAAATGGTCTTGGACCAAAATACATATCAGATCTCCTCCCACCCTATATTCCCGCAAGGTCCCTAAGGTCAGCTGAGACAAATCAGCTAATAATTCCAAGAGTAAAAACAAAACACGGTGCAGCAGCTTTCAGTCACGCTGCTGCATGCTCCTGGAACAAACTCCCTGAAGAAATCAAACAGGCCCAAACCCTTAAAATATTTAAATCTAAGCTAAAAACCTTCATGTTTTGCACCAGTTATGATTAAACACAAACACTTCTATCAATGTCTTTTTTCCATTAACTATTGTCTTTTTAAATGTTTTATCTATTTACTTCTTATATTTGCTTTTATTCATTGTAATTTTTATTTTCTTATGCTCCTCTTGTGGAGGGATGTGGAGGGATATGGAGGGATATGGAGTGGTGTAGAGGGATGTAGAGGGATGTAGAGGGATGTAGAGGGATGTGGAGGGATGTAGAGGGATGTAGAGGGATGTGGAGGGATGTAGAGGGATGTGGAGGGATGTAGAGGGATGTGTAGAGGGATGTAGAGGAATGTGGAGGGATGTGGAGGGATGTAGAGGGTTGTAGAGGGATGTGGAGGGATGTGGAGGGATGTAGAGGGATGTAGAGGGTTGTAGAGGGATGTAGAGGGATGTAGAGGGATGTGGAGGGATGTAGAGGGATGTAGAGGGATGTAGAGGGATGTGGAGGGATGTAGAGGGATGTAGAGATTTGTAAAAGGATGTGGAGGGATATGATTAAACACAAACACTTCTATCAATGTCTTTTTCCCATTAACTATTGTCTTTTTAAATGTTTTATCTATTTACTTCTTATATTTGCTTTTATTCATTGTAATTGTTATTTTCTTATACTCCTCTTGCTGTATTTTTAAATAATGCATGTAAAGCACTTTGAATTGCCCCTGTTGTATGAAATGTGCTATACAAATAAACTTGCCTTGCCTTGCCTATGTGATCTAATTTATAATTTTATAATTTTGCCATTTAGCAGAAGCTTTTATCCAAAGCGATTTACAATTACGAATTACAGGGACATTCCCCCTGGAGTAACTGAGGGCTAAGTGCCTTACCCAAGGGCACACTAGTAGTGGTGTGGCTTCAGGCGGGATTTGAACTCACAACCTTCCGATCACAAGTCCAACTCACTATCCACTAGACCACCACTACCTCTGATCTGAATGGCTAAAACTGCGTTCCAAGCCATGCATTAGCCTCTGACAATCACACAGCTGAGAAAGAGGTGCTGGGCAGTTAAGGGTTAACATACATGTGCCAACCCGTTGGCTTTTCAAAACAAAAATCATGGCTGACATTACTCTCACCTCGAATTATGTTACTCCTGGTTACCACAAAACAACAATGTCAATATCTCGAACCTAAAATACATGTCTAACATACCAAACACTGAAGTAACACTACCCCAATGGGTGTTGTAGGCCTACTACCTAACAAGAGATTTCTTTGGCTGCACAATATAGTTGAACTGATTACACTCATTCAGCCAAAACAATGCAATGCAATGGATTCGGCGAGTAATCCCCACTACTCTACACTAACTAGGTAGTAGTGGGGATTACTCACCGAATCCATTGCGTTGCAATGTTTTGCAATGTTTTGGCTTGACTTGGCTTGACGTTGCAATGTTTTGGCTTGAGTGTGTAATTGATTTTTCGACAATGCTGACATTTATTTACATTTTTCAGAATAAAAGTCTGAATGGTCTGTCGGTTGGCAACCAGTTGCTGTCACATTTAGTCTTTAGTTCAGTGGGAAGAACATATAATAATAATAACTTTTTATTTGTATAGCGCTTTTCCTGCAAACGTTGCGGCTCAAAGTGCTCCAATCATTATATAATCATAATTTAATTATTTAGTCATTTAAAGGCAATATTAAAAAGATGGGTTTTTAGTCTTGACTTGAACATATTTGCTGAGGTTGCATCCCTAATGTAAACTGGCAGTGCCTTCCACAACTTGGGTGCATAAAATGAGAATGCAGCCTCACCAAATCTCTGCTTTTGTACATGTGGTACACAGAGAAAACCAACGATTGCAACGATATGAGCAGGGAATTACATTTACATTTTTGGCAATTACATTTTTGGCATTTAGCAGACGCCTTATTCCAAAGCGACTTACAATCAACACATTTGACTAAGCAAGTGAATCATCAATCCACCAGTCGTATCAGGAAGAGTAATCTAGCTCAGGCCAGGGGCCATTGGCAGTCTCAGTGATAGAAGGAAAACCTATTTTATATTTAAAAAAAAAAAATATATACAGTATATATATATAGACACTGGAGAACAGAGAGACAGTACAAGGGGGGCAGTAGAAGTCATAGGGGACACAGTAAAGGGGAAAAGCGGGTGTCTCAGGACTCAGACGCAGTGCTGGGGGGTAGTGGATGTCTCAGGAGGAGCAGTTAAGGTGTAACCTGAAGAGATGGGTCTTCAGTGCATCTCTGTCGACAGAGTCTCTACAGTCTTTACAGCATGCACAACTCATTCGCATAACCTAGAAGCAGGGCCGCTTTAAGGGGGGGCTAGCTGGGGCGGTGGCACAGGGCCTCGCGCTTTGGAGGGCTTCGCGTGAGGCAGGGTAAAAAAATAAAATAAAAAATATATTTTTTTTTGTTATTTTTTGTACCCTGGCTGGCGAGGCCCTCCAAAGCGCCAGGCAAGGGACCATATTATTATTTTTGCCTTTAATACATTTCTAAATGTTCACACATGTGATAATCATAGTCAATCATACATCTAAAATCTAGCATACCTGTAGGACAGGGAGAGCAACAGAAAAAAGTAATTTCCCCCTATGACACCTTACGTGAAACGTGAAAAGAATTTTTGGCCGCGCGTTGACACTTGTTGTGCATAGTGACTGCTTAGTGCAACGGACAAAATGCAGAGGGAACGAGACAGAGGAAGAAAATGTTAATCGGGTGCTGAAAAAAGAAATACAAATAAAAGAAAGGAAGGCTTCAGGGCCTCGCTTAGAGGTTCGTTCGAAACATTTCTAAAAACAAGTGAGGCTCCCGTTAGCACCGAAGAAGCTAACGTTACTGCTAGCACTAGCAATGCTAGTAGTAGCACGGCACAGCCCCCCCTGAGAGGCAAAGATGATGTCTCTGAGGTGGAGGAGGACAACTGCTACACCGCCAGCAGTGGGGCTGCCCAGCCCCAGGTGATGATGGTCAGGAGTGGCGAAGTAGAGGATACGGAGGCGTAAGATGGAGCTACTCAGAGCAGCAGCAGGGCTGAGAGTGATGGAACGCAAGACGAGCCTACGGTGTTAGATATGTCATGTATGATGATCCTGGTAAATTGGCCTGTACATATGGACTCTACAGTTACAGAAGTGATCATTAGAAGAGGTCCCCCAAAGATGAAACCTGGATTTAGTTATCCTAAAAATAATGAGAACAGGAACTTTAGTGAAACTTTATTTCTCCGAAAACTACCAAATGGGGAAAAAATAGAAAGAAAGTGGCTTGTGTACTCTCAAAAACGGGACATGTCTTTTTGCTTTTGCTGTAAGCTTTTCAACATAAAGGATAGGCCTACATGGTGGTGAGTAACATCTCTATTCATGTCAATAATGGCTTGTGCGTATTTAATGTTGGGTATGATGACTGCTTTATCCTAAATCCTAATCCTTTACGAGTATAAAAGGTTTGAAATGAAACAAACATGGTTGTAAACTATCTAAATAAGTAGATATGCTATTGTCTATCAGCACAGCATGTGAGCGCATTTCTTGCAATATATCGGTGCGTGCGTGTCGCGCGGTTATAACAGTAGCCTACATCATTATAAAAGGCCTCGGATACATATGTATTGTGTATCTAAATCTAATTTAAAAAAGAATAATAAAAAAAAATAAAAAAAATCCTCCAATAAAAAAAATTTAATAATAAAAAAGGCCTCGCAAATCTGACTTCGCACAGGGCCTCGCATATCTCCCAAGCGGCCCTGCCTAGAAGGTGACGTATGAACGCTGTAGTAGGATTACATGTTGACCACATGGCTGCTGTCGGACAAGCCGTGAATGAGAGCTGCTTATCTTATTGTGATAGCTTTAACAATTCAATCAATAGTGCAAAACCCTGCCAATAACACTGATTATGATTAGTTCATGCATAAAGCACAACTTGACCTTTAATACTGTTATTGACATCATGATTAACTGTTGGGTTGGGACTGTGCCTTGAAGTAAAACTACATTTATATTGCATTACATTTTTGGCATTTAGCAAACGCCTTTATCCAAAGTGACTTACAACAAATACATTTGTCTAAGTAAGTGAATCCTCTGAATCATCAGCCATAGCCAAGAAAAAGTAATCTATGGTAGGGCCAGGGGCCATTGGCAGTCATAATGCTCGAAGTAGGAAGAATTATTATTCTTTTATTTTTTCCCCATTATTTAATTATTTAGAGTAGAGAAAGGGGCCTGGAAGGGATGAAGAGGTCTTAGGAAAGACAGTTAAGGTGTAGCCTGAAGAGATGGGTCTTCAGTCTACCGCGGAATATAGGGAGTGACTCACAGTCCTGACAGGAAACGATGTTCTTGTGTTCTGTCTCAGACTGTCAGTCTTAATCAGGCTGCTCCGTGTGGGACATTTCACTCTGGACAGTTGGGACACCTGCCAGTGTGGAGTTAGCCTGCGGGTCTATTGTCCGGACGAGCATACCAAGGATACCGATTGCGTCAACAGGCCTTTTGAATGCCGTCTTGAGGTTTTGCAGCCAAAAAAGCGTAGTAAATTACATGGTTTTTCTTCAATTAGGTATCACTTAAAAAGGGATTTGGTTTCTTTTGTCACCTATTAGCACATTGTAGAGGGCTGAGGCACACAGATTTGGTTGAATTTACAAGGACGCCTTTATGCCTTTGGACAAGGCGTCGCTAATTAGCATTTTTAAGGAAGGCTAAGGCTAAAGAGGAGAGTTTGAATCGCTAATTCTCCTGTTGTTTTCCACAAAGGTCAGTGAACAGGACGTTTTGACAAAATAATTCCCACCATTCCATGGTGAAGCTGTACTTAGCCATGATAGCATGGAGTTGCATGAGGTAGCCATTCTGGGCTCCTTGCCATTTGCCAAGAAAAACATCAAACAAATACAAAGGGTGATATTTAGAATTACGATAACAGGGAGGAAATTACCCGTCTAAGCCATACACACACAGCGACGCATGTAAGTGTCCAGAAATAATTGGCCTGTTCTCAAAGCTTAGCGCATACATTGACATGAACTGAGGCATTCATAATGCTTTCAGGTGGGGAGCTCTGTGATCTGTTGCTTTTGTCTCACTCATTCATATTCTGGACAGAGCACAGACACTTTCAAATGAAGTTAATTCAAAATTACACAGTGCCGAGCACAACTTCACAGCGCCTGTGTGATTTCACTGAAACCAGCTGAACTGAACTGAACTGTGGAAAGGATGACTGGAGTCAGGAGAGTTGTTTTGGACTAGGGGAACTGGTGGTGATGGAATCCAGACGGTTCATTTCACACTGAAACTGTGACTACAAAGGCACTTTCATCGGTTCACGTTTCAAATGAACTCATCGCTAATTAGATTTTTCATGGGTTTAAAACAACATCTAACTACTGCTTGAGCTCTGGAGGAGAGTTGTATTAAAAGGCTCATTACAGGGGCTGTGGACAATGACCCATATATGACTGTGAGAAAGTTTTTAAATTGTATGACCTTTCTGTTTTGGCAGGCATGTCATTAAGAGAGGGACTAGCACATAGCACACACATATTCTCGTGTTTGAGCTAAGATACTGCCGGACTTACAGAATCACTCTGATGCTCATAAAAAGGAGTGTCTAGGAAATGTTACAGATTACATATGGAGATGGTCACATCAAATAACACACCGTATATCACATATAAGTTATTTCTTATTCAAAATAGTGCAATTATGTGTCTGCTGTTGTGTAGAGTCTTAATGAGACATACTACAATAGCCCTGGAGTAGGTTCCATTTTCCTTCAGTTGTAATGGCAGAGGAGGCTTGAAATTAGTTTTTAATTACGGTACACAGATGCTTTCGAACATCTTAATTTAGGTTATGAACTATGGATAGAGAACGTAACACTGTCAACTTTAATTTGCACAGTTATACATTACTGTACCAAGAGAAAAGGGAAAGAAATAATATATTGTGTATGAACAGAGTGATGCTTTAGGTCGATCAAACCACAGCATTAATTATCAACCATAACGAAAGGGAAAATTAAATTTGTAATTAGTCTTGGGAGGAATATGAATTAACATAACCTTTAACAAATTAGCTATTGAATAATTGCAGTTATGCAAAGCAGGTGGAGAGCATAGAGATATGATAGCATGTCGCACTCATCGCTCAACCTTGAAAGAGACAGAATAAAATTACTGATCAATCTCAGACCGCCTTGCCATGCTTGGTTTCGGTTCGCTTCACAGTCACTGGCTAATTGTCATTCTCACATTCTGGCTGCCCTCATGAAGACAGAGAGCCCCTGTACTAAGTGGTAAATGGACAGCACTTATATAGCGCCTTATTCCAAAGCCTCTCATTCACCCATTCACACACCAATGGTAGCAAGCTACCACGCAAGGCACCGGCCCCGCTCATGGGGTTCAGTGTCTTGCCCAAGGACCCCTCGTCACGTGGCCAGCCGGGGATCAAACCACCGAACCACCGACCTTGCGATCATCAGACGCTGGCTCTACCTCCTGAGCCACGGCCACCCTGTAGGTGGTTTACTGTCCTTTTCTCAGGAGCTGCTGATGGTCTCCACACACACACACACACACACACACACACACACACACACACACACACACACACTTACTCCCACACACAAGCTTACTCCACACACACTTACCACTTACCACCAAGCGTCATTGAACAACATAAGAGAGACCATTAACCCCATGAACCCAAGCCCAATGGTGTGTGGATATAGGTAGGTCCCATTCTGTAGAGTCATGAGAATGACAATTAATGAATCACATCCCCCCCCTGCCATTGTGAAGTACTTGGTATTTGCTTCCGCACAGCAGCATGCATATCAAATAGCCTGGGGTATAGATGTAAGGATCTCTGTCATTGAGTTAGATTACCGCAGTGAAATTGTTTATGTACAGTAGTACAGTACAATCTTCACAGCTTAAACTAGCAATTCAAGCAAGCGTTGGCATTTATTGCCATTGAAAGCTACCTGTTCAATTAAGTGCTTAATTGTGAGTCAGTATGACATGCTCTTAAGAGTTTGCCCCTTTCATCATATTAGACTAATTTCAGACGATCAATGTCAATAGAAAATAATCTGGTGCTGGAGTTTTCTTTCGCATTAATTAACAGAGCTTTGACAGGTTGTGTGTGGGTGCAACGGTTTCAAGTACACATTGTCCTTCGACGCAATGCTCATAGTACAGTGTTTCATTACAATAATATGTCATCAATAAATCAGTTTTATCTGAAATCATATACCCTGTAGCAGCTCGCTATCTATCTATTGGCACATCCGAATGTTTTTTCCTTTCATTTTCAAGGTTTAGGTTTATGAATTGATCATGGAATAAGATAAATGGAATAAGATAAAAAGAAATATATAAAAATAATGCCGTCTGGCATTTGACCGCCACGACACAACTCTAAGAGAAGTTTTTTTGTGGCCAGACAGACTATGAATCCATTTACCCACCTGTGAGCTTGAATGCAGTGAGTGTGTCCTGTCCTGATGCCATGATGTGATACACAGACACACACACACACACACACACACACACACACACACACACACACTAACACACACAAACACTGACACACACACACACACACACACACACATACACACGCATGCACACACACACACACACACACACACACACACACACACACACACACACACACAGCTGGGATGCTTTGGGCTCTATCGCTGTCAATCTCCGGGTTCTCTCTCTGTAGATAGGACAGACAGGAGAGGAGCGCAGGGCAGTGGGACATGCTCAGTGAGGTAATGGATATTTACATGGGAAGATAAATAGTTTGCTCAGATCAGCTCGGCTGCTGTCACTGGTAGATTGCGGAGAGGAAACAGGTGTCAACGCTGACAGGCAGTGTTGTGTTGAGGAAATGGCCAACGCAGCGTGACAAGCCAGGCTGGAAGTGATTCTGTACCGGGCTCGAGTGAAGTCTGGAAGGAGGAAATTGTGTTTGAGAGAGGAAATTAATTCAGATTGGAAAATGTACCCCAGGGCGGTGTTAAACACATTAAGGGTTACTCAGAAGTGAGAAATTGTGTTATTAAAAATGACTAATTGTCAAAATCACATGCATAAGTGCAATTTCCTTTTTATAGGTTTTGGGTGTGAGAATTTAGGAATAGGATCGTTAGGAAGGTGCAAAGACAACAGAATGTACCTCCCAAATGACACATCCTTTGACCTAAATGGCTGACTTTTTAATCATTGTGCAATAATGTGCAATGTGCAAGCTTTTGTTATTACCCGTTTGGACTAAATGTAACAGCAGTAGCGGACTCAGGCTGTTTGAAGGCAGGGGTGAAAAGAAAAAAAGGGCACCTACTGCACAACATGGGACCTCATCAGTGCACATGGTCAAGTTTAGACCATTGGAAGGGCAGCCAATAGGGCACATCCTCTAATTTTGCCACTCAAAAGGGCACTTTAGTGCAACGTTTTTCAACTGTGGGGACACATGGTCAAGTTTAGACCATTGGAGGGGCACCAATAGGGCATGTCCTCTAATTTTCACCACTCAAAAGGGCATTTTTGCCACTCAAAAGGGCACTTAAGAGAGACATTTTTCAACCGCGGCGGCACCAGGAGGGGTGGTCGCCCCCCCTGCCCCCCCCCCCCCTGAGTCCACATGTGTGTAACAGTCTCCTTTCTGGTCTTCTGAAGAAAGCTATTGGCCAGCTGCAATTAGTCCAAAATGCAGCAGTGAGAGTTTTAACCAAAACAAGCAGAAGAGCTCATATAACTCCTATTTTAGAGACTCTACGGGCTTCCTGTTAAGTTCAGAATAGATTTCAAGATCCTTCTGCTTGTCTATAAAGCTCTCACTGGCACAGCACCAGAATATCTGAAAGACCTTTTGCTAGCATATCAGCCTAATAGAGCTCTCAGGTCTTCTGACGCTGGTTTTCTCTGTGTACCACATGTACAAAAGAAGAGACATAGTGAGGCTGCATTCCCATTTTATGCACCCAAATTGTGGAATGCACTGCCAGTTTACATTAGGGATGCAACCTCAGCAAATATGTTCAAGTCAAGACAAAAAACCCATCGTTTTAATATTGCCTATGACTAAATAATACAATTATGATTATATAATGATTGGAGCACTTTGAGCTGCAACGTTTGCAGGAAAAGCTCTACACAAATAAAAGTTATTATTATTATTATTATTATTATTATTATTATTATTATAACATTGTGCAGCATCTGGATGTCATACATCAGCTGAAAAGGTCAAAATGACTAATTGTGGGCTTTTAAAATGACTAATGTGCGTGTGAAGCCTTGACGCTGGCAGTGGTCAGCTCTGGCTCCTCTATCTTCCTGTTCTGAGAGTAACGCTCTCACCATTACTATTCTGCTCGTTGATCCACAGACAGCCCTCCCGTCTGATGGATGCTTCATTCCACTGACACTCTCTCCCCTCACGTCAGAAATACTGAAAATTCCCCCCAAATGGACGCCCTGCTTTTAAAAATGTTCCACCTGAGGAGGCCTGCCAATCACAGCTGATAGGCCAGAGATGCTCAGAGGTGATTACGGGGCCCAGTGGTGTGGCGGTACGGTTAATATCACGCTTCGCGACGCTCGAGATATCACAACAGCTCGCTCTGGACTCAACCTAAGTGCTCGCACAACAGAAAGTACATGCTTTTGTCTTCTCCAGTGGTTGAGTAGTCGCGACCCCTCGAGGGCTCGATAGACAGGGACCCAGCGCTGGGAAACAAAACGCTGCTTGGCTTGAGTCGCTCTTTTGAATACCAACACATCCCTAGCTCATCCCTGTTTCCTATTGAATTATTGAATCTGTGTTCTTTACCATAGAGCGTCCATGCAGAAAGTCTTAACACCTGAATAGAATTATACCCCATCAGTATGTTTCAATTACCACACATCATTAAGCGACTTCAATCGATAAGATCAATACCCTCGCATCTTTTCTTCACTGTCATTATGCTGACTGTCCTTAAAAATCCAACACAACCCAGCACCCTAAATCAGGTAAATCTTATTTTATTGACTTGTTAAGTATTGCAGGTCTGAGCAAAGTTTCTAAGAAAATGAGTGTATCCTTTATACTCAGTAGGGCTAGTGGTGCGCACCTACACTAGCACCGCGCTCAGTAGTGAAACAGACGTCAAGTTGTTGCAAACAGTCGCCCCGCAATTTAACTCCGACCGAGTCTCGAACTTGAGACCTGCTCTGACCTACCAACCGTCTTCTCAAGTACCCGATGTTAACCAGCAACGCTATCGTCTATCGAAAAGCTGGTGAGGGCAGGGTTGCATGATTTAAAGTGACCTTAAAGTGGTACCTCTCTCTACAGCTGGTACCTCTGTTAGCAGAGCTACACCTGGCACCTCTCTACACCTGGTACCTCTCTACACCTGGTACCTCTTTCTACACCTGGTACCTCTCTCTACACCTGGCACCTCTCTACACCTGGTACCTCTCTACACCTGGTACCTCTCTACCCCTGTTACCTCTCTCTACACCTGGTACCTCTCTCTACACCTGGTACCTCTCTCTACACCTGGTACCTCTCTCTACACCTGGTACCTCTCTCTACACCTGGCACCTCTCTCTACACCTGGTACCTCTCTCTACACCTGGTACCTCTCTCTACACCTGGTACCTCTCTCTACACCTGGTACCTCTCTACACCTGGTACCTCTCTCTACACCTGGTACCTCTCTCTACACCTGGTACCTCTCTCTACACCTGGTACCTCTCTCTACACCTGGTACCTCTCTCTACACCTGGTACCTCTCTCTACACCTGGTACCTCTCTCTACACCTGGTACCTCTCTCTACACCTGGTACCTCTCTCTACACCTGGTACCTCTCTCTACACCTGGTACCTCTCTCTACACCTGGTACCTCTCTCTACACCTGGTACCTCTCTCTACACCTGGTACCTCTCTCTACACCTGGCACCTCTCTCTACACCTGGTACCTCTCTCTACACCTGGTACCTCTCTCTACACCTGGTACCTCTCTCTACCCCTGGTACCTCTCTCTACACCTGGTACCTCTCTCTACACCTGGTACCTCTCTCTACACCTGGCACCTCTCTCTACACCTGGTACCTCTCTCTACACCTGGTACCTCTCTCTACACCTGGTACCTCTCTCTACACCTGGTACCTCTCTCTACACCTGGTACCTCTCTCTACACCTGGTAACTCTCTACACCTGGTACCTCTCTCTACACCTGGTACCTCTCTCTACACCTGGCACCTCTCTCTACACCTGGTACCTCTCTCTACACCTGGTACCTCTCTACACCTGGTACCTCTCTCTACACCTGGTACCTCTCTACACCTGGTACCTCTCTCTACACCTGGTACCTCTCTCTACACCTGGCACCTCTCTCTACACCTGGTACCTCTCTACACCTGGTACCTCTGTCAGCAGGGCTACATCTGGTACCTCTCTACCCCTGGTACCTCTCTCTACACCTGGTACCTCTCTCTACCCCTGGTACCTCTCTCTACCCCTGGTACCTCTCTCTACACCTGGTACCTCTCTACACCTGGTACCTCTCTCTACACCTGGTACCTCTCTACACCTGGTACCTCTCTACACCTGGTACCTCTCTCTACACCTGGCACCTCTCTACACCTGGTACCTCTCTACACCTGGTACCTCTCTCTCTACACCTGGTACCTCTCTCTACACCTGGTACCTCTCTCTACACCTGGTACCTCTCTCTACACCTGGTACCTCTCTCTACACCTGGTACCTCTCTCTACACCTGGTACCTCTCTACACCTGGTACCTCTCTCTACACCTGGTACCTCTCTCTACACCTGGTACCTCTCTCTACACCTGGTACCTCTCTCTACACCTGGTACCTCTCTCTACACCTGGTACCTCTCTCTACACCTGGTACCTCTCTACACCTGGTACCTCTCTCCACACCTGGTACCTCTCTCTACACCTGGTACCTCTCTACACCTGGTACCTCTCTCTACACCTGGTACCTCTCTCTACACCTGGTACCTCTCTCTACACCTGGTACCTCTCTCTACACCTGGTACCTCTCTCTACACCTGGTACCTCTCTCTACACCTGGCACCTCTCTACACCTGGCACCTCTCTCTACACCTGGTACCTCTCTCTACACCTGGTACCTCTCTCTACACCTGGTACCTCTCTCTACACCTGGTACCTCTCTCTACACCTGGTACCTCTCTCTACACCTGGTACCTCTCTACACCTGGTACCTCTCTCTACACCTGGTACCTCTCTCTACACCTGGTACCTCTCTCTACACCTGGTACCTCTCTACACCTGGTACCTCTCTACACCTGGTACCTCTCTCTACACCTGGTACCTCTCTACCCCTGGTACCTCTCTCTACACCTGGTACCTCTCTACCCCTGGTACCTCTCTACACCTGGTACCTCTCTCTACACCTGGTACCTCTCTCTACACCTGGTACCACTCTACACCTGGTACCTCTCTCTACACCTGGTATCTCTCTCTACACCTGGTACCTCTCTACCCCTGGTACCTCTGTTAGCAGGGCTACCTCTTTCTACACCAGGTGCCTGTCTCAGTAGGACTGGTCTGAGCCTCGGCGCACCTGCGGTACTGGAATGAGCTCACAGTGGGTCAGTGGCTCTTCTGACCGGGTCACTGGCCATGATGAATTACTACTCCACAGGGCCAATGTAATTTTTCCCATGATGTCAAGCCCTGTCAAGCCACAGACGCTTCACAGGGACGCGGGCCGTTTATTTAGCATCCCTCAAATCATTTGGAGAGTGGTTCATGTGGCTGATCCCTTGTCTGCCTCAACACTTCCAACAAGGCTATTCCCACGGACAGAGCTCTCAGGCCTTCTGAAATGGTGTTTGAATAAACGTCTTTACAGGATGTACTGTATTGTAATATTGTAAAAAAGAAGAAAAGGCACAATTCACATTTATAACCACCTCTCTCCAAAATGCTAAAATGTTAGTTGTCTCCAATGCAGAGCTATTTCACGTTATTGGCAAACAGACAAAAACACCCACTCTATTCACACTGATTAATAAAGTGAGATTGCTGTAATGACAAATTGACTGATTAATTAAAACTAAAAAGTATTATTATATGCCTGTCCGGTGATATAATTATTTCTTTCATGGAATAAACAACACTAAATCCATCTAGTAATTATGCCTACATTGGTGCTCATTAGATGTAATCGCCTTTGGCTTTTTACCTTTAGGTCAGAGGGGAAAACACTACAGCGACAAGCCAATCTTCTCAGGTAATTATGATAGAAAAGATAAAGTAAGCCAACAGTAAGAACTGTTCCTCTCCTCGCTGTGGACCTACTATAGCTGCGTTCCAGTAACATGACATAGATTATATATATATACTATATATAGCTGTGAGCTATATATATAATATATATCATTAATATATTTCATGTTAATGGAACGCAGTTATAGTAGTTACTAAAATATAGATTGTTACTCCTTACTTATTTAAGAGGCCAATATTATTATATTAAGTAAGGAATAACAGTGTAGCTTTTATTTTAACATGGACATATTGTCGTTAATAATCAACCCCTGCATATGTTTACATACCTTGTTTTTTTTGTGTTTACGCTTTCTTCAAACTTGCTTGATTAATAATGAGAAACGACTAGAATGTCTTGCTTGTGCATATTATAGCTCTGTGAAGTAATCGTTATGGCCTGCACTCTGTAATTAAGATGTAATTAATACTGGCAAAAATGGAGGCAAGTAACTATTAGTGGGATTACCCCAGGAGGATATCAACACCATGTTTCTGTAGCTGAATACCCTTACCCTCATAGGAAACACCAATGATGTGAAAAATGTTCCAACTGGTGCTCTGTGTTTTCCTACCTTTCCTATTCTATAGCCACTGGCCGACTATCTGTCTATCTGTCTTTGATGGGATTAGGTGCCCTTGAGTGTACTGCAGAAATAGGAAACATTCTCATGAGACCAGCAAGTAGCATTAAGATACTTCAGATTAATTCAAAAAAATCTTTGCAATGAAAACTTTCCCAGCCTTGCTGTTTACTGCTTTGAGGAGAGTTTGTAGTCATTGACTACAGTCTCACCCCGGACTCTGGTAATCCTTGCTGTAAGCGTGCTAATCCTTGATATGGAGAGTTATTCTATGTGGCGTGTTGAATCAACAAATAATATCATTGTCGAGGGCTTATAATGTTTCTGCCTGTTTGTTTGTTGAGCTAGTGCGAAAAAGTAGAGGAAAGTAGAAGACCCTGCAAGACAACAAATAGGATTAGTCTGGTTGTTATGTTGTTTTGTAAATATCAAGGTTGACCAGTTCCTGTGACTTATGGTCACACAATGAGGTCACCAAGCAGCCACCTCTTGATGACATCAAAGTTGTTCAAGGAGAAGATGGAAGGCATCATGAATACAGATTTCCCTTTTATGGCTTTTTGAAAGAACAGAACCCCATGGTAACGTTTTCCATTAAGATGCTGTTGCACCTGTGCAGTAACACTGTTTTAATCTAGGAACAACATTGTATTAACAAGGTGATACACACTGTCATCCATAATTGCATAGTAGTTGCATGGAGTTGAGTCGTTTTTGTGAGTCGGCAAGTGGAATATGGACTGGTCCTAATTCAGCTTGGTTAACTTAGAAAAACCACTCCAGTCTCAGAGATGAGGATTTCACGATAAAAGTCACATCCCATGAAACAACACTAATTTCTATCAAATGGCTGGTCCTCTCAAGCATCTTCGGTGCTAAGTTATTCGAAAATAGATTTCTACTCAATCAATTAGGGACCAACACAGAAAAGAGAAGTCTAAAGTATTATTGATTCTACCAAGTTAATTTTATGTGGTCTGGCTTTGGCCTTAAGGGGGTTTACTGTTTAGCGCTTTAAGACCATTCTTAATCAAGACAGACATACGGAGCCTTTCAGCGGTAGCATTTACCTCTCCCCTTGCATTAACCTGTTAATACATCTCCTTTAACGACCTTGTAATATCAGCTGGGTAATGGGAAAGTTTGCTTCAGTACAGAAAACTTTGTGAAGATTATCGGTGAAACCAAATACTGGATTGATTATGCTGTGCACAGCTGGTGAGTTGAGGTACCCGGAAAATAGCAAAAGATGAATTCAAAACTGAATTGATTTTTTTGTATTTTTTAAACATTTAATGAGAAGGAATCTGAAATATGTTATTATTAATTTAATAATCTTTTTTTAATAACCACTGGGGTGCTAAACAGTTCTATTCAAGGCTGAGTTATTTATGTGTAACACCTCAACTTTAAGTTGGTCTGATACTTGCAAAGTAACACTGTAATTCCTCTAGTAACAGCATTGTATTAACATCTTGTCACAGAGCACGGCGATTCATTAACAACTCAAAACAACTCTGGTCTGTGGTGACTTTAACATTATGCTTGGCAGAGAACAGAAACAACACGTTTCAAGAAGTCTTGAACAGCTGGGTTTCACCCAACTGATACAACAAGCCTCCCACTTTGAAGGAGGACACCTAGACCATGCATACTTCAGAGACAACCGAGACATCACAGCCAAATCCAACCCTCTCTACAGTCCCTACTACACAGCCAGAGACCATGACGCTCTCCTAATAACACTGACCGAAACCAGCAGTACTCAAGGAATGGCCCAGAGAATGTGTAAATGACTTCACAATTTTAGATCTGGTGATATTGAGGTGAAGGATCACTGTCCAATGTACCGGTATATACATAATTTAATAGCCTATCATCTCATATCATTTCAGATTGAACAGCGAAAGCGAACCTAGTCCTTCCCCTGAGAATTGAAGAAGGAAAGAAACTATTATATCGTACATTATTATTATTGTTATTATTATTATTGTTGTTGTTGTTGTTGTTATTATATTGTTATTATATTATATTGTGTATGTAAATAAATATCAACAAACAAAATTGTACCAGAGGCCATCGTTGTTGTACATGTTAATTAACACATATCACACACACATTTTCGATTGCAATTTTCTATATGATAGCTAATATACCTGCACCGCTTACTTCACCACCTGGGAGTGATTTTCTGTTTTTTTTACATTGTCAAACAACAAAGTGTTGGACAAAGGAGCAGAGCGTAAGTTTGTCACCCCTGGCAACCACAGCAAAACAACAACATCCTAATAATAACATCATCCTCAGAGAGTGACTTGTGTTTCTGCCCGTGTGCACGATTCAAAGAGGCAGCCACCAGAGACAGCACGGAAAATACCGGTGAGTCCAGTCCCCTGCAAGACCCTAACCCTAACCCTAACCCTAACCCTTGGCCTGGAACAACAATTTGTAATATAGAGCCAAAAGAAGAAAAAAGCGCGTGTACTACCCAACAATCTATATTACAAATGACAAGTTTGGATTTGAAATGAACAATTACTATGACCTTAAAGTAGAGATTCTCAGCTTGTATTTGATGATTTTGTGTACATAGGCCTAATTGGTTTCACCATTTTAAAATGTATTAATGTACACACATGCTATCTCATAGGAATAATAGGAAACAGTGTAGGCCTACAATATATACATATTAAATAAATAATTACAAATGATAAAATAATACAATTGGTTGGCTTATTAAAAGCCATGCTAAAGACGTGTGGCCATGTGGCTCAGTTGTTAGAGCATTGTGCTAACAATCCACTGCAATGTAAAAATAAAAGTGTCAGCTAAATGGCTTATATAATTGCTCAAATGGAAGTATCTGAGTAACAACCAACATTTTACTATAGTAGTACTACACCTACTCTAGGCCCCCTAGTGGTCAGGGGCCCTACCTGCAAGCATGTAGTCTGCATCCAGGGAGAGACAGTACTGCACCTGCCCCCCCAGCTCTAGAGGTGATGTCGGGGTCATGACTGCACTGCCCCATACAGAGAAGAAACTGTAGCCTAAAATATAGCATAGAGCCCTGCAACACATCAGCAGGCCAAGGTCATAACCTTTCTGAGATTCAGAAGGAGATTTCATATGAATATGATCTAAATTAATTGCGTTTGTGGTCTGTTTTCAATAAGCAATTCTGATTCTGTTGATTTCTAAATTTAAAACAACAAGATACCTTTTCATACAAAGATGATGCACAATGTAAAGCACACACCACACACAACGACTGACATTCCCTGTTTAAACATCTTCGCTTAAGCGGAAGGAATTAGCGTATGAGAGAATGAGTGTAGATTGAGCCTTCGCTTCAAGTGAGCGTTCGGTGGAGTTTGAGGGAAAGTTTTATAGGCTCACTGCTGCAGCAAAGCCTTGTCCATTGCTCTAAGCACCAGCTGCCTGGGCATCTAATCTCACCCTCTCTCTCCTTGAATGGTAAAGCAGCCCCATAAATTACTGTACCCTCCCTCCACTTTATTTCCCCTCCTTGTGCTTGGCTGAGTTGTGGGCCATGAATTTATTAAGCTTGTAAAAGGCCACGTCCAGTTAGTCTACAAATTGCGGCTCACCATACATTTTGTGGACCTTAACCTCCCTTGTCAGGTCAGTTTACAATGACCTCTGGCTGTTTGAAGTAAGTACGCTTATTCACAGCATGGTGGAGAACCTTTTACACACTCCAAAAGGATGATTTACTCCTTATTGTTTCCCAAGTTGCTGGAAACACCTTGATCTCTGATCTGCTCTTTAAAAATAAAAAATAAAAAAGACTGCTACTTTTCTTCAGCCGACGCTTCTGCCAGTGCAAAAGAGGCCAACACAAAGACCAGCTGGTGCGCTGAATATAAAGCAGAATAAGCGTGCATTGATCATAGAGTGGCTCAAATTTACTATGCAAACAAAGGCCAGATTGAAAATGGTGCACTGTGTTTTATAACAGCTGCCCAGCAATATAATAATAATAATAATAATTCATTACATTTATATAGCGCTTTTCCGAGGCTCAAAGACGCTGACAATATGGGAGAAACGGAAAACACAGAAACAACAAGCAACAGATAACATAGGCACATTGAACACAGAGTTAGCGAACAGGGAGGGGAGGGGGGTGGTAGGGACAGGGGAGATGGTTAGGGGTAGGGGAGGCTGTATGCATGTCAGGGGGGTGGCAGGGTTAGGGGAGATGGGTAGGGGTAGGGGAGGTTGTATGCGTGTCCGGGGGGGGGGGGGGGGAGATGGCTAGGGGTAGGGGACTATGACTCTCTCACTGGCCATCAGTGGCTCGGATGGAACTGGACGGAGCGATGGGAGAATGTGCTCGCAATTTCATTGGATGTTACATTCCAAGAACCCTCCTCCCCCCACGTGCCCATAGGTCCCCCCACGGGCCCAATGGTTGCTTGTTGCTATGTGCCTCTGGTCTTTGGGCCTGGACTTTTACGATCAGGTAGGACTAGTATTTTGCTGTTGTTGCCTACGCTTGCTTGCAACATTGACTATAGTCATATCCAACATTGATTATAGTTTGATTGGCGATTTTCATTTTCTGACATTCATAAATTATTCAATAGAATTCAAGGTTAGGGTCAGGGTTAGGGTGTTGATTCGTGGTTTGCAGTTTTTTCTTGCGAAAAAAAAGGATGGCAACCTCTGAACCCCTTAGATCTTAGTTCAAGGGTTCCCAAATGTTTTTCTTGCGAACATCAAATTGACATCAATAACTTCCTGTGAGAAACTATTGTATATTTCTACCAAATAGTGTTGCAGGAATACTTATCCAACTACAATAACAACAATCTGAGATGGTGGGTGTCATGGCTTGTTGATCTGACATGGCAATGACCCTAATGCAAAACCAGGGTCTGAACAGGGCATGAGCCTAATGCTGGATATTATTCCATTACTGTAACGACCACTTCAGATTGTTGCGCTGGAAAATGTTCAACCACTCTGAATATGCAGAGCAAAGCTCCAATTAGTAGGTCTGCACAATGAAGATGACTAATTTGCCAAACAGTAATCTTATCAAATTGATAGATTATGATTACAGTTATTTATAAAATACCAACTTAATCCTACAGTACATAGTCCTGCATTGATTTGACAGAATAATGGCATTTTTGTCAAATGGGGAGGTGGAAATGTTTTGTTAATGTCTAATGTTGCTCTATTGAAACAAATTATGAAGCACAGAATTAGAAACACATCCTGAGTAAATGTTTTTTTGTTTCAGTATGAACATTAATGTTTTCTCCTTTCATATGCAAACTGTTCCCAAGTTTACATTTAGAAACTTGTGAAATGTAAATGAGCAAGATTACTGCAGGCACACAGAATGGAGATCAAAGATAACATTCGGATGTACACATACTGTATGCATTAAGTCTTGTATGGTCTCATTGTAGGCCTATTTCAAAAATGTTCCAGTACAAAACGATGCCTTGCAGCTCTCCCTTCTGTGGACTAGTTGAAACAGCCATACAATACTCCATAACGCTCTATCGCACCATTGACACCGGTGCCTTTGCTAATTCACATGCTCACCACATCGCTTTTTTTTTCTTTCTTCTTTTCAAAATCTTTGATTTGTGGAATGGGAAGTTACCATGGGAAATAGCCATCTGAAAGCGAAAAAACAACAAGCGTGATCCTGAAACAAAGATGGATCGCCCAGCGGGAAGTCTGTGTTACAAGACTCACTTCTGTGAAATCTAATGCCCATTTTGACTCTGTGACACCAGTGTGTGTGTGTGTGTGTGTGTGTGTGTGTGTGTGTGTGTATGTGTGTGTGTGTGTGTGTGTGTGTGTGTGTGTGTGTGTGTGTGTCTGTGTGTGTGTGTGTGTGTGTGTCTGTGTGTGTGTGTGTGTGTGTGTGTGTGTGTGTGTGTCTATGTGTGTGTGTATGTGTGTGTGTGTGTGTGTGTGTGTGTGTGTGTGTGTGTCTGTGTGTGTGTGTGTGTGTGTGTCTGTGTGTGTGTGTGTGTGTGTGTGTGTGTGTGTCTGTGTGTGTGTGTGTGTGTGTGTGTCTGTGTGTGTGTGTGTGTGTGTGTGTGTGTGTGTGTGTGTCTGTGTGTGTGTGTGTGTGTGTGTGTGTGTGTGTGTGTGTGTGTCTGTGTGTGTGTGTGTGTGTGTGTGTGTGTCTGTGTGTGTGTGTGTGTGTGTGTGTCTGTGTGTGTTCACGCACACAACTACACATCACAGTGTGATTTATGCCTGCTGACAGAAATAGATATCGCTCATATGAAAACGTGAGTGTAGTTGTCTCGGAATCAGTTGAACATTTGGAGCTAGGATTTATTCAAACCTTATTCAAATACAGGTGAGGAATTGTGTTTACCTATATTTACTGTAATGTTTACAGCAAAACATCAATGTGAACTCAATAATACAATAACCGACAGGCTACGGCCCAATACACCACGAATTTCATGGGTGGTGTCCAGTGAATGTTAAAGGTTTGGATTTAAACTGTCCTGGGGAATGGAAAATGAAAAGTGTAGTCAACTGTAAATGAATATGATACACATGAGTAGATACTGTAGGTTTTCCCTGGGCCACTACAATATGTCACTGCAAATCCAACCCTTAGTGTTTTTCAGCCTTAGAAACATTGACTTATACCCTAGACCTGTACAGTTTCCTATAATATTTCACTATACCTTCTGCAAACATAAGACATTGCAGGGGTGGTATTGGGGATCTAATATGAAACCATTAAAGTAAAGGTCCTTCATTTTACTGCACATTTTAAGCTGACCAACAAAATATGTCTTCTCCCTATCTACAGGATCTGCAGTATAAATAATACAGTATGTTTACTATTGATAATGTGTGTTTTATTTGCTCAATCTAAATCAATAGTATAGACATTTACAACCCTGATGGAGAGATGCATCTCTATAGAATTCACAACACTTTCTCCAAACCTGTTGTGTTGTAAAGTGAATTCCCCCGGAACATTGTAGTAAAAGGAAAGCTGGGCCCTTGAAATTGCAAAGCTAGCGAAGCTTTCAGGTATTGTCGTGAGGAGCATGTCAGTCAACATCCACTGATGCTCTCCATTGACAGAATACTGGCTGCAGTGTGTAGAGCAAATGACCAGGGCCCTTTGAAGCTCAGGTTCTCCCTGTCTGTCTGTCAGGCACATGTATTGTTTAAAAGCCTTTTACCTGTGAGGACATCTGATACGACCATTAAATAGCCCAGTGGTTCCTGTAAGTGTAGTCTGTCAGCTGTGCACTGGGGTGTGGTGATGGTTATGGGGAGTGTGTGGAATCCCCTCTCGCTCACGGACAGTGCCCACAGTAAAAGCCTCCGTGTTATTCCACATATTCCCTCAGTAAAAGCCTCTATGTTATTCCACCTAATTCCCTCAGTAAAAGCCTCCGTGTTATTCCACCTAATTCCCTCAGTAAAAGCCTATGTGTGTTATTCCACATAGTCCCTCAGTAAAAGCACGTGTGTTATTTGTATAACTGTTCTCTTCATCTCATATCATTTCATTATTGAGTATAACCACTAAGTCCAACAATGTGTAAAATGTGATTATTCTTGTGGAAGGCTCTGCGGGAGTTGATGCAACATTTGAACACTAACCCTTCACTTCTTTTCAGTGGTAAGACATGACACTTGGGACAATAATGCTATAGGAGATGCCGGATTAGCTTGACAGCCAACACAATGGTATGTAGTTGTTTGTGTTGATGTGTTGGTGAAGGCAATGTAGACCTTGTGTGCCTACTGTTTACATTGTAACCCTTTGTGACAGGGTCAAGTGAAAAAGTCCAAGGCCATTTGTGACAGCAGCTGGTGAAAGGATGCTGTGGATAAATGGTAAATGGACTGCACTTATATAGCGCCTTTTTTGCTGCTCCAAAGCACTTTACAACGGCCTCTCATTCACCCATTCACACACACATTCACACACCAATGGCGGCAAGCTGCCATGCAAGGCGCTTGCCCGCTCACTGGGAGCAATTTTGGGGTTCAGTGTCTTGCCCAAGGACACTTCGACATGTGGCCAGCCGGGGCTCGAACCACTGATCTGCCAACCTTGTGATCATTAGATAGCAGCTCTACCTCCTGCGCCACAGCCGGATGCATTAGATGCAATCCAATGCAATGGATTCGGCGAGTAATCCCCACTACTCTACATTAACTAGGTAGTAGTGGGGATTACTCACCGAATACCAGTAACGTGCAGTGAGGTCATTGGCTGGGTAGGCAGTGAGATATTTTTTTTAAAAAAGCATGCGAGTAACGCAGCAGACAGACTTCAAATGGCATAGCGCATACTATAAAGGCAATCAATAGCCCTTATATTTTTTGCCGCAAAACTCACTTCTTCAAGAAGTAGGCCTACTACCAGGATCCTCCCTCTTAAGCACCTATTGTATTGTTAGTTTGCTATTCTTCTCTATGCTATTGCTATATTGCTATACTGTATTTTTTGTTTGCTATTCTTCATTTTGCCTTAAAAAAGCAGTACACTCCTATGTTAAATGCAATTAGTGTAAGTCGCTTTGAATAAAAGCGTCGGCTAAATGACTGTAATGTAATGTAGGCTAATATACTATACTATAAAGTCAATCACATAGCCCATATATACTATACTATCAAATAGCTGGTCAAAAATGTCATGTATTGTTATCTCATAACTACACATAGCGTAGCGCAACAGCCTGCATGGCATTACCTACATTCACCTGCATCTCAACAGGATTTACAGCAGCACGCAAAACAGCTCAATGACAATATAAATTCACCTGCATCAACAACACAGGATTTACAGCATTTGAACCGGCACGCAATAGCATACATTATCTTAAGCATAATGTAACATGCGTAGGCAAATGTGCGGCTAATTTCTCATCCTTTTCTGCCATCAAATGTAAAAGTTAGACATAATACCCACGATTGATGGAGCTACTGCTGGGGAAATGTAGAACCGCGGCGCGAACAGCAGAGGATGCCGCTACGGCAAGCCAAACGCAAACTGTCAATCATGCTGTCAGAGGCAGCCTGCACGGTGCCTCAACGTCCATCAATGAAGACAATGTGAGAACAGACTACGCATGCGCAAACCTACGAAACTGTTGGTCTATCACTTCGCATAGCACAGAGGCACTGCCTCAGCCTCTCGCCAACAATCAGCAAGCTTTGGGAGCAAACTCTCTTGGTGCCAGGGTATGCATTATATTTTTTAAAACAACACATTTTACATCATTTATTTTTATTTTAACAACATTTTAACACATTAAAGTTAAGAATAATGAGTAAAATAAATAAAAAATATTTTTTTTTTTGAGATAAAAAAATTATAAAAAAATATTTTTAAAAGACTGATATTCTTTTTCTTTCTTAGATGCCTGGGTGAGGCACTGCCTACCCTGCCTCACCTGACTGCACGCCACTGCCGAATACATTGCATTGCAATATTTTGGCTTGACTAGTGACTAGTTAAATTTTCAGAATAAAAGTCTGAACATTTGGTCGGTTGCCGACTTGTTCCTGCTGTCACCAGCTGCTGTCACATTTTCCAGATTCTTAAAGTTCAGAATGTAAACTTTAAAATTATGTGTCGTACATTGAAATCTGAAAATACTAGTTGAAGAAGATATGCTTATTTGAATGTTGGTACACCTCAAACCAAATACCGGAGGAACTCGCTCTGAATCAAGACACACCCAAAACAGCTGCTAGTCGCTAGCATGTAAAAAGGAACATCGCTATGAACATACGCCTAACTACATGTTTAGCACATCATAACATGCTGATAGAACATCAACATGCTAAAAACACATAACTACACATAATTAGATGATCACACAGTCCTTGCTTTTGAACATGTCCTAAAACGTTCATTTGTTTACAAGCCATGTGCCACTTACCCATTAGCCTACGGCAGACGATACAGTGAATCCAATTCACCAGTATTTAGTGATCCTAAAACTGTTGTTTGTTATATCGAGTAGGCACTTCAACACTCAAACTTTCGTAATATGCAAAAAACTGAAAACATTTTTTGGTCATTTGCGCGACTTGAGAATTGAGAATTGACATGCGGACCTTTTCATCAGACCGTGTCACATTTACCAGATGCTTTTATCCAAAGTGACTTACAATTAGAGATTCTAGGGAGTAATTTAGGGCTAAGTGCCCTGTGCCTTACTCATGGGCACACTAAGAACTACTGCACACTAAAATCAAATAATCTTCCAAGAAACGGTAAGGAGCTGCTGTACAGGTCAACATGCTGTTCTCTGTGTGCCTCAAGCACATCTCACCCACACCCACACCCACACACCACACACACGCGCCCGCCCAAAGATATCTCAGTTAGGGGTTAGGGTTAGATCTCAGTCTGTTAGGGTTAGATCTCAGTTTGGGTAAGGGGTTAGATCTCAGTCTGTTAGGGTTAGATCTCAGTTTGGGTTAAGGTTCTATCTCAGATGTCTGAAGGTGTGTTGGCACTGGAGGTCTTTTTCAGGTGATGGATGGAGTATCTTGGCAGCAGTCTTTATCGTTACCATAGAAATACAAGACGATCGGTGGAGTAGGGCATCCCTCTCAGCAGTTAGCTCACCAGACGACACAACGTAGTCTCCCAATTATTATGTTCTGAGGGATCGTAGTATTAGGCAAGAACTTTGACTGGATAAGATTAGGCTTTAACTTGTTAACGTTAGTTAAGTTAACATCGGTTTTCAGGGGAAGGGTAGAGAAGAAAGTGTCCCCAGCGTAATTCAAACAAGCAACGTTCGGTTGGTTCTAGGTCTTTGTTTCTGCAGAAACGATCGTCCCAAAATTATTGGAGACTTGAGATGATATTGATTAGGTTGAATGTAAAAGATCATAACAGGTACATTGTAACGTACGTCTTTAATAATGGGATTGAACTCTGGTTTCCTGCTAACAAAGCAAGTGCACTATCCACAGTGCTATTATAATTGACACATTTAGAAGTACTCATAAGACACAGTCTGAGGCCAAATGTGTTTTTCAATCCAACCACTTTCCAATTATTTTAAATGGATTGACTTATATATAGTGCCTTATTCCAAAGCATTTTACAATGGCCTCTCATTCACCCATTCACACACACATTCACACACCAATGGGGGCAAGCTACCATGCAAGGCGCCGGCCCGCTCATTGGGAGCAATTTGGGGTTAAGTGTCTTGCCCAAGGACACTTCAACATGTGGCCAGCCGGGCTGGAACCGCCTATCTGCCAACCTTGCGATCATTAGATGCCAGCTCTACCTCCTGTGCCACAGCCGCCCCCCGTTTTCAATGGGAAGGACACCTCGTGCTCCTGCACCAAAGCGGCGCCTTGCTGTTTTTGGCAGAGGGCTCTGCCCGCCCTCATATTGAACTGTGTTCAACTTTCTGAAAGGAACACTCAGCATCAATGTCATTTTGGCCCAAGGAACCAATCAAATTGATGGAGGGGCGGGACAAACAGAAAATTCACAACAAGGTGGAGGCTACTTCAGTGGAAAATTAGGATATTCCACTACAGTTTCTGAAATAAATATACACTATTTTTGTATGAAACAAACAATATCTAAAAGTGTTTTACCCACTCTTGCTAGCAAGCTACTCTGTCACTAGCATAGAAATACATACAAAGTTTGTGTTAGGATAATAGCTAAACCTTGCCAGACCAAGCAATGTATTTCCAAGGCCATTGTTTCTTGTAGGCCTACGCCTTGCCTTGTTTTACAGGCAAATGCGTGTTTGGTGGACACGGACTGCACAAAACGCCTACAAAAAAGCTAGGCAAGCCACTTCTGAGGGTACCTGAAACACGAAACACGAAACACCAGCCTTCTGCGTGGAAAAATACTTCTTTGTTGTTGCTATGCTACCTGACACAGTGATTTAAAAAGGCGGTGGTCAATTAAAAAAATTGGCCCTTAACACTTAATCAGCCAATCAGACAATTTCAGTGCGTTCTACCACCCAGTATCCTTACATTTTCAAAAGCACATCAGGATAAGCTAGTATAAAGCTATTTTGCCGTGTTTCTGTGTAGGAAGCAGGCTAATTTACAAGTGGCCAACTAGTGGTCGTTGTGTGTAAATAGCAGCTTGAGCATTGTAAAGAAGGCAGCTCTTTTAGTAGGTAAAAAAGGCACGGCTGTTCTAGTGTTAAGGCTACCTCCTCTGTATAGACATGGATCCAGTGGCATTAAACCCCGGTATCTGGCTTCAAGAGCATATCATCATCAACTGGACTTTGGATACATCTGCACTAGAGGTGTGTGTGTGTGTGTGTGTGTGTGTGTGTGTGTGTGTGTGTGTGTGTGTGTGTGTGTGTGCGTGTGAATGTGTGTGTATGTGTGTGTGTGCGCGTTTGTGTGTGTGTGTATGAGTATGTGCGTGTGTGCATGTGTTTGTGCGTGCATATGCGCGTGTGTGTGTGCATGTGTTTGTTTGGGTGTGCGTGCGTGCATAATTATGTGCGTGTGTGTGTTGGGGTGTTTGTGTGTGACGGCTCTCCACTATGCAACCACCGTTATAGACATGATTACAGCATATACCGTATAGTCTATTGAAGTGCAATTTGGTTTTCAAAGTTTTACGTTTTTCACAATTTCTAAGAGGGCACTTTAAAAACTGCGCGGCTAAACGGAGGCTGGTCTGTCGGTGCGCCTGCCAGTGTCCCTGTGACTCCACACAGAATGTATCCAACCACTCTGGGAGTCGGCAGCAGCCGGATGGCGTAAGAATTGCACAGTGCGGACACACACACACTCCCACAGTGCGGACACACACACAGAGCACAGAGGCGGACACACACACAGAGCACAGAGGCGCACGAGATTCACCAAGGAGCTCGAGGAGGACAGGACAGGACCCTCTCCTCCAGCAGCATCCGACTATCTTTTCAACATGGATTTGAGGATCAAAAGACCCAGTGGAATGATTTTACAGCTCGCCATCCTTCTTCTTTGCTGCTCATATGGGGCAATTGGAAAAGGTGAGCACTATGCGTATCGTACCCCCCCCCCCAAAAAAAGATTCGCAGCGAGTTGATGCGGACCTGCTGAGCTGAGCTGAGCCGAGCGGAAAGCCGTTTGCTTTCTTTGAAATTAAGACAACTTAAGTTTTTCTTTTCTTTTCTGAACTTTCCCGTGCGTTATCGGAATGATCGCATGTAAAGCCTTTTATCTGTAGGCTATAGGACGTCGTCAATGGATTCTGACTTTTTATAAGGCTACCGTTAGGCTATAGATGCTGTGACATTGTCATACACGCTGTGTATTCGTTTCCACACTGCCGATTCTTCTCCTTGTATATTTATATGTATATTTATATACAGACTCAGTCTGTCATTCATTTAGAAACCTTCTCCGTAGCCATGTGGAGAGGTGACGCGCTGTGGATGAGGATGTCTCACTTGACATAAATGCGCAGCCATCCCGTGTCAGAAGGAGAATAGCTTCTTGCTTCCAGAGTTCACAGGATTCTCCAATATTGCAGATGCTGTAGTAGGCTATACCCTCGTGGTTGGGGGGAAGCGCTATTAAAGCGCAAACAAACACGACAATGAATTGTTTTAATAATAATAATGGGGGGGGAAAAAGAACAAGGATATACAAGTTACTAATTACCACCTTATTAAATAGATTGCACAGTAGTGCGTCGCACATTACGCACAACTCCATAGATGATCGATTCACCGTTTCAATAGCCTTTATTTGATTGTTTGCCTTTTGCACTCGTAGCGGATTCTCTCCGGGACAAAGTCTCGAGGCTGTGCTGTGGGGACAAGGCAAGCCCTTTACCCAGCTATCAATGGTTTGGTTGCAGGTTCGTACAATTAGTAAATAAAATAAAATAAAAAACGCCTACTCGTTGAATAAAACACATACAGGAAACCTGTTGTCTTCGAATGAGACCCTGTGGATTTGAAAAGTAGTTGGATGATGGAGTGGTCTCAATACTTCCCTTTTAAATTAAAATGATAACAAGTTGGCAATATAAGAGTAGTGTAACATGTGCATG
>NC_137689.1:70063572-70073572 GCF_963989245.1 Nansenia antarctica | reverse complement strand
GAGCATCCCTTCACTGTTAACAGTACCTAGAGCATCCCTTCTCTGTTAACTGTACCTAGAGCATCCCTTCTCTGTTAACTGTACCCAGAGCCTCCCTTCACCGTTAACTGTACCTAGAGCATCCCTTCACTGTTAACTGTACCTAGTGCCTCCCTGAGTCAGAGTCCACTGCGGTGTCACGGACACTGCCTGTTTCTCCACCTCTGAGCAAACACATTTAGCATGCACAGGGGTGAGCCGTGATAGCATAATCACTTCAATTGTAAACGTGGAGAGACTCTGGCAGCCTGCTGCTGAATGAGTTGGGAGTCATATTCCCAAGGGGCCTTTTACTATTCACAACGGAGATGTCACCGAATGACAACAAACCAAGGATACAGTACGTAGTTAACATCTGCAGATGTTGCTCAGTTTACTTGTCTGTGCGTTGTGTTTCCCTGGAATTGCGGCCATTATTGTGTTTTATGTGATTACAATAGAAAGCTACGACTTGGATTACCTCACTTTTATAATAATAATAATAATTATTATTATATATAATTGAATATTATTATTATTATTATTATTATTTATTGCATATAGCGCCTTCCTAGACACCCAAAGCGCAGTAAAGGGGGAGAACCGATGATAAGTCAAACCTCAATGACATCAAAGTAATTGCATTTTCAATATGCTGCCACGTACTGGATGCTGATGCTGATAATTAACCCCGTGACCAATGACCATTAACTCTCTGGAGTAGTGGTGCCCTAGTGGACTGGTGATTTGGACTGGTGATCAGAAGGTCATGAGGTCAAACACCACCACTAGTGTGCCCTCGAGTAAGGCACTTATCCCTAAGTTACTCCAGGGAGAGACTGATCCCTGTAATCTCTAATTGTAAGTCGCTTTGGATAAAAAAAACGTCTGCTAAAATGTAAATGTAACGTCACTGGCCTCATTTCACCTCCAGAATGGCGTCAGCTGTATTCCCAGGATGGCTCCCCCATTGTGCCAATCACACAGTACATGTAGAACAAAAGTTCACCAGCAGAGTTCGTTGTCAATCATAAGATCAATATTCATGGTCAAAAAGCCTGCTGACTTCAAGGTCTCTCTGTATTGGATATTCATGGGATATTCGAGGGATACTGTAGACTACTTTAAACTGGATGAGGGTAGCGTACATCGTTGGAGGCTGGTTGAGGTCTAGTAGAATGGTATCAAAGATGTGTGTTTGATACCTTCCCTCGTTCTGCTCCTTTGATTTCTATGTCCAACTGCCACTCGAGGACTCACAGCCCCAAATATTTGGAGGCTACAGTACGCTACTTTTATCTGTGGAGGGTGTGTGAGTGGGAGGCCTAATCAAAGCACCGCTGCACTACTTTTGGTCTGGAAACTCTCATGATGAGAACACTACAGCGGCACACTGCACTGAAGGAGCCCAGCTTTTTTCGGAGACCGCAATCCACCGTTACTGTAACAGCTAAGCTTCAAGTGACCCATTTTTTCCCACCTACCTTTATTTTCTTCAAGACTCAACGTTATTCATCGTACCGTGTGTACATTTACATCATATGGGAGGACATCATTAATGGATGCTTGACCTGCGTGTTTGAATATGTCACAGAAGCATGAGGCATACGTTTATGTAATCAAAATAAAGGGAAGATTGTGTGTTTGAAGTTAAGTACCCTTCATTGACCTTGTGTTAAACCCAGTAAAGAGCCTCTTTAGAGACTTACTCAGTGCTTGTGGAGTCCATATATACAGAAAGATAGATAGATAGACAGACAGACAGACAGACAGACAGACAGACAGACAGACAGACAGACAGACAGATAGATAGATAGATAGACAGATATATTTACTAACATACAGTAACGAAAGTGATGTAAATACATTTCAACGTTGTTGAAAATCAACGACACTCTCGCTAGTCAAGCCCTGTGTCCCCGTGGGAGAACCCCTCTAACAACCTTTCTGGGTTCCATGTCGAACCCTTGACGTAGAACCCTCTGGAAAGGATTCTAAATTGAACCCAAAAGGGTTCTTCAAAGGGGTCCTCTCCCACACAGAGACAGACGACAATCCCTCTTTAGATTCAAGGTACTGTCAAGTCTTATTTTGTTGTTAAGAGTTTTTGTAAAGAGGGTTTCTGTGTAGTGAGGAGGGACGTTTCTCACCTCAACCCATCATATCATCAGCAGGTGGCTGTGTGTGTGTGACCTACTGCAGAGGAGCAGGCAGTCCTCAGAGGCGTTACCAGTCCTCTCGGGGGCTTTTATCGCTTCTCAGAGCTGATCTGGAGTCAGCGGAGCATGCGCTCTAATCATGGCCTAATGACAGATAATGGCACCGCCACCCTCCTCCTGCCCTCGGTGTACACAGATAAAAATGACTCACCGCCAGTGTGTGGGACTCCCACAGTCATAACTACGATGTCAGTTGGCTCTCCAGACTCATGCTGCGGCTCTCGAATCAATTACCGTCTAGGAAGGCCAGGGGGGGAAATGTCAAGAGAGGCCCTCTTTTGGCTGTGTGTCAGCTTGACTGCGTCCCAACGGCGTCCTGAGCCGAGGAGGTTGGCTGATGACTGATGCTGCGGGCCATCTGATTTAACTTACACTTCAGGAAGGATGGCCTCCTTCACCTCCAGTATTGGCTAGGCAGGGATTAATCCAGTAAGGGATATGGCTGGGAGTGGGAATGATGTATATTTAGCCAGACTGGCAACTTCATATGCGGCACCTCCCTGTCTCATCACAATTTATTACTTTGCAATGAGCTGGTTGTTTGTATTGTGAAGAACATAAACCTCTGCATAAAATCAATTTCGTGCGAATGTGTGGCGTTTTTTTTTTTGCCTGCGAAGCCCACCGCCCATTATGATTCATGAGAAGGTGGCGTCTCCCCGAGCTGAAAATGAGGGAAGGGGAAAGCGTAGAGAATAAATCACCCTCATATTTCTTCTTTACTGTCATTTATGAAAATGTGCGTTGGAGAAGTCGTGCCATGAATGGCATCTAATGAAGTCAAGGTTACACAAAGGTAGCACTGGTCGGTTTTTCGCGGTTTGAACTTGAGGCTGTGGCAGACTCGATTTATTAACACAGAGAGCAGTATTTACTCTCAGAATTGACAGAAAACTGCAGTCTATCTGTCTTAGATTCTGACCCATTTGATTCTGTATTTGCTCAAGGCTAGTTCTCTCAAAAGACTGGCACCCAAAAATGAACCCATTAATCACTCAGCCCTGTCATCAGCACAGATGAGCTAGTACAGGACCAAATATCTGTCATCTGTGGCACTCTAACGGTGTGTCTGCAGTTGGTTTCAGTCCTGAAGTCCTCCATGATTAGAATCTGCCTCCTCCTTGCTGAACAAATAAGATCCTGAGATGTAGCGTTTCATGTGTGTTGCCATCTAAACAACTGCAGTTGTCTTTGGAAAAAAGCAAAAGCAACTGTTTTGTTCTGTGTGCAGTTGGTGATGTCTTAAAAACAAAATTCATTTATTATTTATTTTGTATTGTATATTTATTATTCAGCTTGAACTACTGTAGATTCTGCCAGTCTTCAAGTGCTGTTATAACAGATTGGTCCACATTATATTCCACTTCTTGCAGAATTATACGAAAATCATACATTTTCTGCACACATGATTGGTCCTGTACACATACTTTGAAATGAAGTCATTGGTATTAAAAACCATATAGGGCAAAAACTGCTGAGGACAGAGAAACCAAATGTGTCTGAAGAGCAGTGAAAGGGCGGTGTGGGGAAGGAGGTATTCGGAGGATCGGTCAGAGCGTCCCGCCTA
The DNA here is from genome assembly GCF_963989245.1 of Nansenia antarctica. NCBI lineage: Eukaryota > Metazoa > Chordata > Actinopteri > Argentiniformes > Microstomatidae > Nansenia > Nansenia antarctica. The sequence continues at coordinate 70,069,768 of NC_137689.1, read as the reverse complement.
GCGGTCACCCCCCAGTTCCCAGCCTAGTGGTCACCCCCCAGCTCCCAGCCCTTTCAGTGACATTCTGAGGTTGTAGTCTTATTTCACCCCCCAATGGTTCCCCACTGGAGGGGCAGGGACAAAGAGTGACCCAGTACCTCCTATCTGCTTCTATCTGCTTCAAGCAGGTTATCTACCTGGAAACTCCAACCAGCAACCAGCTGTGTACACCTGCCTCGATGATTTATTAATTACAGCAAGTCGGTCTCATCGGGAGATTTCATTCATAAACATGACTAGAAGAGTTATTCTGACCCTCCTCTGAAGAGGTTTTTCGATCGCCATCATCGTGAGCTTGAAGCTACACCATGATCAAAGCCAGAGACCTTGGGAGAGGGTTCAATCCACACTGTGTTGCCCCTCTGCTTACTGACTACAGATATACAGTATCTGGGGTGAAGAGAGGAGGGCATTCTGTACATGTGTGGATGCTGGATTTATTAATCTCCCATCTCCTATTGATGGACTACTGCCAATCCCACAAGAATCATCTGAGACGCAGCTGTGTATACAGTATTAGCGTATCATGCGTGCAATATGCAGGCTGTACGTCTGTGTGTGCATACGCCGTACAAGCATGTGTGTGTGTATTCGACTGTATTACTTCCCCCCATATGATTATGATTATTCACTCCACTGTGACTGATCTGGAATTAGTCTCAGATCAGTCGGTTCAATACAGGGCAACACAAGAACCCATTCCTGGCCTCCTCGTTCCCTATTAGCCCTGTGATAGCTCCGTGGAGTGAGAGGAAAACAGAGGGAACAGAGGGAACAGGTCCTGTAATGAGTGGGTTGTTCAGGACAGGCAAATAAATAATCATAATCACTATGAGCTTACTATCCACAGACCTAATTACTCACTCAATTATACTGCTAGGCCCAAGTGGCTCCTTTTCAGCGGTAGATGGATGGGTTATAATGACGCATTAGCTGCCACTCTGTAGTCGCCGTCATATTTCACGTACTTGATGACAAAAGCCAATTACGAGTTAAAACACGCGGTTAAAAACATTTTTTTTTAAATGTACGTGCAAAAACGAAGATTGCGAATCCGTTATGGGTGAGTGAGGGGCCAATCGGCCTCTGGTGATTCTCAGTCTTATTACAAACACGGTCTTATTTCAAGCCTGAAAACCCTCTCCCACAACAGGGCTACTGTACACACATAAAACAAAATGGATTACTCTAACCTACTTGATATAACACGAGATAAAAACATGGGAGAACACAGCTTGAGCAGAATATGTCCTCATGGCGGAAAAAAGGTGATAAATGTCAGCGTGAAATAATGGCATTTTCCCCCCTCCTCCACGTCCACACTGGATAAAAAAAAGTGTATTGACTGTTTTGTGTGATGTCTGTACAAAATGGTCCTCGTTTATCTCACAGAGCCCCAGTTCAAAGACCCCCTCCTTGGGTTTGCCGATATGCCGTGCAGCCTGTTGGCTGTTACAGGCAGGGGAGGAGAAAACACAGAGGAAATGTGATGATCTTAGCCGAAGCTTTTTTTTATTTATTTATTTTTGTTTTTTCAGATTTTATCCCTTTTTCACCCAATTTGGTAGCCAATTTAACCCAACTTAGCATCCAATTATCCCCTGCCTATTGCATTGGATCCGCCGCCCGACCCCGTGGCCGGCAGTCCCAGAGGAGGGCGCCAGGCAGACTAGGCTGACTGGCTCCTCGAGCCCAGTACCGTTATTCCGGCACCCCAGGGGGCGGTGTTGCGCGACGGATCCTAGTCCAGAAATACTCCTATACCCCCCCTCGGAAGCGGCCGGCCAATATGCCGCTTCCCGTGTGCCTCGGCCATTATCTGGATCTGGCGAGCCGGGATACGAACCCCGGCCCCGGTGGGCAGCATGCACTAGCGGCCAGTGCGTAGACCGCTACACCACCGCAGCCGAAGCTTTTTAAGGGAGCTTCTGGTGTTGTGTTGTCCTTGGGGACGTCCTGTGGACCAAATGGCTATAAAGCAGCAACTCCCTGCCAGCCGGGGAGAGTTATACACTACCCACACACTGGACCACACTATTTTGAAGCTTATGCATAATGGAAGCTTTAGCGCTACTGTGGCTAAGTGAATGTGTTAAAAGTGCAGTTTTTCAGGTCAGGTGTGGGTTCGCTCCCCAGGCCATTGCAGAGGCTCTGGATGGTTGCAGTGATGTTGTGATGGTGCTACTGTGCTGTGTGTTGTGTGTTGTGATGGTGCTGCTGTGTTGTGTGTTGTGTGTTGTGATGGTGCTGGTGTGTTGTGTGTTGTGTGTTGTGTGTTGTGATGTGTTGTGTGTTGTGTGTTGCTACTGTGTTGTGTGTTGTGATGGTGCTGCTGTGTTGTGTGTTGTGTGTTGTGTGTTGTGATGGTGCTGCTGTGTTGTGTGTTGTGATGGTGCTGGTGTGTTGTGTGTTGTGATGGTGCTGGTGTGTTGTGTGTTGTGTGTTGTGATGGTGCTGGTGTGTTGTGTGTTGTGTGTTGTGTGTTGTGTGTTGTGATGGTGCTACTGTGTTGTGTGTTGTGTGTTGTGATGTTGCTGCTGTGTTGTGTGTTGTGTGTTGTGTGTTGTGTGTTGTGATGGTGCTGCTGTGTTGTGTGTTGTGTGTTGTGATGGTGCTGGTGTGTTGTGTGTTGTGTGTTGTGATGTGTTGTGTGTTGTGTGTTGTGTGTTGTGTGTTGTGTGTTGCTACTGTGTTGTGTGTTGTGATGGTGCTTCTGTGTTGTGTGTTGTGTGTTGTGATGGTGCTGGTGTGTTGTGTGTTGTGTGTTGTGTGTTGTGATGGTGCTGCTGTGTTGTGTGTTGTGTGTTGTGATGGTGCTGGTGTGTTGTGTGTTGTGTGTTGTGTGTTGTGATGGTGCTGGTGTGTTGTGTTGTGATCCTGTTGTGTGTTGTGTGTTGTGATGTTGCTACTGTGTTGTGTGTTGTGATGGTGCTACTGTGTTGTGTGTGATGGTGCTACTGTGTTGTGTGTTGTGTGTTGTGTGTGATGGTGCTACTGTGTTGTGTGTTGTGTGTTTGTGTGTTGTGTGTTGTGATGGTGCTACTGTGCTGTGTGTTGTGATGGTGCTACTGTGTTGTGTTGGTGCTACTGTGTTGTGTTGGTGCTACTGTGCTGCTGTGTTGTGGTGTAATGTCTTCTTGCTGTTATTTGCCCAATGGGCTGTGAAACAAATTTTCCTCATTGAGGACAATAAAGTGTCTATCTATGGATGATGTAACATTGCATTAAAAAGGTACACATGTGATGCTCTAAAAAAAAATCAATTTAGTCTCCTGTGGTCCTTCAGTCTCTAGTGTTTAGTAGAGTTTACTTTTAGAGTAGAATATTGTGTTTTTAAAAAATGGTGGTGTGAAAGACCTCTGTAGAACTATAGTTAGTGTTAAGTTATTTTTTCAGTTGCAATGGATATAGTGGATGACAGGAGCATGACTGATACCATTTGATTTGGGTGACTGACAGTATCAATTTATTTCTGTGTCAAGCCCTGCCCCTCTGGTGTGTGCCAATATTGTATTCTCACTTGAGATCAACTACGGCCAATTACCGTCTGGGGCTCGCTAATACACTTTTTTGGCTAAATTGTAAAATGTTGGTTAGAGTGTCAAATGTGTACCTTTTTCATGCAATGTTATAGCATCCATAGATAGATATTATAACATTGAGTGTCTAGAAAAGCGCTATATAAGTCTAATCTATTATTATTATTATTATTAATAACGACGGAGGCGGAGCAGCTTGCCCAAAGCGGGTATCGAACTCACTGCCTTCCGCTTGCAAACCAGCCGCGCTAGCTACAACACCAAAAGACTTAACTCCCTTGGTGGAGGTGCTAACGGGGCTCACACAGGGTCGTAACACTATCCCCTCCGTTCGGGAGAGCGTGCCCTCACGCTTCACTGGATACCAAGTGCCTCACGCTCCTCACACGCCTCTCCGATGGCCTCATGTTGGGCGCCATCCCGCTACTGTCATCAATGTGGCGATTGATGAACTAAGACACAAATTAGCTTTCATAGACACTTTATTGAGTAGCAAAAAACTGAGAGACAAAGACTCACTCAACATGAAACACAAACAATGCGGTCATCAAACCGAACAGCAATGTCGCCCGTGGTTTCAGTACTTAATAACAATGCACACAATGCCTGCTGGGGAGAGGAAGGCACAATGCTAACTGTGTAGCCCCGTCGCGACAGACTTACCAACCGAAGAGTTAACTCGCGAAGCGGAGCTGCTAACAGCGTCGTTAGAGTACTTCATTGTCCTCAATGAGGACATATGGAATAAAAAGAAGCAGCATCTGCACACTCAAAAACAGTGCAAAAATCGTCGATGTTTTATTGCGCACGCTTACGGTCTTTCATCCTGAAGAAGGTGTATGAAAGACCGAAAGCTTGCGCAATAAAACATATGTTATTTTCAAAATGTTGACCTCAATGAGGACATAACAGCAAGAAGACATTACGTCACAACACAGACAACACACACCCATATACACCCTCTCACAAACACACACACACACACACACACACACACACACACACACACACACACACACACACACACACACATATACACCCTCTCACAAACACACACACACTTACACACACACACACACACACACACACACACACACACACACACAGACAGACAGACAGCATTACCCTACATGACAGTGGGAACATAGACAGCATAGTCCTACATGACAGTAGGAAGGAGTACATCAAACCTTCTTGCACCAGAGGAACCTGTATCTGTGACCGAACGGGGGTGGTGTGAAATGTTGGCTGATTGGTTGGACGGGGGTGGTGTGTGAAGTGTTGGCTGATTGCTTGAGTGGGTGATTGTTGTAGTGGTTGCCTTTCACATGACTGCTCTAGTGTTGAGGAGTGCAAGGTTGTGGGTGTGTGTAGTCTATTATCTTTGAGGCTGTGTGTGTGATTTTGAGAAGTTTGTTTATCAAATCAAATCAAATTTGAACAATGTAATGAAATGCTTTAGGGAAAGGAACTCCTCAAGAATCGAACAATAACAATATCAATTTGCAGTGCAGTGTCATAATAATAACCAAAATAATGGCAATAGCATGAAATGTAAATGACAGCAGGAACAACACTAACATTGAGTAAGTGTGTGTGTGTGTGTGTGTGTGTGTGTGTGTGTGTGTGTGTGTGTGTGTGTGTGTGTGTGTGTGTGTGTGTGTGTGCGTGTGCGTGTAAATGGTTGCATGTACAATGTCTTTGTAGAATGATGATGAACAGGAGGCGGGGGGCTGAGGTGGTGACAGTAGAAGAGGGGGGTCTGTTAATTGCTGTGAGCATGGTGTAAAAGCAGATGGAGCAGGTTGAGGAGTAGGTATTTTTAATCCAAAGCGACTTGCTCAAGGGCACGCTAGTGGTGGTGTTCCCAGGTGAGATTTGAACTCATGACCGGCTTGATGCTGGTCGGGCTGTAGGGGATGCTGGTCTTCTCTATTGATGATGTTCCGCTAGTTCACCTGACAGTCTTGGCAACCATCAGTATACGCTTGAAGGACTCCTCCTGAAATCTGCTTTAGGTTGATAACGCAACGCTGCAGTGAATATTTCTGGTTCTGCAATATTAATACATGTGTTTCAACCGCTACAAAGTGAGTGACAGTTTCCCAGCTGCTTGTCTCAATTCTTGTGTGTGCTTGTTATTGTAAAGACATTTACAACTGGCAGTAAAGAGGGTTTAAATGCTAATTTGTTGAAGCAATATTCTTTTGATCATGTTGTTCAGTAATTATTTATTGTAATAATAATAATTAATAATTGATCTTTGTGCGGTCACCCTGGTTGTTAGTAGTCTGTCGTATTAAACGCTCAAATGAGGGGGTATTATAATTTCAAAGATAGGGATTCTCTGCGTCTCGGTAAGGAGTTTGATTTATGCACGAATGCGTTGTACTGGCACGATCAGCTCTCGTCTTGCATTGTTTAACTGAGTCGTTTCTCGAAGCCGGAGTTATGGTGTGCCAGGTGTGTTTACTGAAGTTGAAGGGAATGATGATGAGGATCAAACACTTTTCTGTTTGTTACAGCAGAGTCTGTTAGCTGACAGACTCCAACTAAGGGGCGTCTGTTAGGAAAGTTCTGTATGAGAAAAAGAACATGATCAGACCGACTACAGCGAG
>NC_137689.1:70033572-70058572 GCF_963989245.1 Nansenia antarctica | reverse complement strand
TCAGGCTGTAGAGTTTTTCTCAAGGACAGTTTGGTGCACATGCATAAACTTTTGAGTATGCGTTGTTTTGATTCACATACACTTCCAGCGCACTTCCAGGCCATTTAATAACCTAACGATTTGCAGTATTTCTGTTTTACTGTATATCATCATTTGTATGACTTGCTTACTCGCTTCAATGTGTTTGTGCATGTTTGTGTGTCTGGGTCTGAGTGTGTGTGCATATTTGTGTGTATGTGTCTCTGAGTGGGTGTGTGTGTGTGCATGTGTGTCTGAGTGTATGTGTGTGTGTGTGTATGTGACTGAGTGTTTATTTCTGTGTCTGAGTGTCTGTGTGTGTGTGTGTGTGTGTGTCTGAGTGTGTGTGACTGAGTGTGTGTTTCGGTGTCTGAGTGTTTGTGTGTGTGTGTGTGTGTGTGTGTGTGTGTGTGTGTGTGTCTGAGCGTGTCTGAGTGTGTCTGAGTGTGTGTTTCTGTGTGTTTTATTGCAATCTAAACCTCGGGCCATAAGACTCATAAACATAAAAGTGTATGGAGCATGAAGGGGTCTCCTCAGGGTGCCGGGATCCTGCTACACGAATACCAGCTTGTTTTATTAATGAGAGTGTTCTGTCCGACAGACAGGACTTGATGCGTTTATCGAATCTGACATCATTAGAGCTAGAAAGCATGTTCACATAGGGCACATTGAGGCTACGGTAGTGAATAATTTTCTTCCACTCATCCCATCTATGTATCTATATCTCAGTCAGATAGTACCACCACATGTAGTTCAACTATCAGGTTAACTGCATTTTGCAGGTAGTTCAACTAAATTCGAATCCTAGTCGTGTTTACCTGTAAACCATTTGTTTTGTTGCCATGGTAGTGGTGTAGTAAGCTACTGTCACTACATTTGTGACACGGTCTGGTGAAAAGGTCCGCATGTCGGCAATTCTCAAGTCACGCAAATGACCAAAATGACCCAAAAAGCTGTGACATGGTGCATTATCATGCTGGAAGCACATTGCATTAGCACAAGGTCAGCAACAATACCCAAATAGGCTGTGGCATTCAAGCGATGATTGATATTAACGGACCCAAAGTGTGCCAAGAAAACATTCCCCACACCATTACACCACCTGTGGTACAGGTACATGGTACAGGTGTTCCTAATAAAGTGTTCGGTGAGTGTAGCTTCAGTGTTTCCTCCAGGAAATGTTACATTTGTGGCGGAGAGCCCTATCCGCGCGCGTGCACACGCATGAAACGCGCACGCGCATGAAACGCGCACTCGCGCTCAAAACAACGATCTAATTTCAACCAAAACTAGAGGTAGGATGGCAAAAAAATAATAATGAATATACAGAATATAAACTTGTGATACCGGTTTCCATCCATCAGCTCTGAAGGTTTACGTTACTCACGCATCCAATGTCCTTCCAAACGAGCAGTCTTGGCTCCGTCTCAAACACAACAGGAAAAGTATGTCCAACTTGGCGAACGTTTCCCAGTGTTTCAAACTTGCGCGAGTTCTTCAATTTGCGACAGTTTTTCAGCAGGGATGGTTGAGTCTGCACGGTTCTCATGCCGGTTCACATCAGGAGTAGCCCTTGTGTCACGTCGTCAACTGAATGTTTAATGTCATTAATCTGATTTTGGATCAGCGGTTAGAGAGAGATGGGCGTGGATTTAGGTGCACTTATAGTCAACATCCATTATAGCGCTGATCTAGGATCAGATATATTTTAATCAGCAAAAATGTTCAGAGGTGGATTTTTTTTTGGGGGGGGGGGGACTGAATCAATTTGTGGCGGAGGAAATTCATTCGTGGCGGCCCGCCACCAATAAATGCATATAGAGGAAACACTGAGCTTCAAGGGTAGCTTTAGTGTAGTTGAACTAATTTCCTTGTAAAGTAATTGATAGTCTACCTAAAACTAAAATCAGAGTAGCTTCCCAAACACTGGCTGTGATCCTTCCTTAATGAGAGTTTTCCAAAGTTAGAGGAACACACTGTTTGAGTGTAAGCCTGTACACATAACTTGTTCTTGTGTTTTGGTACCAGATCAATGCTGTCTGTTTCTCTTGACATTTGCTGTTGCCATTACCTTTTGAATCTATACCTCATTCTGAGGTGCTGTTTTGGTCTATTTTGATAAACAACATATAGCCTAGAACACTCAGCGTCGGAACACTCAGAACACTCAGCATCGGAAAGTGTTGGAACATAGTGGTTGTTTAACACTCCATTGGTTTCTACAGTTAATGGAGCATGACGATGACATCCTGTGAAAGCACTTTGAACTTTGTGTACTTGGTACCTTGTACGCCGGTAAACACTGCTGATAATTGGTCGGTCTCTGTGGTGTGATGAAAGACATATGGCTTCAAATTAGCTTCCTTCGAAGTTGTTCTTAGATGTGTCACCAAGAGTTTGAAGCTAACCCCCCTACTGTGTTCTGCGTCATAATCCTGTTTTCTGCTTCTCGTTTGGGTCGACAGAGAGCTGTGATGATCCTCTGGTGTCAGGCCTGCCCCAGTCATCCTTCAGAAGCTCATCCCAGTTATCCAACAGCCACGGACCCGGCTTCGCCAAAGTCAACAGGAGAGATGGTGAGTAGCCTCTCTGAGGATGGTCTTTGGAATGCATGGAATGGAATGAGGAATGGTATCAAACATGTGTGTTTGATACGTGTGTTTGATACCATTCCTCATTCCATTCCGTGCTTTACAAGCATTTCTGCCTCCACCAGCCTCCCCTGGTGTTCTACCTCTACCAGCCTCCCCCTGGTGTTCTACCTCCACCAGCCTCCCCTGGTGTTCTACCTCCACCAGCCTCCCCTGGTGTTCTACCTCCACCAGCCTCCCCTGGTGTTCTACCTCCCCCAGCCTCCCCAGGTGTTCTACCTCTACCAGCCTCCCCTGGTGTTCTACCTCCACCAGCCTCTCCTGGGGGTCTACCTCCACCAGCCTCCCCTGGTGGTCTACCTCCAGGCCAGGTGCATAAAGTGTGCCCATGACAGCTGGCTGGTGTCTTCACTACCATATTCAACCTCTCCCTATCCAAGGGCATAGTGCCCTCCTGCTTCAAGTCATCTGCCATCACCCCAGTACCGAAATAGGGTAAGGTAACATGCCTAAACGACTGGAGCCCTGTTGCTCTCACCCCCATAGTGACCAAATACTTAGAAAAGATCATCAAGGTCCTGATCTGCAGAATGCTGCCATCTACCCTGGACCCTCACCAATTTGCCTTCCGGGAAAATAAATCGACAGACGACGCCTTTGCCACAGCACGCCCGGTGCGGGAACTGCACTGCCCAAAACCGAAAAGCACTGCAAAGCTGTAGTGTGGTCAGCTGAGAAGATCAGCATATGTGAGCTTCCCTCCATACACGACACCTACAAGGACCAGCGTGTCAGAAAGGCCCTCAGGATTATTAGGGACCCCAACCACCCCAATCAGAAACTGTTCGAGCTATTGCCGTCGGGGAAACGGTACCGAAGCCTCGGGACAGAAACCCAGAGCATGACAAACAGCCAGACAAACATTTTCCCCAAGCAATCAGGCTCCTGGAGAAATGCACTGGAAGAATACAAAAGTCTGCCACCCCCTAACCAGCCCCACACACACTACAAACATCATATTCACAGTATTATAACTACTGCATACTACTGGATTCCACCAGCCTCCCCTGGTGTTCCACCTCCACCAGCCTCCCCTGGTGGGTTTTTGGGGTTATTAAGCTGAACTATGGGATTGTTTATACCACCATAATTTCAATTCTGAAAAAAACGAATTATTAAATGGACTATAGGCTACTGTATATGAGATTATTAATGTATGTACCGTATGACTGATGATGATGACAATACAGGGTGTTGTTAAAGTAAGTCTGTTGAGAAAAAAGAGCCCGATATGGACCGAGCATTGAGGCAGGATCTCCTCAGTGGCTCTGTTGAGTCTGGATTATGTCCATGCACAGTGGGCTGCGGTGTTCCTCTACTCGTTGTGAGAGAGAGAGAGAGAGAGAGAGAGAGAGAGAGAGAGAGAGAGAGAGAGAGAGAGAGAGAGAGAGAGAGAGAGAGAGAGAGGCTTTTCTCCCCACAGGATGGTTACATAGAGAACATCAAAGCCTGGTCTGAGCAATAGAGAAGGATTCAGGTCCCTCGCTAGCGACTAAGGTTTGAAGCAGGGGGAGCAGGGCGGCAGAGAGATGAGCGGCGCTTTCTGCGGCTAGCTCATCCCCGCAGACGTCCAGCTGGTTCACCAGGGATATTGGAATACTACATCACAGGCCCTGCTGCAAGGTCGCCTCCACTCACCATTGGAATAAATCTGAATCGTGATCCGCCCCCCACACTCAAAATTCAGGAGGGGGGGGGGGGGGAGCTTGGATGCTGAAATAAGGCTTCTGTTTAGTGCTTACTCTGGGAAAATGCTATCATGGTGGGTCTTTGTTTGAATGTTTTAAAATGGATGGCTTTGTGGTTTATCCAGGCATGAAAGGATGGATTTTATTGGGCCACATAAGAGGATCTCTGACAATGATTTTCTCAAACTGGGAGACCGGAGGAGACTAAGCCGGCCAAGTGCTGTTTTCCTTGCTGTCTTTCGTGGTGGGAGCCGGAAGCAATGCATTCTGGTCCAATAGGCAGCTTGATTTCTCAGTCAATTTGCCCACCTCGTTTTGATCAAGGGATCAATACTATACAAGCCAGATATCAGTGGAGTATGTCGTGGAAAACTTTATTAAAATATTTATTAAAAAAATAAATAAAAAATAGCAAAGACCGGACCTGTTGGTTTCCCCATAGACCTTTATTGCAAGACAAAGCCAAACATGGCTCAGACCTCAGTATTTATACAATTTCATGGAGACCCCCCTCCTCATATGGCCTTACATAATCTTAGACAGGAGGGGCTGCACCTTACACAAGAACATTGATTAACTTCCTCTGATCACAGTCTCCAGGTCACTCATGTGACCATTGTCTTGTTTTTGCTCATGGGGTTGATGTAAGTTCACTGATTAATTGTAAGTCAATCGATCTTTATTGGTAACGCATGAAGTTGATCTGTACATGTGGAGTAACATTGTAGTTGGTATAATAGTAACATGCTGTATTATTTACATGATACATTGTAGATACGTAATTGTTCTGCAATTGCATACGGTATTATTTCCACTGAGCAACAAAACCGGGAACAGTCTCTATTTTGTCAATACGGGAACACAACGATTAAACAACATTACTATGCAATTATCCACTTACATAATTGGTGAAGCACTGTATGTAGCCTAATCTGCTCTTTTCCACTCAGCCAGCTGCTGAAAAATGCTGCCTTATATGTCATCTTTGAGCAAGGTCACACACTCGATTGTGTCAACAAAGCTGAATCTAACATTGCAGCACCGGGGAGAACAGAGTGCCTGTTGGATAATGTATTCTTCAAATGCAATTTCATGATGAAACTCCAGTGTCTCAGATTGCTTCCTTATATCATGGGGCAAAGTCGACTCAATCCCAAGCAGAAATCAATGAATAAATTAATAAATCTCATTTACATTTTTGCCCGCACATGTTAACACTCAGCATCTTGTAGTGTTTCTCTGAGGATCTGTGCCTCTCTCACAGAGAGAGTCAATTTACTTACCAAATGAACAATGTTGCTTTCAATGACACTACAGTATTTCACACGGCACTGGTGTTAAATCTCTCACTAGGCTCTTTGGGTGAGAATGTTATTTTATTGCAATTACAGTAGACAACTAACAACTAACTGGACTGGTGTATGACTGAAATAGTTCATTCACTGATAGCTGGTAGTAACTTTAAAACTCTGTTAGTAGGAATAGGATTACAGATCTTATCAAAACATGATAATAACATTTAGATTATATAATGATCTAGATTATCTATTTTATCACGACATCTGATATGAAGTGTGGAGACATAGAAGACCTATTGAGATCCAGTCAGGACCAGATCTGTCAAAGAACAGAACAATCTCTGTGTTACAACCATGTTTTGAATACGTAGTGTAGGTTCTTAAAAATGTTTAAGATGAATGCCCTATTTGACTAACTTCCACATAAAAAACTAAACTAAACTAAACTGCTTATAACATTAGAAATATGATCAGATGCTAAAGCAGGATTCCATTTGATAGGTAACACCTTGACATTTTGTGTGGAAATGCTCAGATCATAGTTCAGAATAACATACCACAAGTGACAAGGAGATAAAGTAACAATAATCAAATTAATAATCAAATTAAAGCTTTACATTACATTGACTTTTACAGCATTTAGCAGACGCTTTTATCCAAATCGACTTACAACCAATACATTTGTCTAAGTAAGTGAATCATCTATCCATCAGTCATCACAAGAAAAGTAATCTCTGCTCAGGCCAGGGGCCATTGGCAGTCATATCATTTTTATTTTATTTTATTTTATTAATAGTAGAGAAACTGAATAGGGCTGATGGGGAGGAAGACAGGGAATTTGGCGGAAGACAATTATGGGTTGTTCCCTTTTAAGAGGACATGGGGAGTCTGGTCTCAGCGGTACTGAGAGATGTGTCTAAATACAAGGTGTGGTTAAAAAGGCCATGATAGGGCATTGATCTCATCTGAAATGCTCTTTTAAAAGCCAGCTGGCAGAGTCTCTTCCTATGTCCACCCCCCCTCCCCCCATGTCTCTCTCTCTCTCTCTCTCTCTCTCTCTCTCTCTCTCTCTCTCTCTCTCTCTCTGTTTCTCTCTCTCTTTCACCATCTCTTTCACCCCATCTCTCACACATTATCTTTGCCCCCCCCAAATAAATTCTGAAATGTGTGTATAATTCTAATTCTGATTTCTCTGTCTTCAGTCCCATTTTGATTGCAATGAAGCCATTCAGACGACTTCAGTCTATCACCTTGCCAAATGTTAATTGCAGTATTTAACATTTCAATGGTTTCTTTTTTCAGCGTGTGATACTGACAGTTGTACATTAAAGTGACTATAATTATATTGAAATAGGCTTTTGAAATTGCATTTTGGCTAAGTAATCAGTTTCTGAAAAAGACCAAATTAGATTCTAAAGTGAAATTAAACTTTAAGTAAAGACCCATTTATTGAAACGAACTCTAAGGGCTGCCAGCTAATCACATATTGATCTAATTATTCATTCCCGCTCCGCCGTTCGTTCCCCCTCTTCCTGTGCTACTTCTGTCTGTGGTGGTGAACATGTACATAAACCGTCAGCTTCACCAGATGCCAGCTTGGAAATCCTATCAGCGCTGCATTGGTCTAATTATACTGCCATTAGGCTTGGCCACCCAGGCCAGCGTTACACTCTCAGACTACCTGCCATGTTATTCGCATGTCCATTATTGGTGATTTATGTCACCCAAGGCTCTGTGCCCAAACTGCCCCCCCCTCCCTCCCTCCCTCCCTCCCTCCCTCCCTCCGTCGCTGGCAGGTGGAAAAACAGTAAATTATTGATGAGGAAAATCGTCCGTTCATTAGACACACATCTGTTCTTCACAGGAAAACGGTTTGGCTCGCCAACGTGGTGTCAGGCACTCTTTTCTCCTCCCCTTTAAAAGACTAAAAGAGGGTGCAGCGCAGAGAGGGCAGATTGAGCTCACAGGCCCCATATAGTTCTCAAAACAGTGAGTGAGGGAGCGAGCGCTTGACTGGGTTTTATCCTCCCGGTTGGGCTTGTCAACATCACTAATCCTCAACACGTATATTATTTCGACAAAGACAAGAGGCGTCATTTAAATTATTTAGAAAAGGGAGCTTCGATTGGTCATTGTTGATGGCCGAATTTCCACTGATTTCTGAAGGGAATTTTTTTGTGCATTTTTCTGAACCATATTAGGGGATAGTGTTTGTTAGATTTGCTCTGTGGTCGACTATAGATATGCCATTACGTCTGTGGATGCACAGTGAGAGTTGTCACTCCTGATGGTTTAATATGTGACACATTCTAATGCTTTGGTCCTCATGTCAGGATCTGATGTAATGATCTGACTTTTCTTGAAAGATGGGAATACATTTCCGTGTTGTTGAAAATCAATGACACGTCGCTAGTCAGCTAACACAGATTGTTTTAGTTAGTGTTATATTGTGTTATAGTTAACTAGGTAGTAGCAGTGGGGATTACTCACCGAATCCATTGCGCTGCAGTATTTCGGCTTCACTAGCGAGTTTGTGTTGTGATTCTCAACAGCGTTAGAAACGTAGTTCCGTGTTTCAAAATAAAAGTCTGAACATTTTGATTGGTTGCAGACCGACATGCAGACCAGATGATCAGACTGTGTCACATACAGTATGTGCCATTTAGTTGACGCTTGTATCCAATGCAACATACATTGCATTACATTGCATGGTGTATGATAATGTGATCATGTGATGGGGGAGCACAGCAGGGGTGTAATGGCCCCGTCCCTGACCCTTCATTAACCCTAATTGCCCCTGCACAGTTGGGGAACTAGCCTTGTCTATTACAGCCCGAGAGTGAGGGGAAGCAGGGAGATCTCCTTGATTTGAAGTGACAGCAGAGTGGGAGGAAGGCAAGGAAGCCATGAGGTTATTTTTAGTTATACGGCTGGCTTTTCTAACCATTATACACATCCTTAGAGGCAATATTTCAACTTAAAGAAACTATGTTGAAATGTTAATATCCATTATATACCCATATAGCACCTTCAACCCACCAACTCGTGACGTTAGAATTACAAGGTTCTATCTCAATTTTTGTCAAAATTGAGTTTTTTACATAATCTGATCCATTAGGCGTTTATTAATGCCTGTGTGGTGTTATTTTTAAAATGTTGACATTTTTGAGTTAGTAATTAATAAAACACAAAGGTTCCATCTCACAGAACATAATGGAATGTAAAAACTTTGACGCTCAATATCTCTGAACTACCCTAAACGGAGATAGAACCTTAGAATTCTAAGCTCACGAACTGCCAAAGGATTCCGGAACACTCACCACCAAGAGTGCCAAGTGTTTTATCACACAACACTTTGATTACAAAATGAAGCATCATAAATTCATGCACTTTTGTTTGAGGAAAGTCGCCCGTGGCAGTCTAGAACGATGTCCTTTTGGGCGACATTACTCACCCTCGCCACATCTTTTCTCCTGTTGTTGGGCGGTTGTTGCATTGGGGTATTGTGTATTCTCAGTGTCTTGTTTTTTCCTGCTCTCTTTTATCCCTGTAATGAACAAAGGTCAATGTGTTGCTCTCTCCCATGGCTGTGTCAATGGCCATGTCTGCTGCCGAAGTACTTATTAAGCTTGGCCTTTTGCTTCTGTCCTAAATGCCAATGCGGGCTTGTTGTTGCTTCAGTGTGAGTGTGTAAACGAAACAGTAAAGGAGAGCGGTGTGAAATGAATATGAATGAAGGCAAACTCATCACTTTCCCGCAACAGCAGTGTAGATAAGGGATGCAACCCTAGCTCAGTATGAAATGTTTATGTATGGTTTATTGGGTGGTTTAAGTGTTATGTAATAGGCTACTTGTGCCAGCTTTGGAGAATCATCTTGGCTCCAAATGTCAAGTGGTCTTTAACCCTGGTGTATTTATGTGAGTACTTGAACAGCTCTGTGCGTCTGTATAAACACTATTGTCTTTCGAGTATTTTCTGTTGGTGTGAGTGGACTGTCTGAGTGTCTGTGTGTGTGTGTGTGTGTGTGTGTGTGTATGTGTGCATGCGGGTGTACAGGTGTGTGTGTGTGTGTGTGTGAGTTTGTGTGTGTGTGTGTATGTGTGTGTGTGTGTGTGTGTGTATGTGTGTGTGTGTGTGTGTGCTGGTTTCTGGGCAGCGGGCGCCTCCCCCATCTATATTCCTCGCTCCGTCCATCTGGCGTGTGGTCTGTGAGGCGGCGGCTTTGGCCTGACTCAGCACTTTCATCCCCCCCCCCCCCCCCGACCCCTCCCAACACAGCTATCAGCACACCTCTCATCCTGTCCCAGGCTCACGGTGTCTCCATTCTACACAGCCTCATTCCATCACCTCTGATGTCTCTCTTCTCTTCAGCTGAGCACATCCTCTCCTCTCCACAATGTCACGGACTGCAGAGCTGTGTGCCCCAACCGTCTCTGTGCTGTTGTCCTGGAATAAGACAAAAATACAATAGCTCTATGTTCCTTTTTGTCTAATTATCAATTCATGGTTATCATACTGGATTTGGGTTTAACACATTTGAATACCCCTTGGTGGTGTGTGACGTCAACGACCAAAAAACATGTTTTATTTGCCAATCAATTTGCCGGTTTGGAATGCTGAATTTCTGCATGCTGTGTGAGCTGTTATTCGTATTGATTAACTTCAAACGTCTAGACACAACTTTGGAAACACGACAAGCATACAAGTGTTTCAACTAAATCAGTTGAAGTTTAGCAAGGTTTACAATGGACAAAACTAGGATACAGAACTCTGCATGTCTCTCCGTTGGAGATGCAGGATGGACAAGGTGACTAACATCGTTAGAAGAGATTGTTGGCTGATGGCAAAGATCTTATCATCGATGACGCTGCAACTCGACAGAGGAGGAGAGCTCTGCTTTTGCATCTTGCTGTACCAGATATAACAAATGACATAGCACGGTGGGAGCTAAACCTGTCCCTTTGTTTTCTTCTTCCAAGGTCACACAGATGATGCTGGTGACTGGAGAGTCGCTGGCATCATATGTGCCTAGCACTGCTGTTGTGCCCTTGAGCAAGGCACTTAACCCCTAATTGCTCCAGGGGCGCTGACGATGGCCGACCCTGTGCCTAGAGCGAAAAATAAAGTTTGTTGTACTCTGTGCAATGACAAAAAGGTTGAATCTAATCTAATAATAATAAAATAAAAAAAACAGGGAGAGTGTACAACAATTCACCACTCGACTCGACAGAGGTCGGCTGCTAGAGACAGTAGTCTTGACCACAGACAGACAGTCACATCAGAGATGCTATTCTTGTCAGATGTACATGAGACTATGTCTGACTGGAGTCCAGTGACGCGCTAACAATTGCCCACACATTACAAATAGCCCCTCGGTGCAAACGAATAGAGGAACAGATGTCAGCTACCTCTTTGAATGTGCAGACAGAAACTGTGAAAAGGGAGGGAAATATCGAAATACACTGTCACAGATGTGGTCATAGAAAATGCTCTGCATGTGACCAGACATACCACAATGGTATGTCTGGTCAAAGTTCCAAAGTGTGTCACACAACGGACTCAAAGAAACAACCTCTGTGTGGCCTGAGGTGGTCCTGTGGTCTAGCACTGTGGTCTACAGTGCACATTATGCCCATGTCGGGATGGGTTCGAATCTGGCCCATTGTTGAGGAGGAATGAAATTACTTTGTATTTGTTATTTTGGACAGTAACATGTCTCAGAGAGACTTAGTTTTTTAATGTGGGTTGGGGGGTGGTAAAACTCAATATGTTAGTTGATTCAGGTGGAACAAGTAATGTGTCGAAAGATGAGAATATACCTGACAGACTGAAGTCAGAACACATGAAGCATCACTCAATGGGCCCTATTATGCACTTTATCAATAAGACGAGGCGGTAGATCTAAACTTAAGACGTGGAGGCATGGTCAAGGCCACTTTGCTATTATGCGTGCTGCAGTGGGCGCCTAAAAGCCGGCGCTAAGCAAAGAAATTAGTCATGGGTGTGTTTTGGGCGTCTTCTCAATCAACCCAATCAGCGTGCCAGGTGCCATTCCCTTTAAGAACCGGCTGCGTTGAGTCATTAGCGCTATGCTATTATGGAAGTCCTAAGAAGGAGGTCAGCGCGCTTCTCTGCCTCTCCCTTCTGAAATAAAGCATTTATACTGTGACCGTAATTGACGTCTTGCCGTGGAGCCACGTGCGTGTTCATGTGTGCCCACACATGCATGCGCAAACCGCGGAGGCGCGCTCGTGTTTCAAAACGTGCATGAAGTCTAAACTTAAGAACTTTTCAAACCACTTCTTAGCGATAGGAGCAAAGTCAGATCGCATAATAGCAGGGGCGCCTAGTGCACTTCATTAACATATGAACACTCCCACAATGAGCAATATATGCACGGGAGTTTTACGTCTTATGTGTGGGCGCCTATCGACACCTGCATAATAGCAGTAGCGCGTATGAAGCGCATAATAAGGGTGGCGGTAGGTCTTAACCTGGCGGTGCGTCTTAATTAACACTTAAGACGGCAAGTTAAGAAGTGCATAATAGGCTCCATTATGTCCCGAAGACAAAAACCCCTTTCACACATGAGCCTTCCCAGTATATTCCATGGAATTTCCCTGGTACGGGGTATGGGTGAACGCGACTGACCAGAGAAATTCGCTCAGGCAATACCCATGTATGATTCCACCATGGAATATACCGGGTAGGCTTATGTGTGAACAGAAGCCTGAACATTCCCTGGTCCCGCACCAAAGGGTTACGTATGTCTGACTCAAGACGTTTTCACATGGAACAAGTTAACCAATCACAGTGAGTAGTTTCTCACTTGGTACTTTTCGCTCGCTCCGCTGATGTTAGGGAGTTGGCTAGTTAACCCACATCACATCAGCCAAAGTAGTGATGAATATCATTTGTTTCCACTCATAGTTAGCTAGATTACTTACTTAGCTAGCTTACTCACTTATCAAATGTACATTTTGTGATATAGACGCATTACGAAGCAGTGCACACACACTCAGAGCGCATAAGAACTGCCCCAGACCCAGAATATCGCAACTACTAAATATAATTCCACACTTGGACACTACTTAAAACTGCACTCTTGGTCTTCTTGTCAAAACCATTCTCAGTTAAGAGTGCATTCAGGTGTGACATCACAATCAGTGAGAAAACTGAACACAGGCCCGGCCCTATGACTTTGGTGGCACTAAATAAGAGGCACCCCCCACACACACACACACACACGTGAGGCGGTGTTGATTGACGGGTGGTAGCTTGCACTAAATCGACGACAGAAGTGTGGCCCCCTCTAGCAGTTGGGGCCCTAAACAACCGCATAGAGTGTTTATGCCAGTGGCCAGCTCTCACTGAACGAGCAGAGTGCATTGTGGTTAAAGGAAATGGAGAACCACTCCTAGGCAAAGAGGCAGCCATGAAACTTGGAGTTTTGGAAATAAGAGCTGATGTTCGCAACGGTGACGGACGTGAGATTCTCACTCCAACCAAAGGTGTTTTAGGGAGTAGGCAAACTGAATACCAGTTGAGTCTCTGCACAGGTACAGGTGTGAACCCTGTTGCCCAGTCGCTCAGGCGCATACCATTCAACCTCCAGGGGGCAGTAGAGACCAAAATAAAAGTGCTAATGGACATTTTAGAACGATAAGAACCTAGAGGTTATCGTATCAAAGGCTAAATCAGAAATGAGACTTTGCTCTGATATGAGACAAGCAAACCAGGATATTGTTAGGGAAATCCAGAGAAGTGCTTGTTTAACTTGGACAGGCTGGTTTTCATTGTTAACACTGTTGTCAGAGAAAGAGAGTGCGAGCTGCGATTGCGACCAGGGAGCGTTTTCATAGCCTAACTTCAACCGTAGATTGAAGACCCATCTCTTCAGGCTACATCTTGACTGTCCCTCCTAAAGACCTCCTCATCCCCACTACCACCCTGCACAGTTTCTCTAGTGTAAATAAATGAATAAAAAATAAAATAAATAAATAAACCAAAGTAATTCTTCCTTCTTCTAGCATTATGACTGGTCCTAGCATAGATTTTATTTTCTTATGATGACAGATGGATAGATGGTTCACTTATTACAAATGTATTTGTTGTAAGTCGCTTTGGATAAAGGTGTCTGCTAAATGCCAAAAATGTAACGTACGTAATGTAAATGTAGGAAGCTACAGCTTACCTTATCTTTTCTACTGAGAGTCCTGTGATTCTCTAGGGGCGTTAGGTTGTGTCGACTTGAACCAATGCGGTTTCAGTTCGACAATCACGGAAGAGGCTGTCAAATTTGTTTGATCGAAGATTGAACCCAAGATCGACGTTTTTTTCCTCTTGTGCAAAACTGCTGCTCTTCAAGTGAACAGACATCTGGTATACCCTCCACTCTTGGGCCCTCTTCAAGGGTGTCTTTGTGTTCCGAGATGTGCTGCAGTTAGCAGCATGGATCCTCCTCAGACCTTTCAAAGGCTGTTCAGCCTGGAGGTAACTGGGCCCTCTGTGGAGCCCACTGTCCTGACAGTGATTCTGCCGGTCATGACACTGCTACCAAACTAACTTTGCAAAAGTTTTTGTTCTACCTTTTTGGAGCTACTTTCAAGAAATCAAAGGCTTTCCCCAGGCTTTCCGAGCAAGGAAATCCTGGTCTCAACCAGGTTAATACAGAACATGTCCAAGGCCATATTGTATTTCTAAATTCGCTACCCTCAGGGTCAGTCGGAAACAACAACAACAACAACAACAACACACACACACTTTCATCTCCAAAGTTTTGTTCCTCAACTTAGAGAGAATAAAAAAGAAAAGATTTTTCAAAAAATGTTATTTCAATAAATCCTATCATGTCCACGCCAAGGCTAACTGCTCACTGTGTTTGTGTGTGTGTTTATCTCCTGAAGGTGCTGGGGGCTGGTCTCCTCTGGAGTCTAATAAGTACCAGTGGTTAGAGATCGATCTGGGCCAGCGGACCGAGGTCACGGCGGTGGCCACGCAGGGGCGCTACGGCAGCTCCGACTGGGTCACGGCTTACCTGCTCATGTTCAGCGACACGGGCCGCAACTGGAAACAGTACCGGCAGGAAGACAGCGTCGGGGTGAGTTGGCCCCCTAAACCCTCTACAGCTCGTACTCATATGCGCCTTTTCACTCTCAATCAATAATGAATGAAGACACGGCAGGAACCTCCGTTTAGCTCTGTCTGACGGAAGTACTGGCACAACGTCAGGCTAGTAAAAGGTGATCCCAGTCCGTGTTGCTTTATGTTATTTTATTTAAAAGAAGAAAAATAGACACAGTTATGTCGATTGTAGTCGAATAGATGTGTGTAGTCAATGAAGTGATGCACTGTATTATTTCCCTCATAGTCATCACCTCAGAGTAAGATATTCTAACATGTTATATATGCTCATAACATATTCAGCACAAAGCGGTGAGACCGGTAATCCAGTGAATGTTCCAGAGTGTTTCTAAATTCCTTATGTTACTCATCCCGGCTTTACGCGTCTCCTAAAGCATGCTGTCGACAGCAGTGGAGTGTGAGGCAGTCAAGTCACAACTCATGGTGGGTTTTGTTCCTCCAGAGCTTAGAGAGGGTGTTAGTAGAGGGGATTGAGTGTCGTCGCTCTTCCCCGTGAGCGAAGGCTTGTCATGGGCCGATTTGGGAGGGATTTGCACCTTGACTCCGGGCATATTTCAAAGAACGCTCCAGAAGCAAATGAGATGCCGTTCGTGAGCTTCTCCACAGCAGGAAACAGTGCAATTTGTTCGGCTTAATGCTCCACTTCACAAGAAGGCTGATCCCTTCAAAGGCACTCTGTGGAGGCTCCAGAATCATGCAATGCTAGGAAAGTAAATTTCACTCCACGGTGACGACAACTCCAGGGTTTCAACAAAAACTGACAGGATCACATAGCTCTTTTTTTCCATATATCTATTTTTTCTTTTCGCCTCTAATGCTACGCTTAGAGCGCTGTTGCTTACTTCGCATTTTTGGCCTGTGTCGAAGAGGGCTCCATCGATTTCCTTTAGAACAGGCAGGCGATTGGGGAAATAGGGCCGTACAAGAGAGGCTCAGGATGGAGCCTGAATAAGTCTCGTGTTTAGTGATCCATGGCCACACACCATCATTGCATAACCACCGCATCTCCCAAACCAATACAAGGTCCTCCCACCCAGCATGTAGGAAGGAAACTCACTCACTCCTATCTCCAAATAAATACTTTTAGAGGAATTTAGGAGTTAATGAGGTAACTCACCCTTACTTTTGGAGTGTGAACCGCAATTAGTCGACATGTCAACTCTTAAAAGGAAGGATGTAATGAGGAAATGGAGGCTGGCAGGGAGCAGTGTCAGGGAGCAATCCTATTATTTGCAGTTCTGAGCCTGCAGGAGGGGATCAGTAGACATAATACTCCGAAATATGAATTTGTCATATTAGCCACAGGTGAGGATCAGCCAGGTTAACAAGCCTCATTATCCACAGGATAACCATTTTGCTAGCAAACACGAGAAGGAGCCTCGGTATTACATTTTTGTATTATCTATCTCGACAAATTACTCGTCGCCAAAACCCACTTTATCCACCGCCACCACGCGATCTGCTCTATTTGTGTCATGTAATTGTATCATCGCCGTATTGTCATTTGACTGTTAAAAGCACCATGTATTGCATTTTCGCACAAAAGGCGCTATATATATAAATAAAGTTTGATTTGATTTGAATGTTTGATCTTCAATAGGGAAAGCTACTGTACTAATAATAGCCTACTACTGCAGAATCAAAGGAAATTATGCCAATGAATGAATGAATATGAATACCCCACTGTACGCTGTGGTTCCTCCTGTGTTGCAGGCCACCGGCAACAGCAATGCAGACAGTGTGGTGCAGTACAAGCTGCAACAGCCAGTGTTCGCCCGCTTCCTTAGGCTGATCCCTCTGGACTGGAACCCCAGTGGCAGGATCGGCCTGAGGCTGGAGACCTACGGGTGCCCCTACAGTAAGTACACTAGCCTCAGCCTTTTTTTTTTGTCATTGCACAGAGTACGAAACGAAATTAAATTTTTGCTCTAGGCGCAGTGTCAGCCAAAGTCAGCGCCCCTGGAGCGATTAGCGATTTAAGTGCCTTGCTCAAGGGCACACAGGAAGTGGTAGGCACCTTAGATATGATGCCAGGAACTCTCCAGTCACCAGCTCACATGCAGCTCCCTCCTGAGGCGGTGATTTAACCAGCGATCTTCTGACTGCTAGCCGGCCACTCTAACCTCTAGGCCAGTGTTTCTCAAACCTCTCCTCGGGGACCACCAGCCGTTCCACATATTTGATCTGTTCCACCACCAGCACACCTGATTCAACTAAATAAAGTGCAAAGCAATTATGATTATGCACAGATCAAATATGTGGAACGGCTGGTGGTCCCCGAGGAGAGGTTTGAGAACCACTGCTCTAGGCTACCTGCCACCCTATCTAGGCTACATGCCGCCCCTCACCCATCTCATCTTGGGGACGTACAGGCTTAGTGTTGGAAGACATTTACCCACCTCTGGGATCTTCCGATGGCCTCTCTAACCTCTAGGCTACCGCCGGCCCTAGTACAGTACTGTCAGGAGGATTAGCCATATAGATTTCCACTGTGAGACAAGGCTTTGGAAAACATGCAGGATATTATAGACCCACTAAGCTTGTATGCGTAGCCTCCGTTGTTAAGGTGACACCGTAGTAATGGAGGCTGGCCATTTCAAGGCCAGAGTATAGAACAGAAACCTTGAAAACTAATCCTACAATGTGTTCTGTTTTTATAGCAAGACGTATAGTGTGCGTGACATTCAATGTATTGATTCTGCATTAATTCTGTTTTTCATAATCCATGTTATGACATAC
The DNA here is from genome assembly GCF_963989245.1 of Nansenia antarctica. Taxonomy (NCBI): domain Eukaryota; kingdom Metazoa; phylum Chordata; class Actinopteri; order Argentiniformes; family Microstomatidae; genus Nansenia; species Nansenia antarctica. Next base: position 70,041,032 of record NC_137689.1, on the reverse strand, counting down.
AGTATCTATTACTCTACACACAGGGGCTTGTCTTGTCTTAGTCTCCCCCTCTTCATCTCACAGTCATATAACGTACCAGTCGTTTGGATTGCTTGTTAATTCTTGGATTGCTTGTTTACAATCAGTCCAGCATGTAGAGGAATGATTTATGATTAATGAACAAATATGATGATCACACAGTCCTTGCTTTTGAACATGTCCTAAAACATCAACATTTAGTGATCCTGATGTTTGTTATTTTGAGTGGGCTCTTCAACACTTAAACTTTCGTAATATGAAAAAACGTTTTCTTTTTTTTTAAAGAAGGTTTTTGTCATTTTACGACTACGAGAATTGCCGACATGCAGAACTTTTCACCAGACCGTGTCATATATCAGATGTCGTTGTTGTTGTTGTTGTTGTTGTTGTGGCTGTTGTTGTTGTTGTTGTTGTCATTGTCGTTAATAGCCCTGTGGAAGAAAGTGGATACAGTGATTGTGTTTTGATATGTGTTTTTAATGTTTGTTCAAGGGAGGAAATAGGTTTCACTGAATTCCCAGACTGAGTATGTATAGTCTTGTTTGTAGCTTACTTTTAAATGTTACAATTTTTGGCAACTTACAATAAATACATTTTGACTAAGTCAGTGAATCATCTATCCACCAGTCATAGCAGGAAAAACTAATCTATGCTCAGGCCTGGGGCCATTGGTAGTCGTCGTGCTAGAAGAAGGTTTTTCTTTCTATTTTTTCCCTCAGGTAATTGGGAATGGAACAACAATATTTTGTTGTTGTTTACATTGATTAACTGTTACCTCTATTATAATTGAAATTATTCAATAAGGACACAAATATTTGAAAACATTGTTATGTTGAATCACTGTTGACTGGTAGCTAGTGTGCGTTAGCTCCCTACACTATGCCAGACAACATGATGCACAGATAGATATGTGACAGGGTCTGGTTAAAAAGTCCCCAAATTGGGCAATGTCATTTTTCAGTTTTTTTTTTCAGATTATGAAAGTGCAGATTGTAAGATGGCAAAGGATGTGTCATACATTGATTAATCAGAAAATAGTTGAAGAATATATGCTAATTTGAACGTCGGTACACCTCAAACCAAATAGCGGAGAGAAACTCACTCATTTTGAGATATGTAATACTTCACTAATTCTCCATCTCAGGCGCAGGGTCATCATACATTCTCAAGGCTCTTCAGTCACAATCCCCCGAAAAAGAAAAGACAGTGATTGCTGATCTGGTGATTGAAGTGGTCTTATGTGACGGGACCAAGGACTAGGCTGCCTCATTAGAAACAGTTAGGTCTGGAGAAAATGAGCTTCTGATCTGATTATCACTCGACCAGCACAGTGGGTCTTTAATGCTTAGCGAATAATAATTCTCTCCTGGACATGGGGGGTCGTTTTGAGATTGAGTGATCTTCGTTCACTCACTCCTACAGTACATTCTGTGGTGTTGTTGTACAGTACATTTGGATGTGTTCCCTGCAAGAGATGATGGTTGTGTGTGTGTGTGTGTGTGTGTGTGTGCAGGGCCGGTCCTAGGCATAGGCGAACTAGGCAATCGACTAGGGCGCCAAATGCCTGGAGGGCGCCAAATGGCAAAAAAATAAAATAATATATATGTTACGGTACATGTGGGAATACGGTACATGTGGGAAAACTAGGGTTAGGGTTAGGTGCTAGGGTGCTAGGGTTAAGGTTAGGGTTAGGGTTAAGGTTACTCTCGCCTAGGGCACCTAAATGCCTAGGACCGGCCCTGTGTGTGTGTGTGTGTGTGTGTGTGTGTGTGTGTGTGTGTGTGTGTGTGTGTGTGTGTGTGTGTGTACACCGCTCTCGACTGTAGAATCTTTACGTGCACAATGTGTTGTTTGCAGACTCTGATGTGGCAGGTTTTGACGGAAGCGGCTGCTTGCTCTACAGGTTCAGCCCAAACCCAAGTCACACATCCAAAGAAATAATTTCACTGAAGTTCAAAACCCTGCAGAACTCCGGGATGTTGTTACGCGCCGACGGAGAGCACGAACGCAGCCTGACGCTGGAGCTGCACAAAGGGAAACTTTTACTCCACCTCAGAAAAGGTACGGCACTTCCATCACTTCTCCCATCTCCCCTTTGAAGAACTCTACCTTCTCGCTCTCTCTCTCTCTCTCTCTCTCTCTCTCTCTCTCGCTCTCCCTCTCTCTCTCTCTCTCTCTCTCTCTCTCTCTCTCTCTCTCTCTCTCTCTCTCTCTCTCTCTCTCTTGTGCTCCCTCTCTCTCTCTCTCACTCTCTGTCTCTATCTCTCTCTCTCTCTCTCTCTCTCTCCACTTTTTGATGAATCGTTTCAACGATCGAACACATGTGTAGCTCTCCGCCTCTGAGGCACTGGCACGCTACCTTCTCTCTCTCTCTCTCGCTCTCTCTCTCTCTCTCTCTCTCTCTCTCTCTCTCTCTCTCTCTCTCTCTCTCTCTCTCTCTCTCTCTCTCTCTCTCCCTCTCTCTCTCTCTCTCTCTCTCTCTCTCTCTCTCTCTCTCTCTCCACTTTTTGATGAATCGTTTCAACGATCGAACACCTGTTTAGCTCCGCCTCTGAGGCACTGGAAATATACACTGGGAATTGCTGACATGCAGAACTTTTCACCAGACAGTGTCATATATGAGATGTCGTTGTTGTTGTTGTTGTTGTTGTTGTTGTTGTGGCTGTTGTTGTTGTTGTTGTTGTCGTTAATAGCACTGGTGGAAGAAAGTGGACATAGTGATTGTGTTTTGGTTTTAATGGTTGTTCAAGGGAGGAAATAGGTTTCACTGAATACCCAGACTCAGACTGAGTATGTGTAGTCTTCTCTCACTCTCTCTCTCCACTTTTTGATGAATCGTTTCAACGATCGAACACATGTTAAGCCCCGCCCCTCTGAGGCGCTGCAGATTGCCCATAGTCAAATATGATACATGAACCGCCGACATCACAGAGCCCAAAAAAAGAAAAAAACGCTCCATTTTGCCGGCCGTAAGTGGGGCTAAACTTCATGTGCTGTCAGCGTGACAGCCTGTTGTAGGCACTAACATATTACACAGCTCTTAGCCACACCATCTGTCTGCGGCGTACTCTCCCTCCTTCCCAGCCCTGCGATCCCCTCGAGGGGAGGAGGGTAGAGGTGAGATAATAATATCGTATATGCCGTATTAGCTGATGCTTTCATCCGAAGTGACTTACATTGCAGTGAGTGCATAAATCTTTCAGTATACAGTATGCGGGGAGGGGGGGCCCCAGCGGGAATCGAACCCCCAACCTGTGGTTAATGCATGCTCTACCAACTGAGCCACGGAGGACTGAGGAGCGCATCCCTACCTCCACAGGGGAGTGTTTTTACTGCTCAGGGGCAGAGCTCCTATCAGCAAGACGTATACAGTGCACTGTACACAGCACTGTTGAGATACCTAGAGGATACCTGGGATGGGATATCTGCCAGCGTCTGAATAACAGCTATTGTAGGTCAGGTTTCCTCTCTGCTGCATGGTTGGTTTAGCTGCTTGCTCTGGTTGGCTATTCTACCAGATCTCCTCTTGATTCACTTAACTTTGAGTCTTTACTGCGTGTCGCTCGGCTGTTCAGTTATGAAATGAGACTAGTTCGCAATCTGTTAAAGACATAATTATAATGATTGAGAAATTTAAAACGAAGGGAGGGGATATGATATAGAAAGAGACATAGAAAGTCTGCTTTCCAACACAGGTATAGCCTGTGAAGCCACAGAAGAATGACATGTGTATGGTCTGACACTGCCTGATTGTGTTTGAATAATGCTCTTTGAATAAGGTAACAGCCAATTGTAATTGTAGTACAGTGAGTTTAGCCACCTCATGCTGCAATAAAACTGTATGACTCCTCCTCCTCATACAATAAGACTGTATGACTCCTCCTCCTCATACAATAAGACTGTATGACTCCTCCTCCTCATACAATAAGACTGTATGACTCCTCCTCCTCATACAATAAGACTGTATGACTCCTCCTCCTTATACAATAAGACTGTATGACTCCTCCTCCTCATACAATAAAACTGTATGACTCCTCCTCCTCATACAATAAGACTGTACGACTCCTCCTCATACAATAAGACTGTATGACTCCTCCTCCTCATACAATAAGACTGTATGACTCCTCCTCCTCATACAATAAGACTGTATGACTCCTCCTCCTCATACAATAAGACTGTATGACTCCTCCTCCTCATACAATAAGACTGTACGACTCCTCCTCCTCATACAATAAGACTGTATGACTCTTCCCCCTCATACAATAAGACTGTATGACTCCTCCCCCTCATACAATAAGACTGTATGACTCCTCCTCCGGCTGGCTCGATCGGGGGTGATCAGAGTCTGGCTGGGGGGGGTGTTCATACTGGACTGTTCTTACTGTATAATGGCCGGTTTCACAAGGCTCGTCCTGGACTACATCACACTTTCACTGTAAAATCTCAATTGAAGAGTCTCGGGACTTGGGTTAAGCCCTCTGTACTCCATCATTTTATTATTCTATTGTCACTTTATTTTTCTTGCTGTCGTTGCTTGTGATGTGAGCTAGCTGTAATGCCTTCAAACGTCCTCGGGGATCCATAGAGTACCTATCTGTCATCACACTTAGGTTAGCTACTCCCCGTAGAGGTGTAGCTGCTGTTTCCGACCGCATTCGTAGGAGGCGTGCCACCACCACGTAGCCCTATAGACCCCTCTGACCGAGCAAACAACGAATTCCCGTGACAGCACTTCTGCCCGCTGTAACGGTCTCCTCAGGTTGATAGGACGGGACCTGATAGTCAACAAACCGACAATAACACGCACCTCTTGTCCTCTTAAAGGAAAGCTCCGACTCAGAGGAGGGAAATGAAACCCATCCGTCTCATTGAGGGAGGAGAGAGTACGTGTTATTCTGATTATCCTGATACGGAGGGCGGGGGGGGGGGGGGTGATGGCGAAGAACTGCGGCTCTGCTCCCGCTCCCGCTCCCACTCTCTCTCTCTCTCTCTTCAGTTGACACCTCGCCTGCTTCTCTCTCTCTCTCTCTCTCTCTTCAGTTGACACCTCGCCTGCTTCTCTCTCTCTCTCTCTCTCTCTCTCACCCTCTCTTTATCCATCCTCCTCTTTTTACCTCTCCCGGCTGCCCTTCTCTTGTTGTTATCACGCTCACTCATTTTACACCGATTCTGTCCTCCCTCTCATCTTTTTTCCCATTTCCATTTGCAGTAGTATGCTCTCCATTTCCCCCCCCCCTGTCCCACTCTGCCTCTGTCTGTCTGTCTGTCTCTCTCTCTCTCTCTCTCTCTCTCTCTCTCTCTCTCTCTCTCTCTCTCTCTCTCTTTCTCCCCCTCTCTCTCTTAGGACTTTGCGGTTTGTAGACTGTGTGTAATTAATTTAGGTCACTACCTCTGTGTAGTGTACCAAACGGGCAGGTACGGTTCAATGAGCGATTGGCACAGGAGGGCAAATGCCAAAAACAGAAATCCTGTTTCTGACTGCGACTGCCTCAAAAGCATCCGCCACTCCAGGTGCCGTTAGTAGCATTCTGTCCCGCTCTCATACTTTCAACGTTGATGCATGTCATAACACGACAATAACAATGTAGGGGAGAGAAATGAGATGCTATCAGAGGATTGTCCTGCCTGTATTGTTGCCGTGAAAAAATCTTGTCATTTTACTGACAACCCATCCGCCGAACATCTTCTGTTATCGTGATGGCCAGCCTAGAAGTGCAACGCCGGGTCTCTTCCTCTTTGAGGTAATCAGTAAGGGCCGTTTGTCAGGGTCAGCTTGCCACAAAGGCTCTGTCAGGCCAGTGTGAGGCTGCCGTGGCAGGCCATTCCTCCTGTGCTCCTCTGTGGGCTGTGAAAGGGAGATTTACAGCAGCGCTGTTGGGGCACTTCCCAGCTGGTACAGCTCAGCAGGAAGCCAGCGTAGAGAACATCCACAGTAGTTACCTCCTTTTCTATACACTGAGACTTATATACACACACACACACGCACACACATACACACACACACACGCACACACACACACACACACGGGCACACGCACACGCACACACACATACGCACATACGCACCTCCTTTTCTATACACTGAGACTTATACACACACACACACACACACACGCACACACACACGCACACACGCATACACACACACACACACGCACACACACATACACACACGCGCGCACACACACACACACACACACACACACGCATACACACACACATACACTCACACACACACACACACACACACACACGCATACATACACACACACACGCTCACACACACGCACACACACGCACACACGCATACACACACACGCACATACACACACACACACACACACATACACACACACACACACACATACACTCACACACACAGCTCAGACAAAACAGGCAACGCACACACAAAGTTAACACAGCTGAGATGCAAACCTTTTCATGAGGCAACCTAGTGCAACAAAGCTGCCGTCGCTAGGTTGAAAACCACACTCGCAGAAACTACCAGAAGAACAGATGCTCGAAGGCTGTCTGCTGCAGCGACTTTGCCTGTGTGAGGAAATGAATGAAATAAATAAATAAATAGGCCCGCCAAGATTTATGTCCAGTACCCCAAACCCATTCCATTTCCTGTGTAGTTTACATTCATCAAAATGACTGTTTATATTGTCTCCCACTGGTTCATATCTCACCCCGATTCTTTACTGTCACTGCAATATGTATTGGATGCAAAATATATTGGGGTCACTGCAACCTGCTCCAAATGAATTCCGGATGGAGGGTGTCTGCAGTATCAACATAATACGGATGGTATCAGTGGTAACCAGGAAAAAAAGAATAGAAAAATAGAACATGGAGAAATGTCTCCTCATGGTGAAATGTTAGACGGTTTGTTACATAACAACATGTTTGTCCACCGTAATGAGAGCGCAGCCAATGGTACGAGGTTTATCTTTTTTCCTCTGGCCAATAGGATCGACCTGCCCTGTCACCGTGTGATCAATAACATCCCATAATGATACAGCCATGATATCGTAGTCAGAGCAATTACATGGCTGGCATCTCCTCTTTTATCATACTTTATGACTGTGAAGTTTGGTCGATGGTGCACATATTACATCTTTATGATTTAGTGAGCTAAGTAAAAGTGTGTTTTCACAAGGTACTCGGTGCCATGCACATGCTTAAAGGTCGTATTTTTATTATTGCTATTGACGTAACCATTCGTGAATGCACAGTTGGTTGTTGGTTCTATACGGTACCAGTATCCACTGTGGGAATCAATCTGGATTAGCAATTGTTTTTGTTTCCAATCATGGAGTATGAGTGAGAGGGAAATACTGAAACAATTAAAACACTCTCTGTACGCGTTAGAGTCGTTATTGTGTTAAGTGCAGTAATCAGATTTAAAGTTACCGCAATACAATTAAATTATGGAGTTT
>NC_137689.1:70018572-70028572 GCF_963989245.1 Nansenia antarctica | reverse complement strand
GCAGTTCCGGACCTGGAACAAAGCGGGCCTCCTGTTGACCTTCGGCCTCCAACAGCAGGCGGGAAGCCTGTGGTTGTTCCTGAGCGAGGCCAGAGTCAGGCTGCAGGTCCACCGGGCTGGCAGGGTCCTCCTGGACGTCAGCGCGGGTCAGTCCGAAGGCGCCACCGGCCGGCACCACCGCGTCACCGTGCCAGTTCTGTTACGGGTTCGCTAGTACAGTGGTTAGGTTCAAATCCTGACAACATGAGACAAGGCTGCTAAACTCTAACTCTAGCTATACTTAAGCGTCTTTGAGTGTCTCGAAAAGGGCTATATAAGTCTAATGTATTATTATTATTATTATTATTATTATTATTATTATTATACTGTGGAGATTTGACTGTGACAATTTAGGACTAGATGTGTATTTACACGCGACAGCTTCCATTCTGTATCAGAGTTCATCCAAACAGCGGGATGTGCCGTATCAGTTTTCGACAACAAAAGATTCGTTGACAGCCATGTTTGTTAACTAGGCTAATGAGATAGCGTAGCTGTCGTAGCTGTTTTGTTGTTGATATCTGATACAGCGCATCCCGCTATTTGGATGAATACATGGATGGATACATATCTACTGTGATTGCTGGAGGACTGTAGGAGTGTGGAATGAAACAGTAATAGATCGTTTTAGTTTGAGTGGTCCTGCCACTCCACATCTTTTGTTGATGTCGTCAAAGAGTTCAAAGGGTGCTTGATTACAGAGTGAAAGAATCACTTCTTGAAAGAATCACTTCTTGAAAGAATCACTTCTTGTGTGTGTGTGTGTGTGTGTGTGTGTGTGTGTGTGTGTGTGCGTGTGTGCGTGCTCGTTCCCAGGATCAGGGTTGAATGACGGTCAGTGGCACTCCGTGGACCTGACTGCCAGGCCGGGTCGTCTCAGCGTCACCATGGATAAGAACGAGGGCTCCACAGCTCACGCCAGTCTGTCATTTCCTGTGGTAACAGGAAGCAACCTCTTCTTCGGTGGTGAGAGGAATTAAGATTCTTTTTGCATAATTATCCAGTCAAAATGTAGTTAAGTTCAAACCCTAACATTAGATAAGGCTGCAAAACTCTAACTCTAGGTATACTACGTGTGCATATTTGAGTGTGATAATTTAGCACTGGACTACTCTATTATGATCGGGTTTGATCTCAGGGCAGAGCGGCATGACTTAATGGGCCTCTGCAGAATTCCTCCTCGTCTTCAGCTCGCCTGTGAGCATTACTGTGTTTAGCACCTTCTGTTCCCTCTCGTCCCTCCAGCCCTCTCCTCTCTCCTCTCCTTCCTCCAACCCTCTCCCCTCTGCTCTCCTCTCCTCCCTGCTCTCCTCTCCTTCCTCCAGCCCTCTCCTCTCTGCTCTCCTCTCCTCCCTGCTCTCCTCTCTCTTCCCTCCAGCCCTCTCCTCTCCTCCCTGCTCTCCTCTCTCTTCCCTCCAGCCCTCTCCTCTCCTCCCTGCTCTCCTCTCTCGTCCCTCCAGCCCTCTCCTCTCTCCTCTCCTTCCTCCAACCCTCTCCTCCCTGCTCTCCTCTCCTCCCTGCTCTCCTCTCTTCCCTCCAGCCCTCTCCTCTCTCCTCTCGTCCCTCCAGCCCTCTCCTCTCTCCTCTCGTCCCTCCAGCCCTCTCCTCTCTCCTCTCCTTCCTCCAGCCCTCTCCCCTCTGCTCTCCTCTACTCCCTGCTCTCCTCTCGTCCCTCCAGCCCTCTCCCCTCTGCTCTCCTCTCCTCCCTGCTCTCCTCTCTCTTGCCTCCAGCCCTCTCCTCTCTGCTCTCCTCTCCTCCCTGCTCTCCTCTCTCTTGCCTCCAGCCCTCTCCTCTCCTCCCTGCTCTCCTCTCTCTTCCCTCCAGCCCTCTCCCCTCTGCTCTCCTCTCCTCCCTGCTCTCCTCTCTCTTGCCTCCAGCCCTCTCCTCTCTGCTCTCCTCTCCTCCCTGCTCTCCTCTCTCTTGCCTCCAGCCCTCTCCTCTCCTCCCTGCTCTCCTCTCTTCCCTCCAGCCCTCTCCCCTCTGCTCTCCTCTCCTCCCTGCTCTCCTCTCTCTTGCCTCCAGCCCTCTCCTCTCTGCTCTCCTCTCCTCCCTGCTCTCCTCTCTCTTCCCTCCAGCCCTCTCCCTTCTGCTCTCCTCTCCTCCCTGCTCTCCTCTCTTCCCTCCAGCCCTCTCCTCTCCTCCCTGCTCTCCTCTCCTCCCTGCTCTCCTCTCTTCCCTCCAGCCCTCTCCTCTCCTCCCTGCTCTCCTCTCTCTTCCCTCCAGCCCTGTTCCCCCTGCAGCCTCCTCAGCAGGCGTGTCATGTCATCTACAGTGATTGCCTGTAGTCGGCGTAACCAGCGGGTGACACCGACTCTGTGAATCATGCAGAGAAACACGCTTAAAACCTCTCCTCGCATTTCACATCTGGCCTTGAGCTGCGTGTTGTCGCATTCGCATTGTTGGAACCACTCAGGGGCACGCCAGCGCCAAATCAAAGGCTTTACTGCGCATTGCTACCGTATGAATAAAACAACATCTATATACTCTTTCTTTCACCTCTTATCAGACGAGGCGATGGCCTACTTTATTTTCTGCTGGTGGTAAGGCATTCTAGTGAATTACTATTGATTTATGGCTATGATTTGATTTACAGGTTGCCCGGAGGGTGAAAATAGCCACGAGTGCAGAAACCCATTCAATGTTTTCCAGGGGTGCATGAGACTACTCCACATAGAGAACAGCCCGGTGGATCTCATCCAGGTGCAGCAGAGGCTGATGGGAAACTTCAGCGATCTGCAAATCGACATGTGCGGAATCATCGACAGGTTAAAACACTTTAAATGTTCTCCTTTCTTTTCTCGGAGACTTAATTAATTACTTCCTTACTTACTCCCTCCTCCTCCTCCTCCTCCTCCTCCTCGATCCCTGTTGGCTGACGCTCTCAGATAGGACGCTCAGCTTGACTGGCTCGTGTAGTGTACAGTGGTGTTGTGAAACCCTGATTCAGTGTAATATGGTGGTGAGTTTGCAGATTTGACACGCTGCAGCGAAAGTACTGACGCCTCTGTTGTGCTTCACGGAGGATTGTTTCATTACGTTTGCACTCAAGTAAATGGATTATGTGACAGTTGTGATTTTGAGACGGGGAAAATGATGGGCATGTTTTGTGGGTGCGCATCAGATATTTTGGAACGTCGATTGTTCTATCATCTAACTTTATATGAGGCGGGAACTTTTTAGCTGGTGAGATGTGCTTTTTTGACAATACAATTTATTTGGCCAGGTGCAACAGTGAAAATGCAACCGAGAGATTACGCTGTGTGAGTGACTCTCACAGACAAGGAATCAGCAGCGAATGCAAGCTGGGTCCCAGATGAAATGTCGACTTGATGTTCAGCGGAGGCCATAGTTTACTATTACCACAGCAGCGCTCCCAGTAGTATGGGATTTGTTCCTTTGCTGTCAATTGTTGCCCTGTCAACTTTACGAGCTTTGGTTTATTTGCTTTATTTGTCGTCCTCCTCCAACCCCCCTCCCCCCCACCTTCCCCTCACCCCGGTTCTGTTCGCCCTTTGATGTGAAATGACTGAATCTCTTAAGGTTCCATCATCCCTCTTCTATATGATCGTTTTTGTTACGGTGATTATCATCAAAGTCATCATCTCTTCATCATCTCCTTGTCATTCTTATCCTCACAACCACCACAACCATCATCGTCGTCATCATCATCATCATCATCATCATCATCATCATCATCATCGTCCTCTTCACTATCCACCATTTCCACCTCTGTCAATGTGATTATATTGGGTCCGTTTTCTCTCATATTGCGTCAGATCAGAGACAGCCAGTGAGAACCAGTCATGGGGAGCAAAACTAATGGATGAGTGTCTGGTCCTCCACGCTCCAATAGCAACACAATTAATACGGGACAATTATAACTGTCCTTTTGGCCATACGCACACACACACACACACAGAGGGACGCAACACAACAGTCTGCGGCGCATCATGTAGTCACCAGAGAGAAATGCCTCTGTCTGCTTCACTGGGTTTAATTGAATATCTGCACATGTTCGTACAATGATCCATTATTCAATTTAGATCCAGCGCAACTGATGATCTGAATAATGCATACTTGAAGCTGATGCATTGAACTCCACAATACCGTTTTCTGGTGATTGAGTTGAAGCGCGCCGTATAGATTAATGGTATGGCTGGTATTATACATCTGCAATATGGGAAGGAGACGTGGACTACATATGAATAGATATTGAGGTAGTGGAATTCAAAGTGGAATACTGTATGAATGAATGAATGAATGAATGATCTTTATTGTCATTGTAACAGGTACAACAAAATTTAAATGCAAGCCCTAGGTGCTAACAATCAAACACTAAACACTTAAGATAATAAAAAACAAGAATGAGACATAAATAGACATAAATGGGGGGGATATAAATAGGGGGATAAGTGATCAGTAGGAATCTGAGAATGTATCTAATATGTAAACTTATGGCCTATTCACAGCAGGGTATATACAGGGGGAGTTAGCATGTAATTGTGTACTTTTATAAACATGTAAACGATGTATGAAATGAACTAGTAACTTATATACAGTATATGAAAACCTAACACAAGAATGTAAATGGCCGAGTGTACTGTATGAGTGCAACGTAATCCAGAACTGGATTTAATCTACTGTGTGACTTGTATTGCTTTGTTTTGTTCATCATCATTCACGACAGAATCACATGGCTACAACATACGGCGACTGCCAGCAGAAGGTTTTCATCTTATAACTGAATTTTACAGACATTATTGTGTTCTATGAGCTCAAAAGGTAGGGGGGAAAATCAGTTACTCTGCAGCTATGCTCTCATTTCAGAGGTGGATATTATATCTGCAGGCGCGCGCGTGTGTGTGTGTGTGTGTGTGTGTGTGTGTGTGTGTGTGTGTGTGTGTGTGCGTGTGCCTGTGCGTGTGCGTGTGCCTGTGCATGTGCGTGCGTGTGCGTGTGTGTGTGTGCGCACGCGTATGTGTGTGTGTGTGTGCGTGTGTGTGTGTGTGTGTCCACATGGGTGAGTGAGTGAGTTAGTGAGTGAGAGGAAGAGAGGAGCATAATTATACTCCTGGGCAGAGCTAGTGGTCATTATTGCCAGAGTGACATCTGACTCAGACAGTTGATAATGAATCAGACAGATAGACTACACTAATAGGCTGCTAGAAAAAGAGACAGACATACCTGCAGACAGACAGACAGACAGACAGACAGGCGGGCAGGCAAGCAGGCAGGCAGGCAGACAGACAGACAGACAGACAGGCAGACAGACACAGACAGACAGTAAGACAGGCAGGCAGGCAGACAGACATACCTGACAGACAGACAGACAGACAGACATACCTGACAGACAGACAGACAAGCAGACAGACAGGCAGGCAGACACCTAGGCTCATTATCTGTGTATGAACAGACAGTATATATGTGCTATAAATCAGCCTAGCTGTCACAGACCCTTCTAGCATCTGTCAGTATAAACACAGGCTTAGCCTTGATGGATTAAATATACATTACAGCTGACATAGAGTACGTATGTGCCATTAAATCAACTGTCTTCATGTGATTTACTGTATTAGCATTTAGAAGCGCACGCCGGTGAGAAATAGCTTCAGCAATTAGGGCTGCTGCAATGAGAGCCGACCGTTTCAATACTGTGTATTAATTAGAGTCGACTAGATTCAACTTTATTCTCTCGCAACGGTTAAAGAGTGATCACATTGGGCCGTCAAGGCCCTGAACACAGCAAAGGCCTAAGTTCTGGGCCCAGGACAGTCTGGACGGATTGTATGGCCGCTAGTGCTGAGGCACAAACATGTACATTTCAAGCCTGTAAACTGTGACACTCTAAATAACGTGAAAAAAATACTTTTGTGCAATATGACAACCCTAGTTGACTATCTGTGCAGTATAGTACAGTGGATGTGTACACAGCCTTTATTTATGTAAACCAGCTCCTTACCTTCTTGTGATTTAATTCTTTTTCTAAAAGTTTTTTTTTTTTTCCCTTTCCTAACACCAGGGGAGCCACCCCTCCTAAATTTCGTTGTTTGGTACCTGTACTGTAGCAATGACAATAAAGTCCATTCATTCATTCATTCATTCATTCATTCATTCATTCATTCATTCATTCATTGACCAGGGCTGTGCATACAAGCCGTAGTGCAAAGGCTAAATTGATGGCTAAATAAAATTAATGAAGAGAAAAATGTTTCTAGCAGATTCAAAGGGCGGGCTTTTAGAAAATGCAAAGCAGGACCCACTTGGCCACAACTTTCAAGTGGGATAACTGATTCCAGAGGAGAATTGTGTGCTGAAATCAAAATAAATACAAAGTTTTACATTACATGTTTTCCTGCTGATCTAGCGATATTTTAAAGGTTAGGGGGCGGCAGGTAGCCTCGAGGTTATGAATGAATGAATGAATGAATGGTCTTTATTGTCATTAATATAGTACAGGTACCATACAACGAAATTTGGGAGGGGGGGAGCTCCCCTGGTGCTAGGAAAAAAAATACTAAAAACAAGAAGGGTAAAGAGCTGGTTTACATAAATAATAAAGGCTATATACACTATCCACTATACTATACTATACAAATAAAACACTGTGCTGTACTCTATGCTATGCTATAAATATCCTAACATTTCCTATCTCTGTTAGAGAGGCCGGCTAGCATTCGGAAGGTTTCTGGTTCGATCCCCGCCTCAGGAGGGGGCTGCATGTGATCTGGTGACTGGAGGGTTGCTGGCATCATATCTAAGGAGCCTACCGCTGCCGTTGTGCCTTGAGCAAGGCACTTAACCTCTAATTGCTCCAGGGGTCGCTGACTATGGCTGACCCTGCATGTGCCTAGAGCAATAAATACATTTCGTTGTACTTGTTGTGCAATGACAAAAAGGTTGAATCTAATCTAAAATGTTAATATCAGAGAGATGGCAAGGGCAAATGCTGCATCGTCCACACTTTTCCTTTAAGTCTCGGTACCTCTGTTCTTGGATATCTCTCTCTCTGTCTCTCTGTCTCTCTGTCTCTCTGTCACTCACTCTCTCGCTGTCTAAACACCCCCCCCTGCAGTTACGTAACTTCAATCTCTCTCTGTAAATACGGATGCCTGCGTGGTGCTTTGCTGCTTGTCAGGGGGGTGAAGAAAGCAATACGTAAAAGGCCTTCCCTTGGGGAGTGAGGTGACTGTGTGTGTGTGTGTGTGTGTGTGTGTGTGTGTGTGTGTGTGTGTGTGTGCGCGCAAGTGTGTGCGTGTGTGTTTGAGTGAGAGAGAGAGAGAGGGGGAGAGAGAGAGGAGGTGAGAGAGAGGGAGAGAAAGAGAGAGAGAGAGAGAGAGAGAGAGAGAGAGATGGGGGGAGGAGGACTTCTTTGAGCTCCCATTGTGTTTCCCTGGTTCCTGTGAAACCTCAGCATCAGGCAAAAGTGTGTGTGTGATAAATGAATTCGGGCATAAACAGTGCCATAAACAGTGCCTTCTGTATATAATGAAATAATGCCATTGTTGACACGTCTGGCTTTCCTGCACACTCCATTACTTTAAGACACAGCAGCGCCTATAACAAAGGGAATGAGGCAATAGCACAGAGCTGCTTAGACCGATGACAGTTGGTGTTGAATTATTTATACTCCTCACTGATTTTAGACCACTCTCCAATAGCTAGGTTAGCTACTGTACCTGTATGTATGTATGTACAGACTCAGACACAGAGAGAAGGGCAACGTCCTCACTAGCTAGGTTAGCTTGTGTACCACAGAGGGAAAAACACCGTCCTCACTAGCTAGGTTAGCTCCTGTACCTAGTTACTGTACCGGAACAGAGAAAAGAACTGAACCATCTTGTGCATTTACACATAACCTACTGTGCGTAATAATAATAATAATCCACATTATTGGCATCGTTAACAGTGTTTTATGGAGTCGTGCAAATAGCTTTTATTTCATTTCCTTGTTATTTCCTCTTGCTGGGTGGTAATTACATAGAATTCCCCATATCATTGGATGATTTCGTGTCATTCATGCAATCCACCGCCTGCAGTTAAACTCAATGCCGTGCTGCAATGCCTTATTAGCCTATTACTCACCAGTAGTGCCACAGTATTATCACGTGCTACGGTTTCATTAACTGTGCGTGCTGCAGAGAAACATTTGTTTGAGAAACATTTGTGACTATACTGGACTAGACAGAGTGTGTGTGCATGGCTGAATGTGTGTGTATTCTAACCCTAACCCTAGCTGTGTCTGTGTATTCTGTTGCATGGCTGTGAGTGTGTGTGTGTGTGTGTGTGTGTGTGTGTGTGTGTGTGTGTGTGAATATCCTGAATGGCTGTTATGTTTATAAAGGAATGTATATAGCACGTCATGACAGAATTGTGAGCCTAATAGTAAAGGACATATCACTCCACTTCCCAGCTACAGTGAAAATGTATACACATGCTCGTGTCAATGCATCCATGTTCAATTTCTGTAATGACCAATGTCACTTTTCACAGTTGTCTGCTAACACACCAGATGTTGTTGTTGTTAATGAAGAGTCCAGAGAGGTGTCTGTATTAGAGGTAGCATGCACCTTTGATATAAGCCTAGAGGAAGCCTTCATGACTAAGGTCATGAAATACCAGCAGCTTGTAGACACCATCTCAGAGCTAGGCTATAGGTGTACGCTATTAATCTTTATATTTGGCAGTCTTGGACATGTGCACAGATTGGTTGTCAGAGGACTACGTCTACTGGGAATGTCCAAGGGAGAAGCAAAAAGGCTCAGCAAGTATTGCTCTGTCTCTGCGATTATTGGCAGCCGCCAAATATGGCGGAGACGGTGTTACTTGTACCCGTGAGTCTTGTCCTGTTGTATGTGAAAGACATTGTCCATGTCTGTTTGTGAATGCATCCCATCTGTGCCTTCAGTATTTGTGTCCTTGTATACTTGTTTCTATGTGGACAGAAATAAATGATTAAAATGTGTGTAATCTTCTGCATGGCTGTGTGTGTGTGTGTGTAATCTTCTGCATGGCTGTGTGTGTATTCTGCTGCATGGCTGTGAGTGTGTGTGTGTGTGTGTGTGTGTGTGTGTGTGTGTGTTTGTGTGTGTGTGTGTGTGTGTGTGTGTGTGTATTCTGCTGCATGGCTGTGTGTGTGTATTATGGGTGTATCAAGAAATCCCTATCTGTACCTGTATCTGTATCTGTTCAACCTCCAAAATGATCTGTATCTGTATATCTGTAGAGGATTTTAAGTGGCCGTGGTTTATACCAGAAGTCACTTTAAATCGTTAAATTAATTATAATAAACATCATATTGGCATATACTTTTATTCTGAATTTCCACATCCTCATATTTTACGGTTCATCTCCCTCTCTCTGTTTTTTATTTGTATTTTTAACTAAGAATACAGAATGGCCATCCATAATAACAAGCAACTTCGGGCAGAATCGGTATCTGATTCCATCACATTATTTGTGCTTTTCCGAATAACGTATAACTGCTCCTCCTGAGACATCTACTACCCCCCAGCACTGCGTCTCTTGAGACACCCGCTTTTCCCCTTTACTGTGTCCCCTATGACTTCTACTGCCCCCCCTGTACTGTTTCTCTGTTCTCCAGTGTCTATATTCAGTATATATGAAAAAAAAAAAATGGAAACTGGATTACTCTTCCTGCTACGACTGGTGGTGGATTGATGATTCACTTGCTTAGTCAAATGTGTTGATTGTAAGTCGCTTTGGAATAAGCCGTCTGCTAAATGCCAAAAATGTAATTGTAAATGTAGAATAAAGAACGTTTAAGTTGAAGTAAAGAAAGAAATTATTTGTGCTTTTCAGAATAACGTATTCGTAGTGTGTATTCTGCTGCATGGTTGTTTCTGTGTCTGTCACTACTGTTCCCGCCTGCTGCTGCTGCTCTGTGTGTCGGAGCTCGTCTGGTCTGGTCTGTCTGAGCCCGCTGCGATCGGCCAGCAGAAC
>NC_137689.1:69903572-70016072 GCF_963989245.1 Nansenia antarctica | reverse complement strand
GTGTGTGTGTGTGTGGGCGTACGTGCATTTGTGTGTGGACTGCATGGATGGACTGCACTTATATAGCGCCTTTATCCAAGTGCTTTACAACGGCCTCTCATTCACCCATTCACACACGCATTCACACCTCCTGAACCACAGCCGCCCCTGTGTGTGTGCGTGTGTGCGTATGTGTGTGTGGGCGTGTATTTGTGTGTGGGAGTAGAAGGAGTGTGTTTAAGTCCTCACACAGAAGCTGGCGCAGAACTAAACCGATAAACTGTATCCAGAGTGTCGTTTGTTCCTCATGCACAGAGAAACAGTCAGAGTTGTAATTCAAGGTCAAACGTCTTATCTCTGATGCACCAATACCCGTCTTGGCAGACCCTCTTGACAAAGTCTCTCCATTGATAAGGATTAGGAAAGAGCCTATTTATTATGTGAGAGGCTTCTCTGAGTCCAGTGTCATCACAAATGGAAGACGTGAAATTAAGCTTGTCAGTCAAACATAATCGCCTCACCGTTTAACACTTTCAGACTTCGGTTGCTTGAAAGTGACAAAAAAAGAGACAAAAGGGGAGGCCTAACTGGAACTCTTTCCACATAATTAGATTTTAACTAAGAGTCTTATCATTCAAAAGGATGCTTTGGGGTGAAATAAAAAATGTGTGACTAAACTGTTAAATGTTTAGGATAATTATTCTGTGTGTAGACACGTGTAGGAGTGGTGGGGGGGGGCGCCGCGGGCGCAGGGAAGGTTGGGCGGTTTCTACCGTGGTTTGAATGGGCGCTCATTAGAGTGAAAGATCGTTTCAGGGAGAAAGAACGGTCACCTGGATTCAGCTTTTGGTTAATATAATGTTGATTTTAATAGGAGTAGAGGAGGTCCATTATTTACAAGATGGCAGGGCAGCCAGCAGCTGTTACTCACAGGCCTGATTCAACAGGGAAGCAGCACCTGCAAAGATAGAGCCCTGGTGTTCCTTTGGGAAACCATCCCACTTTAATCTAAGCATGCAGCAGTTATTTTCTGCGGGTTCCTTTCAAATAATGATGTTAAGCATACAATAATGTGCCTCCTCTGCACCATCAACAGGCTGCTAGCACAAAGCTGGAGCTCTCAAGAAAAAGAGTGGGTTTCACTGCCTTTTTTCCCCCAACGCTGCTGCTTTGGCAGTCCATCACACTTATTCTTAGGATCTAAACAGGTTTTTTTTGTGTTTTTTTCAGATCATCTGTTCTGAAAGTTAGATAGTCATTTGCTATCTCCAAGAAACAGATGATCATCTGTCAGCGCTTGCCAAAACATAGAGTAGGCTCCTCAATTGAAAAATGTTAATGTGTTCGTTCCCCCACCACCACCATGCTGAGATGTTAATTCAAACACTGTCTAAAGTTTTTGGAACAAAACACAACTGTACACTCACTAGTGAGACGAAAAAATATGCAGTCGCCGTCGAGTCGAGTATTATGCTCGAGACTCAAGTCGTCGCATTGTTGTTAACTGAATCAATGTGTTAGATGGTGACAAGAGATTATGCTTGTTCATAGAAGTTGTTCCAATTGCAATTCAACACATGCGGCCAGGCTGCCCGTGATGCGTCATGTGTGATAAGAATCAAGGGGTTCTAATGAACGTTAGCCGATTCAATTTAAATCAGTCGGTTGGTTTCTCTTTTTATTTTTAATTAAGCATCCGTTACCTGAAGGAACCCTGAACGCCCGTCTCAACCAGAGGAGGTGCTGTCCCCACACAGAACTCCCTGGCCCATTAGCCTGTAATGATCCTTGTGTAGTATCCCGTCCTGCATTATTACTGCGCACAGCCCTCATTACTGTACTTGTTTGCCAGTTACCTAGAGGAAGTGATTTTTTTTTACCTCAGTCTTTTTTTTTCTTCTTCTTTTCTTTCCTACAGCTATTTACGAGCAGTCATGTGAAGCGTACAAACACCGGGGAAACACATCAGGGCTGTATCACATAGACGTGGATGGCAGCGGGTCAATCAAGCCACAGCTCATCTACTGCAACATGACAGGTAAAAAACGCACACCTCGAGCTGTACATCGAGCAGGCAGGCCGATCAACTAGCGCGTGACTAGCCAGGCTTAACGAGCGTGCATTAGCACCAGAGGCAGCGAGGCAGTTTTTACAGAAGATAATCAGCCCTCAGGTATCGCCATGGCCTAATGCGTCTGTTGTTACACCATGCTCGTGACAGAAGAGTAGACATCACCATCCCTGGGTTCAAGTACAGTGCCACCAGCATTCTGACAATGTGGCACATTGTTTGGCTCCTCTTGCCCCCTGGTGTAGAGTCTGTTATTATTTCCCCAGAAATAGACAATTTGTTCAGGGTAGTTGACGGCTCTCTCTGCACCTCTCTGCGGTGGCGGAACATCCAGGACCGTTTGACAGATTCCCAATTCCAGAGGACTGGCAACAGCCTTTTATCGGAAGCATCTTGTCCTCGTCCGTCTCGTCCTCACCCGTCCCACTCCGTCTCTGTGTCATTAGGCATTGGCATAGTTACGGATAATGATCCTGGGGTTTCCCCCTTTCTCCTCTCCCCTTCTCCTCTCCTCTCCAGATAAAACGTGGATGGTGATCCAGCACAATAACACCGAGCTGACCAAATTAAAGCAGTCCCCGGGGAGGAATCAGCATTTAGCCTATTTTAACTATTCGGCCGACGTGGAACAGCTTCAGGCTATAATTACCCCAGCGGAGCATTGCGAACAGGAACTGTCCTACCACTGCAGAAAGTCACGCCTCCTAAACACACCAGGTAAGCCCTTTTTATTAACAGTATTGATCACTCCCCCCTCCCAGCAAAGGTCAGCCTGATTAAAACCTGCTCAGCCGTCTGTGAGAGCGCCACACAGGTGGAGCTTAATCAGACGTTGCAAGCTGATTATTATGCTCTCTGGTGCAAATGTATTTAGCTATCTTTTGTCAATGTTGTGTATATAACAAGAATTCACCATTGTGGATGTGTTTGGTACGCTGAGAGAGAGAGAGTTTGGTGATTTGTTTATTTTGTGTTAACCATGACGTCTTCATGGTGTCCGTTTGTAGGTCGTCCACTTCATAATGACTGTTTGACACCTGCAAATGGACATGAAAAAATAGTCACAGCTTCGACGTGTAATTGCTGTCTCATTACGGCACGTCCTGAAGAGAGAGGAGGAAAACAATGTCAAGGCTAAATGTTGCTAAATGTTGTCAAATGAAGAATAATGAGGCAGAGTACAGTGTTGGTCTGTGTTAAAACTCAGACAGACAGCTTTTTTAGATGGATGGACGTGATCAGACAATGGAAGAAAGAGAGTCTCTCACTCAAGGCTTTCTACCATACTGGAGTGGTTACTCAGCAGTCACCACTGCAATAAAGAACTCTCCTTTCAATCTATTATCTCTCTGAAGCCTGTCTCTATCACACGCAATCAACATCCTCAGTAGGATTTGATTAGAGTGGTTTTTTTGTACCGTAGGAGTGTGTTAACATAGTGAATATATGAATATCTATATATTAATTAATATATTCATATCTTCTCATCATCTGCCATTTAGCAGACGCTTTTATCCAAAGCGACTTACAATTAGAGATGACCGGGGACAGTCTCCTTGGGGTAACTTAGGGCTAAGTGCCTTACTCAAGGGCACACTAGTGGTGGGGATCCCAGGTGGGATTTGAACTCATGACCATCTGATCACCCGTCCAACTTACTATCCCACTAGGCATAAAAAATAAATAAATCCCAATAGCTAAATAGATTTGCGCCAAAGAGAATAATAAAATGCAAATCAGTTTGCATTTTAACGCCTCCCAAAAGCTAAATAAATTTGCGCCAAAGAGCATAATAAAATGCAAATCAGTTTGCAACGTCTGATTAAACTCCACCTGTGCGTAATAGTGATTGATTAAACGAGAAGAAGTGTTTTTTCAGACGGAACCCCTTTCACCTGGTGGATGGGAGGCTCAGGAGAGGCCCAGATGTACTGGGGCGGCGCGGTCCCGGACAGCAAGCAGTGTGCCTGTGGTATTCAGGAGAACTGCCTTGACCCCAACCACTACTGCAACTGTGACGCAGACCGCAAGGAGTGGTAAACTACTTCCCATCATCGCTACTCCCTAAGTCCTGTCCCATGTTGGATCCATGCTGCATACAGTGCTGCATACAATCTTTTTTTTTTTTACTGGCTATTTTTCCTCTCGCCTTTTCAATTTTTAATCATGTTCTGAAAGAGCTGAATGCTTCTAGCAGTCTAACGGCATTTGTATTTTTAGACTTTAATCCTCCAGCCTGCGCAACAGTGTTAACTTATAAAAGAATGTATAATAAACACCATCTGGATGTGGCTGTTAATGTTTTCCCAGTCTTATTTTATCGCCGCCTGCAGTTAAAATTTATTTGGGACTGTTGCTGAATTTTTGTTTATATCTTTGTTGTTTTCTTCTTCTGCTGTTTTGACGCATGCGTTCCTGTCTCCTTGAACCCAGGGCTAATGACTCTGGCCTCCTAACTCATAAGGACCATCTGCCCGTCAGAGGGCTGTTGGTGGGGGACCTTCAGAGATATGGATCAGAGGCTGCCTACAGAGTTGGTCCCTTGAGTTGCCATGGCGATAGTAAGTAGAAAAAGATTCTCAAAGAGAGTTACTGAAAAGTACACAAAGAAGTACTCTCTCTCTCCCTCCCAAAGAGAGTTACTTAAAAGTCACTCTGTGGTACTGACCTTACCCTAATTGCAATGGGCTCCATGCTCCATCTTGTGCCTGACATATCAGCCAATGCAGTTTATCTAGATCCACATACACTGTATGTACTGTGCACCCAGACTTAAACGCTCAATGTCTCAAATTACGTCATTGACAGACTGAGGCAAACAGTGAAAGGAACTTGGCAGCAGTAACCAGATCATTGATACATCAGGGAAGCCCCTGGGCGTGGAATGCACAGTGATGTACTGATGTCTTTGGTAATCCACTGTTACCTCCCGGAGATCTGGTCCACAGTCGTTTTAGAACTCTTACATGCTAACTCTAGGTCTAACTCCCCTTTCCACCCATCAATCATCTTGGTAATTATGCACTTGTTATGTACGGAAGCTAATTATGTGTACAGAAGCCATTAGCAGAACTGTTACAAAAACACTGCTCCCTTTTATCTCTGTATACTGATGGTAGTTGCTAATCAGGCAATAATGAATTAATCACAGTTCTAATCTTTCTACCTTTTTTTCCCTTTTTTTTCTTCTAATTGCAGTGCCGTTACCTGAAAAATATTCTACCAGTAAATAGACCTAAATGGAAGAGTGTGTGTGTGTGACTGCAATGTGCCGTTATCGAATTAGTGGAACAGTTGCTCTGTTTTTCACAGATTCTCGTTAAAATATTCATAATTATGTATTTCCGCTTCATTCATTAGAGAATTTCTGGAACGCTGCGTTTTTCAACAAGGAGACGTCATACCTGCACTTCCCGACATTTCACGGGGAACTGAGTGCCGACATCTCCTTCCTGTTCAAGACCAATGCCTCCTCTGGAGTGTTCTTGGAGAACCTTGGCATCAAAGACTTCATCCGGATCGAACTCAGCTGTAAGTGAACCCCTCCGCAGACTCTTCCAACACAGTTGGACATGATTGGTCTCCTTGATACAGATTTTGGTCAAGGATATTTTGGTCAGGGAAATTTACA
The DNA here is from genome assembly GCF_963989245.1 of Nansenia antarctica. Classification (NCBI taxonomy): domain Eukaryota; kingdom Metazoa; phylum Chordata; class Actinopteri; order Argentiniformes; family Microstomatidae; genus Nansenia; species Nansenia antarctica. The sequence continues at coordinate 70,010,391 of NC_137689.1, read as the reverse complement.
TTTCCCGGGGTCTTGACCCTCGAGATTGTTCTATCGGTACACCAGCAGCGGTGGGAAAGACCTTTCTGAGGTTACAAAAACAACTGAAAGACACACACACACACAAACACACACATATACAGACACACACACACACACGTGCGCTCACATACACACACACACAAATCATGAACTCACTCTCCTTGGGGAAGGTATGACATTGCCATTGTTCTAGCGAAGCACAGGCTGCCAGCCTTTTATGATGACTTCTGTTTAGATACAACTGCTTATTATTACAGTATAGTTTTAATTTATGTATTTTTTGGCATTCGGCAGACGCCTTTATCCAAATCGACTTATAACAAATACATTTGTCTAAGTAAGTGAATCATCTATCCATCAGTCATCGCAAGAAAAGTAATCTCTGCTCGGGCCAGGGGCCATTGGCAGTCATAATGCTAGAAGTGTTTTTTCTTCTTTCTTTTTGTTAATATACAGTAGAGGAACTGGGGGTGAGGAGGTTTTCTGTAAATTCTGCCTCTGTGTTATTGTTTTCATCTGCTCCCTGATCCCATGGCAAGTAATCTACACCCGGGCACAGACGATCCATGTGTGTGGACTTGTGGGGGGCAGGGGGGGGGGGGGGCGGCGGGAGCTTTTTCCCCCCCTATTGTCCAGTATTGTCTCGACTGATTTTTTGGAACATCTGTAGCAGAGTGTTAACATTGTGAAAGTGGCGCTAGATGTTATTGTCTGTAGAGACAATAGTCAATGGTGATTGATGGGATCGCTGCGTGTGAAGAGACACTATAGGGCAGGGGTCGGGCCAATTTTTTTGGGAGCCACCAGATGGCGTGCCAAAATATCATCAAAGGCTAATTTAAGTAATTGATTGTTAAAAAATGAAATGTGACACGTTCGAATGCTTTGACTTTTCTTTCGAAAAATGTGAATACATTTCCGTGTTGTTGTAAATCAATGCCACATCGCTAGTCAACTAACACAGCTTGTTTTGTGAGCCTGCTAACAATGTAACGTAGTGTTATAGTTAACTAGGTAGCAGTGGGGATTACTCACCCAATCCATTGCGTTGCTATTCTGGCTTGACTAGCGAGTTTCTGTAGTGATTCTCAAATTGAAACGTAGTTCCGTGTTTCAAAAGAAAAGTCATTTTGATCATCCGATCGTCACAAATGTTACTGGAACTCCGCGACGGACCGCCTTATAAGACATGCATTTGTGGGAGATGCAGAGAATTGATCAAGATAACTGTAAACAAGCTGTATAGGTGGCGTAATAAACTTAACTGTAAACGAGGAGTTTTTTTTTCCCTTTCCATATTTTTGAATAATAAATGTGTGGACTGACGATGTAGCGGAGCCTAACTTATTCTAATAATTGTTTAACATACTTTTATTCTGATAATTATTCCCCGCTCCTCCCAGACGTACAACGTCACATTATTATTGGATTGGCAATATTGTACCCTACTTGAGTGAGAAGTTAGCTACACATTTAACCTGCTACCTAGTAAGAGAAAAAGAAAAATGTCATCCAGGTCTAAAGAGGAAGGTTGACGGTGAAAAACAGGGCATTTAAAGCGGAATGGACAGAGAACTATGCGTTCATCCTACCTGGTTTCATTCATGCAAAGCCGATGTGATTTATCTGTAATGAAGTTGTGGCTGCTTGCAAAGACTATAATATTAAACGGCACCACGAGACGGTGCACCTCGCTGCCTGATTGTCTGTCCCTGTGTCATTCACTCTCAACATGGATAAAAGTACAATAAGCATTCTTTAGGTGGTGGTAGATTCTCTATTCGGACAGTATAGCCGCTATATGTGGGAATGTCGGTCCGATATTGTAAGAAAAAAAAAAGAAGTGGATTCTCAAAATAATCTGCTGGGCCAAATATTATTGGTGATGGGCCAGCAATGGCCCACAGGCCGCCTATTGCCGACCCCTGCTATAGGGTGTACAGTACAGTACGGTATCCGTTCTACTGCAGTAAATCCATCCCAGACTTCACAGAGCTTAATTAACCCGTAGTCACGTGAATGCTAAACGGGATTACGAGAGGCGCATTACAAACAGGTTCGGTTGTGTGTGAAGTGGTGGTTAAATCAGGGGCACACGCCGTACAATCAAGTACGTTTTCTCTTCCCAAGCAGAATGAAAAGATTGAAAAGATTATCCACACGCCTTAGCTGAGTGAATATTGTAGCACACGGAGATACCGCGATGATACGGTGGCGGAATGACAGCCATATCTATGCATTCAACCGTCATTTGTTGATTAGGTTATTGAACTGCGAAAGCGTCTGCTATTTTTACCCTCGGTGCGGTTCCAGTCCCTTAGATAAATCCTCCTCCTGGTGAGCTCTGCGTTACTAAAGGAGGCGGGGGGGGGGGGGGGGGGGGGGGGGGGCTGTGCGCTGAATACTAAAGAGGTCAGAACAGACTATCAGCATTTTCATCCAGTTGTTTTTTTGCTGCCAGAGAAGTGTTTGATGACCGACTCTGGCTGGTGCCCTGGCTTTCCTCTAGGTCCTCTTCATTAAAATCCATTCAGATCTGAGTCCATCCCACTTCCCACAGATGGGGGAGGCAGGAGGAAATTAAATTAGTGCTCTCTCTGAAAACATATGCGCAGGATAAGGAGAAATGTGAGACTTGATTTTCCGGGGGGGAAATGGCACATAGTCAAGAGGTGCCGGTAATATGCGTGTGGTTGTGTATATGATGAAAGATTTGGAGGAGAGGGAACAACATGTAGGCTACTGTGAGACGTATTGGTATGGTGTATTGGTCCTGAGATGAGGGCTCCAGAGGTCCAGGGTTGTAGTCAAGGTTGCAGTATCGCAGCTTTTGATCAACAACAAATCAACAAAACGTCAGGGTCAACATAAACTGAAAGTAAAAAAAAAAAAAGTTTAGTGATAGATAGAGCAGAGAAAGTTACTGTGGTGAGTGGGTCTTGTCCTTGTGGGAGTTAGAGGATTCATGGACGAGATTGGAAACTAAATGTCTGTCTTGGCTTGGCCTCAGGGTACAACATTATCTCAATATAAAAGATGTTATCATTCACCAATTATTTAAGAGTAAAACGACACTGCTGGTCTGCTGCTGTTACAGTATATCTAGGGGCTAGCCACCCATCCAAATAGTAATCACACAATGTGTCTGTAACCACCAACCCTCCCCTCCCCTCCCCCCGCCCCTCCTCTTCCCCCCACCCATAGCCTCCTCCGAAGTGGTCTTCTCCTTTGACGTGGGCAACGGGCCGTTGGAGGTGAGGGTGAAGACGGACGCGGCGCTTAACGACGACAGGTGGCACCGCGTGCAGGCGGAGCGCAACGTGAAGGAGGCGTCGCTGCGTGTGGACGGCCTCCCCGGCGCCACACTGAAGGCGCCCGCTGACGGACACATCCACCTGCAGCTCAACAGCCAGTTATTTGTGGGTATGAACAACACTGTTTATCTCTTAAGCAGCCCACAGAAAGGTCCAGTGGGCTGGGGTGGTCCAGTGGCCTGGGGTGGTCCAGTGATCTGGGGTGGTCCAGTGGGCTGGGGTGGTCCAGTGGTCTGAGGTGGTCCAGTGGGCTGGGGTGGTCCAGTGGCCTGGGGTGGTCCAGTGGTTTGGGGTGGTTCAGTGGTCTGAGGTGGTTCAGTGGTCTGAGGTGGTTCAGTGGTCTAACACTGTACAGTGCACACACACGCCCATGTCGGCATGGGTTCAGATCCAGCTCTCCTCCTTACTTTCCTGTCTCTCTCCAATATAAACATATATATATATATATAGTATATAAAGATATACAGTATGAGAGTCGGACTGCCCCACTCAAAAGAATAAGCCCCCAGAAATAAACGCCTGTGCTACTGCCTCTCAGGCGTCCTCCAGTCTACCAGCGAGACGTTGTTTTTTCAGAAGTGGATTAATGTCTTCTTTGAGTTGAGGCGCCTGTTTGTCTCCGCCACTCTTCAAGGAGTGAAGTAGCAACTCAGAGAAATTAAGCCGTTTGTGGTTTTTCCTCTGCCAGTTGCAAAACGGGAGAATGAATCTCAATGCCTTGTAATGTAGGTAATTCCAGAGGGTATTGTGTGGGAGTAGTGTGCAATTTCACCACTTTTGGGGCATTTAGTACAGCGCAGTTCTTTCACGTATAAACGGTAGGAGAAAAGGGCCCTCTCAACAGAAAGTCCTGGCGATGCATCCCCTCGGCAGCAGTCGCTGTCCCGTTGTGGGCAAACTGCCATCATCTGTGTTTCACTACTGGATATGCAAGTGCTGAGGAGACTGTTTCAGAACGCTGAACAATGATCATGTTCAATAAATAAACCTGGATCAGGACTTCCTGATAGGTGTGATAATGCGGTTGTGTGTGTGTGCGTGAGCATGTGTGTGTGTTTGGCTGTGAGTGCACACGTGCGTGTGTGTGTGTGTGTGTGTGTGTGTGTGTGTGTGTGTGCGTGTGTGTGTGTGTGTGTTTGGCTGTGAGTGCATATGTTCATGCGTGTGTGTGTGTGTGTGTGTGTGTGTGTGTGTGTTTGGCTGTGAGTGCATATGTTCATGCGTGTGTGTGTGTGTGTGTGTGTGTGTGTGTGTGTGGGGGTATGTGTTCCAGTTGATATGCATTCCCTGGGAGCTATATTTAATATTATACGTTATCAACGTCAGAATACTACAGCGTAATGGGAGAATCTGTGCCTTTAACTACATGAATTACCCAACTGTCTTCTGACACGGTCTGGTAGTGCTGTTCATTTCCCCATAATTTGAGTGATAATGATTAAAGAAATAGCGAAACGTGAAGATGAGTCCCAGCCAAGAGGATGAGTACCACTTTGGCGGGAAAATAAAACAAAACAGTGCCTTTAATTGGACGGAGGCCGAGACAGGCTGATGGAAGGAATATTGAATATCTTAAGTGAGCAATCTCTCTAAAGTGGGTGGCAGGGAGTGTGACCATCAGAAGAGCTCCTACATCTAAGGTTATTTAGACTATCAAACAGAACCATCTAAGGTTATTTAGACTATCAAACAGAACCATCTAAGGTTATTTAGACTATCAAACAGAACCATCTAAGGTTCTTTAGACCATCAAATAGTACCATGTAAGGTACTTTAGACTATCAAACAGAACCAACTATGGTTCTTTAGACATAAATAAATACATATACAGTAGCATGACTCATAAATGTTACCATACACAGTTCTATGTAGGACAGTGCAGTGTGTTCTAGCAGTGAGGCGCACCACAATTGAAAGTGGATTTATCCAATTCGTTGGAGACCCGAGGATCCTCACAAGTTAATCAACTCTGAGAACGAGTTAGGTAATTGGTGTTTCTGAATTTGAATAACGAGGTTAGGTCTTTATACACAAAATGGGAGTAATGAAGAGGTCTACGGTACTTTAACGAGGTTTCAAAGCATTGAACCTTTTTCGAACTTCACATTTAATTTGATGTGCTGTTGATATACCTCTACCCCCCTTTACAGTTTGTCTACTGTAAATAAATAAATAAAAAATAAAATAAAAAAGTGTTAATTCTTCCTTCTTCTAGCATTATGACTGCCAATGGCCCTCGACCCTAGCATAGATTACTTTTTCTTATGATGACTGTTGGATAGATGATTCACTTACTTAGACAAATGTAGTTGATGTAAGTCGCTTTGAATAAAGGTGTCTGTCAAATGCCAAAAATATAAAATGTAAATGTAAATCTGTTCTCTCTTATTTGCTAACTTTCTGATAAGACTGTAAGACTGGAATCTCTACTGGTAGTGAAGAACTGACCTGTGTTTAGGTTAATAAACAGACAGCCCTCCAGGTGTCCACTCACCCAACCCTAACCCTAACCCAACCCTAACCTTAACCCAACCCTAACCCTAACCCAACCCTAACCCACTCACCTAGCTGTCTCATAAGTGTTATTTTTCATTGACAGCTTCTTTGACAGTTCCCCTCTTAAGTTTTTGCCTTCACTGGTCCAAGGGATTCTTCCACAATTGCAATGCAATGGATTCGGTGAATAACTCCCTCGACTACCTAGTCGGTGTAGAGTAGTGGGGATTACTCACCGAATCCATTGCATTGCCATATTTTGGCTTGACTAGCCAAAGTGTGTCATTGATTTTCAACAACGTTGACATTTACTTACATCTTTCAGAATAAAAGTCGTAACATTTTGATTGGTTTCCGACTTGTTCCCGGTTTCACCAGCTGTCGGCTGTACAAAATGTTCAGACTTTAATTCTGAAGAATGTAAATAAATATTATACTTCATATTATGTTTCAGCTCACTGTTCCAGCTTCCAGGAATCATGAGCCCATGCTGACACACAATTACCCATCCTTGATTATATCCCAATAGATGCTTACTAAGTCCCGGTCCACAATGATGAAATCACATTCAAGTTCAACGCTAGTGGACAGATTATTTCACTCCATTTGACAGAGCCTGTCTCAGAGGTGCTTCACCGTACGGCGCCGTTAGATTGCTTTTGCTTCAGAAAGGTGGAGTTTAGAGTTTGTCTGAGAGAACGACAAGAGATGGTGCACAGCCTTGCAAGGGGGGGTGAGAGCTCACCGATTATTTGTTGTGAGACTGAAGTGAGAAAAACAATCTTTAGTTTCCAGGGCTGAGGTATGGAAAGATGCCAGAGGAGTAGAGAGGGGGTTGGGGTGTGTGTGTGTGGGGGGAGGGGGCGGGGGGGGGGGGCTCCCTGAATGCATTTTTCCTCCCACAACTTTGTTTTCATCGCCTTGTCGTTTAGAACGTCTCTTGTACTCTCAGTCGTCTCGACAAAGTTATGCTCTTGGGAGGCGTGAGGGTAGCGGGTGTGCGTGAGTCTCTCTGCACTGTAGATGACATGCCCATCACACTGAGAGGATCAAGAGAAATGTGTGGAGAAAGAGAATAGAGAATAATTGAACAGAGACAGAGACAGAATTTAAACAATGGCTTTGTGTTGTCTCATCTGTGCGGTTTTGTGTGTGTATGTGTGTGTGTGTGTGTGTGTGTGTGTGTGTGTGTGTGTGTGTGTGTGCAGGAGGCACAGCCTCCAGGCAGAAGGGCTTCCTGGGGTGTATACGCTCCCTGCAGCTGAACGGGAGGACCCTGGACCTGGAGGAGAGGGCCAAGATCACGCCCGGGGTGAGGCCTGGCTGCCCGGGTCACTGCAGCAGCTACGGAGGCCTCTGCCAGGGCCAGGGCCGCTGTGTGGAGAGGTACAACGGCTTCTCCTGTGACTGCGGCCTGTCGGCCTACGCCGGACCCTTCTGTCAGAGAGGTGAACACACACACACACACACACACACACACACACACACACACACACACACATGCATCACATCTCACTGAAGCTTTGCTTACCAAGTGACCTGCAGGAGGAACAGTTTAGTCTGTTTAATGAGTAATAATAAAAATAATTTTAACGTGTCTTTACGAAGCCATTACTCATGTACTACGTTATTACAATGGTATTACAATGGTTGTTACAGTGCAATGAGCACAATGAGTAATAATTCACTGGGTCACTGCCATATACAGAAATTAAGACAAGACAAATAATGCAATACAGGACATTTAAACATTATGAGTGTGCGCGAGGCAAGAGATGTGAAAAACTGACAGTTTACAGGTTCACAGAACATATCACAGTGTATTAACCCTAACACTATTAGCAACTATAATGCTGTTACTATTTAAAGTGAGCGAAACAATCTCTAGTCAACTCGCTAGTCAAGCCAAAATATGGCATCTAATATCTCGTCATCTAAGCCGAAAACGTGACTTCATGGCGATGGTTTGCTTGAGCCTACTTCTCTGGCTAAGATCAAGACAGATACAGTCCCTTCATAATACAGTATATGCTCTGTAAGCATTGTCTTCCGACTGTCTGTAGCTTTCCGCAAAGCAGTGGAAATTATTTATTAAAAAAGCCATTTAAAACGTGTGCGTAATAAACGACGGCTGTCAGAAGGTCAAGAATTGATAGTATTTTAGTAGAGAACACCCTTTGAATGTGTCAAACAAATCTATGGGAGTTCTTCCAGCAGAACGCAGCACATCAAGGGCTGTTACAGCAGGAGGGCGTCTGTGAGTCATCAGCAAGCCACCTCTGACACTCTACTATTGCACTTTAGTTTCACTGTTGGACATTGCACTGCTGCTAATAATAATCATGCTGCTTGCTCCATCTATATTATTATTATTTTATTTATTATTATTATTATTATTATTATTATTGTTTTTATTACTTGTTGTAAGATTGTTGTAAAATTGCTATGATTAAAGCTTATTATCTTCTATTTATTGATTGTATTGTTGGAATATATGCTATGTCTTCATTCACCAAAATGCATAAATGATTATGCTTCATTTTGTAGCCAATCAAAGTATTGTTGCTAGTTAAATACCACATAAAAGACATGGCACTCTAGGTGGTGAGTGTTCTTCTTTTTTTTTTCTTTTTTTTTCTTTTAAATTCTTTATTCTTTCTCTTGAAAAGTGAAGAGAAAATTAGTAATTATGAGAACAATTAGCTAACCAGCTTACCAATAACACAGCAATCTAAACAAATACAAAAGCAGCCTAGACTTCAGCCTCCTGTCAAAAAACTCAGACCAAATTACACTGAGCTTCCATACTGCCTTAATGAGTGGAGGGGCATGAGGTGTAGTGTGTCTTAATTGGCCACACCTGAGTCTAATAGGGTGTCTCCTATAAATGGAGGATGTGTCAAGTGTTTGGAGAGGTGAAGCTAATGTTGTAGTCTTATCCAATTTGTTCAGAAATAAGTATGTATAAATGATGTGTCAGTCTACCAGATACAATACCAGAACTGGCCCGTTAGCAATCTCCAACTGTCACCCAGTACTGGTCCCCTATATTTAGACCAAAGATGGCCTACTAACTAAATGAGCATATCAGGGTCACATTTCTCATAAAAAGAGCTGGCCCATGAGCAAAGTTCCACCTCTCATCCAGTACTGGTCCGCTCACATTTAGACCAAAAGTGGCCTAGTAATGGTAGGAAGGTATCAGGGTCAGATATCACATCGCAGAGCTGGCGGCCTATGAGCAAAGTGCAAACTCTCATGCAGAACTGGTCACCCATATCTTGCCCATACAACACCTGAGCCTCCACAACACCTGATCCACCACAACACCTGAGCCAACACAACACCTGAACTGCCCCTGATATGCTGACCAACAGGAACATATCAGGGCCACAAGATCCCTCATACCAGAGCTGGCCCACAGTAAATGGTCAACTCCACCCTGGACTGGCCCCTCACATTCGGTCCAGATCTGGCCCATATGTGACAGCAGCTGGTGAAGGCGTTTCGATTCAATTCTGAAAAATGTGCAATGGATTCGGTGAATATTGGTTGGTTATGTACTACTACCTAGTTAGTGTAGAGTAGCGGGGATTACTCACCGAATCCATTGCATTGCAATGTTTTGGCTTGACTAGTGAGTGTGTCATTGATTTTTAACAACATTTAAATGCATTTTTCTAAATAAAAGTCTGAACATTTTGATTGGTTGCTGACTTGTTCCCGCTTTTACCAGCTGCTGTCACATATACTGTAGTACTGGCTGCACTCAGCCATATGTGCCACTACAAGACCAGATCTGTCCCACAATTGTCTGCTGACAAATGCTAACACATTGGCAACAACACAGCGAGATTCTTTTTATTTAATTTTATGTCTCTTGCATTTCATTTAATTGTCAACAGGTATAGCCTAAGGTGATGTGGTGTTGATTCTCCTATTGACTAATAAAGTTATGTGAAATAAAATTAGCCTGTTAGTACTGTACTACTGGGTCTAGAAACTAGTTCCTTTGTGTCAACAGAGTTATGTCCTTAGAAACAGTTTTTAAGGAAAATACACAAGGATTCTTCGGCTGTCCCTGTGGGAGAACCCTTTAACAACCCTTATGTGTTCCATGTAGAACCCTTTAACAACCCTTATGTGTTCCATGTAGAACCCTTTAACAACCCTTATGTGTTCCATGTAGAACCCTTCTGGGTTGCCTTTAGAACCTTCTTCAGAAAGAGTTCTACATGGAACCCAAAATGTTCCTCCAAGGGTTCTCCCACGGGGACAGCTGAAGAACCCTTTTACGGTTCTAGGTACAGTAGCACCTTTGTTCCTAAGAGTTTGCGTACATTGTGGCCTGGGGTGGTCCAGTGGTCTAGCACTGCGGTCTATCGTGCACACATAGACCCATGTCGGCATGGGTTCGAATCCGGCCCATGCCCTGCTGACATGGCCTCTCTTACTTTCCTGTCTGTCTCCACTATATCTGTCCAATTAAATAAAAAATATGAGAGGGAAAAAATATCTTAGAAGAAAATTTAAAAAAGAGTTTACATACATTAGATATTCCAAAAACCAAACCTATCCCAGTAGCCCCAGAAAAATAACCCAACTCCTCTCTTTTTCCGTCCTCTCCAGAGGTCTCCGCTAACTTCAAACCGGGAACGTCAGTCACGTACACGTTCAAGGAGCCCTACGAGCTGAACAGGAACACCAGCGTTGCCCAGTCTTCCTCCTCCATCTACTCAGACCTGACGCTGAGAGGCGAGAACGTCTCCCTGGGCTTCCGGACCACCCAGACCCCCGCCCTGCTCCTCTACGTCAGCTCCTACCACAGAGAGTATCTGGCCCTGCTGCTCAACAGGAACGGTGAGGCCTGCGGCTGCTGCAGCTGCGTCGGACACACGCTTGTGAGCAGGCGTCTCATCTCACAACTCATTTGGCCACCCCGCACGCCAGCTTTAGCAGAATCATTCAGATTAATTTGAGTCTCCAGGTCCCTGTAGACAGAGCCCCTGTCAGACGCCGCTGCCTCTCAATTCATGCGGAGTCAATTATTTGGCGTTGTCTCCTGGTTTTCTAGGAGAGTATCAAACTCAAAAATCTCACCGTGGCCTTATATAGTGTAGTAGTGCTTAAGATGTGTTTAATGAGATGCTTAAATAGACAATTATGCAGCTATAGGTGACAGATACACAAAGCAGCACATGTAACCTTGTTAGCTTTACTCGTTAGCTTTAACCTGTTAGTTTTGGATCTTACAGTTAAGGACTCATGTCTTGCACTTCTGTATGTCTCATGAACATGTACATTTGGAGATGGGAGGTTTTCATAATAGTTCTTTCGAACCCAACATGACCTTTCTGAGGATGGCGACGCCAACCTTGGCAGACCACTTCCTGTCCGACGTGGCACAGTAATTGTAGATTATATGATCTGATGACACTCCTCCTGAATCCAAGTCCTCCTCATTAAACAGTCAAAAAAGCCAAAAAAACAGTCATAAAACTTGCTTTCCCGCTTAAAATACTCTCTCCTTCTGTAGGATGACACGCTTTCTACTGTAATTGTATGACACATTCTTTTCTCTTTGTCCCCACCCTCCCCTCCTCACCCACACAAAACAATACTATGCTGTCATTGTCGTAATAGGCTTTCATGCAAGCTTAAGTCCATATTCCACCTTTGGGGGAAGTCATAATTTGTGGGGTGCATCAATATTATTATTTTTTTTGATATTTGGCCTCTTTTCACTGTTAATCTTGATCTTATGAATACTTTAATCATTGTGCCAGCTGAAGACATCAACTTTGCATTCATCAGAGCCTCTCTCATACTAAATGCAAATTATGAAAATGTATTTGATTTAGCATCTCTGATAAAGAATTAGGGATTAATCCTCTTAAGTGAATGCTTTGTAGGCTTACTGTATTAATTCACTGCCTGTAGCCTAGAACATTGGCTTTCCTTTGAATGCAGTAAACAAATGATTTAGGCAAGATACACTGGGAGTACTGCACAAAGCAGTGTTGTTTAGAAAGGTCTGTCTGCATTTTAAAAAGGTGGTGACTGTTAAAAGTTTTCTCTTCTCTTTCTGAAGGTTACCTGGATGTAAAATACAAACTCCAGAACAACAGAGATGCTGAGGTGTTGAGGACAAGCGTTAGACACCTTGCCAACGGGCAGCTTCACAGAGTGTCTGTCCGGAGGGTTTCAGACACCGTCACTGTTCAGGTAACCCACTGGAAGATTAAGATTCAACTTTATTGTAATTTAACAGAGCACAAGTACCGACACAACGTCAAGTAGTTTGTGCACACGTCCCCCGTCCCCCCAGGGAGAAAAAAGTTCTGGGCACAGGGCACAGGGTCAGCTATCTTTGGCGCCCCTGGAGCTGTTAGAGTTAAGTGCCTTGCTCAAGGGCACAACGGGCAGTGGTAGGCATCTTAGATGTGATGCACGCGACCCTCCAGTCACCAGCTCACATCCAGCCCCCTCCTGGGGTTGGGATCAAATCAATGACCTACCAATTGCTGGCCGGCCTCTCTAACCCCTAGGCTACCTGTCGCACACTGATGCACAACCCAATAAAACAATCACAATTTTCAACAAAGAGCTTTAAACTACCCTAGCGGCACGAGAGCAACCAACTGAAACGTTCTCTGCAGATTGTTCCAGCAGTGAGGAACAGCGGTTATAGGACTGGACCAGACTGCACTGATATAGGAACGTTGATAGGACATTTTAATAATGCTGTCATGGGTTATCCTCTTGGCTTTAATAATAATAATAATAATAATAATAATAATAATAATACATTAGACTTATATCAAGCTTTTCTAGACACTCAAAGACGCTTTACAAACTGAAAAGATCGATTAGTAAAATAAAAAGAAACAAATAAATAGATAAAAGAAAGTATAGGGGTCTAATAAATGTTTAGTTTACTAAATCTAAGTGTCTTTGTAGGACAATCTACTCTGTATGCTGCAATTACACCTAGATTTCGGGCGGAGAAGCGGCGAACAAGCAACCCCAGCGTCCACTCTCGACCGGCATTTTTTTTAAAGTGATCATATCATATCTATCATATCCATCATATCTGTACATCATATCTATCATATCATATCTATCATATCTATACATCATATCATATTATAATTTTTAGATTACTAAATCTAAATCTAGGTGTCTTTGTAGGACAATCTACTCTGTATACTGCAATTACACTTATATATACTCTATTGCAATTACACTTTATGCTTTTTAACTGTAAACAACATTCAACCCCCCCCCCCAATCAAATCGAACACATGCTACAGTATGTTGATGTCTGTGTCAGAAAAGGGACAGGTATGTTGAGACAAAAACATGTAGGTGAGCTTCTCAGCTGAAATCATACGTGTGAACTACTATATATGAATGAATGAATGGTCTTTATTGTCATTGATATAGTACAGGTACCAAACAACGAAATTTAGGAGGGGTGGCTCCCCTGGTGCTAGGAAAGAAAAAAAAAACTAAAAAAACAAGAAGGGAAAGGAGCTGGTTTACATAAATAAAGGCTATGTACACTATCCACTATACTATACTGTACAGATAAAACACTGTGCTGTACTCTATGCTATGCTATACCTATTCTAACCTATTGCTGTACTCTATGCTATGCTATACCTATTCTAACATTTCCTATTTCTCTGCAACCTTATGTACCCTAGGGTTGTCATATTGCACATAGTGTTATTGCACATTCATTTAAAGTGTCGCAGTTTGCAGGCTTGAAATGTACACATTTGTGCCTCAGCACTACACCTGATTTTTCAATCCAGCAGCTGCCATCAATCCGTCCAGACTGTCCAGGGCCCAGAACCTAGGTCTTTGCTGTGTTCAGGGCCTGGATGGTATATATATATAGTACAGTACAGTACAGTTTTGCTGCAGAGTTCTGGTTGGGAAAGTCATTAAGGGCTGAAAAGAACAGAACTACTGACCCAGTACTAGCTCTGGACCTTTCTGGACCTTTCTGTCTCATGAGGGGAACGTCTGAGCCCTAGTGAGACTGTGGCTGCTGTCATACGGCAGGATCATTGAACCACTGGCCTCATTATATATGATTCACTCTTTATGGAAAAGGCTGTCCTACAAGATTAGGACAGACTTTATAAACCCTTTATATACCCTTTATAAGGTCTTAAAACCAGATGGTAACACTACATTATGATGTAGCTGCCACCAGAACTGGCTAACTTTTCTTTGTCGATGATGTAACTGCAGATGTCAGCAGCAGAATGTATTCTGAAGTGTACAGGAACATCTTGCCTGCTCGAGTGTTTGGAGCAAATGCCTCCCGATTAATTGGATGGTGCTTCATCATACAGTAAGACAATGCCAAACATAATATACTGCCATAGCAATGATAATTCATATTCAATATTATTGTATTATTTAATACAAAAAACGTAATATTTAAAGCCAATTGAGCACAAGTTTCATTTCCTGATTTTAGGCAAAAAGACCTCAACATTTGGACTGTCCCATTACTTACGCAGGCCGCTGTATATCTGTGTAGTATTCAAGTAAATAACATTGCACTAACATGTTATTACATAGAGCCAAAGCAATTGTACAAAGTGCTACAGTGTACTGTATAACAACATGGTAATATGATGTACTAGATTAGCTAGAGTAATCACATATTATGGTCTCTGCTCAGGAGCAACTTACTCTAGAGGGTTGTGTAGTTCTGCCTCTTCTGGGCATTGTGTCATGAGTTCGAAACCTGTTGGCAACTTTAAAATGGGAACCGACCCAAGGCTATGCTGCAGTGCTTTTCTCTGTCAGAATGGATAGACACATTCCAACTCCCAGCTATTGTCAGTTTGTTCCATGTGCACCTGCTATTCACAGATGTTTTAGACGACATGAATGATTCTGGAGAAGAAGTAGGGGGGAAATGTTGGCAAAGTCTTCCTAAGACTGGCGTTGAACTCAGCATACAGTTCACTTCAAGAATTGTAAAAAAACAAAGTTTGTTGCAATTTTTCTCAGTCAGTTATTTTTTATGCAGGCACTTATTCACTACATCTCATTCAATGCATATGTTACAGTACATGTGGGAATACGGTACATGTTGGAAAACTAGGGTTAGGGTTAGGTGCTACGTCGACTTGGTACATGCTGGCATGTCTAACCCTAACTCTAATCCTAACCCTAACCCTAACCCTAACCGTAGCACCCTAGCACCTAACCCTAACCCTAGTTTTCCTATGTACCGTGTTCCCACATGTACCGTAACACATACACATGTAAAGGAGATATTCTTATTTTTCTTTTAGAAAAAACTATTGAAAAACTGTCGAATATCTGTAAAGCATGGCCTAGATCTGGACTGAATACGCCGACACAACCTTCAATGAAAATTGAATCTTTTGGTTTATTTATTTAATACTATTTGCCCAATGTAATACGGTAAGCCCACATACAGACATTTACAATACACAGTGCCCTCCATGAAAAGGGTTGTAGTTTCTAAATGGTGAAACCAATCTAGAAGCTAAAAGAAGACAAAATGCTTCATCTTTCCAATACTTAAGGAAGGCACTGTATACTACATAGGGAAGGGCAAGTCTAATTAATTCTGCAAATGTTCCATCCATACGTCCATACTAATGTCAAGTGTTTACATCTTTGCTGACCACCTGACAACACGCTCTAATAATCTACCTTGTTCAGCTTCTGGAAAGAAGCAACATGCCAATTAATCTAAGCTTGGGCTGTAATCACATTTTGAATATGAAGGTTCAACTAGAAAAACTGTCCAGACTCCAGTTTCCCTTTTAATTGAACGGCAAAGCAATGGCGTGTTTAAAGCACTTTGAAGAGCAGGTTTAATTAAAAAGCTCTCCATGGAAGAATACGTTTACTATCATTTGGCACATGAAAGTGTGACATTATATTTTTATTTTCGATCCACTCAACAATTCACAGCAGTTAACAGAACCGTTTTGCCTTTTTCAGATTGACCAGCACGCAAGGGAAGAGTTCAATCTCACATCTGACGTAGAATTCAACGCTATCAAGTCTATTGTCATGGGAAAAGTGTACGGTAAGTAAGGCTGGGCTTTCACGATGGAGGAGGCTATTTAAGTTCAAGTTGGGGATGGATGATTTAATAAAAAATGCACAGATATTTCGCCCTATTTGGCGAAGCACATTCTGGAGAGCTTGTTACGTCTGCTCTCACCTAGAGCTCTTACAGGAAATGAAAATATTATTCAAATGATGACAAAGAGCTACTTTAGAGCACCTCAAATGTAGACAGAATGGACTCGTAAGTAATCATTATGTATCATTATGTATGTATGCCTTTTAAAGGCTGTGTGGGTTGATGAAATACTTAAGAAAAGGCACTATGCATTATGGCATTGTTTGTTCAGTCAAGCATTTGCCGTTCAACATGACATGTTATCATCTGTGCATTATTGTGTGTGTCTGTTTACTTAAATCCGGAATAATATCGGCTTTATGTATTACGATTGTCTGCATAAGTTGGAGAAATAGGCAACTCTAGGCTGGTCTAATGCTAATGCCTTTCCTTCTTGTAATATTGGACCTCAGTTTTCAATAATAAGAGTGACTGAAAAGAACCAACACAGTCAGTGGTTACAGTCAGAGCATTCCAGCGCTAAATAAGGAACCTTGCATTTGTGCGGGGTCCAGTTAAACGACGTACCCAGACTGTATGCAACGGATGCATTTCAGATTCAAACATTGTTACTGCCACATTGTTGTTGACATGCTGTTGTCATGGCAACGAGTGACTGGACCGCCCCCTGCTCACCCAGCTGACCCTAGGTCAGTCACAACAGGATCAAAGGGGCAGCATGACAAATGGATGTGGTGTCATTCTGAGAGACACTGATACAGATACTGAGAGACTCTAATTTACAGCCTACATTATTATTGTTCTACCGCCCCTTTCTGACATTGTGTTTTGAAACTATTTTTGCTTATATATTGTTGTTTATTACATCGCTTTTTTTGTTGTTTGTTGTTTTATATTGTTGTTTGTATCTTTATGTCCTATGCACCAAGCATACCAAGTTCTCGTATGTGCGAATATACAATAAAAACGAATTCAGATCTGATCTTCTGATGCTGATCTGATTCCCAGCTAGGCTTGCCATCGATCACACTAACAAATTGACCTCCCAGGCAGATACTGAGAGACTTGTGCATGCTTTTATCACTGGCAGGCTTGATTACTGCAATACTCTCCTTTCTGGCCTACCTAAGAAAGCTATAAATAAGATACAGATCGTTCAGAATGCAGCAGCAAGCGTACCGAGCCAAGACTAGAAGGAGAGCACACATCTCACCTGTCCTAGAGTCCCTTCATTGGTTGACTGTCAGTTTTAGAATACATTTTAAGATCCTTTCATTGCTGTTCTAATCAATCAATGGACAAGCGCCCGAATACTTACATACTACATGTATTGTATGCTCCCTCTATGCTCCCTCTAGATCACAGGTTCCCTGGTACTGGCCTTTTTATTTAGTGGCTCCTCGGATGAGGACAAAGAACTACAGGGAGGTGGCGTTTAGTGTCTATGGTCCTCACCTCTGGAACAGCTTGCCAGAGGTGCTGAGGGTCACAATGTGTAAAACATCTTTAAAACAAATCTTAAAACGTACCCTTTTAGCTTAGCATTCTCTTAATCCATGTTATTTTAAGTTACCTTCTTCCACTTTGCTACACTGGTCTCTGTTCTGCCATGTCTCTAAATTAAATCATTTCCTTATATTGCCCATTATTTTCACTGTGTTGTTGTATTGTTAAACATCTTGTATTGCAATGTTGCACCAAAGGCTAGAGAGAACAGGGCAGAAAACAGGAGGCAAGGCTGCTGGAAGGTCTAACCTACGCAGTAACAGTGGGATACAAATACCATCTGCCTTTTTTAAAGCACTCATAAACATTCAGATTGGCTCTATTAAATGCATAGGTCGTCAGAAGAGCCTGTGATGCAGATGCACATCAAATGTAGGCTTTCGCTGGGTGAAAGACAATGCGATGGCTGCAGTGTTCGTAGTGTCTGTCACTATCTGGACGGATTGATGGCAGCTGCTGGATTGAAAAAATCAGGTGTAGTGCTGAGGCACAAATGTGTACATTTCAAGCCTGCAAACTGCGACACTTTAAATGAATGTGCAATAACACTATGTGCAATATGACAACCCTAGTCGTCTTATCTGTACAGTATAGTATAGTGGATAGTGTACATAGCCTTTATTTATGTAAACTAGCTTCTTTCCCTTCTTGTTTTTTTAGTTTTTTTTCTTTCCTAGCACCAGGGGAGCCACCCCTCCCAAATTTCGTTGTTTGGTACCTGTACTATATCAATGACAATAAAGACCATTCATTCATTCATTCATTCATTCATATTGCACAGTCCCATCTCTACACCCTTTTCTTGGAGTATGAATTCTACAGTTGGTTTGACTATGACAGGGTACTCTACAGTTGGTTTGACAGGGTACTCTACAGTTGGTTTGACTGACAGGGTACTGTGCAGTTGGTTTGACAGGGTACTGTACAGTTGGTTTGACTGACAAGGCAATGTACAGTTGGTTTGACTGGGACAGGGTACTGTACAGTTGGTTTGACTGACAATGGTGACACTCACCATTGACGACACTACCATCACCCCCTCCCCCCTGGCTCGCAACCTCGGCTTCATTCTGGACCCCACCCTCTCATTCGATCCCCACGTCAGTTCTATTGTTAAGACATCCTACTTCCACCTCCGAAACATCGCAAAAATCAGACACTGCCTCTCCCCGCCCGCTGCTGAATCCCTCATCCACGCCTTCATCTCCTCCCGCCTTGACTACTGCAACTCCCTACTCACCGGCATCACCTCCCGCTCCCTCCATAGACTCCAGATGGTCCAAAACTCTGCTGCACGCCTCCTCTCAAACACCCGCTCCCGTGACCACATCACTCCTGTCCTCCACTCTCTCCACTGGCTCCCCATCAAAGAACGGATCCAATTCAAAGTCCTCATCCTCACATACAAAGCCCTCCATAGCCTGGCCCCCCCTTACCTGACTGACCTCCTTCTCCCCCACCGCCCTACCCGTACCCTCCGATCCTCATCCATTGTTCCCCTCACTGTCCCACCCTCAAAACTCAAAGGCTTCGGTCACCGTGCCTTTTCACGAGCTGCACCCCGCCTCTGGAACTCTCTCCCTCAACCACTCAGAGACTCACCCTCACTCCTCACTTTTAAATCCCACCTCAAAACCTACCTGTTCTCCCATGCCTACAGCCTCCCCTACCCCTAGCCATCTCCCCCATCCCGGCCACCCCCGCCCCCCCCCTGGACATGCATACAACCTCCCCTACCCCTACCCATCTCCTAACCCTGCCACCCCCCTGATATGCATACAGCCTCCCCTACCCCTAACCACCTCCCCTGTCCCTACCACCCCCCCCCCCTCCCCGTTCGCTGACTCTGTGTTCCATGTTACTTGTTGTTTTCTGTTTTCCGTATCTCCTATATTGTCAGCGTCTTTGCGCCTCGGAAAAGCGCTATATAAATGTAATGAATTATTATTATTAATTAAGGTAATGTACAGTTGGTTTGACAGGGTACTGTACAGTTGGTTTGACTGGGACAGGGTACTGTACAGTTGGTTTGGCAGGGTACTGTACAGTTTGTTTGACTGGGACAGGGTACTCTACAGTTGGTTTGACTGGGACAGGGTACTCTACAGTTGGTTTGACTGGGACAGGGTACTCTACAGTTGGTTTGACTGACAAGTGTGGCAACCCTCTCACTTGAGTAAATGTACACACACTGAGCTAGAGAGATGAGGAGACGGAGGTCACTTTTAGACGCATCGCCGTATTTATTCTTACTTAAAAGGTAGTTGGGCACGCCCACTCAGAAGGACGGCGTTGCCGTAAAAGTCAATTATACCAAAAAGGATAACATAGGTGGCCCTCCACCGGAGGGGGTTGCCGGTTGACAGTAGGGGATCCGTCCGTTCAGGGACACTGAACGGAGCGCACCGGGTGTGGTGCGCTCCGCCGCACTCTCTGTACTCCGGGGGGTACTCCGTACCTCTCGCCGGCTATTCTATATTTCTCCGTCTCGTCGTCACTCGAGGTCTGTCCACCTGGGCTCTCCGCTCAGGTCGTTTCGGTCTGGTCACAAAAGACACATCCGTTATTATAACTCTACAATTTAAAAGCTAAGCGCCGTAGGCGACTCTCACCGCTCGGCGCCCTGGCCGTCGGGTCTCGCTCTGGGTTTGTTGGTTCGTCTCTGGGTTCTCTGCTTGTTCTGGCACCGGCTCTAGTGGTCTGGGGTTGGGTTAGTCCGTCCCTCCTTCCCTCCCTACCTCCCTCCCTCTCTGCGCTCTGGTCCATCACATAAAATGACACCTGTTAATATAACATGGTTCACATGTTCATGCCGGCAGTCCGGCTCTCACCCGTACTGGCAGCGCCCCGGTCTGACGTAGCTCTCCTCCCTGTCCGTGGCTTTCCTTCATCCTTTCCTTTATGGGGGGTGGCCGGTCCAGGCACAGCTGCCTCGCATCCTCTTAACGAGCCCGCGGTTAGTGCTGTGCTCATTAGCAGATGCAGGACAACTGTGTGCGCGGATAGCGCTCTTTCTCCTGCAGCGGCTCTGCCCAGGGGTTTGTGGACACTCTCTGAGGTCCTGACACCCCGGCGCGTGCATGATAGGGAGAGGGATGCCACACAAGGTACTGTACAGTTGGTTTGACAGGGTACTTTACAGTTGGTTTAGAGTCTGACAGCAGCCCATGCTCGTCTTCTTGGATCTTATTCAAGATGGAGCAGGTCTACCCATCGTCTATGCTTATTTTATTATTTTTACTGTGTTACTATTGTTACTGTTTATATTTTATCGGTTGTCCTTGTTCCATTCTATCGTCGATGTTGATGATTGATCTTGTACAGCTGCTCTGCCTCAGGCATTTTGTTGAGTTGTGTGCAAATAAACGAAACGTGACTTGACATGCTCAGACCCCTCCTACGCTGTTAAATGACGGGTGGAGGGTGCATACTACAGAGACGGGTGGAGGGGTGGATCTAATAGATCTACAGTAGGTGAATCTTTCCTGAACATAATGTGTCCCACTAACTCCTCTCTGTGTGTGTGTGTGTGTGTGTGTGTGTGTGTGTGTGTGTGTGTGTGTGTGTGTGTGTGTGTGTGTGTGCGTGCTTGCGTATATTCAGAAACAGGCGAGCTGGACCCAGAGATCACCAGACTCAACTCGCTGGGCTTCAGCGGCTGTCTGTCGGTGGTCCAGTTTAACTCGATCGCCCCGCTGAAGGCAGCGCTCCTCTACCCCAGCACCAGCCCTGTCGTCGTCACCGGCCCGCTGGCAGAGTCCCCCTGTGGCTCCCCGTCCCCATCCAGTCCCTACGCACCGGAGACCACACACTCCCTGTCAGGTAAGAGAGGAGAAGTCTTTAGAAGGTCAGGTTACTCTCGGTTGGTCTCTCTCTCTCTCTCTCTCTCTCTCTCTCTCTCTCTCTCTCTCTCTCTCTCTCTCTCTCTCTCTCTCTCTCTCTCTCTCTCTCTCTCTCTCTCTCTCTCTCTCTTCTCTCTCTCTCTCTCTCTCTCTCTCTGTGGTGATTGGGGGAGAGTCATCTCTAGTTTTACTCGAATGCTTTGGTTTTGCTTCTATTCCGTTTGATGAATCTCTTTTTTTCTCTCTCGCGCTGCCTGTCAGACTTTACCGAGGGCTCATTTAATGCACCCGCAGTCTTCCTTGTTAATTCAATTAGAATCCAACTGATTACAATGTGGCAGATGAGTAAATTAATTTGGATGAGAGGGGATTTTCATTTGCATAATCTTTCCTTCATGGTCAGACTAAGTTTATGGTACGTCCGTAGATTGAAGATGCACGGCGGTATTGAATGGGCCCTTTTCCTGTGTGTGATGATGACTTCTGGTGTTGCTGATTTTCTCTTTCTCTCCTTGCTCTCTCTCTCTGTCTCTGTTATAGATCAAACTGGTACAGTAGGTACAGGCGAGCCTTTTGTCAATGCAATCAAGAGTGACTCTGCTTTGATCGGAGGTAATGGAAACAAGTTTCCCATGTGCTCCACCACTGTTAAGATACCATAAAGTGGTCGTCAAAGTATGACTATATACAGCATAGAACAATCCAGATACAGAACAATACGGATGAATAACACAGTATAACACATGTAGAGATACAGACGTAGTGTATCACAGCTGTACCATATGAGATAAGGTGATCTCTCTGGGGAAGGCCATGGTAGATGACTTAAATGTTTGGCATTTAGCGGAAGCCTTTATCCCAAAGCGATTTGCAACAAATACATTTGTGAATCATCTATCCATCAGTCATCGCAAGAAAAGTAATCTCTGCTCGGGCCAGAGTCCATTAGCGGTCGTAATGCTAGAAATGCATTCAATCACCAAACTTTGAAACGCTGTGACTGATTCGAAGTAAAGTTCTCTGATCTCTCCGTTGCTGGAATGCAAAAGTAGTTCAAAGTCATCCTGAAACAGTCACACTTGGTGCCAAATGCACAAAGGACACCAAAACTAATTAAACGTTTGAAGAAATTATTTGATGATTACGGAACTTTTCCAGCTATCTTTCAAATACGTTTTTATTATTATTCAAATACCATTTTATTAACACTGTAATGTACCATTAAATTGAGTCCAGATGTATTTTGGCACTCAAATTAGATATATCCTTTTCTCTTGAATGAAAATGTAAAAAGATATGTGCCATGCATAACATTGTATAGAGGACAGTAAAGCTTTACAAGAAAAATGCCCGCGACATTGCTGAAAATTAAACTGGAATTCTTTGTGTTCTTTGGGTTGCGAAGAGATAAAATAAGACTTTGAAAAGCTTGTTTAAAGCCTTAGATTAAGCAGGACAATCAGACAGGCTCTGTAATGGCAACGAAGAACCCCAGGAAAGAATTGGCATATGATTTCTGTTTAGTCTTCTAAACCTTCTAAACCAAATTCCACAGAACTAAATTGAGTGTGTTTAGAAAATCGTTCGTGTTGCTTCAAAGCTGCTCGGCTTCCCATTGTTTACCTCCAGACATCCATCAAGGTGCCACAGATCAGCAGAACGCTCAACCAACATGACGAAGGCGTAATTAGTTTCTAGTTCAAATTCTCTGCAGTGTTGCTTCACTTCAGAGATGGTTCAGCAAGTGGTTCACCGAGGTCTGAAACTCTACTGAGCATCAGTCGGAAAAACTTCAGGCATTTTTTCTTCCAATCTTTCGTGGGTGGGTGTGTGTGTGTGGGTGTGGGTGACCTCAAGGGTTCTTCTTCTGTCGAAATTGTTGTTTTTTAAAGTGACTGTAGCAATGTGTTAATGGTGTTCAATGTTGATTTATTAGGATTGTTTTTGATATCTTAGTTGAGGTCTAACTCTCTGTTTCGCTTGTTTTCAGGCGTCATCGCTGTTGTGATATTTGTGATCCTGTTTGCGTTGGCGATAACGGTGAGATTCCTCTACCGACGGAAAGACACGTTTCTGAACCAACAAGAACCCAAGCCCAGCAAACCCGAGGACAGTCCTGAATTCCCTTTCAACAGTGAAGCCAATTCACAGAATGTACTAAGTGAGAACCAAAAGGAGTATTTCATATAGGTCCACCGTCAAGACCTGTCAATGTTGGACTAACCCTTTGATGCTGAGGAAGGACAGAAATGCCTTTGCGAAGCCTAGAGACATTAACCTTCACAGTGCATTACACAGAGAAACCACTCACCTTCTGTCAACCGTGGCTGATCAAGATGTGAAGACAACAAAAATGGTTGATTCGTCCATGTACTGTTTTTTTTTTTGCTTTTTTGTTGTTGCTTTTTTGTACATAAAGGTGTTGGAAGTTGTTGAAACTGTCATTCATGAACTGTAAATATTCTTTAAAGATGTACATGTTGAATTAATGTCTTTATAACAATCACTGTCTAATATTCCTCTCTGGTGATACTTACATATTATAGGGTTAGAGGAATGTATATGTACCTGCAATGTGGTTATGAAGATTCAAACATAATGTTGCAATGAAAATAAATGTTTGGATTGTTGAGTTGAAAGTATTTTGGTACTATGATGAATGTTTGCTTCATTGAGAGTTGATATTGTCTGAGCCATACTGAATCCCTCCTAAGAACACACAGCCCATAGTTCTGTTCTGTACATAGCATACGATGTGATGTTTTTCTGAAACATATTTGCACATCAAAACCAGTCAAAATCAATGACTACTAAACAACAGTCATTCAAGTTGTGCTGGCCAAAACATATGTAAATACAGTATGATACTTTTTTTCTTTTTTTACTTTTCTGTACTTCAGAAAGTTTCCTTGGTAAGCATTACATGTAATTCTACTGTATGTATTTTACTGTGCATTATCCTGGAAAAAATAAAAGCTTTGCCATTGAAAACCATGTTTTCCCGCTGCTTACCCCCTGGAGGTTAAACACAGGGTAGCTCTAGGAATAGCTTTGAACAAAACAGAACACAGGCTGGCTCGAAGAAACACACAACGGTTGATTGTCACCTTCCTTTCACGAGGGAGCAGTAATTAAAGAGGAACAACTGCAAATGTAGGTAATGTGCCCATATGCCTTAACCTCCCTGTCTGCTGAATGCCAAAAATGTAAAAATGTAAATGTCTCAGTGGAGGACTTTCAACGTGCACAACTCTCTCACTCGGGGAGAGCGGAGCTAGCGCCTAATCAAGAGCAAGGTCACACCAAGCTTTTAATATTACATCAGTGTGTCAGCACTCTTACACCTCTCCTCTCTCACTGCAGAGCTTGCTAGGACTTACAGCAAAATACAGCAAATCTCTGGGAAAAAAGCCCAATCGATGAGATTAGAGGCTTATGTATTTAATGGGACACTATTATGTGACGGCAGCTGGTGGAACCGGGGAACAAGTCGGTAACCAATCAAATTGTTCAGACTTTTATTGTGAAAAATGTCAATACATTTCAGCGTTGTTGAAAATCAATGACACACTCGCTCAAGTCAAGCCAATAAACTCTAATAATCAACATACAATGTTAGTCATTTCGGACATGTTTGCCATTCTGTGACAAGCTCAGTGGCCTTGCGGTTAGAGTGTCTGCCCTGAGATTGGGAGGTTGAGAGTTCGATCCCCGGCCGAGTCATACCAAAGACTATAAAAATGGTACCCGATGCCTCCCTGCTTGGCACGCAGCTTTAAGGGTTGGATTGGGGGTAAGACCCTGTGACATACCAGTGTCATGTCCAGGGGGTGTACTTGTACATAGGCTCCTGCCCTATGGGCCATTAGGCTTGAGAACCATCGGTTCGGCTACTTACTTTGCCATTCTGTAGCATCTAGTCGTTTGCTCCTAGTCTCTATGTATAATGTTTGCTCCAGTGTAACTTAACAGGCGGATGCATACATGTACTTTACACACACTGTGGAGGGAGAATCTCATGGCTCAAGGCTTTGTTTGTTAGTGTTAAATCGATTCCAAAATCCATACGTCCATGCGAGAAGGAAAAGGCTACCCTAAGGATGCTTGTTTGATGTTGTTGTTGATGTTTTTGTAGGAAAAGGGTATGATTAACCGTACTGTATTATCAGCAACCCCTTCCTCTCTGTTCCTATCTCCACCTCAGCACGAGTCATACATTTTTCGCCTTTATCCAAAGCAACTTACAATAAATACATTTTAAGTATGCGAATCCTCTATCCATCAGTCATCGCAGGAAAAAGTAATCTATGCTCGGGCCAGGGGCCATTGGCAGTCATAATGCTAGAAGATGGAAGAATTTAAAAAGATGAAAGATTTAAAAGAAGAAGAAAAAGTACAGTAGAGAAACTGTACAGGGGGGGTAGAGGGGATGTAGAGGTCTGAGGAGGGAAAGTTAAGGTGTTGTGTAGCACCTCTCACAGATCAGGTGCTGCTGTCACATCTTCTACTCAACTCAAATAGTTATTTAAATATTGATATATTTATAAATTCTCTTATTTCTCATCGTGTTAATTTCCTAAGTGTCAAGTCTCCTCACACAGCCTTTGATATTACACCACTGTCTCAGCACCTGTATTTCCACCTGGAGTTCAGATGAAGGTTAAATTGACACTAGAACAGCCGTGCCTTTTTTACCTACTAAAAGAGCCGCCTCAGCCCCCTTTTTACAATGCGGAGCTGCTATTTACACACAACGACCACTAGTTGGCCGCTTGTAAATTAGCCTGCTTCCTACACAGAAAAAGAACTGCAAAATAGCTTTATACTAGCTTTTCCTGATGTGATTTTGAAAATGTAAGGATACTAGGTGGTAGAACGCTCATATCTAGGAAAAGTCATGAAAGGATGGTCCTGAAATTTGATCGAGTGCGAAGATATAAACATTTGTTTTACTCACAGGCTGATTAAGTGTTAACCAACGTCATGTCAGAACACATAAACACACAAAACACAACTTCTCTACAAAGCGCTGTACCAATTATTGACAACTCACCAGATGACAACTCATCATCATCGCTAATGCGCAGAGGTATCACTCACCCAGTTTGAGAGACATTTACAACAGCACAGTACGTTTCATAGCGGAATCCTCCCCTCTACTGCAGTGGGCCTATCTCTATGAGTTGTTGGGGTGACACAGATTGACCAGCCTTGTCTTAATTTCCTTTGCGACGTTGTTATACTATCTGTTACAACTCACAGTTCGGCTCTGAGCTGGTGGCCCCCCCGGGCCTTACAGCCCCATATGCCTGCTGACAATGGCAGACCATAACCCACAGCAGATGGCTAAATACTTGACTCTGTCACCCAGGCCACATGTTCCAAGGCAGACGCTAGATCGAAGAGCTATAAGGACAGCATGTATCATATGTATCGTGTGTTAACAGTGACACTTGCATATGTTCCTGATCTAGATTTTGTTTTAAATACATATTCGATCATCCTCCCTGTCATGTTTTATATGGTGTTTTATCCAGTTTCACCCAGTCAGCAAGCTCTGAGCTTATTTAATAAGAGTAGGAGTTTATGCTCTGTGAATGCAGTAGGGCTGTAATGAGAGGCACTGTCTGTATGGGCCTGTTCACACCGCGGACGTCAAGCTCAGTAGCGTGTGTGTGTGTGTGTTTCATAACGGCGCCCATGTTAATGCCTTAGAACCATACAGCGAGTGAGATGCGCGGAGTGCCGCAACGATCAGTAGCCTATGCTTCTCGAAAATCAAAACTCAGATGCTTTCGAGGGGCAATATTCATCGGCCAAGTGGTCATTTAAATAAATGTCAATGTTGTTTGCGCATCGTATTTAGATTTCTGATTTCCTGCTAAACTGTACATCAATCATCATGCACTGCAGGCACTTTGACCCACTCTCTCATTCTCTTTCATTCTCTCTCTCTCTCTCTCTCTGTCTGACTCTCTCTCTAATGGGAAGGGAAGAGATGAAATTCGGTTCTTGTTCAGCACGTATGCGGGATATCTGAATGATTGGGGAAGAATATTCCCAAGGGACCAACCTCCCTAGAGCCCTCATCTCCCAGAACCCTCCTCATCAGTGCTCCTCCTCTGCTCTCCTTCTCCTCTCTCACATTCTCCCATCACAGCATTGCTATGGCTACGGCTACATCCCGATATGCTTTGGTACCACATGTAAGAATCCTTGTGGCATAAGACTTGATTCACCCCTTGGCTCACCATGTTGTTACTGTATTGCCCATGAATATACAGTAGATATGCCATTTAGCTGACACTTTTATCCAAAGTGACTTACATTACAGTGAGTACATGTATTTTTCAGTATATGTAACACGGTCTGGTGAAACGGTCCGCATGCCGGCAATTCTCAAGTAAGTGATGCATGGCTTGTAACAAATGTACGTTTTAGGACGTGTAATCATCTAATTATGTGTAGTTATGTGCTTTAAGCATGTTGATGTTCTATCAGCATGTTGTGATGTGCTAAACATGCAGTTAGATGTTCATAGCGATGTTCTTTCTTAGCTGCTAGCTAGCTACCAATGCAATGGTAGCAATCACGTCTGTTTTGATTCAGAGCGATTTTCTCAGGTATTTGGTTTGAGATGTACCAACATTCAAATAAGCATAATCAACTATTTTCGGATGTCAATGTATGACACATCATTAGCTTACAATCACTTGCACTTTCATAATCTGAACTTCCCCTACTTGGGGACTTTTTCCACCAGACCCCACCAGACCCTGTCCCTATATGGTCCCCAGCAGGAAACGAATGCACAACATAAGCGTTGTTAGATTTGATTTGATGTATTAGGATCCCAGCTACTTACTCTTCCTGGGGTCCATAAGAGCATGGCTATGCTCTACCCACTGAGTCACAGAGGGCCACATATTGCCAACTGTTAACACAGGGGAAATGGTTCCGCACACAGCTCAGCTAGAACCAAAGCAATGACAACATTGATGAAGATTATATCGAACAGCATGTATTAACCAAGTAACAAACAAAGGGCTTAGAGAAGCCAGAGCTCTTGACAGTGCGTTCAGGAGGGACTTTTTGCTCTTCCAGCAGTAGCCACCCCCCCCTGAGAATGGCCACAACGCCCCACATGACTAGAGTTCCTGGTGCCCTGAGTCACCCAAATTCATTTTCCTTGTGCCTCAGAAAGGCTGGTGCTAGCGAAAGAAAGACGCTCCACACAGAAAACCATTCAATCAGGTGGAAATGATGCAGGCATCATTACGAGTCAATGGATTTTCAACAAACAGCAGGGGTGTTATATCAAGCACCACTAAGAATGCCACTAAAATACATTTTGCATTATAAATGGAGAAGGTGTTAATTGCGTGCCTTTATTGTTCAAGTCAATTATACAGTACCAGTCAAAAGTTTGGACACACTTCCCAAGTGTGTCCACACTTTTGACTGGTAGCCTACTGTATGCACAACAAAAAGGAATCACATTTGGGTTTAGTTCCAAATTCAGAACCATAACCCGAATTAAACTTGGAAATAGTAGAGGACTTCACACAAACTGAGGGTGTATGGTGTGGGGCCCAGGCGTAGAGAGGGGACCAGACGAGGGAATACCTTTGAAAGACCAATAAACCATTTACTGAGATTCCACAGAAAACAAAGCAAACACTAGAGAAATAACAAAAACGCAGGAATACTTCAGACAGAGAAACAAATGCTATAAATAGAGGCGGCTTGGTTAGGCTAGCAACGTAAGCCGTTTTAAGCGACATAGGGGGTCTCAAGTCAAAGAAAAACCATAGAAAACACACTTCTTAAAGGGAAGGCTCCTAATTAGTAACTGGCAACACCTGTGAGCCAATAGTCTGCGGGCAACCCTTTGGCAGACAGAGGGAACCATAAAACAAACAGTAGTTATCATCTTTGGTGTGAATAGATAGAATAGAAACTTGCTGAACCCGTTAGCATAAACAGCCTAGTAAGTAAGTAAGTAAGTAAAGTAAAGTTTATTTATATAGCACCTATCACAGACCAGCGGTCACAAAGTGCTTTACATAGGCTATAAAAACATAATTAAAGAGCAAAAGTAATAGCAGGTTAAAAGAAAGAGGCTTACTGCTTAGGATGTACTGCAGTGCTGCGTAATTCATCAGAAAAAATAAAGAAGTTCCACCACAAAGTAAAGGACTATACATTAGTTTGACTTCAAAGTGTCATGTGTAGTTTACTTGGGTGTTTTTGGGGAAATAGGGGGACTATGTATAAAGAGTGTTGTCATTTCTAAATGCTGAAACCAAATTATGTACACATATGCTCAATTAAAAGCAGAGAATGTATACTTTAACCTCATAGTAATTGTAGTAATTTCCAAAGTAAAATCCAAACTATTGGAGTACAGAACCACACACAGGCCACTGTAGATATGGTTAAAAACAATCCTGAACCAACTCTTTCAAAACTTTACTTTATTCAGACCTTGTGCAGGGCAAGACAAGGTTACAGCATTCCACACTCCGAGACAATCATCTACCGTCACTGACGGTCCGTCAGAGTGACCAATCATTAATTACAGTCTTTGCCTCCTCCAATATTTATCGTCACACATTCAAATTACTTAATCAGGTCTGGGCTTGGACTCATATTGTGTCACTCTGTGTGGGTACTAATTGCCTCTCTATGAGAAACGTTTTAGTTACTGCTAGTGTGATTCATTTGGGTTCAATTGCTACCAAACGAGCTGACTTGCCGATTTGCTGAGGACCAACATCTGGGGCCGATTTCAGAGACAAGCCTAGTCCTTGACTAAATCACACTTTCAATGTAAAATCTCAATTGAATATGCTTTTTAGTCTAGAATTAGGCATAAACCTTGTCTGTGAAACCGCCCCCAGATTAGTTAATCCAGGGAGACTGGGGATCATGGGGAGAACGACCAGTGGTGGAAATAGGGGAAAAGGGGTTCTGTGAATTAACTTGCTGTTGGTGTTAAATACTTACATTTCAACATTGGATGTGCCTCTAGACCCACCAGAGTTCCCCCGATGAATTCATCCCATTTTGATCCCATGACCATCAGCTATGGGCAAAATCTAATTCACATGCAACCAAAAAGATGCACAAATGTTACAACAAAGAGTCTGCTATATTAATATTCTGTGTACATTCACTTTCAATATCGGAGATGGCAGAAAATGTCATGTTGGAGGCTCTCTACCCCCGCCCATCTGAATTACCAACGAGAAATCAGAAACCACTATCAGAAACCACAAAGAGTGTTACAATATCCTGCATTTCATTTGTCACTGAGATATCGTTTTTTCGCTCGGTTTTGAGTTTGGGTAAATGCAGGCAATTTATGGCACAGCCAAGGTATATAGATCCTACGTGCCCAATGCTCCAGTTGTGAGAGAGGAGAGTGAACCAGTGGGGTGTTTT
This sequence comes from Nansenia antarctica, assembly GCF_963989245.1. NCBI lineage: Eukaryota > Metazoa > Chordata > Actinopteri > Argentiniformes > Microstomatidae > Nansenia > Nansenia antarctica. The sequence goes on along the minus strand of NC_137689.1, from coordinate 69,979,609 downwards.
TGCTCTCCAGCTTTGTTTTGTGATTTGATTTGATTTAGTAGGATACCCACAAAACATATACAAGAAACCATCACAAAACATATAACAAAGAAGAAAAACATCAACATACAGTATGGGAAAGTGTGTCCAAACTTTTGACTGGCAAAGTACTAACAACAAATAGCAAAAATAAAAAATAACAAGTCAACAATGCTCATGGCCTTAGTTTTTAGTGAGCATCACAAAAACACATAACAAAGAAGATTCATCCCACACAAAACTATAAATAACAGAATAATAAAACTATAATTAATAGAATTAAAATACTCAGCCAGGATCTAATGTGTATTATGTGTTGCTATACACACAAAACTATAAATAACAGAATAATAAAACTATAATTAATAGAATTAAAATACTCAGCTAGGATCTAATGTGTATGATGTGTTGCTTCACTTGTTTTTTTAAACTGATTTTATATAAGTTTGTTTTCCAGGAGGCATTTGTTGGTTCTTAGTGATAGTTCGTTTGTTCCCCGACTGTTAAGCGACTCTGTGTTTTCTTTGAAGGATGTACCCAGGTGCCCCTCCCTAGAGTTGAATGATGTTCATGAACATCACAGTTGTTTTTTTCACACATTTTTTAAAACAGGCCTCATAAACAAAACACTTAACACAATTCACAATTCACAAAACCACCCACCTAAAGTGCAAACACCTCATATATCCTGCAAAATGAGGCACTGCATTCAAAAATACATAAATACTTTTCACTTTTCAAAATAAAACTTCTGCACCAAATGGCACACACTTCATTCTCATTACCAGATTTTTGTCCAACCGACGACACATTGTTGTGCTCAAACAAAAGCACTTTGCAGCGCTTTGTCATAGGAAAATAGTTCTGTATGTAGAGAACTGCAGTGAGAGATTGTTCAAGTCTACAGAAATATACAAATATATTGTTAAAATAAAACCTTTTTACTCCACAACAAATCAGTGCAACATATGCACGGCACATACAGAATACATTACAGTTGTGTGAACAAAGAATATGCTCTCTATTGAATACAGTAAACAGAAAAGCAAACTTTGAGGGAAAAATAGACATTTATATATATAATATATATACACAAAACATCACAGGCAATACTGTATCTTCTCTGGCTAAACATCGAGTGAAGAAGTGTCTTGAGTATCATATCCATCCCAGGATAGCACCCATATCAATATCATCACATGCCTCTTCCATTGCCTGCAGAATAGTGTAGTGTAGTCCAGTACACTGGGGGGAAATGCTGTACTGTGTGTAGTGTACTGTAGTCAATCTTGTACTTATATCCACATATTCATGTCTCAGCTTTGGTTCTTTCAGAATTTTTCTCAAAAGGCACCTTGAAAAAGCTGCTTCATGTGCACTTGGTTTCGATGGAGAATACGGGCCAATGTGGACAGGCTGACTTGCCAGATGTTGTTGAAAATTGCATTATTTTGCTAAACAAAGTTGATTATTGCTGCTTCCTGTGCATCATTGAACATTCGGGAGAGGAGAGAACACCCTTCCAGACCATTATGTCTTTGTCTCTCTGTTCTTTAGAAAAAATACAAATATAGTGATTGGTCAGTGTAGCCTAAAGACGCTTTTGTTTTCCACAGTAAATGTTGCAGGATTCTTGTCCAGTTATAGTGTATGATATGGCAGCCATTCATGAAGTACATACAGTATGTGTCACACAAGAACTGATGTATTATAGTATGAGTTGTGGAGTCCTGAATGATGTAGAGTGAATGAAAATGTGGTTACATAGTACCTGTGGTGAAGTCTAAATGTCTGAACGATGAGTCGACAGTTAAGGAACAAGGTGTTTGGGCAGATGGTACGTGTATGGGTGGAGCATTTTGATTGGCAGTGTTTTGAAATGACAAACAAGTTTGTCAGATGCCTGCAGTGTGTGTGGCAAAAACTGCCATGTTGAATTGCAAATTGGATGCGAAGCAGAAATGTGTTTAGAGTTTTGGAGACTTGAGCTGAGGTTCCGCTGTCTTGAGTGTCAGTTTCAATAATTGTGCTTTATGTGTCATTTTAGTGTGAAAAAAAACGGTAACATCTCTAACTAAAGAATCCACCTTGTCATCTAATTTATTGTCATGTGAAAACTAAATTCAAAAGGAAGCCTAAGCGCTTCATCTGCAGGAATATGAAGTCCAACTATGCCACTTACTCCTGGCAATCCACTCAGATTCTGTTTCATTCTGCCACACACACACACACACACACACACACAAACACACACACACACACACACACACACACACACACAAACACACACACACACACACGTAAATGTACGACAGACAGTAGAAAGTCTAAATAATGTTTATAAATGTTTAACGGAGAAGTATTCTAGTAGTCTATGACAAGAAATTATAAGATTAGACCGAAATAAGTGACTCTGACCATTTTCTTATGTCGTGGCTGGCTTTATGTGTACGGCTTTTTTGAGTAGCACTTTGGTTTAGTCCCTTTTGTCTTCTTGGGGGGGCACTTTCAGCCGTGACACCTTGGCCCTCCTCCAGGTCTGCCCATTCGACTGAGGGTGGACGCCGGGGGACAGGCTGACGGAGGCGCTGAGGCAGGTGGCGAGGACCCCCGGTCAGACACCGTGTCTGGGGGAGGTCGTGAACCCTGAAGACGTGCCGTACCACCAGCTCAGCCGTTTCCCGGGGCGACGGGAGTTTGGGGAGGGGAATGAAGTGGGTAGCCTCAGAGAACCAATCCACCACCACCAGAATTGCGGTGAACCCGTCAGAAGCGAGAATTTCCACGCAACCTATTTGTCTCCACCTGTACTCGCACATGATGTCCAGTTGTAGTTTGTTAGTAATATGAAAGGTACCCATTTCTTCCAAGAAGGGGAGAGAAACAGAATCACTGTCATCTGTTTTTAGAGACAGGTTGCACGTGAATCAGAATAGTGTATGTGAATCGGATATGTATATATATACTGTATATATGTTACGGTACATGTGGGAAAACTAGGGTTAGGGTTAGGTGCTACGTCGACTTGGTACATGCTGGCATGTCTAACCCTAACCCTAACAGTAATACTAACCCTAACCCTACCCCTAACCCTAACCCTAACCCTAACCGTAGCACCCTAGCACCTAACCCTACCCCTAACCCTAATCCTAACCCTAACCGTAGCACCCTAGCACCTAACCCTAACCCTAGTTTCCCCACATGTACCGTATTCCCACATGTACCGTAACATATATATATATATATATATACACACTGTATATATAAGTATTATAAGTGTGTTCTGAGACGGTATTCAAAAGTCAGATTCCATGCAGTTTTTTTTGTTGCTATTTGCTAACAAAATACAAGTCAACAATGCTCATGGCCTTAGTTTTTAGTGAGCATCACAAAAACACATAACAAAGAATAATCATCCACACAAAATAATAAATAACAGAAATAGAGTTAAAAGGATCTATATGCGTATGATGTGTTGCTTCACTTTAAAAAAAAAAACTGATTTTATTCTGGGTTTTGTAGTGTAAGTTTGTTTTCCAGTTTTCATGTTCAAAAGTCAGATTCCATGCCTTTTTAGTTTTTGCTATTTAGACTACGCTAGAACCAGACATGTGAAAGAGATCATTATTTTGCAACTGTGTCAATTTATATAATGGTTGTTGTTTTTAGATGGTACCTACCCTGCTGTGTGGTACAATGACTGTGGCTTTTGATGTTTTTATCTGTTTTGATCAGTCGGCTTTGGAGGTATGAGGAAGTCTTTCTATATTTCACCGGATATTGAAATAACGATCTTACGGCTAACCAGAGATGTCTTTCATCCCATTCCCTGCTGTGCACTACTATCAACAATGCCTACATGTTATAGTAAAACTGTAAAATAGTTATTTGTACAGGACCAATTGTACTTCACTATGCTGTATAAGCAGAGCACATAATCGTGCTTTATCCATAAAATATTGCAGTCAGGTTGATTGCAACTGAAGGCGGGGAGTCAGGACCAAACCAGGCCACTGTTAGCTTGATAATTCAGACAGGGGAACTCTGCGTTCTACTGTTTCTCTTTGAAGTTGAGTAACTGATGATGTTTGTGTAGATGGTTTATGCATATCTCTATGAATATGTGTCATGCCTTTCCCCACAGCCCTTCCCTACAGTGAGCTTTGATTCATGGTTTTGACAGGCTACTGTACGTTTGGCAGTGTCGATTGACTCTGTAGTCTCTCAACAGTTGAGGGTTGGGTAAGAGAATGGAGCAATAGTTGTCTCTCTTCTTCTCTGTCTCCCCCAAACCATCCTCACTACAAAAAGAATATATATCCTATGACTACCTGCACACTATGTGATTACTTGAACACTACCTGACTACTACTAACTTGACTACTGTACTGTAGTACTGTACTGTACCATATCTGTATTATATTGCATATCGTACGATATTGCATTTCATCATGTTGTTGTAACCTGTACAGCATTTTGCACTACTGTTTCTACTGCAGTACGACTGGTCCCGCTGTAGTACGACACTTTATCACTTTATTCTACTATATTATTCCTTACTTTACTTATTTTACTTTACATTCTATTTGTAACTCCCTCCAAGCACGATGACACAAGTGGCTTTCTTCTACAGATGTATTGGTTTTATTCATTTCCAACAGCACCGTGAAAACTATAAGAACAAACATTCACGGTTAGCTTGGCTAGTATAACAACATAACATTGCATGTACAACACAGTTCAATACAAATTAAATACACACAGAACGTAAATACCTCGTTGGCTGCATGCTATAAAGGGAATGTTGACTATGAATCTGTAGTCTTTGAAGCTAGCTGTTCCTGCCGCAGCAAGTCCAGAACAACAGCCGCTCCGTCTCAAAATGCCGCCGCCATTATCGAAAACAGCAAAGGAGAAGGACCACTGACACGTGATTTCCCAAACCACGCGAGAGCAGACCAAACGAGACCACACCACACAAATCACCATAAACAAACAACAACATTCAAACACCAACAAGCAGACAACATGCTAACCAATATAAACAGCTACAGCTACACTCCCACCAAATCACATACACCTTATGTGGGATTTCTATAATCTGCTAAAACTTCTGAAAACTTAAAGAAAACTTCTGTAGGCGGTCTAATAAAGATGTATCTTCCTTTGCCTTAGTGTTACACACAAGAGCATGGCGAAGCTCAGGATCATTTTCTTTGACTTCTCCCACCTTGCTTTCTCTGTCGAGTAGACCTCTTTGCGTGTGTCTCTCTCTCTCTCTCTCTCTCTGTGTGTCTCTCTGTGTCTCTCTCTCTCTCTCTCTGTGTCTCTGTGTGTCTCTCTCTCTCTTTCTGTGTGTGTCTCTCTCTGTGTCTCTCTGTGTGTCTCTCTGTGTCTCTCTGTGTGTCTCTCTCTCTCTTTCTTTCTGTGTGTGTCTCTCTCTTTGAACGTTAATGGCATCTCGTAGTGACCACTGTCTTTTTGTCTGATGTTTTCGCTCAGGTTTGTCAGGAATTTGAGGTCTTCTTGTGAGACGGGATTGTCTTCTCTGGTTCTTTCTGAGAAGTCTGATTCAAGGACCTTTGTGATGTCTGAGGGAGTCACTTCTTTCACTTTGATTCGGCTTACATAATGTACTTCAGTTCGGAGATTGATAGAAGACTCCACATCTGGTGTCACTTGTTTCACTACTATGTGATGACTGTTTCCGATGGCATCTCCGTAGTCTACACAGGGATTCCCACATCCAACAATACTCCATCCAAGGTCTGTACGCTGTGCGTAGGGCTGATCTTCTTTTCCAGACACAACTTCCCTTGGAAGAAGAGCTTGCGAGCAGTTGTATCCAATGAGCAGACCTACTTCACAGTCTTGTAGAGGTGCAATCTCTTCTTGAAGGTGTTCTAGATGGGACCACGTTTTAGCTATTTCGTCTGTTGGTATGTGAGTTCTGTTGGCTGGAATAAACTCACGCGTGTAGGCCGGTGGTAAGGAGATCTTCGTATCAGAGTAAAAGCCTCGGACTTGTAGGTTGTTTACTCTTTGAGAGTTTACCATTGTGGTTGAGGTCATCGTAGAGAGCTTGAGCTTGACTTGCTCTTTGTTGGCTTCTAGAACTTCAGCTACATCACTTAGAATAAAGGTTGAGTCACTTTGGGAATCCAATAGCGCATATACAAGGACTTCTTGTGCTGGTTGGGTCGCAGATGAGAGCCAGACAGGGATTGTTGCAGAGGTATGTGTGCCAGCCTCGCCCAGTATCGCTCTATGTGAAGTAGCAGTTGTGGTTGTTTCATTGTGTTGTGATGAGTGAGGTCTTTCTTGACTTGGACTTGGCTCTTGTGGTTGTCTTTGATCATCTTTGGCTCTATCCTCGTGCAGGCAAGTAGGGTGCCGCTTGTGGCACATGTCACACACACTCCTACTGTCGCAGCTCTTTGAGAGGTGGCCATACTTGAGACAACCAAAGCATAGCCTGTTCAATTGAACAAATGTGGTTCTCTCTGGAACTTCCTTCTCCATGAACTTTCTGCATTTGTGCAAAGTATGTCTAGTCTTATTGCAGAACATGCATGTCATAACTGCTGTTTCATTGGAACTTGTGGTCAGTGCCTTTGCTTCAGCGTTTTGATTTCTTTGGACTCTTGGTTGTTCAGCTTCGCCTCGTTTGAGTGATTGTAGAGATGTGATAGGGTTACAGGCGATTTTTGCCTCTCTAGTGAGAAATGCGACAAACTGGCTGAAGGAGGGGAATTGGTTGCTCTGTTCTTCTATGTCAGTAACCTTCCGGTTCCAGCTAGCCGTCAACCAATCCGGTAACTTTGACAGAATTTTCCTGTTTTCATTGCAGTCATTCAAGATTTCCAGTGCCTTGATGTGGTTCATAGCTGCCTCACAACTGCGGAGAAAATCAGCGAACCTTCTGAGCTCGTAGCTATCCTTAGGTCCCATCTTGGGCCACGCGTGGAGCTTGTCTCTGTATGCTAGTGCGATCGTAAATGGGTTTCCATATCTTTCCTCCAAGAGTTCCCATGCAGACACATAGGCAGATTCAGTGCCAAGTAAGAAATAGCCATCAATTGCTGTCTTTGCTTCACCATTTACATACCTACGGAGGTAGTATATCTTTTCCTTATCCCTGATGTTCTTCTGGCCGATCAGCGTTTCAAATGAGAGTTTCCAGTCATTGTATCTCAATGGATCCCCACTGAATACTGATGGTTCAGGAATTGGGATTCTGTTGGCACTCACTGCGTCTGCTAGCACCTTGACGAGCTCTGCTGTACTTTCATTTGAGGAGGTGGTCACAGCTTGTAGTGCGGGAGACATATACCGAGACGGAGGACTTGTGGGAGCAGGCACTTGCTTGTCTGTTACCATCTCACAATCTAGTACGATGTCTCTCCACTTCTCTTCTGTGTCCTCCACTTGATCATAAACTTGTATTCTTGCTTGTGCTGCATTCAGATCTTTTATTGTCTCCAAACGCTGTACCCTTCTCCGTTTTTCTTCCAGAGTCCTTTGCAGCACTGCATGTTCCTCTACCAGTTCAGCTCTGATTTTAGTTTCCTCTTCCTCTCTCTGGAAACGACGCCTTACTGCTGCTGCCTCTTGATCAGCTTCCTCTTCCTCTCTCTGGAAACGACGCCTTACTGCTGCTGCCTCTTGATCAGCTATCTTCTTCTTAGCTTCTGTTTCTAGCCGCTGTATTTCCTGTTGTTCTCTTTCTTGTTCTTGTAACACCTTCAGAACAGCTTTGCCTGCAGCAGCATCAGCAGCAGCTTCTTGTCGTTTTTCAGTAGACCCGCTCGAGTGTACTGAGGTCCTGTTGGAAACATAAGTGAAAGAACCTACACTACAGTCGAATAAAGAACCTGCTTCAGGCCAATCTTCCTCTTCTCCGTCAGATACCTTTCCACACAGTCGGCTTGAGGCTCTGCATACAATGAACTTGGATATATGGACGCACAGATCGACTCTCTGACGTGTTTCTTGGTCTGGAGTTGAGATTTGCCGTAGTCCGTCATAAACACGCTGGACATCTGCAGAAAGACTTCTGACATCACCAATTATGTCGTTAAGCAGATCATCAGATACAGGCTCCGTTGCTTGTGACAATGCCTGTTTAGAAGATTTAACGTGTGATCTCCATTTACCATAGATGTAATTGAACCTTTGTTGAAGCGCTTTAATTTTTTCATCTTGCATTCCTTTACCCTTCTCTGTTAGAGTTATGGATCTTTGGCCTCTTCTTGGCTGCTCAGCAGCATCACCGTTTTGACTAATTTCAGGCTGCTCTTGGGAATCTTCTCTATCCCTAGCACCGTCTCTTGTCTGATTGGTAAGCTCTCCTGGCTCCGCCATCTTGTAAACTTAATGTATATAATTAATAAACTTGTAGGCCTACTTAGACTATCACTACTTGCAATGTGATCAGTTATCAAGTTTAGCACTTTCTAGAATGTATCACTTATGTAAATATATGTTGGTTTAAGTCCATCAAATATCATCAAAAGATTCAAATAAAGTATTTCAGAAGAGTTAAATTCAAAAACACAACACATGCAAAAAAAAGGGCATTAAACTCAACTTTGAATGCTACCTTGAAAATACTCAATATAGGCTGCAGTTCAATTTAGAAACACTTCTAGGTTCAAGTTCAACATAAAATGGCAAATATGGACCCCTATAGGCTGATTGTTGTAATTACCTTTTCTCAAATCATACTTTAGTAACACACTAAAAGGTCTCTTGGTAGCACATTTACTAACGTCCTCTTCTTAGATCACTCTTCACTTGTTAGTGTTCAAGTTCTTAATAAATGTGTGGTCTTCTTGCTTCTTATTGTGTGTCAAATGCGAGCTGAGCTTATCTGTCCTTTTCGCCGTCATTCAGTCCCATACACGTTGATGAAGCAGACGTCGGCCTCATCTTCGGTCCCACTCGGTTGGTGAAACAGTCCGAGTTTTCACTGTAACTCCCTCCAAGCACGATGACACAAGTGGCTTTCTTCTACAGATGTATTGGTTTTATTCATTTCCAACAGCACCGTGAAAACTATAAGAACAAACATTCACGGTTAGCTTGGCTAGTATAACAACATAACATTGCATGTACAACACAGTTCAATACAAATTAAATACACACAGAACGTAAATACCTCGTTGGCTGCATGCTATAAAGGGAATGTTGACTATGAATCTGTAGTCTTTGAAGCTAGCTGTTCCTGCCGCAGCAAGTCCAGAACAACAGCCGCTCCGTCTCAAAATGCCGCCGCCATTATCGAAAACAGCAAAGGAGAAGGACCACTGACACGTGATTTCCCAAACCACGCGAGAGCAGACCAAACGAGACCACACCACACAAATCACCATAAACAAACAACAACATTCAAACACCAACAAGCAGACAACATGCTAACCAATATAAACAGCTACAGCTACACTATTATTGTTGCTTTTGTAGCTTGCTAACTAGGGAAATGTTAGAATAGGTATAGCATAGCATAGAGTACAGCGCAGTGTTTTATTTGTATAGTATAGTATAGTGGATAGTGTACATAGCCTTTATTTATGTAAACCAGCTCCTTTCCCTTCTTGTTTTGTAGTTTTTTTTCCCTAGCACCAGGGGAGCCCCCCCTCCCAAATTTCGTTGTTTGGTACCTGTACTATATCAATGACAATAAAGACCATTCATTCATCATTCATTGCTGCAATATCAATGTTGAAGAACCTACGCCTAAGAATTTTACTCTCGTTTACCTGTACATTGGATGTAATAAGAACAATTAACCATTAACTAACAACTGATTCAGATTCTTGTTCCTGTTGTTCTGTGAGTATTCTCTATCAAAGTACTCATTTGCAGTGTTATTAGTCGCATTGATTTATTCTAACGTGACAATTTGTGCTGTAGTCAATTCAAACACAACAATTATTTGCACTTAGTGTTGAATTATGTGAAATGTAGTTCAATTATCAATATTTAAATATGCTTTTTAATACAGATTTGTAATACATTTGTTCATTTGTTCATTATGTATACAGAGGGAAAAATCCTGACCGTCCTTCTTACTGTTACTGATAAGTGGCCACATTTAATGGCGACTGCCAATCTAAAAGTCTTACCCTTTCATTTTTGACAGCTATTTTCCAGTAACTTCCTGTTTCTACCATGACACTGATCCACTGCTCCGTAGGATGTTGTGTTCTGTACTCCACAACTCTGAGTATGATTTATTCAGACCCCGGTGAAGGCGCCTCATACGCCAGCGAGCAGTGTGACGCCATCCTCGGTTCCCGGCGGGAGTGAGAGTGGAGGGCAGAGATGGCACTGAGAAGACTCGTGCATACAGAGTCACAGAAAATGACATGTCAGTGTGAACCGAACAAACTCCACTGGTTGCAGTGCTAGACACGAACCCTTGATCATCCACCTCTCTCTCTCCCTGTACATCATGAATACCTGTTATGTGACAAAGAATAATTGGATGAGCACATGTAACCGAGTCGAGATGTTGAAGTCACTCAAATCAAGTTCAAATACACCCACCCCGCTCTGTAGAATCGCTAGCTTTTCGATTGCCTAGCTGGTTAACGTTGGGTATTTGAGGAGACGTGTGTCACGTGCGTTGGCAAGACAGAGGTCGCAAGATCAAGACTCGGTTGGAGCAACTCGAATTGCGGGGTTACTGTTTGCAACAACATGACCTCTGTTTCACATCGGTGCGTGTTTTATGTCTGTAATTCCATGTGGTGTGTTTACCTGTGTGCACCTGCATGTAGTACAGGCAGCTGTAATAAAGAACAATACAGAACAACCCTGCAGTACAAAGATGCTGGTGTTTTCAGACTTACAGTGCTTTGTTGCTGCATGTTCAGCTAAAAATGCTGCACCATTGCCCCCCCCCCACCCCAGTCTGCTCCAGCCTCATCAATAATACTGCCTCCTGTCCCAATGTACACCCAAAACACAACGACATACATATTTGACATACATACCAGATAGCATGCTTGACTTTCAATGTAGAAATGTATGCAAATAGCCCAGGGAAATGTATGTCAAAGGTCTCTTCCTAAGACTATATGGATGTGCTCTATATAAATACCACAGAGATAAGAATTAATAAGTAAAATGTTTTCTGAGACGTGCTCAAAATGAATAATCCATACTAATCCATGTTGGTACTAACACCAGTATGCTTTTAGAAATTGTTGATGAGAGGCAGTGTGTGTGTGTGTGTGTGTGTGTGTGTGTGTGTGTGTGTGTGTGTGTGTGTGTGTGTGTGTGTGTGTGTGCGCGTGTGCGTGTGATTGTGTGTGCGTGTGTGCGTGTGATTGCGTGTACGTGTGCGTGCGCACACTGAGTGGAGCCCTGCTTTCCTGTCTGATTGCTAATCTGTCACTAGCCGTGACTATAGAGGCAGATTGGAGACACTTTGATATACAACATCAGTGTGTGTTTACTTGGCTGTGGGATCTCATATCTGAATTGCAGAGCTGTTGTCTGACGCCTTTTAGAAGACAACAACTGGGCAGCATAGCAAGTGACTGCCAGTCATGTAGTGTGTAATCAAACGGAGGCTCATTATCAGATATGCTATGCCTAACATGAAATGGCACTAAAATGAAAAGTTATTTCTATGCAAAAAAAAGACCTTGAAAGGATGATCATCCAGGAAGTAGGCGATGGTACTTTCAAAATACATTGTGATTTGATAGACAACTGGAAAGAAATACAGTACATTGAATGGCATGTTATATAGTGTTTTAGGTTATTGTGGTTTGCTGGAGTTGGATCATGCTCTGAATTGAGATGGACAAAGTAAGAGATCATAAAATGTGAGCAACAGTTGAACTATAATGGCCCCCGCAGTGAGAGAAGGGGCCTTTGGACATGTTTAGTAATGCCCCTGTGGAGGTCAGCCTTGCATTACGACGATGAATAGACAGAGAAAAGTCCCAGTCTCATTACATCAAAAGTCCCAGTCCCATTACATCAAAGTCCCAGTCCCATTACATCAAATGATGACATAAATAAAGACCGTAGAGTGATTCTGGGCACCTCAGGAAATGTATGACTAATAATAATGGATTCAAAGTGTTTTTCAATGTTATTGAAAATATAATATTTCTTTGATAATGGCTTTTAGACCGCACGTCACCTTTGGAATCCTAGAGGGCCCCATTCCCGGATAATTAGACCACTTCTCACTCTGACAAACCTCTTCAAAAAAAAGAATGAGAGGAAAAAAATGGCTTCCGGTATAGCGCCAGCCTTCAGCTTTCACCTTGTCTGGGTTTCTCAAAACTCCTCTGTCCACTTTCTTAGTCAAGTATCTGCGCAAAGGCATCTTGAGCAAGGCACTTAACCCCTAACTGCCCCCGAGGGCGCTGCAGATGGCTGACCCTGAGGCATGGGAGAGGAAACGAGGAGTGGTCTTCCTAACAATTGAGAAAAGGCTTTTGACTCACGACTTGAGTAGCGGGCATATTGGGGTCGACTATGATTTCCTCACACTCAACGCCTTTTACACACTTCTGACTCACATTCCAAGATTGAAAAGGTGCACGCATAGTGTCATCAGGTGGCCAAAAGAATTCATCTTTGAGCTGATTTCAAGATAAGATTTGTCTACGGAATTCCTATGCCCTTTGGCTATAAAAGCTTTACTTTGAAGGCAGTCAATTAAAAATATGTTTAAAATAGAATCTTATCATTATTATCATTAAGCTTTAAATAACAACTACCTAGCCTGGTCTTTGCCATAGCCCAACTGCTTTGAAGTGGAATTGATTTGTGGATAATAATGTGCCAGGTTTGCCCTGTGAAGCTTCTAATGAGGATATTAATTGTGCTTCAGGATAATCTCCAGCAATGCAACATGTCCGTGTCCTCTCTATCGTGTGAATAAATCGTATCAATTTAGATTAAATGATTCAAACCACAGGCATAATATTATACACTGTATATGCTTGTCCATAGTGATATCAATCAATCAACAACTGTCCATGGAGTCAAGGTAAGCCTTCAACTGTCTGTCAGAAGGGTCCTGTCAGGTCCTGGAGCACTCAAGCGTTTTCAACGTTTCCAAAAGTAACTTTGTTATTGTGAAGAGGATAGCTTGCGAGTAAGAATTCACTACTGTCATGAACTCTATATTGTTCACTACAATGTATTTGATGAAACTTGCTTTGTTTTCACCGGCATGACAGCATATCAGATAGTCCACCTTTAACTAGTATGAAACTATGGAATTAAATTCCTGTTAATCTGGTCATAGGCCACTCTCAGTACATGATATTGTCAGTAAACAAGACCGAATCTTTGGCAGATGTGAAACATTACTCAACATTACATCATTATGGATTATGTATACGGGAACAGAACATTAAGGGGTTTAAATCTGTTTGAGCATTTGGGAGCAATGGCTAATAACTTACAACATTTCCATATAATCACTTTCCATGATATACAGTAGTTAACATCTGCTTTTTTTTAACCATGTTTTTATTTGAGTAAGTAATGATAGTTGAACCACCAGTATTGAGCAAATAATAAGTACATAATACATGGTACTGTAGGTAGTCATCAATCAATACACAAATTATGTCATACAATAAATAGTGGTTGCCCCCCAAATACAATAACAAATAAGCAGAAAATAAAGAATAAGAAAAAAAGAAAAAAAAGATGTCTATACTAACTAATTACATTATGTGACAATATGTATGCATTAGGTTTAGGTTGAGACACGTTGATTAGAATCAATTAATATGTTATGATATTCATAATGTAAGAGACATTCAACAGCACATCGGAACATTTCATGTTCATGTTATCAGGCAATTTGTCTGACATCTAAGATGTAGTGCCGCTGAATAACCGTGTGATCGCTGTCATGTTACATTTCCACTAATAGAGACTCACCGTTTGTTTTCAAAGGGAGTCTTCGAATTTCCAAATTAGTCAAACATCTTGTGTACCAGTGCCACTAACAGCTTTGCTTCACAGCATAGACATTTACTTTATCATGACTCTGCAGACTGTCGCATATTAATGTTGACCAGACATTTATTTTTTTTGCATACCCCTGTAACAACGCTGATGCAAATTCATGTTAATTCCATTCACTGTTCAGAGAACAATCTTAACCACATTTCAGCTTCATTTACCAGGGAAACAAAACACATACTTGTAACTACCTTTGCTGTTCCCAGGTGCTTTTGTCTCGGGGTTTCTGAACATTAGCACACAGGTGTGCTCAATCAGGCCGTCACCATGGCGATAGGCAGGGAGGAAGGCCAATCACCTGGGGAGAACACAAGAAACAAAGAAAACTCACACACACACACAACACACAACAACTTTCCTTCCACATGATGTCACAAAGCCTTCCTAAAAACGTTAAGCCGTGAACAAGAGCAAACAATGGAATGGATGGATGATTGCCACAGAACACGTGACGAAAGCAGACCTCTGGTTGAAATGGTATCCAATGTAATAAGTCTCAAAATTACAAACCATGCCCTTCAGACACTCCTGCCTCGCAACGCTCAGCCGAACCTGTGAGCTTGGCCAGGAACTCAGGGGTTACAGGGGCTAGAGTCACAGGGGACTCAGTATGTAATCCCACAGTCTACCGCCAACAGTATACTCCTGTGTGTGTGTGTGTGTGTGTGTGTGTGTGTGTGTGTGTGTGTGTGTGTGTGTGCGTGTGTGTGTGTGTGTGTGTGTGTGTGTGTGTGTGTGCGTGTGTGTGTGTGTGCGTGTGCGTGTGTGATGTACACTTCCGAGCCATAGACTCCAAGACTCCAAGGAGCGGACTCTTCAAATAAGCTACCAGCTTCAGCTAAGCTGCTCCAAATGTCCCTGTCTCTATCCCTGTCTTAGTGTCAATATGTACAGTAAGTGTACAGTTCTGAGCCCTACACTCAATGGACTCGGAATGGACTCTTAGTTCCTTCAAATAAGCTACCAGTCAGCTAAGTTGCTCCATATGCCCCTGCTTCTAAAATTCCAAGGGTTCCTGAAAGCAGAGAAGCTGCACTTTTCTACCCATATAGGGTTTACAGTAACTCAAAGCATGTAGCTGGGGAGATCTGGAGAGAGAAGCGGCATTACGAGAGAGCATATTTTAGTGGTGTGTTTTACGAGCAGTGTTTTTATACTTTTGTGAGTTTGTGTACATATGTGAAATGTCACATGTGTGAAATGTCACAAAGATCCTCTCCGTGTTTACCAAACCATCCAAAAGGCCAAAACCCAGAGAGCCAGCATGGGGCAACGAGTCAACGACAGTGCAGAAGGAGCAATGTGAGGAGTGTAACGGGGGCCTCTGTCTGTAGATAGAATACACGCCTGGACATTCTTAGAGAAAACAGGGGGAAAAAAATAAACTAAAAGCCCTCGGCTCACAAACCTTCTTGGACAGATGTAATGTAGTTGATATTTCAAATTGAACACGCTAAATATTTTTTGTTTATGTGCAATCACACTTTTTACTAAAAAACCTGTCAAATCCAATTCCATTTGTGTTTTTCTTCCCTTTAAACTGTTAGCCTATTACACACTCATAACATACAGTCATGTTAAATAACTGCAATATATTGAAGGCTGATGTACCGGTAATCCTGGAAAAAGGGGCCAAAGCACTTACACCACTTACCCGTACGTTTTCTGACATCTCATTTAGTTAAATAAACCGCGAGAAAATCGTATCGTGAACCCAGCATCGTGAATCGTTTCGAACCGTGAGTTGAGTGTATCGTTATACATCCTTATATGTAAGTGTACGGTTCTGAGCCGTGGACCCGGGCCAGGGAATGGACTCTTAGCTCCTTCAAATAAGCTACCAGCTTCAGCTAAGCTGCTCCAGATGTCCCTGTCTATATCCCTGTCTTAAGTGTACAGTGCGGTGCGGTCGGTTCTGTAGGGGTCTTTTAGTCCTGCATAATGGCAGCCTGAGCCTGAGCACTCATGGGGCTAATCGCTAGTGAGGCCCATCAATCATAATGATGTGTGAGTAAGCCCAGCAGCTCCTGTGGATGATCTCAGTAAGACCTGCTGATCTCCTCTGCCACTCCTCCCCACCTCTAATGGAGTAGGAGTATGCTAAGCATAAGTACTGTACTTTAACACAGCACTTAAATCCCCTCACTCTTCCAGTCACTCAAACACACTACAGTTGTCTGCATGACGCCCGCCCCCGTTGAAAGGATGGACCCCTGTAGAAGGTTTCTCCAATGTGGAGTATCTCTCAATCTCGTTCTCTCTCCCTCTCTGTCTCTCTCTCCCTCTCTGTCTCTCTTTCTCTCTCTCTCGCTCTCTCACTTACTCACTCTCTAATAGACTATTTAAATATGCTTATTTCAGCCAGCCTGCTGTATCCACGTGGTATAGAATCATGACTGGCTCTATCCAAGCAAATGTCTTCAAATGGTCCCGATGCATACGGTTAAACCCGACTCAAATGTAATAAGCATTCCCTCAGTAATACAGTAGAAGACTATTTTGCTGTGTATTTGATTAGCAAGTCATATCTTTGGAATGGCTGCCCCATTCCTGCATTTTGAGTGAAGCCAATGAGCTTCAGAACTGCTGCGTTATACAATACAAACTTAAATCCAGCCCTTTAATATGCATACAGTATATCATCTCAATCTGTAGAGCCATTCAAACATCCACTGTGCATTCTGATGTTCCTCCCATTGATCTAGCATGAGTAAAACTCACCCGAGTGAGAAGTAGCTCTCTCTGTCTCTCTCTTGCTCTCTCTCTCTCTCTCTCTCTCTCTCTCTCTCTCTCTCTCTCTCTCTCTCTCTCTCTCTCTCTCTCTCTCTCTCTCTCTGGATATCCAGTTTGTGCATGAGTGCATTTTGGTGTGGAAGTTCATCTGTGCCCTGCATGAAGAGCACTCTGGACTCTGGTCAGATTATGCAGATGAATGTCTGTGTTCACAATTTACTCAGAGTGAATAATAAGTACAAACCAAAAGCTTTATTGCAACTGAAACAGACATCAAGTTGTTGCAAACAGTTGCAATTCAAGTTGCTCCGACCGAGTCTTGAACTTGATGTAAACCAGCTACACTATCGAAAAAGCTAGCCTTTTGGAAGCACATGTGGTGGGTATTTGAACTTGAGGGGAGTGAGTACCATCTCAACTCAGTTACAAAAAGGCTGTGATTTAAAGATGAAAACCTTCTTTTCTTATTCAATATGGCAGGAAAAGGAAATCTACAGCATGAAGTGAATTGATGAAATGGACTGAAACCCGCTTAGGGCAACCAGCTCTACCCCGCCGTTCGCTACACTGGTGTCAGAAGGGGGATGGCGCCCGTGAAGGCCATCTGAAAGGCGTGTCCATGTGAGGGACTCGGTATAGTGAATTGTGGGACACGCTGTCCTGAATGGTGGGGATAGTGTAACGGCTCTGTGTAAGGCCCGTTAGCAGCTCCGCCAAGGGAGTTAGGCTAACTCTCTTGGGGCCTGTTTCACAGACAAGGTTTAAGCCTAATCCTAGACTAAAAAGCATCTTCATGGGAGATTTTACATTGAAAGTGTGATTTAGTCCAGGACTAGGCTTAAGCCTTGTCTCTGAAACCGGCCCTTGTTGGTGTTGTAGCGAGCGTGGCCAGTGTGTAAGCGCAAGGTTGTGAGTTCGATACCCGCTTAGGGCAAGCTCCTCTACTTTGCCGTTCACTCCAATATTGAAGAGTCTTCACAGGGGAGTAAATGTGCCCATGGTGTTTTAATACATTGTGTATTTTCTGCCAAACTAGCAGTAAATGGGAACAGTATTAGTTATATGTTTTAAACTTCTTCTTATTTTTTTTTTAAGTTAAAACATTTTCTTTGCACATTGCACCATAAAGTACCGTGCTGTGCTATAATAGCTCCTGAGAATGAATGATCAGATTATGTGGCAGCAATATAGGCCAGTCAGGCTCCTCCACAGCTGTATCTACACTGTACACATTGTCGTATTAATAGGAGTGGTGTATCACTACTTCACATTGTTATCCCCTGAGAAGCAATAGGGTTTTTCTGTAATTACCCTTCCTACCTTGGAAGATAAATTGAAAAATTAAAATATTGAATTTCGGAGCACCTGCTGTTTACCTCTCTGGGGGAATAGGCTGACTCCGGATCTTGGTCTGTGTGCTGCTCATTGTTGTTTCTGTTTCCCTATCTCCAATAACATCACTGGGTGGATTTGTTTACTCTCACAATAAGAGACCGGTGACTCTTAAAACACCAAGGAATTAATGATTCCATTGAAAGTAGCCTCATTCCTCTATTGTGGAATTCTAATGAACATTACACTGTCATACGGTATAATTGCAGAGGTTACAGCCAGGTCTCGCTATTACCCTAATGACATTGAGATTGAGATTTGCATTTACTTCCGGATGTATAACTGAGCTATGATCTCACAGAGCCCACTGTAAGCGGTAATTTAATTGAATACGCTGTGCAGTCGAGGCAGGTGTCAAGTTTGAGAAATAAACAGCAAGGCCTACGAGGTTAGTTACCTCAGCATCGCTCCTGCAAGATGAAATAGGAGAGGGAGTGAGCGGTCTGGACTCCTCAGTGCCATGTTTCTCCATACCGTAGGTGGGCAGAGATAATTACTGCTGGTCCCCTAATCTGATAAGACATCTCGTGGGATGCGGAAACAATTTTCCACGCACCGACCAATTACAAATGGCACCTCAGACCGCCGCTGTCAGCTGGTATCCATCATAATCATGGCTGCGCAATGTGCCGCGAATATCAACGTGACGTTTATTGATGCATCGGAGAGCCGCAGAGTGTTGGCGTCTCCATGTTGAGCCCCTGCCCTCCTGCGCGTCAGCTGGGGCGGGCAGACAAGCTGTTCCATAGTGACAGGACGCAGAGGGTTTGTCAGGGGTCAGTGGGCATCAGGGGCGGATTAACGCATAGGCTTACTAGGCTGCAGCCTAGGGCCACCACCACTAGGGGGCCACCTAACATTGGATAAAAAAAATAAAAAAAATAAAATAAAATATAATAATAATAAAATAACATATTATTTTCTATCCTGAGGCGGCGAGGCCCCCCTATATTTTCTATCCTGAGGCCCCCCTATATTTTCTATCCGCTTGTTAAGTCTGAAGTTCAAAAGTGACGTTTAGCCATTTCCGTTTTGGAAACCAAACCAAACCAGAAATTCAAAAGTTGCAAAAATGAAGCGGACGCACATGAGTGGGGCCAAAAAACGAAAAGAACTAATGAAAAAAGAACTAAATATAGCAAAGTTGCCCAAGATTTCAACATTTTTTTCTAATAATGCTGCTGCGCCTGAAACGACCAATGTTGTCGAGAGTGAGAGCCACGAAACTGTTAGCTCTGGGTCGGGTGTCGCTAGCACAAGCAGCGCTGAGGCGAACATGGCCATGGGGGGAGAGATGCAGGCTGTCGAGGCTGAGCGCGGAGAAGAGGCACTAACTTTACCAGTACCACCACCAGCTGACAGTGACACTGATGATACCGAGCAGGACAATCAAGAAGAGGAGGCAACACGTGGACCACCAAGTCCAGACACAAATCCTACCACCACTTACAGCTCGGATCCTGGATTGTGGGATACAGTTGGTGAAGACATGAGAACATATTGGATTAAGATGGGGCCACAATGTTGTCAAAATGAAGATGCTAATGTCGCCGCTTCAGAAACACAGCACAAGCATCAGAAGAGGTATTTTTCAAAAACACTATTTAAAAGAAAAAAGTCAAATGGCGAAACCGTGCCTCGAGAATGGTTAATTTATTCACCTGCAAAAGGAAAAGTATTTTGTTTCGCATGTAAATTATTTGGTGACGGTGCTCATAAATTCAAAACAGGCTACAATGACTGGAAAAACGCAGCAGTGTGTCTGGCTGAGCATGAAGGTTCCGAAAGCCACAGGAAAGCTATGCTTTCCTATGTGATGCGCAGCGCTGCTGCTGGCTGTATTGACTCAGAACTGAAAAAGCAGTTTAACAACGAGTGTGCTTATTGGACAGATGTGTTAAAGCGAGTGGTTGTAGTGGTGAAGTTTCTTGCAGAGCGAGGATTACCATTGAGGGGACACTCTGAAACCTTTGGCCAGCCTGATAATGGGAATTTTATGGGTGTTTTGGAAGCGATCAGTGTGTTTGATCCATTCTTGAAAGCGCACATAGACACATATGGAAATGCTGGCAAGGGAACCACATCTTACCTCTCATCAACAACATGCTTAGAATTTATTGAATTGATGGGAGAGCATGTCCTAGCTGAGATAATCAGTCAGGTAAAAATAGCAAAGTATTTTTCAATCAGCGTCGACTCTACACCAGATGTTGCACACACAGACCAGCTCACATTCATCATACGATATGTGTCACCAGATGGATGCGTGGAGGAGCGTTTTCTTAAGTTTTTGCCAATTCAGAGTCATTCAGGGGAGTCACTTTCTCAGTCTGTTCTTGGCGTTTTGGAAGAAATGGGCATTGACATCAATAACTGCCGAGGCCAATGTTATGACAATGCAGCCAACATGTCCGGCATTTACAGTGGTTTGCAAGCACGCATTAAGGAGATAAATAATTTGGCCGAGTGGGTACCCTGCGCAGCGCATACACTCAATTTTGTGGGAGTTGCCGGTGTAGATTGTTGCCCTGTGACAAGGGAATTTTTTAATTTTGTACAGACACTTTATAATTTTTGTTCCAAATCCACGGCGCGTTGGCAGATAATAACTGCGGGGCTAAATGTTATTGACAACAAGAGGCTGGAGACATTGAAAAGTTTGTCAGATACTAGATGGTCAGCACATGCGCAAGCAACAAAAGCACTACACCAGAACTATGCCAACATCCTAGAGTCACTGAAGAAGTTGAGCGATGACCCGATCCAAACTGGCGCTACTCGGGATGATGCCACGACACTTTACACAAAGATGGAAAAATTAGAGAACGCCTTTCTGTGTTCTATGTGGAACACCATACTGCAGCGCTTTCACAAAACTAGCGAAGCTCTACAGGCAGTAGAGCTGGATTTATGTAATGCTGTTGATTTAGTCTACTCATTGAGGGATTACGTGGCCAGTCTTCGGGACGATTTTGACAAGTTTGAGAGTGCTGCAAAAAACATGTCCCCGTTGTCCCAATACTACAAAGCAGACACACAGAGGCAGAGAAGACGAACAAAACAGGCAGATGAATCCACTGAACCTGACTGTGAGCGATCAGGCCGAGACAACTTTAAAGTAACGGTTTATATCACTGTCATAGATCGACTCGTCATGGAACTAGAGAGGAGGTATCACTCATACAAAGATATTCAGCAGACATTTGGTTTTTTGAACAATATTCCATCCATCTCCATGCTAGATCTTCGCACAAGAGCGGCTAATCTGCAGAAGAAATATGCAGGTGATCTGGAGGAAGATTTTTTGGAGGAAATCAGACAATTCAGGGAATTCATTAAAGAAAATGAGGACACCTCAGCGAGGTCACTGCTGAAACTTATAAGAGGAAGGAAAATACAGGCAGTGTTTCCCAATGTTGATGTTGCACTCCGACTGTTTATGACTCTGCCTGTAACGAATGCCAGCGGGGAGCGGTCTTTTTCTAAACTGGCACTTGTCAAAAACAAACTAAGATCCACAATGGGCCAAGAGAGGCTAAATCACCTGTGCCTGATGTCAATTGAGTCTGACATTCTGCGCACATTGGATTACACCAGCCTCATTAAGGACTTTGCTGCCAGAAAATCAAGGAAAAAGACCTTCTAAGGGTAGGACCATTTATGATTGTGTTGCCTTAATCTGGGCATCTATCTCTTATTTTGTGGATGTAATTTGGACTGTTGCTGTATTGATTTTGTGTGTGTGTGTGTGTGTCTCTCTCTCTCTCTCTCTCTCTCTCTCTCTCTCTCTCTCTCTCTCTCTCTCTCTCTCTCTCAGACAACAGGAGAGCAACAGAGAGACAGACAGCAGGAGAGGACAGCAACAGAGAGACAGACAACAGGACAGCAACAAAGAGACAGACAACAGGACAGCAACAAAGAGACAGACAACAGGACAGCAACAGAGAGACAGACAACAGGAGAAGAGAGCAAAAGAGAGACAGACAACAGGAGAGGAGAGCAACAGAGAGACAGACAACAGGACAGCAACAGAGAGACAGACAACAGGAGAAGAGAGTAACAGAGAGACAGACAACAGGACAGCAACAGAGAGACAGACAACAGGAGAGGAGAGCAATAGAGACAGAACTGAGGTGAGGTGAGCAACAGAGATAGTTCAGGATGATAACAACCTTTTCAGTGCATTTTTTATTGTTTGCATTATGTTATTAAAGCACAATGTGTTTTATGGTAAAGCATTATGAGTGGTCTGTGTGTGCAGGGTGCTCGTGAGTTGTGTATTTTGGGGAGGGGGAGGCTCGTGTATGAATGAATGAATGAATGGACTTTATTGTCATTGCTACAGTACAGGTACCAAACAACGACATTTAGGAGGGGTGGCTCCCCTGGTGTTAGGAAAGGAAAAAAAAAAAAAAAAAAAGGGGGGTGGGGGGGGCCTCACACAAAGGAGTAGCCTAGGGCCACTGACCACCTTAATCCGCCACTGGTGGGCATAGTACAGTACTGGGGGTCACGAGGCACGGCGACAAAACCTCCAGGAGACTTTACTTTTCTTGACTTGCTTTTTCCTTCCCTGTTGCTGTGGTGAGGGGGGGGGGGGGCGAGAAGGAGAGAAAGGAAGAGGGGAGGAGAAAGAAGCACTGGATTAATGGGGTTTTAATGTGTGAGTGATGTATTGGCAACTGTGTGTTCCGTTCATCTTGTTAACCTGTTTAGATTACAAGGATTGATTGAAGACTTGTAAAAGCAGATCAAATTGAACATGATAGGAATAAAGAACTTTACTTTTATCCCCCAAGAATCTCCAAAAGATATAATATAGCCTAATTTATAAGGATTTGCTCAACCCTGTGTGACAGACTCATACCTCAATCATACCTGATCCTAGATTCCATTAAGAATCCTAATATGCTATGACCATGCATGAGTTAGAAGAAATTGTGAAGAGATTATGCATGGTACGATACCTGATGTTGATGACTCGAGTCTAGGTGGCGGCAAATTAAAATAAAATAAAATAAAAAAGCATCGCTAATGATGGTAAGAACAGCACATTTCCTGAATCATGGCTCATTCTGAGAAATGGAATCGTATACCTGTGAGGGGAGTCTTAACGGCAGAGGACGTTTGTTTTCCAATTGTCTCACTCATGTCTTGTAACTATTGTCAGTTTATTTATCTTGACCTATCTTGCCTTATTGCCTTATTTATCTTTGTGCTGCAACATCAAGGAACCGAAGCCTAAGGATTTTACTCTCTTACACTTGACATAACAACAAAACTTATTTTTATAAATAAATAAACAGTTTTTATTATATCTTTGGTTTTATTATAACATGTGAAAAAGAGCTACTTTGTACATCCATCAAATGAGGCCTTTGCATTACTAACTAGAGAGGAAATCTACACACTGCAACCCCATAGGCTGATGTGATGTTACATACGATGACATCATACAGGAGTTGCCAAGGATATAGAGTATTGGTTATGTGAACATTCTGGGAGTCAGAATGCAGTTGGAGAAAGACTGGGCAACTGGTAAGTCCTCTGTACCTAATGGTGAGCAACATGTATTTATCTGGTAAGATTGGATGTAATCTGGAATGTATTGATTACCCTAATTTTGAGAAATTGCTGATTCATTTATCGAGGTGTTTTTAGGTTTGGGTAAATATGCATAATACAAAACAAAGAAAGAGTGCAACCTTCTCCATCCTACCAACTCAGTCAAAAGCAAACAAAAAGGTTCAACACATCTTATTTTGAAATAGCACTAAATCAGGAGTGGTATATTTTACGAGTGGTGTATTTCCTTGATGTACACTGCTCCAAAAAATTAAGGGAACACTTAATCATCACAGTATAACGCCAGGTCAATTAAACTTCTGCTATATTGATCTGTCCAGTTAGGAAGCGTAAACGATTGTTAATCAATTTCACCTGCTCTGGTGCAAATGAAAGCGGCAACAGGTGGACAGGAGAGGCAACAGCAAGACAACCCCCTAAAAGGAAATGGTTTCTTAGGTGGTGGCCACAGACCATTTCTCTCTCCTTATCCTTCTTGAGAGATTCATCTTATTTTCATTTTGCTAGTGCCCTCGTCACTACTGGTAGCATGAGGCAGTACCTGCAGCCCATTCAGGTTGCACAGGTAGTCCAGCTCCTCCAGGATGGCACATCACAAGAAGGTTTGCTGTGTCTCCCAGCACAGTCTCAAGAGCGTAGAGGAGATACCGTGAGACAGGCCATTACACAAGAGTTGGACAGGGCCGTAAAGGGCAACAACCCAGCAGCAGGACCGGTATCTGCTCCTTGTGCGAGCCCTACAAAATGACCTCCAGCCGGCAACTCGTGTGCATGTTTCTGACCAAATTGTCAGAAACAGACTCCATGAGCGTGGCATGAGGGCCCGAAGTCCTCTAGCGGGACATGTGCTCACAGCCCAGCACCGTGCATCTTGATTAGCATTTGCCAGAGAACACCAGAATTGGCAGGCTCGCCATTGGCTCCCCTGTTCTCTTCACAGATGAGAGCAGGTTCACGCTGAGCACACGTGACAGACGTGAAAGAGTCTGGAGACACCGTGGCGAACTTTATCCTGCCTGCAACATCGAGTCTTGGGTGTGTGAACTTTCTGGGAGTCAGGCAGTTGGATAAAGACTGAGCAACTGTTAACTGGTAAGTCCTCTGTACCAAATGTTCCTAATGTGTCATTGAAAAGGCAAGGCTGAGGGTAGTTTACATAAATTCCCCAAATAGAGATATTTGGGGAATTTATGTAAACTACCCTGTCTCCCGGTATCTCCTCTACGCTCTTGAGACTGTGCTGGGAGACACAACAAACCTTCTTGTGATGTGCCATCCTGGAGGAGCTGGACTACCTGTGCAACCTGAATGGGCTGCAGGTACTGCCTCATGCTACCAGTAGTGACGAGGGCACTAGCAAAATGAAAAACTAGAGATGAAAAGACTTTCGATGAACATTTTTGTTTGCTTTTTAATACAATGGTGGAATAAAGACAAGGCAGGATAAGTGTTTGCTAACAGATAGTTGTAGTTGGGATGTTTGTTTGTTTTCGGCTGTCTTACAGTAAGATCAATATTTGCTTGCCACTGAAATGTCAACGTTATTGAGGGCACTGCTGATGGATTTATTGAAGGCCTCTGCAGGCCCTGCGTAGTGCATGGTTGTGTAAATGTCTATAGTAAAATGTTCAGCATGGAATGAACCTGGTTGCCATAGTTACATTAAAGTAATGTCACAGTGACATCATCAGAGGTGCCAAGGTGATTATTGCCAAGAGACATGAGGTACAGAACAACAAAGAAGAGAGAATATGTTGTAACACAGTGACATCACACAAGTACTGACACAAGAAGTCTCAGAACCATATTTGATGTTGTGGTAACCTACTGTGGGTCAAATCTCAAATGGCCTGACACATAACACACTGCTTTTGCACATGCAGTTCACTCTTATACTGTAGGGAATAAGCTGGTATTGGAGATGCAGATTGTGATATTGAAAGTCATATTTTCACATCTAACATTAGAGAAAAGGTACTGGTCAAATGCATGGCATGGAGGCCTATACATTTTATATACCTTCTGAACTCATCATGAGTTGCAGGTCAAACTGTTTATTATTTAGCTATTTTATTGTAGTGGGTTGATGTAAATGTATTGTTTTTAACTATGTACTGTATTGTGATGTCAAGGTTGCTTTAAGGTTGCTTTAAGGTTGCCTTTATGTGCTTGACACCATAAACAGAGTACCTTCTGGAAAAATAAACTTCTTCTAATCTAATCTAATATATAATATAATGCCAGCTAATAATTAATAATAATTAATAATAATAATTTTGCCATTTAGCAGACGCTTTTAATCCAAAGCGACTTACAATTACGAATTACAGGGACATTCCCCCTGGAGTAACTGAGGGCTAAGTGCCTTACTCAAGGGCACACTAGTAGTGGTGTGGTTTCAAGCTGGATTTGAACTCACAACCTTCCGATCACAAGTCCAACTCACTATCCACTAGACCACCACTACTCCAGCTCATAGTCAAACACAAAAAGCATGATGTCGCAGTGAGTCATGAGGTCATAATAGGGCCCTCAGGTGATATTCCAGGTTTGTGTTTAACAGTTAGCACAGAGACATCATTGTGAAGAGGTTAGATTAGTAAATTAGATATATTTTAATGTTTTCATGAAGTTGCCCTGATACAGCAGAAGAAAACAAAGCTAGATACCCCCTTTCAACCAACACAAACCTAGTTCTAGTTCTGGGCTGATGCTAGCGCCGGTTAGCAGTTGGTTCAACTCGGTTTGCTTTTCCACAGGCTAGAGAGCCACGTCATTACATCACTGTAAATATGAATGAATGGTCTTTATGGTCTTTATTGTCATTGCTATAGTACAGGTACCAAACAACGAAACAGGTACCAAACAACGAAATTTAACGATGAATTGAGAATCAAGGACCCCAATTGAAATAAGCCAGTGGCTTTCTTGGGTTTTTATCCTGTTAGTTGACCTTGTATGTAATATGTACTTTCATGTACCTACTTCTGCAAATCTTCTAATAAAGTTTTCAATCAATCAATCAATGGGAGGGGGAGGGCTCCCCTGGTGCTAGGAAAGAAAAAAAACAAAAAAAACAAGAAGGGAAAGGAGCTGGTTTACATAAATAAAGGCTATGTACACTATCTATACTGTACAGATAAAACACTGTGCTGTACTCTATGCTATACCTATTCTAACATTTCCTATTTCTCTGCAACCTTATGTACCCTAGGGTTGTCATATTGCACATAGTGTAATGCACATAGTGTATTGCACATAGCATATCTGTATATGTCTCCACTTTCGCCAACTTCAAGCACAACAGGAATATAATAATACAACAATAACGTATTGTGCTGCTCTCAATTGCTATGTACGGTCATTGCATTCAAGAAGAAAAGTATTTACCTAACACGTTTTGATTATTATTAACACTGAACGTAAGATGTGGTAAGCTAGCTATAGCTAGTGATCTAGCATCGACTACGCTAGTATCGATCACATTGCAGTTAAACATAAATCGAACAAATTCATGATACACCGATTTCTATCTTTGCTGGTCACGATAATCCCACCCCCAGCCCCTGACGTAAGCAATTCTTGGTTCTAGACCAGCCAAGTGTTGGTGCCACTCAGGAACCAGAGAGCCGGTTGTTTTTCTGTCGAAATGCAAAGAACTGGTTCGAGATTAGGCACCGGCTCTGAACCGGCCCTCAAACTGCCTTGGTGGAAAAGCGTCAAAAGAAAGCACCACTCAAGATCCGGGTCTTCCGTGAAAGGCATGAGGAGAAACGGAGACAGAGGTGGAGAGAAGGGGTATATGACACTGGAAGAAGAGGAGGGGAAGACTGAGGGAGAAAAGATGAAGACAGAGGTGCAGAGAGTGTCACTGAATCAGTGGAGGACAGAGGAAGAGGTGGAAATGAAGGAGAGAGAGGAGAGGAAGAGAAAGAGAAAGACAATACATACGCTGGGGGACAAGGACAAAGGGAAGAATGAGGAGAGCTGGGAGATGGAGAGAGGTGAATTGATGGTGGAGGACAGGAAAGCGGGGGATCGAGAGAGAGAGAGAGAGAGAGCTAGAGGAGGAGAGGGAGATGTACGAGACGAGGATATCAGGACAGAGGGATATAGGGTGGTGGCAAGACTGGACCTGGTGAAATGCCACCTTTGCCGACCATCAGTTAAAAATCGGCATTACATATGCCCGCTGTCTTACGGATGTTATGGTTTTTCCTTCTACAAAGACACTCTGTTTATCCTGCCACATGCCAATGTCAAATATTCCCTGTTACCCCCAATGTTCACTTCCTACTAGTCTCGGAATACTAAACTGCCAAAGGAACTCATTAAATGTTAGTAGCTGTGAAAGCATTGGCGAATGTTTGCTTCATGAATTCCTGACTTAAGTGTGGGTGAATTTGCTGCGAGAGGAAGCTTCTATTTTCTCTCCCTGTATAGTCCCAATGGACTTCAGTTGACAAAAGTATACTGTTACATTTCAATGTGTATCTTGTTGTTGAATGCCATGGGGTAGTGAGTGGGGGAGAGTGAGAGTGACAGAGAGAGAGAGACTGGAAAATAGTCTCAGTGTCCTGTCCGATGGGTATATTTATGGGATGCAATTGTCTTCGTCTGGGTTTAAATGTTGTGAGCTTAGCTTTATCTCTTAATGTGAGATAACACTAGTCTAATCTTTGTGTGAAATATCTTTTCTGGAGGGACAACCTTTAAAACATGGCCCTCAGAGGATGAGAGCGAGTCTTTAAAGATTACCCATCTTCTCGTCTTCCTTTTTAAGAGTTGCCAGACCTCTCTTTGACTTTACAAAGCCGATTTAGTATTCCTAATACATATCAATTATCCCCTATAAGCCACCTTGGGGCCTGGGCAAATCTTATCATCTTATAATAAATAGATTTCTTGCAAACATTTTTCAATATCACCTCACCCTTCTTTATCAAGATGGTAGATAGCTGCTGTGGAGACGCAACCGCTCCGCTGAGAGTAGGTGGCGCCCAGACAAGCAGGCTATTAATTAGCAACAACGCTAGCGTCTCCCCCTTCACCAATTTAAACCCACTGAGATCTGATAAGTCGTAAGGCATAGATCATGGGCTTTAGTACGCCCCGGATTAGATCTAGGAGTAGGCTGGAGTGGCTACATAAATAACATCGTTTTTTTTTTTCAGACAGGAAGTTCCTCCACCTCATGTTTTATTGATGTCCTCCATCCACACCTCGAGTCGATTCTTCAGTCCTTTGTCAGACAGTCGGCCCTGATCTCAAGCCCACATTTCTCTGAAGGATGTCGCAGACATATCGTGACGTTAGAATGATAAGGTTTTTTACATAATCTGATCCATTAGGTGTTTATTAATGCCTGTGTGGTGTTATTTTTTTAAATGTTGACATTTTTTATTTAGTAATTCATAAAATACAAAGGTTCCATCTCACAAAACATAATGGAATGTAAAAACGTTGACGCTCAATATCTCTGAACTACCCTAAACGGAGATAGAACCTTATCATTCTAAGCTCACGATATGTAACATCGGTGTACGTGTTTAATGAATGTTGAGGTGTCTTAGCTTAAGACGTCTTGTTTACTGAGAGTGAGCTTGCTGTCTCTGGTTTGATGAGTGACGAGACACTGCACAGACAACAAGACAGCTACTGTACCATGCAATTAATCTTTTATGGAGTGTCTGTCATCTGTGTTATGAACATCTTCACAGGGGATGGAAATTGACCTTCTCAGAATGGGCATGAAGAGCAAATAGTTTTTTCCCAATGTACCAAAAACGTTTCTCAAAATGGGTCAAAGCTAGAATTCTCTGTCTACTGTAGCTACTAGATGATGATGAGAGAGCTGAATAAGTGCTAATAATAATCATAATAATAACTTTTTTATTTGTATGACAGGTATTTTATGAGGAGAATCTGAGCAAGGACAATCTGTTCCTCTTATAGCATTGTTAATGTGCCTCTAATGTATGAGACTTATGTGAAAGGATCTAATTTCACCTGCTTCAAGTCAAGTCAAATGTATTATCCTAACTAGGGGAAGGGTTGCAGCCAGGTATTAAAAACACATTCAATCCATCATAAATACAACATGAGACAACATACAGGACAGTACAGTGCAAGGGAAAGGACAAACAAACTTCTGACAAGCAAACTTCTGAGTGCAGAAAGTGCTTAGTGCGATTTTGATTGTTTTAGGAGACAAGGTGTGGCAGCTACTTTCCTCTCTCGCTGCAAATTATACAGTTAATAGCAATTGCAGTACCTGCAGATATCAGCAAGAGCAACAAAGAGTCTCTTGTGTGCACTCTCTCAGTGTGTTGCATTGAATATGAAGGCCACCTGACAGACATATTTCAATTCCCCACATTATCACAGCAAGGGTATAGCTCAATTTCTCGAAGGAAACAACAGGTTTCCTCTAAGCTGTCCTATTGTAGTCAATAGCACACGACTCTTCCTGTTAAAACCTCCCATTTACCCCATGTCATGACAGATTGGGACACCTACCTCCTGACATTTAGAAATGTGAATGTTGATATTTGTTTTCGTCTCCTGCGCAGCAGCGTTAATCCCGCTCAGTTGGCACAGCGGTGAATACACCTTTTACTTCTAGTCTCCTCTATCATTTTCCATCTTCCATTTTTTCGCCATCTGTTTATCCTTGATGATTTCATGAGATTGAAATGGGACTTGTCGAGGAAAAGGGAAATGGCAATCATTGTAGCCATAATGTTGGATATTGTTCAATTTGCCCTCTCTGTCTAAGCCATTATGAATAGCAGAGTTTCCTGTTATTACTGTATACCCTGAGATTAGTCAACTAGCACCAGGACTGAGGAGCATGTTTGAATTGGCAGTACATTTGCATGTCGATAGATTGCATTACTTGAACACCTGTGCTTTTGAGATTGTCGACGTGTTCAGAAAACAAAGTTTTACCAGGGAATCTACTGATGGAGACATTCAGTAAATGCGCCCATTGATGTTGTGCTTGGTAATGTTCACAATGTCTGTAATTGAGATTGGAGGCAACATTCATGTTCTTTCCAGTTTACCAGTCTGAAATCATTGACTGTGATTTTTGTCACAGTGTAATTCAGTTGCTAATGCCGCAGGACTTTATTGTAAGCTATTGATTTGGATAGGTGGAAATGGGTGGAAAAACTCCATCCATAACATTTTACAGGAAATCATAGAAGATATGTATTGAGAGCCACTGAAACACATCAATAAAAAGGCCCAGCCTCTTA
Source organism: Nansenia antarctica (assembly GCF_963989245.1). Lineage (NCBI taxonomy): Eukaryota > Metazoa > Chordata > Actinopteri > Argentiniformes > Microstomatidae > Nansenia > Nansenia antarctica. The sequence goes on along the minus strand of NC_137689.1, from coordinate 69,948,605 downwards.
CATTGTGCTATATTTCCTTAAAGCGATGCAGCAATTGATTTGCTTTGATTTATTAGGATCCCAATTCCTCTTCCTGGGGTCCAGTCCACACAGAACAAGACATCATCATAATAACATAACAAAGAAGAATAACATCAGCATAACTTCACAGTACATAGTATAACAGAGGAGAAAACATAAACATACATACCAACAAATACATTTACAAAATAAATAAATAAAAATAAAAAATAAAATAAAAAGTTTTTGGTGAGCATCACAAAACAAAACAAAAAAAGAACCATCTACAGATTCTACACAAAAATATATAACAAAAATAGACTCAAAATGTTTATTTAGGAGTACCCTGTGAGTAAAAAAAGAATTATACCTTTGCACTCGATCACATTTCAGGACCCTCCTTTCATAACTGTTCCTAGATATGTGCGTTCTACCACCCAGTAGCCTTATATTTTCAAAATCACATCAGGATAAGCTATTATAAAGCTATTTTGCAGTTTTTCTGTCTAGGAGGCAGGCTAATTTACAAGAAGCGCCCTCTAGTGATCTTTAATTGTAAGTAGCAGATTATCATTCTAAAGAGGGGGTCTATTAGACCCCCGAGGCGGCTCTAAGAGTAGTTGAAATCGTAGTATGAACGCTCCATCGGTTGCCGACTTGTTCCCGGTTTCACCAGCTGCTGTCATAATATGTGTCCATGTATTTATCACAACAATCTTATGACTTGTTCCATGATGCACAGCACCGCCAACAACATTCATGGCTTGAAATTGTGTATCAGTTTGGTTAGTGCGATGCATTATACATCTTCCACTTGAACAGCTTTCACCACTTGAACAGCTTTCACACATTTGATCACATTTATAATCTGATCCATATTCAAATCACACCTTTATCATACCATATTTATACCACATTCATACATTCATATGTCCTCCTCCAGGCCTCCGTGCTCCCTGGGATTATCATCCACCCTCTGTTCTTGTTCTACATCAGTAAAGCAGTTTGTGGCCCGAGGCCAGAGCTCAGCGGCGAGAGAGCCAACACGCTTGATGGATTAGTATTTTCTAGGGTTTTGGACCACATGAGACAGTGATAGATTTCGTGTTTCAGAAAATCAAGCAACGGCCCTTTTCTCTGGAATGCTGTTGGACACTTCCGAATGCTTGATGAAAAATGACCTTGGTATTCCCAGAGCATGACCCCGTGATGGGGGCTTCCCATCAACCTTTAGATCAAGTAGAATGGCTGTAGGCGATTGTCTCTTGCAGGTTTTATGGCGAAAGGCCCGGAATAAATTCATATGAATAAGTAAATCTCAACACAACAAATGGTACAAATGGAAAAACTGTTTCTCAAATATCACAGCAGTAATGATTTCGGAGGGGAATCATGCAGTTTCTTCATGCCTCTACCCCCTTCTCAAAACCTCATTGCATAACTAGAAAAGGCTTAATCTTCCTGAAGAAACTTTGTGGGCTTGCAGACTTGCAAAGTCTTATTTTGGTAGTTGATCAAATTAAAAGATTGTTTCGACTAGAAATAGTAGATGGAGAGACAGAGAGTATAGTGCCTTCCATAATAACATTTTGGATGTGAAATCAAACAATTACTATGGGGTCAAATTACAGATTCTCAGCTTTAATGCAATGGGATTTTTTTCTCCAGATTGGGTTCACCCAATACATAACATAATACACTTCTTAACTTTTTAAACATGCACACCCTATTTCAGGGCTCCAAAGGTATTTGATTTTTTTTGGTAGAATGTACAACTATAGTACTCATGTTTAGTATTTGGCTGACAATCATCGATGCATGCAATAGTAGTGAATAGTGAAAGAACATTTTGTAACTGGAATATCAAGAGTGCAAATGCAATTGGAATATCAAGAGTTGGACTTGCTGAAGCAATCCCAGTAAGAAGAAGAAGAAGAAGAAGTATGATCAATATCAATATTTGGACCTTCTGAAGCAAACCTATTAATAATAATAAGTAATAATAATAAGTGACAGTAAAATAAGTCAAGAGTGTCACTTAGGGTTAGTTTAGCTAATGCATGCCCACTAATTACCGACTGTTCTCAAAATGCTCATGACAGGAGCAGCACTACATGCTGAAGATGTTCATTACGTAATCATATTTTCATGGTCGTTTTAATGGAAAGCAGCTCATTAATAATGAAAGCCACAAAGAGCACAGATGATGGTTGAATGTTTGCTAGCGAGCAAAGGATTAACCAGTTGCTCCAATCAGCTTTTCTTCTCCACTACAACGTTTCAAGTCTTAAGTGACCTCGGGGGAATCACCTTCAATGAAAGAACGATACAAATGTTTTGCTCTAGTCTAGGGCGTTTAGTCCCTCACGATTCACACCAGGAACACACCTACAGAACACAGGCAGGCAAGTCAACACTTATTCAGCTCTTATTCCATGGCCTTGGTGAGGTTTTTTAACTCTAATCACAACAGTGTGAACCTGAGTACAGTCCCCTCTGTTACTCTGGAAGAGACTCTCCACAGCACTTAAAACCTCTTCCTGAATAATTCATAATTTACTCAGAAATTCAGAGACCAGTGTAGCACAGTAGAAGTGGGTAAATTGGATTGGTAGATTGAATGGATTAAGAGAATGCTCAAATAAAAAGGTATGTCTTAAGATTTCTTTTAAAGGTGTTTACACTAAATGCCGCCTCCCCGTAGTAGTTCATTGTCCTCACCCAGGGAACAACTAAAAAGGCCTGTCTAAAAAGCATTAAAAGCATGTCTGACCAGTATTCAAGCACTCTTCCATTGAGTGATTTGAACACCAATAAAAGGATGTTAAAATACAGTATATTCTAAAACTGACCAATGAAGGGACTGTACCAGGTAGGGAACAAGGATCAAAAGTACCAGACTCACGAAACTTCTGTCAGACAGATTTGCTTCGACTCAATCTAACCACCTTTCCAATGTTTTTTATTAAAGAAAATGTCATGTCAACTTTCAGTATTTATGTACATGACTGAAACCTGTGAATTACACAAATAAATTATAACCTGTAAGTAACAACAGTTCTGTTGTTAGAGGAACGAACCCCACATTATTTCTTGTAAAGATATATTATACACATTTAAAGTCAGTTGACATCATTCTCACAATCCATTTGTGACTCCCATGAAACATAGAATATATCATTGGTTTCTTGACGGTGTTGTTTTTTAATGTGGATAATAATCAAATTCGCCACAGTCATGTTGTCTCTGCACTGTCGGAAGAGAAAGAGGGACTAACTTCTCTCGTGGGGACCATCAGATGTGCTCGTCGTGTGCAGTCTTGCTCAAGAACTAGATTATTATTATTGTGTTTTTGTATTTTTGCATTCACGCTATCTACCCCCAGTATTGTTTCTGGACTCTCTCAAGGACCTGGTCTGGGATCAGCCCCTGTGGCACCAGTGGACATGCTCTTTGACTCAGTATGAAGCTCTGTGAAACCCCAACGGGATGCAAGAATTTCTTGTTTGCCTGTGACTTTTTCACTGGGGTCTGGGTCCTCTGACATGTTTCTCATTAAATGTTACTGTGGCTCCTGGGCCCACATTGAAAAAAAAAAACTATTTCTGTCCAGTGCCACAAACACTACGTTCCCAATGAGTGGAACTCATTGTAGAATAGTAATAACAACATTTGTAATGGTGAGAGTCACTGCCACTGTTGGTTTGGTGCAAATAGGTATCAGTAACAGTATCCCAGATACTTTGATATGGAGCCAATTATAATACCAGCTGTGCAGTAATCACTGTGCCGATTTGGCAGAAATACAAACAAATACAAACCTGTGGTGGTGAACATGAAGGTTAACACAGGTTTTACATTTTTGGCATTTAGCCGATGCCTTTATCATATATATGATATACATATATGCAAATACATTTGTGACAAGTTTTTTTTTTTTTTTTTACAGATAATTATAAGTGCAGATTGTAAGCTTTCATTACGTGTCATTTGTACAGTAGGCCTACATTGAAATCTGAAAATAGTTGAAGAAGATATGCTTATTTGAATGTTGGTAGTACATGTTGGTAAATTAGTCTGTCCTGAAATCCCTCTACAGTGTTATCTGTGTTTGCCACGCATGTCAGTAGAACTTGGTAATATGATTTATTCGCGTAAAAAATAATAATAGTTGGTACACCTCAAACCTAATAGCGAGGAAAATCACTCTGAACCGTAACAGACTGTGCTCCATCACGCTAGCTAGATACTAGCTAGCAGCTAACAACAAAGAGCATCGCTATGTAACATATCTAACATCTGCATGTTTAGCACATCATGTTTCAGCAACAGAGAATAGAACATGAACATGCTAAAAAACATAATCTAGACATAACTAGATGACCACAGAGTCCTTGCTTTTGAACATACATTGAAGACATGTAGGCCCACCTATAACCAACACTACAAAGCAGGACGGCATACGATAGTGAATCGCTTATGGGAAACAATCTGAGTTTGCTGACAAATTATTTAGTGATCCTAAAACTGTTGTTAACAGTCTTAATAACATGGTTATTAAATATGTATAGAGTTGTAATAACATGGTTATTCATACCTGTGTCCATTTCTGCCCCGTCTGGTTCAGCACACCAAAGATGTATTTGGAGAGTAGATACTGTACACCCACAGCGGTAGAGAGGAAGAAGCACGTGTCATAAGCAGTTACAGTTTGACACCAAACCAGTATCTATATCTTGATTAAATGTGCCATGCATTTAACCCCTACTAAAAGAAAAAAAGAACATTTTACCAGTAGCCTAATTAGGGGAAATGTATTCACGCTTCAGTGAAAGTTGTCACTTGTAGAGTACAAATCCTGATACATTTCATTTTTAACATCATTTGTCTCTTTACTGACAACCATCTCAGTTTGAGATGTCTGACTCTTTCTTCATGTATGAAAGTCATTCCATTACCTGAATTATATTTCTGTTAAGTGATTCTTTTTTTTCTTTTTTTTTAAAGTCCAGTGAACTCCAGTTGATACTTATCCAATTTTACTTTTAATTACATGGCTACTATATGTTTATTTTCAAAGCTGCTGGTTTACTTGTTTTAACCTAAGTGGTCTTTTTGAATGCATTTCTCATGTAGTTTACAAGTAGCCAGTGTGCAGTTGTGATTATCCACCTGGAAAAAAGACTTGCTTTTTTTGTCATGGGAGTAATTAAGTCGACACGTTATTGGCTGGATGTTAATGATCGAAGGTGACCTCAGGTGACCTCAGGTCACAGTCGGCAAAAGAAAATCCGACTGATTCAGACTCAGGGTAGATCCTTGTACTTTCACATAAAGCTCAAAGGACACAGCAATAATATAGATTTTTGTTCATCAATTGGTAACGCTAATGTCACCTGTGTCTTATTTTAAAGTTCTCTCCGAATATCCATAGTCAGTGTTTTGATGTTTTGATGATTTTTGTCCATATACCATCTATAACAAATATAGAATTAGACATTGAAAGTTGGTGGAGCAAGCCCACTACAAGGAGGTATGCAAGAGAACAGTTGGACTACTAAAGCAAACCCCCCACTAAAGCGCCCCCCTCCCCTCTCTGGAAGAGCTGTACAACACACGCTGTCTCAGGAAGGCCTCCAAGATCTCCAGAGACCCAACCCACCCTGGGTACGAACACTTTACCCGGCTGCCCTCGAAAAGGCGGTACAGGACCATGGCCGCAAGGACAAACGGACTGAAGCACAGCTTCTACCCCAGGGCCATCCAGGCCCTGAACACAGCAAAGACCTAGGTTCTGCGCCCTGGACAGTCTGGACGGATTGATGGCAGCTGCTGGACTGAAAAAATCAGGTGTAGTGCTGAGGCACAAATATGTACATTTCTAGCCTGCAAACTGCGACACTTCAAATGAATGTGCAATAACACTATGTGCAATATGACAACCCTAGTCGTCTATCTGTACAGTATAGTATAGTGGATAGTGTACATAGCCTTTATTTATGTAAACCAGCTCCTTCCCTTCTTGTGTTTTTTTTAGTTTTTTTTTTTTCTTTCCTAGCACCAGGGGAGCCACCCCTCCTAAATTTCGTTGTTTGGTACCTGTACTATAGCAATGACAATAAAGACCATTCATTCATTCATTCATTCATTCATTCATTCAATAAGTACATCGGAAGATCAGACAGGAATTATTAAGTCATTGATAGGCTCCCGGTACAGTGTTGTTGCTTCTCATTTCTCGTTGCCACAGTATAATACTGGCTTAAGCACAACTCTTGAAGTTGTTTTATTCATCCGCTGTGGCAAACCCAAATCTTCTTTTCAAAGTTGATGATTAGGCTCCTTTGTGTGTACTACGTTTGTACATTGGCAAAAAGATCAGCATGCCTTAGGCTATAGGAAAGTTCCCTGTGGGTTGGCGGTCGCAGAGAAAAATACATCTTTGTTGTAAAGTAACTCAAGGGGATAATATCCACATTCGCTTACCACATATCGCTGCACTATATGTACTTTCTGGCACTTACATAAAACCTTGTCACAAAACTTTGTAACTGCTACCAACTGAGTGTGCCTAGTGATGCTTGTTATAATGAACACCCAAAGAAATAAACAAGTAATTCATGGGTTCATTCTGAAACACTGTAATGAGCTGGGCATGTTGGTAGGGTAAACATTCCTGTTTCCTCATGGATAACCTTGTTTGTGTTTTGCCAGTTCACACACGGCCAATCTCAACAGACCATGTGGAGTCGGATCCTCTGGCATCTGCCATGTTTGGGCCTAATGCAATTTGTGTTGTGTTTAAAGAGCTTAGTCGACATGTGTCTCTGTTGTTGCTCAGGACTCAATGTACTGTATGTTTTCTTTAATCAGATGCTTTGATAAGAAGCCTAACTATTTGAGCAACCAGCACTCCCACGCAGCAGGGGGACTCTTGAACTTTGGAGTGGATTGTTTTGATGGCAAGCTGAGTGGTAAGGGTCAGCCCACTATCACACGATACCAGCACCAACATCCAATGATAGCACAGTAATTTAGCTTACTCACCAATACAACTGGGGTTCAATACAGTTTGTCCTCATGGGCTATAAAAAGCATCGGGCATCCCAGAGAAAAGTACCATCCGGTTTTAAACTGTCCTGCAGCACAGGTGAGTGGTTACGTCTCTCTGTTATTAGGAAGCAGAAGCCTAGTTGTTTTAAATAAGGTCTAAATGGTTTGTGAAACATTCTTATATATTTCATGATTGGGTGTCCAAGAGATTATTAACATAACACAGCTGTGGTGGTCAACTGGGATGAAGATTAACATGGTTATTGATAGCTATATCCATTTGTGCCTCATCTGGTCCAGAATACCAAAAAAGTTGTTTACATTGATACATTTTACATTACATTTTTGGCATTTGGAAGACACCTTTATCCAAAGCGATTTACAACAAATACATTTGACTAAATAAATGAATCATCTATCCATCAGTCATAGCAACAACAAAAAAAAGTAATCTCTGCTCGGGCCAGGGGCCATTGGCAGTCATAATGCTAGAAGAAGGAAGATTTTATTGTATTATTTTAAAAATATATATTATTATTATTATTATTATTAACAGTAGAGAAACTGTACAGGAGGGTGCAGGGTACTCCCACAGCGGTAGAGTGGAAGATGCATGTGTCATGATTAATTACAGTTCGACACCGTGTCTTGATTAAATGTGTTACATTTAACACCTACTAAAAGAAAAAAAGAACATCTTACCAATAGTCTAATTAGAGAAAACATACTCGTGGCTCAGTGAAAGTTGTTAAATGTGGAGTATAAAATCTGATACAGTTGTCACTTGTGGTGTACAAAATCTGATACATTCTTATATCATATGGGTGTCCAAGAAGTTATTAACATCACACAATGTATTTGAAATGTCTAAATGTTTTTTCTAATACATTTGCAGTATACAGGCTTTACTTCCACAAAATGGGATGTAATTATAGTCATATTCCTGTTAAGGTTGATTATTATGCAGTCCCTTACAAATCAGTCTAATAAAGTAAATCAGAGCTAATATTCATTTTCTCCAAAGGTGCCTCATCCAATCAGCAGCCATGAAGTTCTCTCTGGTTGCAGCCCTTGTCGTCGTGCTCGCTCTGGCACATGGTAAGACCACATTCCCTTAACTTAAAGGTCCACTCTGTAGCTTCTTTTCCACTGTGGTATTTTTTATGATTGCTTGATTTATGATGCATTAATGCCATACATAATAGCAGCTGAAACATAACAAACACACAATAAAAACAAACTACTGTTCAGTTAACACCAATAATGGCATTTGGTGCTATACATTGAACGGATAAAGGAGAGTACTTACAGTATCAAGAAATTCGAAATGTAATCAGAATGTTTTTTCTGTTATATTTTAGATCAAAAACTATACAAAAATTACACAACATATTATTTAATAAGCCATTTGTGAACTATAGTGGCAACAATGATCTTCTTTTTAAGGGTTTATTAAGCAAACTTTATAATACTTCATCAATAGATAATTGTAACTGTATAGTAACATATTAGTTCCAATTGTTACTAAGAAGATTGTTAATTGATTTCAAGTGATCATGATTTATCACAACATTTCCACTGTTGTTCCTTTAAAATCTGTGCTTTTCAATTGTTTCTTTAACTAATTTGGAGACAGTGTATACTCTATATTGATGCAATCATTCTATGGGTCTTACAGGAAGCCAATCTGCAGAGTCTCCAGAGATTGAGAAGCTGAAGGAGGTTTTTGCGGATCTGACTGCTAAGACTCAGGAGTTCGCCGGCCAAGCACAGTGAGTAGGGATGAAGAGCCAGCCCTCCCTGCTCTATGATTACCATATCATTGGAATGATTCAGTGGCAGCCTCATTTTGGGAACACTCTCACAACGACATTTTCAGGCCTCACAGTGAAAAGAGAGTGCACCTTTAATCTAAATAGGAGAAGAAGTACACCTTTAATCTAAGCAGGAGAAGAAGAAATGCACATTTTTTCAGGCCATGATAAGTAAATGCAGGCTGTTCTGTGATCTGATGCAGGCTGGCGGTTATCTGTGACCCTAAATGGAGACTCTGCAATATGTTAATATAAGTAGTGGCTGCAACTACAGTTTGCAAATAAAGCATTAAGCCCAGAATGCGTTTTTTTATTTGTGTTTTCAAAATGAGGAAATGAAACTAGCGCTGGAGTTCAGGTTAAATGAATGCGAAATGTTCTACTGATTTTACAATAGGAACAATCTACTGACAAGTTTGTGCATACATGTGGGTGATTAATGAGGTGTACTGTATGTCACCACCTGGCTCTGACCCAGACTTCTCCGCATGCCACCACTGTGTTAGTCAACTGAGCTTAAGTCTTCATTAGCATTGAGAGCTAACGCAAGTCTTCAGGTCTTATCAAGGACAAGGTAACTCCCCATGTGAATGACAAACCCTTTCTGCTAATGACAAACCCCTTCTCCTCCCTTCAAAACAGGACCATGTTGGCGAGTGGATCGACCCAGATGGAGCCCTTGGCCGCCCAGATCCAGGAACATGTAAAGCCCCTGGTCGCCGCCACCGGGACTATGTTGGAAGAACTCTTCCGCAAGCTGACGATGGCCATCAATAATCAATAAAGCAGCACAGGAGTCCATGGTCCAAGCACACTAACAACAACACAGTCCAGCAGTGGTTGGAAACAGACCATCAACCAGACCATCTGGTCCAAAGTCTATTTCACCATGTAACTGATGTTTAAGTCTGCTGGATTTGTGCCAAAGCAAATATTCTTCACATGCAAAGACAGACGATAGTAAATTGAAGCACCATTAAAACATTAAGACGCAATTTTGGTCTCTTGAAATTAGTTGTCCACTCATATTAACAGAAATGAATTCCTAATCATTGTTTGAAGCCGACATCAAGTATCATAGTTTTGATAAAGTCGTAATGTCACAAATGTATACTGTAGTTTCTATTCTTGCAACATCAAAAGTATTTGATGTTTAAAACAGTTCAGTTAATCAAAGATTACGGTTCATATTCAATTTCATAGACTTTGTCCTTGACCCTTCCTTTAACTCATTTAGTGCGTTTAGAGGATGAATATAGTCGCCCAAATGGTCAACATTTTAGAGTGCCACGGGTGACTTTATTCACCAAAAATGCATCAATGATGATGCTTAATTTTGCAGCCAATCAAAGAGTCATGTTGCTATGTAAATTCCACATCCTGGAAAGCACTCTAGGTGGTGAGTGTTACGGAATTCTTCGGCAGTTAGTGAGTTAAAATCAAGAGCTTGGGATTTGGTATCCCAGATGGCAATCATTTCCACTGCAATTATATTTATATTCAGCTGTTCCCTCCATATACTTTATGTAACAAAACGATTCAAATGAGAAATGACCACAAATGGCAGGCATACAGTAGAAGGTTTTATTTTACAGTGATTCCCTGAGAGTGAAAATAATTATATCAGGCCATATCCAGTCCCGTATTAATCACCAATATACCTGGTAAAGTGGGCCCTCATTCGCTATTTGGAGAGAAGCACTTTAGTCATATAACTGAAACTAAATTGATGTAATCAGTTACATATCAGAATCAAAACCTATCATGATTAATCAACTAGATAGATATATTTTGGGCTTGATATAAAAATAGCATTAGAAGCTGTATACAGTAATGGATAATATATAATGCACAACGTGTGTATGTTTTCGTTGTTATGATGTAGTCTTTACCAGCATGAAGGAACAGAAATGTTACTCTGAGCAACAATGAATGGATACGCTGTATTAATCCCTAGAGCCAGACTTCACTTGGTAAAATCTAAATGAGATTATAGTGCATGGAGATACTATAGAGTATAGCGGATGGATGTCCTTCGACTAAGTTTCAAATGTTGGCAGGGGTTGATATTTTACTCTTGACCCCTTGGCCTTGTAGATGACCACTCCACACACCATGGCAATGGCTGCTAGGAGACATCCAGCAAAGAACACCAGGTTCAGGTTCAGGTTCAGGTTGGGGTTGGTCACTGGAGAAAAAAACAATAGAAATTTAACTTTAACAAATTTTGATTTGATTTTGGTAGGGATGGGACGATACACTCAACTCACGATACGATGCATCAGAGAAATAGTATTTTCTTGGAGTTTCAAGTTCCACCAGCCTGCACCCTACTCAGTTATCCTCTCTGTTATTTAACTTGGCTTTGGCCCTCACCCTAAGTCTCAGTGGATTAGAGTGTCTGCTTCAGACCCTCTAACCCTAACCCTAATTAACATGTATTATAGATGTGTGAAGGTGTTTCTACCATACAATTCGTCAAGTACGGTGCCATACAATTGGTTTTGAAATGTTACCTGTGTTCTCAGAGCTCCTTCTCAGACGCAGAGGACCCTGGGAGACGTAGTGACTGCCAGTCTGGAGGCCGGTGGCTCTCTTGCGGTGGTGGTGGTGCTGGTGACCACTGGGCCAGGAGGAGTTGGAGTTTAGGCAGCCCTGAGAACACCTGCTGTCGGGGTTCCCCGCCTCACACAGGATCACTGTGCAGCTGATGTACACCTACACACAGAGTAGGCACACAGGTTACTACTGCTACAACTACTACTACTACTACTACAAATGCTACTGCTACTACTACTACAACTACTACTACTACTACAACTGCTACTACTAAACTACCACCACCACTACCTACTACTACTACTACTACTACTACTACTATTACTACTACTACTACTATTACAACTACTACTACAACTGCTACTACTAAACTACCACCACCACTACTACCACTACTACTACTACTACTACTACTACTACTACTACTACTACTACTACTACTACTACTACTACTACTACTACTACTACTATCAAACTACAACAATTGAACAGCTGATGTACACCAACACACAGAAGGGGTAAAGTTCAGGTGAAAGAGCCATGAATCCAGAAGAGTGTTTTTTAGGAGTATTTACTTGGTCATGCATTCCGATGAACTTGAAAGCTTCGATTCCAAACTTGAAATGTCTCTGATGGTCGGGAGAGTAGACGACAACAGTCTCATCTATGTTGCACCTGGTCAAATACAAGGTTACAATGTTTTCCCCATCCCACAATTAATATATTCACTGGACTGGTGTTACAGCAATTGTACTACACTATTACCTCTTACAGTCCTGGTATCATTCATGTTCATTCATACACAAACATATATAGTAACACATGGTTGATATGTGTGTGATTTGGTCATAGTAGCAGCATCTGGTTGTTACAGTATGCGTGTGATTAGGTCAGAGTACTTTGATATCCTTGCTGAAGACTGCCATTCTATGGTGATGGATTGCCGTTGTTCCTGAAGGTGTACATTGTCTATTTAAGTGTTGATATATATTTGTTTAACGTTGTGCTCGTGTGCAAGAAAACTTCCACTTGGGGCAATAAAGGTTTCATTCATGAATTCATGTGGGGTTGTAATGTCAGTGTGTTTGCCTCTAACTCTGTACAGCTAAACATACTTTACTACGGCTGTGTATACGGTACGCATAGGACTCTGATAGGTACTGTATGTGTATGTTTATGGCTGCCCTGCTCTCACCCGTTCTCTCTGATGGTGTAGGTGGGGTGGTAGTTGGGGTTGTCGTAAGGGGCTGCCCTGCAGGACTCGACAAACAACTCGGTGTTGTTGACTGAGGACGTGGCCTCAATCTCCATGTAGATCATTTCCTTGACGTCCACCTCCAGGGGGTAGAGCATGGGGTCGACCATACGGCTGAACTGGCTGCTCTGGAAGAACTCAAACTGGTACGTGAACGTGCCGAAGCCTTTCTCGTGGACCGTGACGGTGTCTCGGTGAGCCGAGTAGCTCAGGGTCACGTTGCCACGCTTGGCGTACTGACAATAGAACTCCACCTCAACCTGATGGCGCCTGGTGATGATGTCAGCGGCGTTATCGAACGTGGTTATTTCATTCTTGAAGATGAGGTTATCGTCGTCTTCCTGCAAAGAAGACAGGGGGAAATAAACTGATGTAAGCGTGTGTGTATGGGCAGTGCTTCTGTGAGATACAGGTGTGTGGGGGGCGGGGGAGCGTGTAAGGTTTGAGGGGGTATCGACCAATGGGGTCAGGGTTGAGGGGTACGGGATGCCATTGAGGCTGTGAGCTGCATATCAAATCACAGACGTGAAATAGTTTATTTAACGCAAACAAATATGCAATTCACAATCACACACACACACACACACCTATACACACAAGCACAAGCAAGCTATGCATTGAGACACGGTATGACCTTCAGCGGTGTTCCAGTGTCGAGGGGGGGGGCGACCTACCGTATGGATGACCCATATACAAGGTGGTCTCACCTCTATCTGACCCATATACAAGGTGGTCTCACCTCTATCTGTGTCCCACAGGCGTTGAGGGGAATGACAGCGACGACGTGAGTGCTGTTGGAGTAACGCTGCAGGTCGCAGGCAGAGCTGCTGGGGTCGTTGAGCCTCAGGTGGTCCTCGTGTACCGCAGCCAGGGAGGACTTCTCCACCTCCACTATCATCCTGGTCTCATTGCAACTTACTTTGGCTACGACTAGAACACAAGATAGCTTGGGTTTTTTTCACTGCTTGAAAAAAAATGGTGTGGTCCAAATGTATTATGATGTAAATATATTGTTTCCATTATGTTACAGTTTGGTCATGTATTGTCTATTTAACACTAGAATGCCAGCCATGAGGGGTCATTTGACCCCTGAGAGTAAAGACGTTTTTTATATCTTTGCACTCGATCCTCAAATTTCAGGACCCTCCTTTCATGACTTTTCCTAGATATATGCGTTCTACCACCCAGTATCCTTACATTTTCAAAAACACATCAGGATAAGCTAATATAAAGCTATTTTGAAGTTTTTCTGTGTAGGAAGCAGGCTAATTTACAAGCGGCCAACTAGTGGTTGTATAAATAGCAGTGTGTGTGTGTCTGTCATATTCACAGATTGATTTTTGTCGTGTCTACAGCAGCAGAGGGAGAATCTCCAGAAGACAGAATAACAATAATAATAATAATAATAATAATAATAACAATAATATTAACAACAATAATAATACTTATTATTATTATTATTATTATTATTATTATTATAACATCACTCAAGGAGACTCCAACGTCTTGGCCGCGTTCTCATAAAGGACTAAAATAAAGTTGCCCTGAGATGGAGATCACTGTAAAAGGAAACCTGAGCGGCACAAGACCACCTTGCACAAGACCATGAAGGAAGAGCTGGCTCAAGCAAGGCACAATATGCTGCCAGATCCAGAAAGAAGTGGAATGCATTGGGGCCTCACGTCCCATAGGGAAAGAAGAGCTCTGAGTACCAGTACGTCAAGTAAATCCAGACTCCCAGGAATGTCCTCACCAGTTTTGCGTCCGACCTCCACCACGACACACCTCATCTCAGATTGATAGATGCCAGACCTGGGATTAGACGACAAGAGGTGTATTACACTTTTCATATGACTGTATTCAAAGATCTACAGCACATCACAATGTTAAAGGCATAGTTCACTATTTTACACCTTATAACCAGATGGTTCTCAACCCTGAAAGTAGTCTACGGTCGTCAGGGCAACTCCACCCTGTCTGCCATTGTTGTTTGTGGTGGCGGAACACCTTCACAAGGCTAGTCCTGCTTTTGAACGTGGTATATTTGGTTTGTTGTTTAGCGTTGTGTATCATATTGTAAGAGTGGTGCCACCTGTTAGACAACAATGCAGGCGTTACCTGGAGACATAGTATATCACAGTCGTTACTCATTGATAGCCCATAACATCCCTTAGTCCAGTTACTTACTGTTGGGATGGAGTGGGGTGGTAGTGTCCATGGCGGTAGGGAGTTGGACTGGGTACACTATTCCTGCAGAGTAGAAATAATATCCAGGGATTTCACAGAGATTCTACACTGATTACTTTAACTACTATACTCAGGTTGATGTTACACCCTCCTACACACCATTGTGAAACATGTATTTGTGTGCCAGTGTGATGAATGATACTGTTAATAATAACTCACTAACTGCCAATGAATTCCGGAATTCATCACGTATGCATATTCAGTGAATAAAGGCACCCTTGGCACTCTTGAATGTTGACAATTTGGGTGACTTTATTCACCCTTGGCACTGAAAGAGTTAAACAGAACAACAGCATTTACAGCAATGTTGAAACTAGAGGCTCACCCGACTGCTGACTCAGCGATGAAGCAGACGGGGAAGTGGTCTCCCAGATCGTCCTGGATGGGCGTCCACCGGATGACAAAGTCTCCATGGGAGGTCCTGTACTTGGTGATGTTCAGGGGTCCACTAATGACGACATCATAAACCCTAGATGGAGGCAACACATACAAGGCCACTAATGATTAAAATGGAGGTGGAGGTGGGAGTGGAGGTGGGGATGGAGGAGGAGGAGGTGGGGGTGCGGGTGGCGGGGGCAGCCGGGGTGAGGTTCGAGGTGGGGGTGCATGCAGTGGTGCCTTGATGATAAGCCTTGAATGGCAGGTTAATGATGTGGTGAGGTCAGGTGGTACGAATGTGTCTGTGCCTTAATAATGATAACATCTCACGCTTATTAGCATGTGGCCTGTGAATACTATATCATGGACATATCCTCTTACGTTGAGTGTGTGGCCTCTGCCTTGACTATGAACTCCATCTCCTTGTTGACCTCTGCGTGGAGGCGGTCTCCATTGTGGGGTGTCGGGGGCAGAAACCTGGGCAGGTACTCTCCCTCAATGCAAGAGGGAGCAGGCTGGTCCACTGCAAAAACAAAAGATTCAAAACTTTTCCCCTTCCAACAACATATTATTTACACATATAAATAACTATATATAATTACTCTGACTATATTACTATTATGTCTGTCTGTTCTATCCATCCATCCATCCTAAGGCAGCAGAGATTATTCCTCACCCAGCAGAGAGAACTGCAGAGGGAGTTTGCTCAGAGGACCAGTGGAGGAATGCAGGCGTCCTGAGGTGGTTGTAGCGAGGGTGGTGGAGGTCACTGCTGTGGTCGTGGCTGTGGGAGGCTGCGTCAACCACCATGGTGACGGGGTGGTGTTTGGTTGGTTCCACCAACCAGGTGGGGGGGTGGTGTTTGCCTGGTTCCACCACCTAGGTGGGGGGGTGGTGTTTGGTTGGTTCCACCACCTAGGTGGGGGGGTGGTGTTTGGCTGGTTCCACCACCTAGGTGGGGGGGTGGTGTTTTGTTGGTTCCACCACCTAGGTGGGGGGGTGGTGTTTGGTTGGTTCCACCAATTAGGTGGGGGGGTGGTGTGGGGTTGGTGCCACCAACCAGGTGTGGGGGTGGCGTGGGGTTGGTGCCACCAACCAGGTGTGGGGGTGGCGTGGGGTTGGTGCCACCAACCAGGTGTGGGGGTGGCGTGGGGTTGGTGCCACCAACCAGGTGTGGGGGTGGCGTGGGGTTGGTGCCACCAACCAGGTGTGGGGGTGGCGTGGGGTTGGTGCCACCAACCAGGTGTGGGGGTGGCGTGGGGTTGGTGCCACCACCAAGGTGACGGGGTGGTGTTGGGTTTCTGCCACCACCATGGTGAGGGAGTGGTGTTGGGTTGGTTCCACCCCCTCGGTGGGGGGGTGGTGTTGGGTTGGTGCCACCAACCAGGTGACGGGGTGGTGTTGGGTTGGTTCCACCCCCTCGGTGGGGGAGTGGTGTTGGGTTGGTTCCACCACCTAGGTGACGGGGTGGTGTTGGGTTGGTTCCACCACCACCAGTTGTGGTTGGACCCTGCAGTTGTAGGCTGGGGGGTGGTACTACCAGTGTGCTGCTGCAACCACCATGGTATGGTGGCGGGCATTAAGGTGGTAGGCTGGGGGGTGGTAGTTGTTGCTGGCGCTGTTGTTGTAGAGGTCCACCACCAAGGGTAGGTTACGTAAGTCTGGCGCTTGCGTCTCCTTGCCGCCAGGGGGGCCCTGTAGGAGCTGGAGCCGTCGCTGTAGGAGAGGGTGATGGGTCGCGTGGGGTAGTCCTCCACCACCAGCTCGAATGGGTAGACGCCACGGCCATAGGTGTAACTGTAATGAAGGGTGCAGGAGTCCTGAGAGAGTGGGTATATCAAACATCAAAACATCTGTTGGTTGAGGCCAGAATGATGCAGTCACAAGTAGTGCATTACTAGACCGAGGAAATAATTGTACCTGATCCAGGTGAAAGCCTGATGGCTGATTGCAGTCTGAGCACTCTCGTGTGTATCTTGTCCCATATCTGCATCTGACATGGTCACCGTCGGGGTCTGAGGACATCAGGTTATAGGTCCTAGGACAGTTCTGGGGAACACTACAGGCACATGAAAGAAACTTTCAAAACAAAATTGATTGACATCCAATTTACCAAAATACACCAATACAATATACCGATACCGGTTATCTTTCTAATTTACTTTATCCTTTATTATTATATTATATTCATTCACTCTTCGTTTTATAGAGTAGTTTTCAGTTAAAATGTTTCACGGAAACCAGTTTTTTGTTATCCTTGTACAATAATTCTCCCATCTCCTCTTGTTCTTGTCTCCCCGGTTTTATCTAATTGTTACCCCCATATCCCTAGACCTTATATGGGGTCGTAACACTGTTACACACAGTAAAATGTTGGGTAGAATGGCTGTTACACACAGTAAAACGTTAGGTAGAATGGCTGTTACACACAGTAAGACGTTAGGTAGAATGGCTGTTACACACAGTAAAACGTTAGGTAGAATGGCTGTTACACACAGTAAAACGTTAGGTAGAATGGCTGTTACACACAGTAAAACGTTAGGTAGAATGGATGTTACACACAGTAAAACGTTAGGTAGAATGGCTGTTACACACAGTAAAACGTTAGGTAGAATGGCTGTTACACACAGTAAAACGTTAGGTAGAATGGATGTTACACACAGTAAAACGTTAGGTAGAATGGATGTTACACACAGTAAAACGTTAGGTAGAATGGCTGTTACCGTATGAATGGTAGAATGGCAGTGTCTGGAGACCTGTTGGGTTCCCTAGTGTCAGATCTGATTCCAAGATCCACCATTGTCAGTAGCTTCCAACGCGAAGAATAACCACGGTAAGCGTTGAAGATCCAACAGCAGCTACTTTTTCTGTATCATGGACACAATAATAGTAATCCATTACAATCACAATAATCATTATCTTAAATGCTCTGAGCTGAATAACTATCTGAAACTATCTGACTTTTTACATGATCCCAAAAAAGTACTCACTGCATTTCAAAAGGTTTGTTACTGGGGATGTTTCTGGACATGATTGTTTCAGATTCACACCAGAAGTTGTTCCCACTCGTCCCACTGTTGCTGCTGTCAATTGTTCCGCTTATCAATCCGCTTTGATACCCACAGTTACCTGAGGCGCAACCCCAACCACTGTTGTAATTGCACGAATGATATGTTTGCCTGAAGCGAAAATCCACCTGGGGGGACAAAAATATACTTTATTTTTTGGGCAATTAGAATCAAAGACTTTGTGGGGGGCGACTTCTGGCAGAGATAACTATCCTAACTGAAGACAATTTATAATTAAGTAAAGTAAATAAAAATAGTTTAAGTAAAGTAAATATCATATGACTTTCAATATAAAGTTGGGGCTTGCCCCTTCATAATCACACACCGTTCGGTAGACACATCTATAAACATACATGGAGTAGACATGTCTATAAACATACACGGGGAAGACACATCTATAAGAAGAATGCTGGGCGGTGTTCAGTTTCCTTTTCCACTGACACACACACAGTAAGCTGATTCGGAGAATGACAAGAGTGTGCAAAGCTGTCATCAAAGCTAGAGGTGGCTACTTTGAAGAATCTAAAATATAAAACATATTCTGGTTTGATTTTTTTGTTTACTACATAATTCCATATGTGTTCTTTCATAGTTTTGATGTCTTTAGTATCAATTTACAATGTAGAATTTTTAAATAAAAAATAAAACATTGAATGAGAAGGTGTGTCCAAACTTTTGACTGGTACTGTATATATACTGTATATATTGTATGGTGAAACCAATTATGTACACAGATGCCATCAAATAAAAGTAGAAAATTCCTTCTTTAACCTCATAGTCAAACTTTTGGAGTGTAGAGCCAAAAGAAGAAGAAATGCTGTACTGTCCCATTACTTAAACTGTGAACTGTATATCCCTTGAATATATTATTATCACATAATTCATAACCATGGTAATTTACCTGTTCCGCTCAAGTACAAGCAAATGCCTTCAAACTCATTGGACCGCACTTCATCATACAGCAGGACAATGACCCAAAACATACAGTCATAAATTATATAGCTATATTGATTAATAATGTCTATTGATCTAAACGATTTATGTTGTCTCTATATATTGAAAATTACTAGACTCTGGTCATCTATATACCTAAACAATTAAATTGAGCACAAACCCCCTTTAGATTACAATGATAAAATGAGCACTAGAACTTATTGATTATGCCTGTTGAGCACAAAAACTTATTGATAAAAAAAAAACGTCTAGATCAGGGATGGGCGACTTTGATGCTGACTATTTTAAATTTCTCTCTAAAATCACACTGAAATCAATGTACCGGTATTCTAATTATTTCCGAATTTTTTACATTTATTTTTGGGTTATAGGGTTAGATATGATGCAAGCAACACTAATGGAAAGAACTTGAGTTCTGAATTCTGACAGTTAAAGTAGATCAATCAAATATTTTTCTTTTCTTTTTGCAGAAGTTGACCATCACTGTTCTTGTTGATGGTTAGGGTTATACATTGAGCACAAATCCCTCTATAAATTGTGGTTAGAAATGAAATCTCTCACCTTGAAGGATCCGTCTGGGTTCTGGCCTTTAGCGGTGAAGGTCATGGAACCTCCGTAGAAGTGTGATGCTGTTGCCAGAGGGACCAAGAGCAGCAGCAGCAGCAGCAGTCTGGGAGAAGACATGATGTCTGTACCGGTCTGCTCTCTACCTGCCTCAGAGCTCTACGTGTCTGCTCTCTACCTGCCTCAGAGCTCTACCTGTCTGCTCTCTACCCGTCTCAGAGCTCTACGTGTCTGCTCTCTACCCGTCTCAGAGCTCTACGTGTCTGCTCTCTACCTGCCTCAGAGCTCTACGTGTCTGCTCTCTACCCGTCTCAGAGCTCTACGTGTCTGCTCTCTACCCGTCTCAGAGCTCTACCTGTCTGCTCTCTACGTGTCTGCTCTCTACCCGTCTCAGAGCTCTACGTGTCTGCTCTCTACCCGTCTCAGAGCTCTACGTGTCTGCTCTCTACCTGCCTCAGAGCTCTACGTGTCTGCTCTCTACCTGCCTCAGAGCTCTACCTGTCTGCTCTCTACCTGCCTCAGAGCTCTACGTGTCTGCTCTCTACCCGCCTCAGAGCTCTACGTGTCTGCTCTCTACCTGCCTCAGAGCTCTACGTGTCTGCTCTCTACCCGTCTCAGAGCCCTACCTGGCTCATGCAGCAGCTTATATACAGTAGCGCTCAGACAGAAACTATGTGCCAGCTGTTCAGGTGGTGCCAAATCCATTCAGGTTTTTCATGTCAACCCTTTGATATTTCTTCTTACTGTAACAGCAGGTGAAACCAGTTTCATTGAGTGAGAAAACTAAAGCTAACATACCTTCTCTTCTCGACTCGAAGTGAAAGAGAACATGCCCTTGGGCCTTGTTACAGGTAGGCTAATTATGCATCCCTGACCATCTCTCTGTCTGACATGAGCCAGTCACCAGATATACTCATCCTGTGTAACGGTGCCAGGTTTATTAGGGATTCTCCTGAGTGACTTAAACAAGGCAGGAAGGAAAAAGGGTCCTTTTTATAATGAGAAACAGTGAGAGTTTCATTTCTCGGATTACTTACAACGTCAGCCTGGTCATTTATAGGATAGTAGTAGTTACCAGCTAAATCACTCAATGTTTCAAAGGTGTTGCTGTTGTGTTGTTGCATCATAATTGCGCTTGAGATCTTTTGTTCTGTTGACAGGAAAGAGTACCTGAGTGCTGATGGGGCACGGATAGCTGTCAGCGGCACCTGGACCAGTACCAGGACCTGCACCAGGCTGTACCAGGACCTGTACCAGGCTGTACCAGGACCAAGCTGTACCAGCACCAGGACCTGCACCAGGATCTGTGCCCCGAGCTGGACAAAGCAGTTCCGACGACGAGGAAATGACTTAAATGACTTAAATCACACACAATGACAGTGTGTACACTGATAAAAGCAGGGGAATTTTCAAGTAGAGGTTTTTTGCCCTTGCTTGCTTGCTGTCCGCCGGTGGTCCTCGGGCCTCTCCTCGGGGGCCCCCAGCCGCTCTGTGTGTTTGGTCTGTTCCACCGCCGGGGCACCTGGTTTGGCTAGCCAAGTGCGGGGCTATTATGGTTTGTGCTTGGTTGGTTGGGTCGAGTGTGCTGGTGGTGGGGTCGGGTGTGTGGGGCAGCTGGGGGACCACTGGTGGCCGCTGCTGTGTGCTGTAGGCAAACTGGAAGTAGTCGCTCTATGAGTAGAGGGCTGCAAGGGAATTTTCCTGGATGCACAGTGTACAGCCCTTGCCTGCTTGCGTATTCTGTCATCATGTGAAGCACATTGGGTCACATTTTGTGAGAAATGAAACTTTATTTGATTTGATTTGAACCAAATATGGCAGCCTCATGTCCAGATTATCCAATCAAAAACAAAGGCTAACTAGTTCACTGACTCAGTTCATGTAGCCTAGATCTTTTGCCGCAAAATTCTTGAGTGAGAGAGAGAGAGGTGTTGAGAGAGAGAATCATTAAGAAGAAGGAAAGAAGCTCAGAAAGAGAGCTAGCTATTTCTGTAATATTATTTTGTTGTATTTTTCTTAGTTCTTCTTAGTTTACCCTTCACTTACGTAGCTAGTGCAGCTAATTTAGCCTCGTCGACAACCTGACTCACTTAGGAATGCTGTTTATGCTAGGTAGCTGGCTAAGGGTGGCTATCCAACTGCAACTCTTCTGAGTCACGGTAAGCTTTCGGTTTTATTAATGTATTGCCACCGGTGCCCGCCCATGTAACTGCTTGCTGTTGTCGTGATTGTAAACATTGATTGGAATTGGCAGTTACTCGTGTAACCATTACATTTTACAGTATACTGTATACCCACTCAATGAGTGACATGTTTTTTCATTATTTTCATTACAATTAAAATTGCAACACGTAGGATTGTTACTGATACAAATTGTAGGCTAAGACGATTACATTTGTCTTCCCAATTTAAGATACACACATTAATCTATCACTGAGACTCCCAATGGCCCCTGGCCTGAGCTAGATTACTCTTCCTGATACGACTGGTGGATTGATGATTCACTTGCTTAGTCAAATGTATTGATTGTAAGTCGCTTTGGAATAAGGCGTCTGCTGAATTCCAAAAATGTAAATGTGAAAAATGTAATCTGTGGTAGTAAGCACACAGCGGTAGAATGGCATAGCAATGTCACAGGGCGGACACCATTTGGCCCATCAAGTCCTCAATGTGCAGAATGCACGTCGGTATAGCCACAGCATTTGAAAGCGTTCGAAATATGATTACATCACCTAGGACACATTTTGAGAATGAATGACTTTATATTGGCTTAGAATTAAGGATGTCCTAAAATTGATTCTTGATCCTTATCCAAAGAATTTTACTTTGGGTTTAAGCTATATATTATTTTATTTTTTTATTTGTTTTTCAGATTTTATCCCTTTTTCACCCAATTTGGTAGCCAATTGAACCCAACCTAGCATCCAATTATCCCCTGCCTATTGCGAAGGATCCGCCGCACGACCCCGTGGCCGGCAGTCCCAGAGGAGGCCGCCAGGCAGACTAGCTGACTGGCTCCTCGAGCCCGACACCGTTATTCCGGCACCCCGGGGGCGCTGTTGCACAACGGATCCTTGTCCGGAAATACTCCTATACCGCCCTCGGGAGCGGCCGCCCAATATGCCGCTCCCCGTGTGTGCCCCAGCCATATCCGGATCTGGCGAGCTGGGATTCAATCCCAGTCCCCGGTGGGCAGCTTGCACTAGTGGCCAGTGCTTAGACCGCTACACCACCGCGGGGCACGGGTTTAAGCTATTTTGACACAACTACAAACATATGATGCTATATTATGACACACGTATTTTGACACTTTGCCCATTCGTGTCACTTCCTCCTTGCATTACCATATTCTGTAATTCAATTCAATTCAATTCAACTTTATTCGCCATGTTCAGTGCGCTAGGAACATGACTTGGTATTCTACCATGCTAAACAAGCTACAGTACATACAACAGCAAGACGACAATACAACAAAACTCAAGACAAAATATACAGTACCAATATGAGTGAATATTATGAATAAATATACTGTACAACGAAGAGCAAGAACATGTAAAGTGCAAGGTGCAATGATCAGGAGTTATTGAGAAGGGCTATGGCTTTGGGGAAGAAACTGTTCAAGTGGCGTGATGTTTTCGACCTGGTGTAAAAGGTTATAAAACAGCATAGATTCTTCCCACATAAACGGCACCAAACCATTGATGTTGTTTTTCCTCCTCCTCAAACATTCCTCTACAGTACCAGTATAGGGTCAGGTCAATCAAGGTTACATTGTGTGAGAATATTCAACCACTCCTTTGGTCTTGGCATCCTATGCTTGGCACACAAGGCCATTTCTGCCATACCATGGGTGTGGCGTGTGTTCCTCTACAACAATAGGGACAGATCATATTTAACAAGGTTTGATTGTAAAGAGATTAGAGGCGATTAAACACCAGTAATACCAAAGGGGATCTATAATCTGCGTTACGAAGCTTTGTGTTACGAAGGCCTAATGTTAACACTGGAGTGAGAGGTTGTGTTTAGTATGGTTGGCATGAGAACAGTAGAGTGAAGTGTTAGGTATAATACAACAATCAGACTTCCAGTCAGAATGTAGGGGGTTCAAATCTGCTTTGGGACCATTTTGACGAAAAGGGTTTTTTATGGTTTTACTCATGTTTGCTAATACCTTCCCCTGATAATGTCACTTACAGTCACCACTTTGCAGCTATTACTAACCATAACCCTAACCTATTCCTAACCATAACCCTAACCCTATTTTTAACCATTCCTAACCCTAACCCTATTCCAAACCATAACACTAACCCTATTCCTAACCATAAGCCTAACCCCAGTTTCAACCCAAGTCACGGTCAGTCACAAGATTAGAGATAGAGAGAGAACAAGAGAAAGAGATACACGCTCTAATTATCATGATTGACTTGACCATGCTCAAGTGATTGTGAATAGGTTGTCCTCCTTGATGTAATACACTCACACTGCACGCAAGGTTAAAGAATGTACAAGGAAGTAGTCAATGTCGGTAAATCTGCTGTCTTGTATGCCTAGTTTGAGCAGGGCTTTACATCCTGCTGAAGAAGAGTGCAAAATAATGTTAACTTGAATTAATTCATGTTTATTTCGCTATGGCCATGATAGTAGGACCAGGTTGGGCGGCCATGATAGTAGGGTCAGGATGGGTGGCCATGATAGTAGGGTCAGGTTGGGTGGCCATGATAGTAGGGTCAGGTTGCAAACGTGGCTAGGACTCCAGGGTTAACACCATTAGGCCTACATGTGCTGTACTTGTTAAGATATTCCACATTTGCAATAATGAATAAAGTGTTTACAATGGCAGCGGATATAAGACTAATAATAAGTCTAATATCTAATGTCCTTTGACTCAGAACATGTGAGTGCAGGGAAATCCCTTGAACCCTTTACATTCAAATGTTAATTCAACATGTAGCATCACATTCTGAATACACATTTATTAAACACAGAATAGCTCTGTAAATCTCTTCAAATAATGAGATTTCTTTCTTGTGTGAAATTGCAATACATTAACATTCAATAAAATAATGTCTTACAAGACGTCTTACCCACCACCTTTTGATTAATGTTCCACATGGACGGCTTGATGTGTGGTAATGTGATATAATGTGACGTGATGACAGCTTCCCTGTCTTCAGAAGACAGGGGTTGGCAGGGGTTGATAATAGACAACTGATCCTCTGTAACCTGGGCTGTCAGATGTCCTGGTGATATCCTGACCCTGGGATACACCATAGAAATGTGACAGCAGCTGGTGAAACCTGGAACAAGTCGGCAGTTGATTTAATGTTCAGACTATTATTCTGAAAAATGTAAATACATTTCAGCACTCTTGAAAATCAAGGACACACTCGCTAGTCAACTAACACAGCTTGTTTTGTATGCCTGCTAACAATGTAAAGTAGTGTCATAGTTAACTAGGTAGTAGTGAGGATTACTCACCGAATCCATTGCGTTGTAATGTTTTGGCTTGACTAGCGAGAGTGTCATTGATTTTCAACAATGTTGAAATGTATTAAACATTTTCTGAATAAAAGCTTATTCAGATTTTGATTGGTTCGCGGCTTGTTCCCGGTTTCACCAGCTGCTGTCACATTTGATCACGGTCACCCCTGATATAGGCTGAGTCTGGATGTTATAAGGCTTGATTTTACTGTCCCCTAATTATTAGTTACGGTAGTGCTTCATTTGAACTAGGACCTCTCCGTTTTTGACTACCTCCTTTCAGGAACATATTAGGTACAAGATACAAGATGTTTATTTGAACTCCGGTAAGTACAATCGTGTGAGATACTTCCAGTGGCGGGGGGGGGGGCTCCATTTAGGGTGTGTATAAGGAGACATATAGAATATACTAGCAACATATAAAAGGCAAAGAAAAATATAGGCCTAATAAAAGTATCGAATTATATACATTTAAGGTACACTCAAAATATAGGCTACATTCAGATAAATGTTGATGGTGTGTGTGTGTGTGTGTGTGTGTGTGTGTGTGTGTGTGTGTGTGTGTGTGTGTGTGTGTGTGCGTGCGTGCGTGCGTGCGTGCGTGTGTGTGCGCGCGTGCGTGTGTGTGCGTGCATGTCTGTGTGTAGTGTGTGCTTCTACGTGTGGTGTGCAGGGGGTGGTTTGCCAGGAGCTGTCATAACTGTTTGCAATGCAATAATCCTAAATAATACATGATGCTTCATGTGTAATGAATGATTAAGATTAAACATTATTGAACAGAGCACTGACAAGTACTGACAAGGACCTACTTCTGACCAGCCTAGCCTTTTTAACCCCCAGGCTACCTGCCGCCCCATGATATGCTGCCGCATCCTGATTCACAGCCTGTCCGGTTTATAGCCTGAGTACTGTAGCATGGTGTGTTACAGTATATATTAGCTTATAGTCTTGTCTTTGAAATGATTGGAAATTCAGACCTGTAAGCCACACATCATGTTTGTTTGTTTCTTTGCCTATGTGTATAATATGTGTATAATATGTGTATAATATGTGTATAATATGAGTATAATATGTGTATAATATGTGTATAATATGTGTTTAATATGTGTATAATATGTGTATAATATGTGTATAATATGAGTACAATATGTGTATAATATGTGTATAATATGTGTATAATATGTATATAATATGTGTATAATATGTGTATAATATGTATATAATATGTGTAGATAATATGTGTATAATATGTGTATAATATGTGTATAATAGCATAATGCACAGTAATGTCTTAAAGGGGTCACACTATGTTATTTTTCCAAGTCTCTGGGGTCCCCATAACATGTCATTGAAGTTTTTTGTTGAAAATACCACTCAGGTTTTAATCTAAAGGAAGTCTAGCATGCCTCTAAACCACTCTCTCTGTTTCTCGACGGGCAGTTTTTGGTGTCATGCAAATGAGCTGATTTAGGCCAGTCCTGCTTTGTACGGAATCAGGTTGGAAAAGCACTCAGACACAAAATGGTTAGTAGACACCATAGAGGTTAGGTGGGACGTTACCATCAAAAATCAACTTTATCCACGCAGTTCTTCTGTCCTCCGAGGCTGGGGGCCCATGTGGGGATTTGTGCCGGTCTGTGCAGTCAACAACTGAGCAGTTTCCATGCGTAGCTTTGAGTTTCGACATAATTCTGGCGTGTCTGATGAAAAAAATGTCTAACTATCGCGTTGTTTCCTTTTCAAGCCGTGGGTGGAGATACTCAGATGGGGGGCAGAGTATTTGTAATGAGGGCTAGCTTTTACATGCTTGTCTTGTTGAATCGAAATATGCAGCCCACAAAAAAACTGACAGAATTACTTTATTTCACAATTTCTGTGTTAGTAGGTTCATCAGACCCTTAACATAACATAGATAATTAGGAGTGTTATTTGAATCTACACCTTTAACGTAACATGAATAATTAGGAGTGTTATTTGAATCTATACCTTTAACGTAACATGAATAATTAGGAGTGTTATTTGAATCTATACCTTAACGTAACATGGATAATTAGGTATGTTGTTTGGGTAGGCTACGGCAGAGTGGCCCAAGACCAACCTACAAAAATATCAAATATTTTTACCAAGAGCCATCCCCATAGTTCACAAACAGGTGGCAGGGAAGCCCCTTAGACAGGAGTTACATATGGTGGCTTTTTCTGATCCTTCTGTATGATTCGTTTTTTGCTGCCCTGACGTTGATTCCAAGCATCCTGATGACCTTTCCAGTCAGATGTTCCCTGCTGGAGACAGGAACAGAGATACGTAGCCTCCATTAATACAGGATGGGGTAAATTAATGGTCGATTGAATTCAAATGAAAAGAGAAGAGTGCTTTCTGATAGAACTTGAATTCTTGAAGTCTACAGTCACATGATAACAGTTGATGAACAGGTCTATACTAGAATTACTAGAACCTACTCCTTAATTTAAGCAGTAGGTCCCCAGCAGCAAGATGCTGATATAGTCCTTATATCCTTCCAAGCCCTAGTGGGGCGCGGGGGTACTGCAGGGGGGGGGCGCAAAAAAAAAAAAAAAAAAAAAACTTTGGGTAGTAGGTAACCTAGAGTTGAGAGAGGCTGGCCAGCAATTGGAAGGTTGCTTGTTCGAGCCCTGCCCAGGAGAGAGCTGCATGTGAGCTGGTGATTGGAGTGTTGCTGGCATCATGTCTAAGGTGCCTACCTGTGCCCATGAGCAATACTTATATTACATAAAGGAAAAAAAACGCAACACTATTTCCCGTAAACGCTGCCTCGATCAACCAGACTGGAATGCCTTGAATGATTAATCAAGGCCACTGTGACAGATGGCTTATCTAAAGCAAAAACAAATAGATTGACAAAGACTGAGCCAAATGTTGTGACACTGCACAATGGCTAAGATAGCATTGCATAGCAGACAAACCAGTTGTTTTTTATTGTGCTTGCTGTGGCAAGCCGCACGACATGTTATTGATACATGATACAAGCTCTTGCTGAGAGACATTTAGTGCGAGTCTATGATTTGTTCTTGCAATTGAGTTGACCCTCCCTTTTGCCCATTGCTGACCCCTCCCTGTCCCTAGCTCTTTAGCTGTCTAGTTTTAGGTTTTGTAGTTTTAGTTTAGTTTTAGACTATCTTAGACTGTTTTAGACTAGTTTTAGTTTTAGACTATGTAGTTTTAGTTTAGTTTTAGACTATGTAGGCCAGGTTTTGTATTGTATTTGTTTGTGGTGGATGTTGTTGTTGTATGCCTGTGAACAGGTCACACTTGAAAATGAGCCCTTGGGGCTCAATGTGTTTTTACCTGTATAAATAAAGGTTAAATTAAATAAAATAATATTGCTCATATATATTTATTTTAATCCTGTTCTTTTACTAACTGCTAAGACAACAATATAGTAAGCTAGTTACTTTAGCTAGGTAAAGATATTGGCCCCCAAATCATTTTACAACTTGTTGTCAAAGTAGTAAAGGACTCTGCGGTAACTACGGTAACAGAAGTGGGAATAAAACGTCAGATCAGATATATAAACTGGTTGTTTTGATAAACTGGCCACATTTTGGGAATATACATGGTTACTTTCTCACCTGAAAACATATTAAAACTTAATAAAAATGACATGTTAACAGCCAAAATTACAACAGCTTTTAGCCCATGGAGGTCTAAAAAAAAAATGGAGGTTTAAAGCCCCCGCTGCCGGTGCGAAACGGCATTCTGGGATACTGAGATGCAAACTTCATTGTGAACGGTCGGCTGGTATTGGCATGGTATTGGCATACTTATTATGAATTTAGTAGGCAGTATGCAGTATATACTCATTGAGTATGTAGTATGCAGTATGCTAGTATGCCATTTCGAACACAGCCAAAGTCTAGAATAAATGCTATACATTGACAGCTCTCGTATGCCTGCACAGGTGATGTGACAGAACACACATTTACATTTTTTAAATGTTTGGCATTTAGAAGACGCCTTATTCCAAAGCGACTTACAATCGATACATTTGACTAAGCAAGTGAATCATCAATTCACCAGTCGTAGGAAGAGTAATCTAGCTCAGGCCAGCGGCAGTCGTAGGAAGAGTAATCTAGCTCAGGCCAGCGGCAGTCGTAGTGAGTAATCTAACTCGGGCCAGGGGCAGTCGTAGTGATACAAGAACCTGACTAAGATGAAACACCTGTGATGCCAAATCCGAAGAAATTCTTTGATGCTATCAGTTGTTGTCAGGCAGTTGGCACGCTATCTATGGCATTCCTATTTGACATTACATAATACATTTACCGTACAAGGAAGTAAACCCTACAACCTTTACCATAAACGCTAAGCCTATCAACAAGACTGGAATGTCTTGAATCAGTGGAATGTTGATTAATCAAGGCCATTGTCACTACAGTGACAGATAGCTTATCTAAAGCCAAAACATTTATACCTGACATTAGTCTACACAATATAGCCTAATTGCATTATAAAAGAAGTAATCCCAGCACTATTTCCTGTAGTGTAAACGCTATCAACAAGACTGAATGTCTTGAATCAGTGAAATATTATCTAAAGCCAAAACAAGATTGAGCCAAATGGTCAGATTCAGATTCAGTTTATGTTCAATGTTCTTACTGATGATGTCCTTGGTGTAGTGGATGGCTAAGATAGCATTGCATAGCGCTGTTGCCTTCATCGGACTTGAAGTAGTATTGCCCGCACCCAGCCAATGCCATGTTTTTGGTACGGTAATAGTAATAGTTAGCTAGTTAGTTAGTTAGTTAGTTAGTTCGTTAGTTCGTTAGTTAGTTATACAGGGGTTCAAAACCAGTCTTGACGGACAAGGGACTACCCCGTAACATTGGTATCAGGTTGGAGGGAGAAAATGTCCATCCATCTCCATCATGTAGGCCTAGATTTGACGTACAATAGGCCTACTCCTTACCACAACACTCTAACATGTAGGAAATAGGTACAAAATGACAATTATGATAATTTACAGTTACAGAATGAGCTGTTTATATAATGACCTGTTTATAGGATAAGTCCTGTGTTGTGTTGTGTTGTGTTGTGTTGTGTTGTGTTAAACCGTTTGTCTTGGTCTTTATTTAGATAGGGTTAGGGTTAGGGTTAATCCACTTTTTGTGATTTGCAACAATAGAGTAGAGTTATCACTTGACCTTAAGTGATGTGACTGTACTTCATGAAGATTACACAAATACTGTAGTGTGTGATAAATACAGTATGTGATCATCTCTGCAGTATGAGATGTCTGTAGATATCTGAGATATCTTGTCCACATACCAAAGTACATACCCAGCCATCACCTTGTCTCGAGACGTCTTAAGACACATTTGTCAATTAATTAAGACATCTCAAGACAAGGTGATGGCTGGGTATGTAGTACAGATATGAAGCTGCTAAACAAGATAGTTAGCGTGCCAATTGCCTGACAACAACTTAAAAATGTATATGCTATTTATTTAACCTTTATTTAACCAGAATGTCCCTTATGATTTAAATCTATTTTTCTCTGGCCAAGATAGCACGCCAACAAGTATACGTTTACAAGAATTGGAAAATAAATGACTATGAGGTTAAACTAGAGATTCTCATGTTCTTCTTTATGGTATTTGTGTACAGATAGCTTCACTATTTAGAAATTACAATACTCTATAAAAAGAAAAGTAAGACAATTGGCTTCACAGGTGTACTCTATTGTTGCACAATCACAGAAAGTGGATTCGCTAGTCTTTATCTAAATGAAGACCCCCGTACTTGGCTAACCTATTGCGCCACCATACCCCATCCAGAGCCCTTAGGTCAGCTGACCAACTGCTGCTGGAGGTCCCTAGGACCAGATTCAAAACGAGAGGGGATAGAGCCTTCTCTAAAGCAGCCGCTAGGCTCTGGAATAGCCTCCCCCTCCACGTCAGATCCGCCCAGAGCATCGAGGCTTTTTTTAAAAATAGCAAAAACACACCTTTTTTCCTGGCCTTTGACCTGAGGTGAGCCTGCCTCCCGACACTGCACTTTTTGTAATTTTATTTCTGCACTTCTGTATTTTGTATTGCACCTTGTTTTTAGTGTATTTTTTATCGGTTGTTTATCTTTTACTAGTGTTTTCTGTTAAGCACTTTGGGCGGCTGTTTTGTCGTTGTAAAATGTGCTATATAAATAAACATTACTTACTTACTTACGAATAATCTTCTTTCAATCTAAAATTGCATCTGAAGGCATGAAGCCAGAAAGGCCTCGAGCGTCTCTTCATCGGTGCATATGTCTGGCAAGCTCAGCCATTCAGTCTGCAGTGGGTGTTTGTTTGAGGTCCTTTTGCCTAATCTTGTCTTCAGGAAATTAAATGACTTAGCCAGAATTGTCTACTTTTTGGCCCTGAAAAACTCCCATGGGGTATGTTGTCAGTGTCTCACTGTATGATGAAGCGCCATCCAATGGATTTGGAGGCATTGGCTTGTACTCTAAGACAAGTTAGCTGGTTCTAGTGGCAGTTATACAGTACATGCCCAACCATAACACTCCCTCCACTATAATTCACAGATGAGATGGTATGCTGTAAACCTTTTTTTCTCCAAACTGTCCACTTGCAATCACTCTGGTACATGATAGCCTAATATTCGTCATATCTCTCCAGACCTCTGAGGGCTTTTTTTTTTTTTTTACCAAACTGTAACCTGACCATAATTTTTGAGGATATCTACGTAAGAAAGTAAGTAAAGCTTCATTTATATAGCGCCTTTCGTACATGAAATGCAACTCAAAGCGCTTCTAGTGGTTTGTACCTTGCAGTGAAGCCTCTGGAGTTGGACTGGTGGCGTATTCTGCGGATGGTCGTCTCTGACACATTCACGACTACCTCCTGTAGGTTTTTTTTTTTAATTATGGTGAGCATTTTTCAATCATCCACTGTTGAAGTCTTTCTTGGGATACCAGCCCATTTTAGATTGCTGAGCTCACCTGTAATGGATTTTTCACATGTACAGTATGGCAGTTCATAATGCTCTGTACTGCATCTTGTAAAGGATTTTTTAACATGTATGTATTGTATGTATGTGTTACGGTACATGTGGGAATACGGTACACGTGGGAAAATTAGGGTTAGGGTTAGGTGCTACGTCGACTTGGTACATGCTGGCATGTCTAACCCTAACCCTAATCCTATCCCTAACCCTAACCCTACCCCCAAACCTAACCCTAACCTTAACCGTAGCACCCTAGCACCTAACCCTAACCCTAGTTTTCCCACATGTACCGTGGTCCCACATGTACCGTAACATATGCATGGTCTATCCATTTTCACACAGAGTAATTCCTGTGGGATTGTTGAGAGTCTGGCTGTCCTGTTTATGAACACAGAGCCCTGGTTGAGGGCCTTGTGTTCATGGACAGTGATGGAGTGCAGACTCTTTATCAGTGTTGTGACTATGTTGACAATATATCAAATGTACAATGTGAAAGTTGTGTGGCAGTCTTTGAAAGCTTCCCATTGTGAAGTCGATTTGACTGTCCCAACTCGAGTTGTGAAAGATCATTTTTCTTTAATAAATATTATACCTAGATTTAAAGCAAGTTCCTATCTTTAGTCTAATTATTAATCCACAACACACCATTGCTTTTTTTTTTGTGCTTTTTAACGATGTTGTTCCAAACTGTTGATTTAGCCTCAGGTTTTGGCTAGGTTTGTGATGTCATGGTCCTCATGTTGACAGACATCAATAGCAGACTCCAATGGCAAACACAAAGTCTAGAATAAATACTACACATTGACAGCTCTCGCATGCCTGCACGAGTGATGTGACAGAACACACCTGACTAAGCAGAAACACCTGTGAAGCCAGTTGTCTTACTTTTGGTTTATAAAAAGTGTTGTCAATTCTAAATAGTGAAGCCAATCTGTACTTCATAGAAATTATTTCCTGCTATCAGTTGTTGACAATTGACACACTAATTATGCCATTCCTATCTGACATTACATCGTATTCACAGTATTTCCGTTAACGCTATCAACAAGGGACTGCCCCGTAACATCGGGATCAGCCTGGAGGGAGAAAATGTCCATCCATCTCCATCATGTAGATTTGACGTACAATACTCCTTACCACAACACTCTAACATGATGGAAATAGGTACAAAATGTAAATTATTATATTTTACAGTTACAGAATGAGCATATTTGTTTCCTGTTTATAGGATGTGTGTTGTGTTGTGTTGTGTCTTGTCTTCATTTAGATAAAGACTAGCGAATCCACTTTCTGTGATTGTGCAACAATAGAGTACACCTGTGAAGCCAATTGTCTTACTTTTTTTAATAAAGTATTGTCATTTCTAAATAGTGAAGCTATCTGTACACAAATACCATAAAGAAAAACATGAGAATCTCTAGTTTAACCTAATTTATTTTCCAATTCTTGTAAACTTATACTTGTTGGTGTGCTATCTTGTCCAGGTCTCCCTTGAAAAAGAGATTTAAATCTTAAGGGACCTTCTGGTTAAATAAAGGTTAAATAAAAAGCTTTTTTTGTTTGTTAGTTTTTTTTGCTGTCAGGCAATTGGCACGCTAACTATCTTGTTTAGCAGCTTCGTAGTTGTACAACTTTGGTATGTGGACCAGTTGTGGCCAAGTTGTTTCTCCCTACAGAGTAAGGTATAGAGTTCATGGTTGTTGTCCCCGCTACAGCTGTAGTGCAAGCCTGCCAACTTCCTTATTAAGGGCTGTGTCTGTTTTCCACCGCAGAATACAATTTCTCGGATTCAAGACACACCTCAGGGATGTGGCCGTGCCTTGTGGAAGCAAGACTCTCACAACGTCTGTCCACCGCGCTTGGGTGAAACGGCCTTGTAACCGTCACCAGCCTATACCGGGCATGATTTATTTTATTTGTTTTTTATTTAACCTTTATTTTAGTACGGAGTCCCATTGAGACCAAGGTCCCTTTTACAAGGGAGAGCTCCGTATACACAGTTAACAATAATACATAAAAAACATATAGCAAAAAAACTCAAAGTACAGAGGTGCATGTTGTGGTATTCTGTAGTAAGCAAGTAGTTAGTAAAAGAATGAGACCGGGAGACACGCTGCTGCTGTTCAATTCGCCATTTATTCAACTCCCGTTCTTCACATCCGGAAGTGCATACATCACTTCCGTAACTGCCTACATCACTTGTATACTAGCGCCCACTGGCGGTATAAACAGGACACAACATTTCCCCCTTTCTTAAAGGAATTACAGTCAGTACAATTGAAATAAAATGAAAACTAAGGAAATGAAAATGAATGAATCAGCAGAATGAATAACAACAATAAACAGTTTATGACAGTGAAACATGAAATGAACATTCACTTTTGTCATTGCATTGTAGGACCTTTTTGTACTAAGTTAGAACCGTGTTCTATCCTACCCTTTTAGTACGTTCTCTACGGCACAAAGTCTACCAGCCACCTAGGTGGGTTTCTGACTCTCAGGTTCCTTCTTGGACCTGGTTCATTAAACACGTTCTCTGTCTCGGGCACCATGAACTCCTCTAGCTCAATCTCCTTTTCACCACTGGTGCCAGACAGAGCATCCTTGGGAAAGCGTGTAAGCTTGGATGCATTCCATTTTCGACCATCACTGAGCAGGTATGTATTCTGTCCTGCTTTACTAACTACTGTCAGCGGTTCTGTGAATCTTGATGATCCCTTTTTTACATGCTCCGGTCTGCGGACACGTACGGTGTCATTCACTTGGAACATGGGCACTTTCGCTCCCCTCATTCTGTCTGTGTACTCCTTACTCTCCTGTTGCTTGCGTCTCACTGTCTCCTGCACTTTCTCATGTGACTTAGTTTGGTGTGAGACAGGGAGGACATTTAGTTTTGTACGCATCTTTCTGTTCCTCAGCAACTCAAAGGGAGTAGCTCCTGTAGTAGCATGCGGCGTAGCGCGATAGTTCAGTAAGAACTCTGTTACTACATGTTTCCATGGCTTGTGCATTCTCTCAGCCGTCTGAATACACTCTTTGAGAACTCGATTAAATCTCTCAATAGCCCCGTTGGCTCTTGGATAATAAACACTGGAACGCAGGTGCTTTATCTCTCTCTCTCCCAGAAAGCTTGCAAAAGCATGGGAGGTAAACTGACATCCGTTGTCAGAGACCAGGAAGGAAGGGTTACCTTCACGACTAAAAACTGTAGTCAAGAAGCTAATAACCGCCTCTGTAGTTACAGTAGAGACAAACGCCACCTCTGGCCACTTACTGTAATAGTCTGTGAGTGTAATAGCATAACGGCAGTCCCATGTCGCACAGTCAAAGGGACCAACAATGTCAATGGCCACCTTCTCCCATGGTCCACCTGGCAGTTCCACTGGGGTAAGTGGTGCAGGCGCAGTTTTGGCTGTTTTGTCTGGGTGAATCTGGCTCATTACAGCCCCCAATCCATAGTTAGAAGCATCGGTAGTGACATAAGTAGGTAACTCAGGATCATATAATGCTAAGGTAGGACTCTCAGTAATCAGTCTCTTAACCTCAGTAAAACTGGACTCTGCATCCGCTGTCCATTCAAACTTAGTGTCAGTAGATTCCCTGAGTGTAGCACGTAGCGGTTCCACCACAGTAGAGAAGTCAGGTATGAATTTACTATACCACGATGCAAGTCCTAGGAAGGACCGCAGGGAGGATGTGTCGTGCGGGGCAGGCGCGTTCGCCACAGCACTGACCCCGTCTTGGTCAGGATGAAGACCATCTTTGGACACAGTGTGGCCCAGGAAGCGCAGAGCTTTCTGGTTGAACTTACACTTGTGCATGTTCAGTTTAAGTCCCACTTCATTTAGAGCATGTAGCACTCTCCGTAGGCTGACATCGTGATCCTGCTGTGTGACGCCGTAGCACATCACATCATCCAGGTAGGCCTGTACGCCTGGCAGGCCTGTCAGTACAGTCGACATCATTTTCTGAAAAGCTGAAGGAGCAGAAGCGAGGCCAAATGGCACTCGGCAGAAACGAAAGAGACCCTCATGCGTGATAAACGCAGTTAAATCACGGCTATCTGGATGCAATGGCAACTGGTGATAAGCAGAGGCTAAGTCTATAGTAGAAAAGACTGTGGCTCCACGGATCTCAGCGAACAGTTCATCCATGTGCGGTAAGGGATGACAGTCACTGATGATTGCCTTATTAGGTTCTCTGAGGTCAACACACAGGCGAGGCTTTCCTCCCCCCTTTCTCTGGGTCACAACTATAGGGGAAACCCATGGAGATGCGTCTATACGTTCTATAACGCCTTTTTCCTGTAGATCTGCGAGCTCATCGGTCACAGCCTGCCTCACTGAGAACGGAAGCCTCCTCAGTTTCTGCTGTACTGGCACAGCATCTGGTTTAACCTGTATTTTGTGCATAAAACCTTTTGCACACCCTAACTCCTGTACTAGAACCTCTGGTTCGGTCTGTGGAGTGGTACTCTGTACAGTAGGTGCTCGGAGCACAGTAGGAGAGCTAGCAGGGCTAACAGTAATAATTTTGTTACCCTCAATGCACATCTGCAATGCTACAAATAAATCTAGTCCCAGCAATGCATTTCCTGATTCAACCACTATCAATGAACCTGTAACTGAATGTCCATTATGAACAACTGTAGCATGCATGCAACCTTTAACAGGAATTTTCTCTCTGGAGTAAGTAAGCAGATTCACTGTAGGCTCAGCAAGGACACATGTATGGAAAAGTGTCTGGTAAGTACTCTCTGGAATAATAGAAACAGATGAGCCTGTATCCACTATCAGCTCAACATCCTGGGAATGATAATTTGCATCAACTCGTACAGTACACATAATTTTATCATTCACGACGGCCCCCTGCATGTAAAGCACAGTAACGTCATTCACCATTACCTCACGCACCTCTTTTTGAGCCGATCTACACACCTTGGAAAAATGTCCAACTTTTCCGCATGTATTGCAAGTCACCTTAACCGCCGGGCATGTAGGCTTGTTAGCTAAGTGTCCTGTGGATCCGCATCGGAAGCAGGCGCGCTGATTCCCAGTTGTAGCTGGCTGGCTGTAGACCGTGGCATGTGCAGTCGTCGTCGGATCTTTCTTCTTGCCCTTGTCGAACCTCCTCCTCGTCGGCTGTTTCTCGATGGCTCTCACCGAAGCTGTAGCTCCAGAGAGAACGTTGGAGTTCCGTAGTCCAGCCTCGATTTGTAAGGCCATTGAAGTAGCTTTGTCCAGAGACAAGTCCGATTCAAGCAAAAGTCTGTCTCGTATGCGTGTGTTAGCAACACGCTCAATCAGTTGATCACGAATCATTTGTTCCTCCATGGCACCAAATTCACAAGCTGCAGCTAGCTCGCGTAATGAAGCAAGGAACTGATTAACCGTCTCGTCAGGACCCTGAGCTCTCTGTCGAAATTTGTGACGTTCAGCAATCACATTCACCTTAGGAACAAAGTACTTTTTCAGTCCATCCACGGCAGAAGTGTAGGTAACACCCGTATCCTTTAGCGTGTAGAACAGTCTTTGTCCTTCGGTCCCAAGTGCATGAAGAAGAATCGCGCGCTTTCTTTCCTCCGGCCATTTTTCTCCGGTAGCATCAATTACTAGCATGTAATTTTCAAACATTCTCAACCAAGTAGGAAAAGAAATAGCAGGTTCGCCTGGCACAGGCATGAACGGTGTAGGTAAGGGTACGGAAATAGCCATCCTCGTCGCCAAAAATGTGGTATTCTGTAGTAAGCAAGTAGTTAGTAAAAGAATGAGACCGGGAGACACGCTGCTGCTGTTCAATTCGCCATTTATTCAACTCCCGTTCTTCACATCCGGAAGTGCATACATCACTTCCGTAACTGCCTACATCACTTGTATACTAGCGCCCACTGGCGGTATAAACAGGACACAACACATGTCCCCTTATCTCCTTCAGAGGACCTGGGTTATAATACCTTTAGATTTCACCTATTTTTACTTTTGCAAGTGTACTCACACTAACCCAACTGTTGACTGTTATCCAGACAGTTTTGGGTCCTGTATTGCACTTTTAAATACTTCTCATGCTGTGCTGTTTTCCCATAGGATCCCATTAAATCCCAACAAAATGAATCTAAAATACTGTACAAACACACCATTTGTTTGAGGGATTTTGTACACCAGTCCAGGTCTTTATTCAGCTTTATTTTATGCAAATGAGTTGTGTGTGTGTGTGTGCAGATTAGACTTGGAGATTGTGTGAGAGTTGCAAATGTAAACACTATTTATTATGCTCAACTTTAAGCAATATAAGTTTTAAAACTACTCAAATGTTCTGCATTTTGTACTCACACTGGAAAACCTCTTATCATTCTCATATGTATACAGATGCATCTCATCTGTCCTAATATGAACTAGAAATGAATATGCTCCCTTTGATGAATCTGTGTGTGTGCGTGTGTGTGCATGCGTGTGCGTGTGCGTGTGCGTGTAACTCAGTGAGTCGGTGCTATGACAACGTGTAAACAGAGTCCTATCAGGCCGTCTTGTGCAATAGCAGAAGTTCCAAACCGTGTCCCAGAGTCCTTGTTTCTCATTGTGCATTCAGGCTTCTGTGGCTCTGTGGTCCCAGCAGGCCACTGTCAGGGTGTTTGTTACTCCATAGGCGTGTTACTCCAGACATGGCCTTGTCCCGTTGGCTCATGGGTAATCTCCCATGGCCTTGTCCCATTGGCTCCTGGGTAATCTCCCAGTGTCAGTGTGTAAACACCGGTGTCATGATCAGGTCTTAGATTGTACAGGCCTTGCTGGCCGGGACCCCCACAGAACAGTTCAGCCCCCCACACCCCCACACCCCCCCCCACACACACAACCCCCCCCCCCCCCCCCCATGACTCTTAATTAAATCCTTACAATCAGGCCTCACAATGAATGCTAATATCATAATTATTTCTTTATTTGGCAGACGCCCTTATCAAGAGGCACTTGCCAAGCTTTGAGCATGCCAGGAACGCTCCAGGGGAAATAATTGTCCTAATGATAATTGTTTATAATGTAAAAGTTTTGAATCACAACATGAAAGTCAATTTAATTTTATCTGTCAAAAGTAAGTGGTTTAGAGTAGAGCCCTGGGATTGGGAAGTTGGTATGGTCGCGTTCCTTAAGATGTTATTCAGGGTGATTCAGATACACAAGCATTTCAGAGGTTTCAGACAGATTTGTGCGGGCAACTGTTTACATTAAGGTCACATTTGTGTTCATAAATGGTTTAGAAATAGTTAAATCATTTCTAACCATTTTATTATTCAATTAAACCATTTACAGACAGTTATAACTCATAATGCTTGTCATGTTGAACTGTAACCAGATAACCTATATGCTGTAACAGTCAGAGTGACCTGCACATTGTGTCCCAGTAGCAGACCATTAAATCCAAACCTACAGACCATGACCGTCATTGCCTCAGACTATGATTCTTAGCTCTCAGCACAGCATCGCCTGTGGAAGTCTCTTCCCACCTATCTTCCGCTGTAGACTGAAGACCCATCATCTCTTCAGGCTACACCTTAACTGGCCCTTCTAAAACCTCTTCATCCCCTCTACCACCCCCCCCCCCCTACAGTTTCTCTACTGTAAATAAAATAAATAAATAATTATTATAGCATTAATGACTGCCAATGACCCCTGGCCCTAGCATAAATTACTTTTTCTTGCTATGACTGAGGGATGGATGATTCACTTCCTTAGACAAATATAGCCTATTTGTTGCTTTGGATAAAGGCGTCTGCTAAATGCCAACAATTTTAAAATGTAAATGTCTCTTTCATTCTACCGTTGTACCGTTTGAAAAACATAAGCCACTCATGAGACATCTTTTTCAAAAAATTACTCTAATGGGCAATTATCATGAAATAGTACTGTTTCAAAATGTCTTCAATTATTCTAAAAGTGTACCCAGGGAGGCTTGGAGAACCTGCACTGTCCTATTATCATGGCCAACTTAGTGGTGCTCCTATTAAAAGCAATGAAGAGAAAACTGGTTGGCTGTTGCTGCTGTGCTGTCTTGTCATACCAGGAAGTAATCAAGTGGAAGGTCTCAGTTTTTACCTGATGATGTGGGAACCATGGGTAGGCATGGTGGTAATTGTAGGTTAGAGGCTTAGATACATAGATACATTAATTAAGTGTAATTACACCCATAATTAAACAAATCTGGTGTGAAACTAGCAAATACCATTTCCCAACATTGCAACCATTAGGCTAATAATGATGTCATTAAAAATAATGTTGCATGATTTCACATCAGGGTTATTTTTCAAAGCATTTATAAGTGCATTTATAAAGCATTAATAACTGGCAAGCTCCCTATTTAGCACAAAGTGAATATCAAACAATATAAACGAATGAGTTTGTAAATGGTTTATAATTGAATAATAAACTGGTTATTTATTAACTAATTATAAACCACTTATTTAATGTAAAGTGTTACAGTGACGATATGGTATGCAAACATCTCTGCACTCCACCTGTGCTTTGCTGGCAGTGGGGTGTGGGTGTGTAGTGGGGTGTGTCTTCACAAAATATGTTCATTCTGTGTATTGCCAACCTTATATTGGCTGTGTTCGTAAATTCTCTCTGAGAGCTCCGGTGCGCACACTGGGTTCAACGTCATTAAAGACACCAAGTAATTTGATTGGACGAGAGACATTCCATGAATGCTGATCAAATTTCCAGAGCAAATTTACACACGCAGCTCTTGAATTAATGAAAAAGGTTGGTGGATAGTTAGCCTGGGAATATGTTGAACGAACCTGGCTATACAAATGATTCCTTCTTCTAGCAGTAGACCTGCCAATGGCCCCTGTCCCGCGCATTATATTTTAAAACGTTTGGCATTTAGCAGATGTCTTATTCCAATGCGACTTACCACAAAGTAAGTGAATCATCCATCCACAAAGTCATTAATTACTTTTTCCTGCTATGAATGGTGGATAGATGATTCACTTAATGTATTTCTTGTAAGTCACTTTTGGATAAAGGCATCTGCTAATGCCAAACATTTTAATGTAAATGAATTCACCTCCAATGCCGAGACTGTAAAGTAGTACACAGGACCAGTGCCAAGAGGCCTAGCGGTCATGTGACTCATTAGTGGTGTTGTGGCTGGGAACAGCAGGCCGTATTCAACATCCTCACAAAAGCTCTACTTGTTCCTGGAGGAGGTGTTGATCAGGTAATGTGCTTAAGTTCAATTTCTTTCAGACTTTCCTACAACTTAGGCCACAAATGTAAATGTAAATACTTCACACCTCATGTTGCACTGGGGTAGGTAGTGGCGCACCATACATGGAGTCAACTTCTCAATTTCTCAGTTGCTTTATCGCCAGACAAAGACGCTACCCAGAAAATATGACATATAGGACTTGTAACAGTTTTGTAGATGCTTTAGATGCTACCGATGATCAAGTAATCAGAAAATATGGATTTGACAATCACACCATTCTGGATTTAGCCTTGGGGATCCGGACCAGAGCGTTGCGTTCCATTGCCGACCATCTCCATCAACTGCTTGGTTGGTTAAGATTTGGTCATCTCCTGCGTTTGGTTTTATAGCCGTCTTTCATGCAGTAGCCTAAAATTAGCTTTTGGTTTGAGACAGTTAGCACAGGAGGAATGGTTGGGGTACTGGTGGGC
Source organism: Nansenia antarctica (assembly GCF_963989245.1). Classification (NCBI taxonomy): domain Eukaryota; kingdom Metazoa; phylum Chordata; class Actinopteri; order Argentiniformes; family Microstomatidae; genus Nansenia; species Nansenia antarctica. Next base: position 69,906,581 of record NC_137689.1, on the reverse strand, counting down.
TTAGTAGATGGTGAGGATTCATCTTGAAAACAATTAGGCCTAAGCCTATAATTCACTAAAGGGTATAGAAACAGTCCAAACCATATGTTAAATTAAACTAACAAACATATTATAGGTAGCTCTCTTACATATTATACCATCTGGATTTTGAGTGACAGGTCCATACCCAAGCTGTCACTGGCCACTTGGTTCTATTTGAAGGAGGCTCTTTGAAAATAGTGTCTCAATGCATAGGCATATGCATAAATGTACATGTACGTCACCTATTAAGTTTCTTTACCACCCTGCATATGCCTAATCACTTCCCTGTCATTGATGGCATCACTTACAGTAATGCACCCATTACTGAATACTCGTTTTCGTACGTTAGCTAAGGAGCTAGTGGTCTTACGTAACAGTGTTGAGCGCTGGAACATAGATAATGAGAGAGTGCAATTTCAGTCGTTTTCCCAATTATGTCCATGACAGCTGCAAACAGGCTTATTTCATCTCTCTCTCTGTGTTGCCACTGCAAATTAATTACTATTGACTGAAGAGTGCCTAATCAATTCAAGTGTTTCCAAGAAGCAGATGTGATCCATGCAGAATGTTGCACTTAGGTCAACGTTAAAGCAGTTATACTGTGGGAGAAACTATTGTTTGCCAGTGACAACTATGGTTAGCTTCCGTAGTTGGTGGGTGGGTGGGTGGGTGGGTGGGTGGGTGGGTAGGTAGGTCCTATATTGATCCCAGAGGGGAAATGAAGGCATTACAGCAGCTCACATCACAAACAACAACAACAACAAAATAAAGTCCCAATAGAATAATACAATTAAATAAAATAGACCTCTGAAACATTATATACAAACTGTAAAAACAGTCCTGTGTGATTTAACATCCCCCAGCCGGACTTTGATCACCACGATGGGACTTCAGACAGGTAGATATAACCCAATGACCTTTTCATTCTGCCTGTGGGTCCACTAAAACTACCTTCCCAGCCTGTCACACACTTAGGCCCGGAGTCTGTCAAGCATGTTTCTGTTGTTAGAGCAGCCACACTGCTCTCGATACAAATATATGTAAATACATGCTAATGCGCAATAATGAGTAAAAATGCTCACAATTCAGTCTGCCACTGATGGGAGTGTGAAACGAGCGAGTGTGCTACCTCATTTGAATCTGTTTAATGTTAAACCAGTAAGTATTGCAGTGTTTTTATGTGCACAATGGTACATTATGGCTGTTGTTTTCCTCTACTGTCAACCCACTCAGTATAATCACATATTTAAAATTCATTTAATTAGAGGAAAACATTGTCACCCTGTCTTATTTATGGAACGCAGGTATTCACTTGCATCCACGGTAGTATGAAACATGGTAGAGAAATCTAACGAATTGCAAAAATGTGTTTTGTTTTTGCTTGTTAAAATATTCATCATTAGTTCACTGTTTGGTTGTAAATTACACATCCAGGAATTCATCTTCTCACATGAACATGCTGTTCATTGACTCCTCCTGTGTGAAATATTTACGCCAAACACCAAACCAAATTGTCATCTCTGGCTTCTGTTGTGCCAATACTGTCAATGCAACTATACACTAGTAGCAAGACATGTCTCTTTAGTTCCCTGTGAGTTTGTTTACACTTACGGATGACACACCGGAACACAAGAAGTAATGAGTCCTAAAGGCTGAGGCAGACATGATGTTTTCCTCTAAAGCCTGTAGGAGACATGTTGTTTTCCTCTAAAGGTTGTAGGACACATGTTGTTGTCCATGGCAGTGTACCTGGAACAACATTGAAGCTTGTTGATTACCTGTCTGATGATGAATATCTCCCCATTGATACAATGTTTAATCCTCTTTTAATTCAAACTAAATGCTAATCCAGTATCTGCAAGCCGGTGACACGGGAGAGGAGCTTTGGCAGGGGAGAGAAGAAAGCATGACAAATGGCTGAGCAGCCGCAGATTTATTGATAGGTTGATTGCAGTGATACCATCGCTCTTTAGCGACGTTATAATGGATTTGCTCAAGATGAAGCGTGGACAGGCCTGGAATTAAATCTCGAAATGAAGACACTTTAACACAAGGTCATTTGCATAATGAACTTTAAACCAAGATTCAGAACCCCGAGCTCAAGCTGGCTCCCCGGGGGTGGAGGCATTCATCTGCTGACGACTTCTGGCGTCGACCTCGAGGGACGACGAGGGGGGAAGAGAACAGATCCTCCTAAGCACTGTCTCTGTTCTTTCGACAAACTCGTCAACCTCCGCTCCTCATAGCCTTCATCCCTTTCTTTCTGTTTACTCCTGTCACTTTGTGTTTCCTTCACTACTTTTCTCTATTTTCCTGTTTGGAATGCTCCCTCTTTCTTTCTCTCTGGTTGTTGTTTTTTTACGGCCTACCCTCAGCGTGCTATTGTTGGTGGGGGAATCGCATGCCATTTTTCATGAGTAAAGGATTATTCTTGTGGGTATATTAGGAGTTGAATGGCTAATTAATTTCAAGATGTATTTTCACTGAGAGAAATAGTGGTGATGAATCGACTTGTTTGTGTTCTCTCTCTAGAAATCCATAACTCGTACTGTAGACTGTGTGGTTAGATGCCCTGGGTTTGTACTTCCTGAGAAAATACCCTTTAGCTGTTTGTCTTCTCATTAGGCAGTCTTATTTCTGCGTTTACTACTACTACTACACACCAACACACACACACACACAAACACACACTTTGTAAACAAGTGGTCGATTCAATTACTTCCCGTGTTTTTCAGGTAGAGAGATGTTTCTGGGGGAATGATGATCTACAAAGATTTCCGTGGCTCTTCCTGGCTGTACATAATTGATGTCCTTTTTTTTTTTTTTTACTTCCTTTTTTCTCCAAATTGGGGAAACTGCTGTCCAACTTCATAATCTCAGTTTCACGTAGTGCCCCGGTATGCCGATGATTAGTTGACCTATTTTCCCTCTCTGCTTCCATTTTGTCTCCATTGATGTTCCAATCCAAATAGGTTCAATCGGTCAAAT
>NC_137689.1:69841072-69901072 GCF_963989245.1 Nansenia antarctica | reverse complement strand
AAGAGAATAGCAAGAAATTCACCTGAAATGGTTCATGAAATGGGTCTGACTAACGGTTCTGATTTCCACTTAGATCACACATTAACAAGTGAGCGCTGTGCACCGATTGGATCAAATACTTACGTTAGTGAGAATGAAACATATGTTTTATTATTTGGTCTGCACAATTGTGTCCTGTCTTATTTGTCTTATTTGTCTCCTACAACCTGTCACTTGTCAAATTGTCTATAAGCCTTTTGTCTATAATGTCATAACTATTTCCACTTTATTTATCTTGCCTTATTGCCACATTTGTCTTTGTGCTCCAATGTCAAGGAACCGAAACCTAAGAACTTTACACTCTTACACCTTCTTACACCTGTGTAATGTGACGTAACAATAAAACTTGAAACAGAAACTTGAAACTTGCAACATAGATCAAACAAGTTGATAACCAGCTTGCATTCCAATACACACACACACACACACACGCACACACACACACACACACACACACACACACACACACACACACACACACACACACACACACACACACACACACAGATCCACTGCCTCTCTGTCTCTGATCATCGTAGATGAGTGCAATCTCCGAAAGATCCCTAATCATTTAAAATCACTCACACATTATTCAACAAAATCAGCAGGGAATTACTCTTTTTCAATTAGTATGCCGCCAGGATTCAACCAATGGGAAACAGCAGCGGCAGCACAGCAGCAAACTCAGTCTGCCCGCCCTCGTGCTCCAATGGAATACCTAATCCCCCCCCCCTCCAATGGAATACCTAATCCCCCCCCCCCCCTCCAATGGAATACCTAATCCCCGCCCCGCCCCCCACCCAAAAAAAAAACGTTCCCTCAAATTACAAGAGGGATTGAGACAGCTAACATTGCAAACAAGGATTTAGATAAGCCAACTGCTTTACCGTATTGACTTATTGTTCGTTGCCTCCAGGGTACAGAAAATGAGATGGCACAGGGCCAACTTATCATCATTTTGATGGAGGAAAAAAATAAAATAAAATACAAATAAAGTCTCCTATTACTTTGGCCAAAAGCACGGAGTAGTGGGCCTAATTAAGTGGAGCCGAGCGGCCGGCGGCTCGCGGCCATCACTGTGATGGCTCAGTTTGGAGACCATTAAGACTTTCACTGTTGCTCCAGATGGATTTGCCCCTATGAACTGAACTGTTCTATAAAAAAAAACAATCCTGGGGAGAAAAAAAAAACACACAGGCCTACGGTATTGTGCAGAGTCATCAAAGAGTGTCAACAGATGAGGAATAGAGGCGCAGAGAGGGCAACGCCGGGGCTTCCAGTGTGGAGGAAGATGGACGAAGAACATCTCTATGTTTGTCGTGTTGTTTTTTCCCTTCGTTTAAATGTACATGTTTAACATTTTTGGCATTTAGCAGATCTACGCCTTATTCCAAAGCGACTTACAATCAATACATTTGACTATGTAAGTGGATCATCTATCCACCAGTCATTGTAGGGAAAAGTAGGAAAAGTAGGGGGGTAGTGGTGGTCTAGTGGATAGTGAGATGGTGCGTGCTGAATGGCAAAATTTAAAGTAATCTCATCTATGCTCAGGCCAGGGGCCATTGGTAGTTGTCGTGCTAGTAGAAGGAAGAGTTTTTCTTTTCTTTTGTTTAATGACACTGGGGAAATCGTATAGGGGGGGGGGAGTAGGTGTCTCTGGAGACACAGTGCAGGGGGGTAGGTTTCAGGACAGTTAAGGTGTAGCTTCCCCTTCCCTATGTTATTAACGGCGTACAGATACCTAACATAACATGTGTAACATATGAATCATGAATCATGTTGCAGTAATCTTTGCCCAACTAAAACCAACAAAAATGGGTCATCATACCCTATGGGTTTGCATGGCGTCCTATTCAGGATGGTCATTTTATTTAACCTTTATTATAATGGGGAGTCCCATTGAGACCAATGTATCTTTTACAAGGGAGCCCTGCATGTCCATACAAAATTACAACATAATAAAGAAACAATTAAGAGAAACAAACACATTTTTTAATAAAGCGGTCCTTAATCAAAACGTTAAACTACCCTAGCAGCACCAGAGCAAACACTTGAAACGTTCTCTGCAGATTGTTCCAGATTGTTCCAGCAGTGAGGTGCAGCACAGCTAAAAGCAGATATACTCAATTCAAATGAGACCTTGAGACGATCCTCAAGAGTTAACCAACTCTGAGAACGAGTTGGGTAGTGAGTCAACGTCGAAGTTTGGGGGAGGCGGCAGCGGCTCAGGAGGTAGAGCCGGCATCTTAGGATCGCAAGTTTGGCGGTTCGAACCCCGGGCTAGCCACATGTACAGGTGTCCTTGAGCAATGCACTGAACGCCTAATTGCTCCAGGCCAGGGTCGCCGTCTATGGCCGACCCCCCTTTGCCTAGATAGAGCATTAAATACCAAACTGCAACAGTTTGATTGCATGGCAATACAACTGTTATTATTATAAGTTGGCTGTGTTTAGCCAGCTATGTTTCTGAACTGTGTGAGGGTGTGTTTGGGTGAGCCAAAGCTGGTCTGTGAGTTGGGGGCTGAGCAGCAGGTAGAGGAGACAGATGGAGGGCAGGGGGCACACGTCTGGTGGTGATAGACAGAGCCACGGGCGCTTAGCGTTTAGCGCCGTCGGCACATCTAGCTCTCACACTCGGCTCCGCTCCCCAGGGCCTTCATCAGACGCCATCCAGCAAAAACACTGACTGATAACACCGCCTCTGCCCCTGAGGGCTGTCATATAATCCGCCCTGTATAAATACACAATCAGGAAAAAACCGAGGATTAACGCACAGCTACTGTAAAGTGAGAGTGATGTTCTCTGATAGGCAACGTGTTGAGTTGATGACAGGCAGCAATCGCACTCATGGCGCGTGTGTGTGTGTGTGTGTGGGGGGGTGGGGTGTGTGTGTGTGTGTGTGTGTGTGTGTGTGTGGGTGTGTGTGTGTGTGTGTGGGTGTGTGTGTGTGTGTGCGTGCGTGCGTGCGTGTGTGTGTGTGTGTAGGTGTGTGTGTGTAGGTGTGTGTGACTGACAAGGAAGGTACGGTACACCAAAACATCCCCTGAGGTAGAGGCATATTGGGTGGCCTAAAGCAATCACTTTTCCCTATGAATAATTTAACATTCACGGATATCACTGATTTCATGTTCACGGTGCCAAAAACAGGTTTAATTAAACCTTCCTGTTTTACTTTGAAAAGTTTCAACTTCAGCCAAGTTATTTCTGTAAATGTATGCATGTCTGTATTCTATTACAGCCACGACCACAGTTGTATTCAGAACCCACATCCGCCACTAACACCTGTGATGGTTAGCACTACCAGTGCTATCAGCTTACCTCTCCCTCCACTACAAAAGCACATCAATCTAAACAGTTTAGACGATCTTGCTAAACATTTGCATTGTCCTTTGGTATGCTAATGACTTGGCTGTCAGGTCAACTATTTCAGGGAGCAGAGTTGAGGTTGTGTGTTGAGTATGTGGGTGTGTCTGTTTTTTTTTTTGCGATGGCATGATGGGTTGTTCTTCAGAGAGACGGTGCCTCCTTCTCTCTGGTGACGGTTTCTCCCCAGGGAGCACAAGGAGGTGCTAAATGCTATCTGTAGCTGTCCCGTGCTCTCTGTAGCTGTCAGAGTCTTCTCTTTGATTCAACTTTACTCCATTGTTTTGCGATCAAACGCTACACCCAGATGGGTTGTTGCACACAATCAATACGAGCAATTAACACTCCAGCGTTTCCACTCACCATTCCTCTCCCAGGATCTCATTAAAGCCAGAAACCACCGTGCCTTTGACCTCATCATCCACCTATAAGAGCAATACCTTATAAACAGCTGATAAACAGTTGATAGAAAAGAGGATGGAGCTGGGATAGGAGCGCAAGCGGAAAGGGGACAGAGCATTTGAGGTGACGGCCCCAAGACTCTGGAACGCCCTCCCCCCTGACCTGAGAGCCGCTCCTTCAGAACTAATCTTTAAGCGGCAACTAAAGACACATCTTTTTAGACAATCCGCAGTCAATTTTAGCCTTCTTGTTGTTACTGTTTATGTTTTGTTTATGTTGTCCCCTTTGTGTTTTTAATCATTGATGTTTCGAATTTGCACTTTTCGTTTATTTATTTTTTGCACCCTGTGCATCCGTGCTGGGAAGGGTGCTATATAAATAAAGTTTTACTTACTTACTTACTTCACTCTGGGTCAGGCAAGCATGGACATAGTGCACTTTCAATGGTAGAGCCCTTTGAAGGGCAATTGACTTCCACACTCACACTATAAGGGCCTGTTTTATTGTCCATACTAGCAACTTAGATCACAATCGGAATCGCTTTTATTACATCTTACTCCACACAAGAGTAAAATTCCTCAACATTGACATGGCAGCATTCAGATACAAAAAGAAAACACAATAATAATAACACAGTAATAATAAGTAACGTAAAAAGGTGACCCTACATTGATAACGAAATAAAGTGCCTTTTTTTTGTTAAGTGGTCATTTTACAGTGGCTTCAATAGTGCAGTACGATGACACACAAGTACGATGATATGAATGCAAAGTATGACGATATGATGATATGAATACAATATAATATAATACAGTACAGTAGTGAAGTAGTCCAATGGTATACAAGTAATCCTGTAGTGTGCAGTAGTTATACTACTGTAATAATGTTCATTTTTGTAGTGTGTGTGGGGTTGGTTAGGGGGTGGCAGTCTTTTGTATTCTTCCAGTGTATTTCACCAGGAGCCTGATTGCTTGGGGGGAGTAGCTGTTTGTCAGCCTCTGGGTTTTAGCCCCACGGCTTCGGTACCATTTCCTCAACGACAATAGCTCGAACAGTTTCTGATTGGGGTGGCTGGGGTCCCAAACAATCCTGAGGGTCTTGCTGACACACTTTTCTGTAGGTGTCGTGGATGGAGGGAAGCTCACATCCGCTGATCTTCTCCGCTGTCCGCACTACCCTTCGCAGCGCTTTGCGGTTTTGGGGTAGTGCAATTCCTGTACCAGGAACGGTATAATTGGCTTGACTAGCGAGTTTGTGTTGTGATTCTCAACAACGTTGAAACGTAGTAACGTGTTTCGAAAGAAAAGTCCGAACATTTCGATTGGTTGCCGATATGAGGACCAAAGCATTAGAATGTGTCACATATATGTGGTTTGATATAGGCTAAAGCTTTTTTGATATTCAAGTTTTTTCTGTCCTGAGTCCTTATTATTGTAGTGTGTCACTATATTCAACCCCCTCCAATATCATCCCTCTCTGGACCAAATGACCCATATGAAGTAGCACATGATGCGTCTGTAAGCCTCTGAAGAGTTGGGTGTTTATCACATCTTCCTGATGATGTATGGAGAGTGCTATGCCCGTCTTTATTACCCGCCCATCCCCTTTCCTGCCCCAGCGCTTCTCTTAAAATAACATTTATTGGCTAATGAATACGTTGCTACCATGCATGCTAATAAAAGGGCTCGTTGACAAACCCTCAAATCTACTCAAACCATAAAACCTTCAATTTATCTTCCATTTCAACAGGATAATATACTATAACTATGCTAATATAACTGGGATTGCAGTGTCACCTGGTCCAAGTGCCCAGGCTCCTCAAGCTAATCCAACACCTCTAAATATTGACATTATTTTGAGTGAATAAGCCTTGCAAACAACTCGCTGTAAAGTTGACAGCAGGCCTAGCTCTACAGATCTCCAGATGTAACTTATACATAGCCTAGTTAATACAGTCGCCTTACCTAACTGGCTTTATCTTCCCCTGCTACTGTTGGGAATTTTTAAACTTTGCCAGTTGTGAGGTACGATGTGTGGTGAAATACCATACCATTCAAATGCTGTTTCAATGAGTAGTCATGCTGGGTAACACTGGCGGACTCAGGGGGGGGGGGGGGGGGGGGGGCAGCGACCGCCCCTCCTGGTGCCCCCACGGTTGAAAAACGTCCGTCTTAAGTGCCCTTTTCAGTGCCAAAAATGAGAGGGCGTGCCCTATTGGTGCCCCTACAATGGTCTAAACTTGACCATGTGCCCCCACAGTTGAAAGACGTCGCACTAAAGTGCCCTTTTGAGTGGCAAAATTAGAGGATGTGCCCTATTGGCTGCCCTTCCAATGGTCTAAACTTGACCATGTGCACTGATGGGGTCCCATGTTGTGCAGTAGGTGCCCTTTTTTCTCTTTTCGCCCCCCCTGCCCTTCAAACAGCCTGAGTCCGCCACTGCTGGGTAATGCTAGTTTTATCCTTGTATTGTGATGAGGGCACTACATCTTTTAGTGTAGAAGGAAATGCACTGTAAGAAACTGACATCCGGTATATACTGTATGGGTAAGCAGCTATCAGACATCTCTTTGGTTGCTATACCTATTTGAAATGATGGACGTGCCCCTGGAACCGTTCTCATACATAAAGAAGTGATGCCATTACAGTGCGTCGAAAATCTATGAAGCCAGGGATGCGTTACAAGGGTCCTTTATGTCACTTGTCAACATAAAAGTGCATGTGCTTGCATTTGCTAGAATTACTCAAAGGGATGGATGGAAATAAAAATGCCTATCTGGGTTCAGCATAGTCTGCGCTGTCATTCTGTGAACAATGAATCGAATCCCACAAATGAAATGCCAGGAGACCTGTGAAACATGGACGGTATGCACTGTGCATACACACACACACTCACTCACACACACACACACACACACACACACATGCACGCACTCACACACACACACACACACATGCACGCTCTCATACACACACACACACACACATACTGTATGCACAGGTGCATACTCACTCACAGGTAGTGGGACAGGCTGCATCTTGATACGGTGAGTCATTTTACCATCTGCGTTTGAATAATGGCTGTACTGAGCAAGCACCATGGGATTCATACATATCTGCCCCCGCCCCCCCCCCCCCCCACCCCCCCTCTCATGCACACGCGTGCTCATTCTCTCTCTCTCGCTCTGCATCCCCCTTTAGTGCTATAGATTGCAGGCTGATTTCCTGCGCCATGGTGGTAATGATATATGTGCCATCCTGCGGTGGAGAGGCTCATCTGTTTGTCGCCGTGGTGATGGATCCTGTGTGTTACGTGTTTGGATGGATATGGGGCTGCGGCAGTAAGCATGGCAAGCCACGGGCCGCAGAGAGAGAGGCCCGCGGGACACGACGGATGGGATGGGAAGGGAAGGGAGGGAATCGCACCGCACACCCCACATAAATGCTCAGGTCTTACGCATGGACGCTTTAATGACAGTCGGCAAACTCAATCTGCAATCCAAACAAATCAATGTGATTGTCTTCAGCAGTCATCTGTTATCTGTACGCCTCTGTACCCCGCATCGGGCTCGCATCTCTGCGACCATAAAAAAGGTGCTGCGCAATTGGAGTGTGAAAAGCTATGCAGTGCCGCAGTACAAGAATGCAGAGCACAACACACGCACACGCACATACACATACACACAGAGAGAGAGAGAGAGAGAGAGAGAGAGAGAGAGAGAGAGAGAGAGAGAGAGAGAGAGAGAGAGAGAGAGACGAAATTGAACTTTTTGCATAGACAGATAGACAGATTCTATCTACGGGCATCTCATTGGAATGCAAACTATGGTAAACGTTAACACTCAGTCATATTCATATCAGCATCAAGTAGGTTGACTTTCCATTTGTCTGGGGCTTAGTCGCAGGTGACATATCTCCTTTAAAATGGTTCGGCTCTCTATGTTGATAAATTGTGAACACTGTGACTGGCTGTAACTGAACAGAACGTGGACTATAAAGAGCCTTCAATCATCTCAGATTGAAATTCCAGGTTCTGCTGCAGACCGCTTTAAACAGCATCGTCATATAGCTGGAACTTCTACACATTGATCAAATTACTGAGTAAAAACTGGGTACAACCAACCTTTACAATACTGCCCTCTTTTTCGCACTGATTCATGAATTCAACAGAACCTCTTAACAAAAAAGCCAGACTATGTGTTTCTACAAGACGCAGTAACGATGTGAAACGAAACTAACTTGATAGAGCGTGTTCTTTGTCGACTATTTGTCCTACCTATGGTCACACAGCTACTGACAGTACACACATTCGAGTACAACAACCTCATGGTTAGGAAAGTTTCATATTTATTTAATTATCCAGTGTTGTTCTAGCTAATTAGTCCCCATGTATCATACCTCTCATTTTCATATGTGAGGCATGTAAGCGTAGCAGAATATAGACCTTCAGATCTTCAAGAAACAGCTGCAACAGCTGCGAACTGAACAATATTATTGTGGCATCAGTGCCTTGTGTTGTGGACCTGGAGCTGTCTAACGAGTTGAGTCCGCCAGTAGGTGACATCTGGTGCCTGGGTTGACGTGGTCGGCTCTGTAGATCACATTCATAAGGAGCTCTCCTTATCTGGGTAAGCCACAAGGTCTAGGGTGAACGAATTAACGCCCCCTCCTCACCTGGACAAGACCCAAACTACCTAGTGACAGCTGGACTGGATTCACATGTGTACAGTAGAATAATTGCCCCCCGGTCGACATCCTTGGCCGGTACCAGGGAACAGATGTTGTTTTGTTGTTTGCTACGACTTTGTTGTCCTCGGTGAAGCTGTGTCATGTTGGATACTAGGGAAGATTCGTGTCTCTTCAGACCTACCTGGGGGGGTTTGTGATAGATCGTGTGTGGCGCGGTACGTGAGTGTGTCATAGAAGTGTCAGCAAAGGAAATGATTATTATGTTTGTATGGTTGCTGGTCCTTGCTTTTCCTCTCCCGGTTCTCTTCTGAGTTTTAGAATCGCAGCAGAGCAACGTCCTCAGTATGTCACTGTGGGATTTGTGAAGTGTAGTACTGCACCAATCATATAGACAGCAAGTGTTATTTTCACTGAGTAACCGCATATTGCACAACTGTAGTTTATAGTGCAGTGCTATTTGTTCAGGGTACTGTACATGAATGAATATCTCCATAAAACATATCATACTATACAGTAACTACAGAGACAGGACAGGTGCTTGTAGTAGTGTAGTAGTTTGTGTGTGTGGGGGGGGGGGGAGTATGTGTGTATTTAGTATTTCTGCAACACAAGCCATTGATTTCTTCACTGTAGAAGAGCTTTGTATGATAAGGGAGTCAACTTTGAGCTCCTTTGTTGCCATCTTACTTATATCCTATAAATGCCACCTCTTTCCTGGCTTTATCACCAGAAATATCAACCCCAGGCTACTAAGAAGCTGCTAAGCTGTAAACATCCAAGTTTCAGCCTTCTCTTCAGCCTTCTCTTCAGCTTTCTCTTCAGCTTTCTCTTCAGCTTTCTGCCATTTTGCCATTTAGCAGACGCTTCTAATCCAAAGCGATTTACAATTACGAATTACAGGGACATTCCCCCTGGAGTAACTGAGGGCTAAGTGCCTTACTCAAGGGCACACTAGTAGTGGTATGGTTTCAGGCGGGATTTGAACTCACAACCTTCCGATCACAAGTCCAACTCACTATCCACTAGACCACCACTACCCCTCTACCCCTTTTCTTCAGCCTTCTCTTCAGCCTTCTCTTCTGTTGCTGCTGCTGCTGCTGCTGCTACCGCCCTAATTACAGTCACAGCAGGACTCCTGAGTCATCGTGCTATGTTTAGGACAATGGCGCTATAGGAAGCAATACCCTTCATTTGGGGAGAATGTGGGTTATAGTCAAAACGGATAGGACAAACCGGAAAGCCGTGGCCAATGAACAAGAGCATCAGAAGAACGCCAGTGGTACAGTCTATTATTCTGGTCTATAGATAGGTACTTGTATTGATCCCTGAGGGGAAGTTAAGCCATTAAGGCAGCTCACATCACAAACAACCACACCACAACAACAAAATGAAGTGATAATAGAATAACAATTCTGATGATACAATAAAAAAGTGTGATGGGCACTGGGATGTGAACGTCGATTTGGGGCTTTAAGCGTGTTTTGGCAACTATGATGTGGCATATTTACATTCACATTTATTTTTGGCATTTATCAGACGCCTTTATCCAAAGCGACTTACAACAAATACATTTGTCTAAGTAAGTGAGTCATATATCCATCAGTCATCACAAGAAAAGGAATGCCCCGCGGTGGTGTAGCGGTCTAAGCACTGGCCGCTAGTGCATGCTGCCCACCGGGGCCGGGGTTCGTATCCCGGCTCGCCAGATCCAGATATGGCCGAGGCACACGGGAAGCGGCATATTGGCCGGCCGCTTCCGAGGGGGGTATAGGAGTATTTCTGGACTAGGATCCGTCGCGCAACACCGCCCCCGTCTGGTGTCAGAGTAACGGTACTGGGCTCGAGGAGCCAGTCAGCCTAGTCTGCCTGGCGGCCTCCTCTGGGACTGCCGGCCACGGGGTCGTGCGGCGGATCCTTCGCAATAGGCAGGGGATAATTGGATGCTAAGTTGGGTTAAATTGGCTACCAAATTGGGTGAAAAGGGGATAAAATCTGAAAAACAAATAAAAAAAAAAAAAAAAAAAAAGGAATCTCTGCTCGGGCCAGGGGCCATTGGCAGTCATAATGCTTTTAAACCCCCCCCCCCCCCCCCCCCCCCCCCCGCATCACTGTCTCACAATGAGTTCACACGTGCAGTAACACTCTGAAAAGCTTGGAAAAGCGGATGATTCAATTGTCTCATTGTGCATGTACCTGGGCCTGTACTTTAACAGGAGATCATCCAGAAACGTCACGATGCACGTTCCGATGGTTCCAATGGACCCTGAAGGACCGGGTGGAGCCCTGTCAGCGGGGACTGATTGAGGACTACCCAGTGGTCAGGTGCTGTGTGGGCGGGCAGTTCCATGAGGGGTCAGGGGTGGATCCAGACATGTGGGTCACTGAGGGTATTGATGGATGTGTCTCGTGGCTGTTTGAGGAGAAAGCCTAATTATGATTAACGACCACAGGATCGGGAGCTTGCATGGGCGTGTGATTGGCATTAATTACTCTCAGTTATTAGCTGAAGTTCTGTTGCTGTTTTGTTTTGGTTCTCTCCCGGCTCTGCCCTAGGGTCACCACACTTGATGTGCCCCCGTCCACCCACTTTACACCTAAAAAGGAGAACTTTATTATGGCTATAAAGACCATAGACTTACATGAACTTATAGTTAAAGTACAGGCTCACCACAGATACTACAGAAAAATGTAACACCCAACCAATGAACCTGATACCATAGATAGACATGACAAATGCCATAGATACTCAAACCTACATTGGACATTGGATTTTGGATCAATGTGCTTCATTAGCATAGACTGAAAAAGAATTGATGTAAGTGGTCTGTATCCAGACACTTTCCCTGAATTGCTGTAGTTGAAAATTACTTCTGAAATGGAAAAATATAGTATATGTAATAATACCAGTGAATATGTATGAAACCAAGCTTCTCCATATAATGGCCTTATTTTGTAAATACAGTGTGTTGTGCAGGAGATAGAGCTAGTGCTAAAGATAGCCAGCAACATACAGTACATTGTCCATACATACATTGTATATTGAGAAACATCGTATGTGACTGGCTGTATTTATATGTTCCTGCAAGATGCAAAAGACTACACTATATAATGTTACAAAACGGATAAGACTCACCAACATCCCACAATTACGATCTTCAAAAGAAGATTGTGAAATTTGAAATGCTGTGACCTTTCGTGGGTCCATTTAGTGCAAATGCATTCCCTCGAGCTTATCGCCCTGCTAAACACCTACCTGGAAAAACCCACAGCACCATGATCTGAACATAATAAATACTCCCTTAAAGCTACATTAAACTGCATAATTTCATGCTGTCTGGCTTAAAGTTGCATACATAACGCTTAATGGAGTTATAAGAATCGATGCATAATGCATAGCCCATTCACATTCGGAATGCATTGTGAAAATAGGTAGGGAGAGAAATCATTCAAAAACACTAAGGAAGTCCCTCTGAAAAACCCGTGCAGTCTCCGTCGTATATCTCCTGCTCCTGACATGGCTTGTAAGGAGAGTGTTTTTTCGGCTGATGACAGCTAAACTCGTAAGAGTAATATGAGTGAGTTGATAAGGTCACGGACAGATTTCCATACAACCCTGCCGAGCCCTGTCAGCAGGGAGGGGGTAGACACAGGTACCGCATCGCGCCCCCGGCAGATCCTACGCCTTCAGTGAGCCTGTTTACGGACCACCTGAAATAATGAGCCTGACCTATGAGCACGCTAAACCAGGAGTTATTTGCATGTTTATGCATGATGCATGACGCATATTCGTGTTCTTGTGTTTTTCTACCCACAGTCGCCTTGTGCTTTTAACAGGCAGGCAGTCTCATCATTAGTGTTTGACAGTGGTCAGCTCTTTACCTGGAACTCGAAAAACTACCTGGCGCTAGTGGTCCTACTACTGCTCAGAGGTCTCCACTCCCCTGGCAAAACGCACTATAGGCCTACAAATAAACTTGAAAAACAGAAAACAAACACTTCATTATGACAATGTAGCTCTGATATGGAAGCTATAAGTCTTGGTGTTTTGTGTTCACTATAACACCACCCCCTTTTTTTTAAAGGGCCTAATTTCCCAAGCTATGTCTTTGTAGGTCCCCCACATTATCTCTGAATTGATTACCCCTGTAATGCCACATAATTGGTAGTCTGAGTGAAAAGTTCACACTGATAACATTCAAACTAACTGTTAAATTCCATAGAGTATACTTGAATAAAACATAATACTCTTGCCCTTTGACATTTGACATTGACCTAGTTTTTAATTAAACACGTATCTGGGTGAGGGCCAACTATAATATGCAGCAGTTTAAATCTTAATACGTTTTACCAATCCAACAAATAACGTGTATTGAGCTAATAACACTAATGAATGAGCTCCCAAGACTCCGTAGCAGTAAATCCCACTTCACTCAGTGAGGTCAGCTCAGGTCACGGTCAGCTACTGCTGGAGGCGGAGTCTGTCTCCCCACTGACTGCCTGGCGCACCGTTCACCTGCGTGCGTTTCCTGATGCGGAGACACAGTTTGAGGATTTATTCAGCATAAATGTTTTAATACACTCCCACGATGTTGCTTCCATAGAAATGGCCTTGTAATCCGCTTGTTAAGTCTGACGTCAAAAGTGACGTTTAGCCATTTCCGAGTCCAAACCAGAAATTCCCCCCACCAGAGTACCTGTGAACTACAGCGGTAGAATGTCAGTTTAATCGTTTTTTAGACTCGGATCTATTCATACAACAAGGGACACAGCACTTTCCCGTTTTCTCCATATTGTCAGGGTATTTGAGCCTCGGAAAAGCGCTATATAAATATTGTCATGGTTTCTTAGGTTTTCATTTTAGAGACATCTAGTGGACATTTTATGACATTACATTTGTTACTGCCTTTATTCAGTTTCGGTTTTGATTAGTCACATGACGAGCATTAGTCACATGACGTGAGCACACTGTTCAGACGTGATAGCTCGTGCAACAGCTAGTTGAGAGAAAAAGCTCCGGAGAATCTCTTTGTTTACATTCTTGCCCTGGAAAAGGCTTTGCTTGTAAGTTGCCTTTTCTTTTCTTGTTTAACTACAATGTATAATGTATATGTTTATAAATACATAGCTTATATTATTTAAGTATAACTATTTGTATTGCTATATTGATATTATATGTTGGCTACATACTGTTGATGTTGAAAGTGTAACAGTATAGTTTTGAGCATTACAGTAATTGTACTCTTATGTTTATTTACAGTTTTACAAAATAACCAAACGACCACTCATGTTTCTGAGGGTTGAGTAAAGAACTAAACTTTACTCCAGCGTCTGAGGATTCATTTGTGTGTCAGTGTGTGTTCGCTATCTGTGGAAGTTGCGCCCTGGTTACGCGCAGTGGGAACAGAATAGTAAAAAAGCAACCACTCAGCGGGCGGATCGACTCAAGGAGAGAGATCTTCAGCGCAAGCACTGCTCCCCATCATCCTTGCTCACGCCAAGCACACAGCAATATTCATGATGGAAGAGTTGAGCAATGCTGAGACAAGGTCAGTGGCCTCTAGCACATCTAGGTCTTTTAAATCAACAGCCAGTAGGGCAGCTGTCAATGCACGTGTCAAAGTGGAAGTAGCACGCACACGTGCTGGCTATGCAAAAATGGAATCAGAGATTATGATCGAAAAAGCCCAAATGGAAGCAAAATTAAAGAACTTGCTGCATGAGAAAGAAGTGGCAGAAGCCATCGCTGAAGCTAATGTTCTTGAAGCAGCAGCGGAGGAAGAAAACAACGGTATCGAAGCTGTCATTCATGCCACTGTTGACCGCACACGCCAGTACGTAGAACAACAGTCACAGCTACCACTATCTGCCGAAGATGTTAAGGACTCTATAGCCAATCTGGAACCGATAGTCCATAGGCTGAGATCCTCCTCACCACCCAGACAGCGTCTGGCTGTTTCATACGAGAGACAGCACTCCTCCACCGTGAAGCATGAGCACAGCTCTCCATCACTGCGACCTAGTAGGCCAAAGACATCAGAGCAGCTCACACCCAGCAGGCCCAAGGGTTCACCATACAAACCAACAGGAAGCGGTGACACAACCGACATCAGTGATGTGGCTCGGTACCTAGCACGCAGAGACCTCGTAACCTCCGGTCTCACCAAGTTCGATGATCACCCAGAAAATTACTGGGCATGGAAGTCGTCCTTCAAGAACGCCATTGACGGACTACTACTCAGTGCTAATGAAGAGATGGACCTCATGATTAAGTGGTTAGGGAGTGAATCTGCAAAGCACGTGAAACGAATAAGAGCAGTACATGTAGGTCATTCATCTCAAGGTCTATGCAAAGCTTGGGAACGCTTAGAAGAGTGCTTCGGGTCTCCAGAGGTAATTGAAAAGTCCCTCTTCGACAGGCTGGAGAACTTCCCAAAGATCAGCAATAAAGATCCTGTGAAGCTGAGAGAGCTAAGTGACCTTCTCCAAGAGTTGGAAGCAGCCATGTTCGAAGGTTACCTGCCTGGTTTGAGCTATCTGGACACTTCACGCGGCATTTTGCCCATCGTAGACAAGTTGCCCTACAACATACAAGAGAAATGGATATCACAGGGTTCCAGATACAAAGCTGAGCGACAGGTAGTTTTTCCCCCATTCACATTCTTCTGCGAGTTCATCACCAAAGAGGCACGAGCTCGCAATGACCCAAGCTTCAGGCTATCGATGAGTAACACAGCCCAGATGAAGTCAGAGCAGCCATTCAAGAGACAAAGTAATAGCATGGTCTCTGCACATAAGACAGATGTCTCTCACGAGAAAGACACACGAGACGGTTCAGGCCGAACAGCAGTGGACATAAAAAAACTATGCCCTCTCCATAAGAAGCCACACCCCCTAACACGCTGCAGAGGTTTCAGAAGCAAGCCCCTCGAGGAGCGCAAGGCCTTCCTCAAAGACAACGGTGTCTGCTTCAGATGTTGTTCCACAACTACTCATCTAGCCAAGAACTGCACCACAGCCATCAAGTGCATGGAATGTGAGAGTAACAGCCACACCACGGCTCTTCATCCAGGACCTCCGCCTTCAGCCCCATCTGAGGACGGCGGGGAGGGAGAAGGAGGATCAGACCAATCTGCAGTCACCTCAAATTGCACAGAAGTCTGTGGAGAGGGTCAAAGCGGCAGATCTTGCTCGAAGATTTGCCTGGTGAATATATTCCCAGAAGCACACCCAGAGAGAGCAACCAGAGCATACGTTGTGCTGGATGACCAAAGCAACAGGTCGCTTGCACGGTCTGAATTCTTTGATATGTTCCACATCAAGGGGTCAGATTCAGCATTCACACTTCGTACATGTGCAGGTACAACTCAGATGACAGGAAGGAGAGCCACAGGCTTTGTGGTGGAATCTGTGGATGGAGCTACAACAGTGACACTACCTACACTAATAGAGTGTAACAACATTCCCACCGAAAGAGCTGAGATACCTACGCCAGAAGCAGCGTTGCATCATTCCCACCTCAAGCCCATAGCATATGGTATACCACCTTTGGATTCTAAAGCACAGATCCTTCTCTTGCTAGGCCGAGACATCCTTAGAGTTCATAAAGTGCGGGAGCAACGGAACGGTCCACATGACGCCCCCTACGCACAACGACTCGACCTGGGATGGGTCATCATAGGAGAAGTCTGCCTAGAGGCAGCCCACAAGCCTTCAGACATCCAAAGCTACCGCACCAATGTGCTTGAGAACCAACGCCCTTCATTCTTCAGCCCATGTCCGAACAGGATCCAGGTGAAGGAGCAATATGTTCCGAAGCCAGCACATCAGATTGCCCCAGCGCAAGGCACCCACAGTATCCGGGAATGCAACTTAGGGAGCACCATCTTCAACACGTCCGAGGATGACAACAAGATTGGACTCTCTATTGAAGACAGACTGTTCTTAAAGGTCATGGACAAAGAAATGTATATGGATGACTGCAACAGCTGGGTGGCACCATTGCCATTCAGAACACCACGTCAGCAACTCCCTCACAGCCGAGGCCAGGCCCTCACACGACTTACCTCTCTTCAAAACACACTGGAGAAAAGGCCCGAGATGAAGAGGCACTTCATCGCGTTCATGCAGAACATCTTCGACCGTGATCATGCTGAGCTGGCTCCTACATTGGAGAACGGACAAGAATGTTGGTACTTACCTATCTTCGGGGTTTATCACCCTCAGAAGCCAGGCCAGATTCGAGTCGTCTTCGATTCCAGTGCAAAATGGAAAGGCGTGTCACTGAACGATGTTCTCCTTTCTGGTCCGGACTTAAATAACAGCCTCTTAGGAGTACTGGTGCGATTCAGACGAGAACCGATCGCTGTCACTGTGGACATAGAACAAATGTTTCACAGCTTCGTTGTGAAAGAAGACCACAGGAACTTTCTCCGCTTTCTGTGGTACGAGGACAACGATCCTAGGAACGACATATGTGAGTACCGCATGAAGGTTCACGTATTCGGGAACAGTCCCTCTCCTGCGGTGGCAATCTATGGTCTCAGACGTGCTGCAGCTCATGGTGAAGAAGAATTTGGGTCTGACGCCAAACAGTTCATCGAAAGAGAGTTCTACGTTGACGACGGACTCCTGTCAAGGCCCACAGCACGTGAAGCCATCGACCTACTGAAGCGGACACAGGAGATGCTTGCTGTGTCGAACCTGCGACTTCACAAAGTTGCTTCCAACAGCCAGGAGGTTATGGAAGCATTCTCTGCTGAGGACCGAGCAAAGGGACTCAAAGACCTAAACTTGGATGTCGATCCCACTCCTATTCAACGGAGCCTTGGAGTGAGTTGGGATCTGAAGAAAGATGTCTTCACGTTTCAAGTAGCAGAATCCACAAAGCCTTTCACACGTAGGGGTGTTCTAGCTACTGTCAACGGCCTCTTCGATCCACTTGGATTCGTTGCACCAGTTACGATACAGGGAAAGATCCTGTTACGAGAGCTCACAAACGAAGCCTCCGACTGGGACTCTCCTCTTCCTCCAGAAAGGGAAGATGAGTGGAACGCTTGGAGAAGCTCTCTTCAAGACCTCAGGCAGTTGGAGATCCCAAGAACCTATTCTGCTTCTACAATCTCAACAGCCATAAGAAAGGAGCTACACGTGTTCTCAGACGCTTCAGTGAAGGCTATTGCAGCAGTCGCCTATCTCCAAGTAATTGATGTTGAGCAAAAATGTCAAGTAGGATTTGTCCTTGGAAAAGCTAAGTTAACTCCACAGTCGGCTCACACTATCCCAAGATTGGAGTTGGGAGCTGCCGTGTTGGGTGTGGAAGTCGCTGAGCTAGTCACAAGCGAGCTAGATATAGCTCTGGATGCTGTCAAGTTCTATACAGATAGCCGAGTTGTCCTAGGATACATTAGCAACCAGACAAGAAGGTTCTATGTATATGTGAGCAACAGAGTGCAGCGTATACGGCGGTCTTCTGAACCAACCCAGTGGCACTACATCTCCACAAGCCATAACCCAGCTGACCTTGGCACACGTTCTGTGCCTGCAGCTATGCAAGGTGAGACAACCTGGCTTAGAGGACCAACGTTTCTGCTACAAGTAGAGGAACCATCATCACCTGAAGTCTTTGACCTCATCAACCCGGACTCAGACATAGAGGTGCGGGCACACATCACCAACCTGCCCAACGACAGAACACACCTTGGATCTCACAGATTCGAGCGTTTTTCCTCATGGAAGCGACTTGTGAGAGCAACAAGTTCACTCATCCACATCGTGGAATCCTGTAAGGCTACCAGTAAAGATCAGGATCAAACTTGCAGTTCATGGCATCACTGCAAGCAGCCTCGCACAGCTGAAGAACTGACAAAAGCTGAACTCATCATCATCAAATGCGTGCAAGGAGAGGCTTACAAGGACGAACTTGCGTGCATAGCAAGTGGAAAGGACATCTCAAGAAGTAGTCCTCTGAAGAAACTCAATCCCTATTGCGACGAAGAAGGCCTCCTGAGAATAGGGGGACGGCTCAGACATTCAGATCTCGCCTACAAGGAAAAACACCCTCTTGTTATTCCGGGACGGAAACACATCGCAAAGCTACTTGTGGAACACCATCACCAAAGGGTGATGCACCAAGGCCGGGTCTTTACCGAAGGCGCTGTCCGCACTGCAGGGTACTGGATCATGGGAGCAAGACGACTGATCAAAGGCATCCTTCACGACTGTGTAACCTGCAAGAAGCTCAGAGGCAGAGTGACGGAACAGATGATGGCCGACCTACCTGTTGATCGCCTGAGTACTGAACCCCCATTCACCTACGTGGGACTGGACGTCTTCGGCCCCTGGCATGTAAGCACAAGACGCACAAGAGGAGGACAGGCAAACAGTAAAAGATGGGCTGTTCTTTTCACATGTCTAAGTACGCGCGCTGTCCACATCGAATTGATTGAGTCAATGGACACATCATGCTTTATCAATGCGCTACGCAGGTTCTTTAGTCTAAGAGGACCTGCCAAACTGATTAGATCAGATTGTGGAACAAATTTCACAGGCGCATGCCGAGAGCTGAACATTCTGCTGACCGACCCCAACATGCCTAGCATTCGAAAGTACCTGGGAGAAGAGGGCTGCTCATGGGTCTTCAACCCACCTCATTCATCCCACATGGGGGGCTCCTGGGAAAGGATGATAGGGATATCAAGGCGCATACTTGACTCCATGCTGCTCAAGGCTTGCCCTTCTCGCCTGACTCATGAAGTTCTCTCCACCCTGATGGCAGAGGTTACAGCCATAATCAACGCCAGACCTCTCACCCCCATCTCAATGGATCCAGACTCTCCTTTTCTTCTAACACCAGCTATGCTTCTTACGCAGAAGATGTGCACTCCACTTCCTCCTCCGGGAAATTTCAGTGATACGGACCTCCACAGACAGCAGTGGAAACAGGTTCAGCACCTTGCAAATACTTTCTGGAGCCGATGGAGACATGAATACCTCACGACACTACAGAGTCGCAGCAAGTGGCAAGAGGAACGTCCGAACCTCAAAGTAGGGGATTTGGTCCTTCTCAAAGATGCTCAAGCTAAGCGCAACGACTGGCCCTTAGGACTAGTCAGCCAGACATTCCCTGACAAGGACGAGAAGATCAGAAGAATCGAAGTGAAGATCACCAAACATGGGACGGCTAAAACGTTCTTGAGACCAATATCTGAGACAGTGCTTCTCATGTCGCCAAAGGACTGAGTATCCCTGAGTTAGTTCATAGTGGTATTTCCTCTATACCAGACGGGGAGTGTCATGGTTTCTTAGGTTTTCATTTTAGAGACATCTAGTGGACATTTTATGACATTACATTTGTTACTGCCTTTATTCAGTTTCGGTTTTGATTAGTCACATGACGAGCATTAGTCACATGACGTGAGCACACTGTTCAGACGTGATAGCTCGTGCAACAGCTAGTTGAGAGAAAAAGCTCCGGAGAATCTCTTTGTTTACATTCTTGCCCTGGAAAAGGCTTTGCTTGTAAGTTGCCTTTTCTTTTCTTGTTTAACTACAATGTATAATGTATATGTTTATAAATACATAGCTTATATTATTTAAGTATAACTATTTGTATTGCTATATTGATATTATATGTTGGCTACATACTGTTGATGTTGAAAGTGTAACAGTATAGTTTTGAGCATTACAGTAATTGTACTCTTATGTTTATTTACAGTTTTACAAAATAACCAAACGACCACTCATGTTTCTGAGGGTTGAGTAAAGAACTAAACTTTACTCCAGCGTCTGAGGATTCATTTGTGTGTCAGTGTGTGTTCGCTATCTGTGGAAGTTGCGCCCTGGTTACGCGCAGTGGGAACAGAATAAATATAATTTATTATTATTATTATTTCTCCATTTCGAAGACAGCGCCTCAGCCAACGTTGGACCCGGAAACACGTCACGACTTAACAAGCGGTGCTAGTTCCTGATTGGCCTACGGGCCGCCCCCTTTTCCTCCCTTTAGTTTGTTTCCACAGTGATGGCGCTCATGACTGAAATGGCTTGGGATGAATGAGCAAAGAGCTTCTCCTCGAAGGTAGGGAACAGTCGGGACATCCAAGCAGTTTTACTTATTTACTTTTCTTAATATAATTGTGATTTTGTATCTAAATAATGCAATGCCAATGTTGAGGAACCAAAGCCAAGGAATTGTACTCTTGTGTAGGCCCTACTTACATTTAGATGTAATAAAAGCGATGAATGATTCTGATGCATGGCCTTAGGCTTTCGCGGGGCTTTGAGTCTGGTATGCTGAAGTGAAAGGGAAAGGAGCCACCAGGATGGTGTTGTGGGAATGGTCAGGGCTGGGCTGGAATAATGTTAGCAGTTAATTTCTCTATAAATTATGTATGTCTTGGTTGGTAAAGTAATGTTGACTTATTCACAAAAACTTTACACATCAACTACGCTCTATGCAGTAATTGATGCCAGTCGACCTCTCTCAAGGACAGATCTTCAAACAAACCCTCTCCATTTAAAGCCTCACTTCCACCAGCAGTCCATCAAATCCAATGATTTATCCCCAAACAAGACTTTTCAGACCCAGTGGACGATTTAGTTTTTTCCATTTCATTATATTCGTCTCCAAAACCAACTGGTGGTAGAACATTAGCATATATACAGACAGCTTTAGCATGTTTAGATAGACATTAGTGGAAGGCTGTGAGAGACAGCACGGCTTCTCGCAGAACGAGCCACCGGGGAGGTTGTTGAGCATATCCGCTATCTCATTTAGTCCCTCTCTCCAACCTGAACAGACTGGCATGCTTGTGTGTGGGGAGGCAGAACAAGGACCGATTCTCGTTCCATTTGTAGTGGAACAAGATCGCTCTCGAGTTAATCTAATCTGACTGACGAGTAATGAAAATCTAACAAAAACCACCTAAATCCTTTCATCGCAAAGTTCCAGCTTATCAGCCTCCCATCGACCTTACTTTGATCATTAACGTGTTTCTTCTTCTGTTTTCATTTTGTGACACCACTGAAATCCTACCGTAAAACTGTGAGCCCTGCAGTAATGCTTTTTTTTTGCATATCTTGACCAAAAAAAAGTGGCCAGAAAGTGGAAACCAAGAACATTTTTGCAAAAACGAAATTTTTCTTTGGTAGCTTATCTGGTCACTGGTTTGAGTTATGGAAGTGTCATGCAGAGTCCGGTCGTCCTAGATACACCCTTGTGATTCAGTGAGGAGTCCTACAAGATAAGAAATGACCCCTAAAACACTGATAAACTATGGCCGTGGACACAGAGATTAATCACACCCTTCCCCAATGAGACTCACTCATGCATGGACCACTGTTACTGCTGCTGGGCAGGACTTGTCACTACGTATGCATTCTTTTCCCACTTCTACTCAGTACTCTATTGATTGCACGTAGTTATGTGTTGTTTAGACAGAAAACATGCAGATATTACCTATTACTGTAAAACCTCTCACTGTGGCACTCTGGACTGAATATGATTTGCATAGTAATGTTAGCGGATAGTTTTGGTTCACAGATATGCATACGTGGTCTATGTACCTGAGCGTACCTGCTCCCTCGGGATATCCAAACATATCCAAACAAACTGTCCTCAGTTTCACTCCACCGTCTCATCTCCAGCAAACAGTTATAGTTCATCCATTCAGAAAGTTTAAACTCCCAGAGTCATATAGACTTGTGAGATTCTAAACTTGGTGTCCTTTGGTGAGATATAAAGGGCACAGACACCCAGTTAAGTGGCTTGCCAGGAAAGGGGGAGGAGGGAGGAGGGCAGTTCAGGAGAGAGAAACAGAGAGAGAGAGGTCCCGTCCGGAGACAGAGAGGGGATGGATGAAGTCTGCTGGAAAGACTGCCATCGGCTGCCCAGCCATGCCTTGCTAGATCTGGGCTCCACTCCAGGTCATCAGCCCCAGAACCACAATGAGATTAGACGGCACTGTTAGGACGCAATACACCAGCACTAAAGACAGCACACTTAAGATCCTGGGTGAAATGGACAGCACACTTAAGCCCAGTTCACATCTAGGACTTACAAACGCGACGGGTCAGTTTTAGAGCATTGCAGAGAAAAAGACTTGGCAGACATTCCAAAGAATCTGAACGTTCTGCTGAGACTTGACAAGTCAAATCGCTGGCGACGCCTTGCAGCTACCGTCGCAGGGCCATTGCAGGGTAATTCGGACCGCTGCAACTCGAGTTGTGTTGCGAATCCTAAATGTGAACTGGGCTTTTATTTAGACCCTGGATGAAATGGACAGCAACAGTGAGAATGGAATGCGCTCAAAGAATAGAATGTTGAAATAGAATAGAATCTATAGAATAGAATCTACCAGAACAGACATGTACTATGATAAGAATTGGATGGATTGGACACGTTGGATAGGAATTCAAATGGACGACCCCAGGGGAAGCTATGCAGTCTGCTGTACAGTGGCGGACTCAGGCTGTTTGAGGAGCAGGGGCGAAAAGAAAAAAAAGGCACCTACTGCACAACATGGGACCCCAAGTTTAGACCATTGGAGGGGCACCAATAGGGCACGTCCTCTCATTTTCGCCACTCAAAAGGGCATTTTTGCCACTCAAAAGGGCACTTAAGAGAGACGTTTTTCAACCGTGGGGGCACCAGGAGGGGCGGTCACCACCCCCTGCCCCCCCTGAGTCCGCCAGTGCTGCTGTAGCATCCAGAGCAGACGTGACACCTTTCTCCATTCTCCACAACACCCCTCCTCGGTTCACGTTGTTAATCTTTAATGTTGAACTCAGACAGATAAATCGATCACCGGATTACGATGGTCGGACTGCGAGACTAACGTTGTCCTTGAGTATCTGATATTCTGCAGTCTGTAGTAATGTAAGTTTCTCTCAACTAACAGGAAATTGCCTTTCAGCTGTTGTCCTTGTATGCCTGGCCTGAATCTGTTGTTCCATCTATTGATAAAGAAAAACGACTTTGCAAAGAGCTCTAAACAAACGGGATTTGATTTGATTAAACGTATGATAAGACGCCTTTAAGTGTCAAGTGTCGAGACGAGCTTGAACAGACAACTTCCAAAACGCGTGTGTTCAATCACAAACTGTGAAGCAGTCATATTCAAATGAAGAGATATTCAGATATTCAAATGAGACAAACCCTGAGAAAAAAAAGTATAAACTGAGAGTCTTTCCACTCAGGAAAATAACAATCACATGGTTGTCAGACACCTGTCTAATTATTTCCAGAACTCATTAGGAAGTCTGTTCAAGACATTGAATACTGTGAAGTGTTTACAGAAAATCTGTGTCTGTGTTCTGCGAAAGAGAACATGCCAAGTCAACAGTCAACAGTTCCTGCATCGAAAATGCTATTAAAAATAGTATGATTTACTGCTGTATCTGTAGAAACAAAAGAAAGATGACTCAGGTATTTGCCAACAACCCTTCTGCTCCTCCAATCACCGGTCTCTCAGAGCGACAGCACAGAAGCAGTGGGACACACTCTCACTTCCAATTAGGGCTGTAAAGATTCATAGATTAATCAAACAGATTAATCATCTAATGCTTTAGTTGAAAACACATTTTTGAAAAATAAATTATGCCAAGTCAAGGTCAAAATCAAGGTTTATTTATCATCACATTTGAATACAGGCACACAATGCAACACAATGCCTGAGGCAATGCAGCTCTACAACGTCAATCAACATCAACAATAGAAGGTAACAAGGATAGTAGATCAATATGAACAATAGTACAGTGAATGAACAGTAAAAATAATAAAATAAAATATACATGGAGTATTGCAGGAGAGGGAGTAGTGTAGAGTACCGGTATGCTGAATGACTATACTGAATACTATGATCAGAAGAGATGAAGTCTTGTGTTGTACCAACTTGGCACCTTTTGTTTTCAACTATGAGAATGGGAATTCTCACCTTTGATACGGAGGCCATCATTTAATTTTTAACTTGTATAGTGCCCTATGACTCCCACACTCATTGTTGTTGTTGTTTTTAAGTTATTTTTTCCGAGTGGGGCAGTCCCACTCATATTTTTCATTTTATTTGACAGATACAGTGAAGATTTAGACAGGAAGGATGGGTGAGAGAGAGAGGAGGGATGACATGCAGGATATGTCCCCGGCCGTATTCGAACTGGGGACCCTGCGGTTACATGGTCGACGCTTAACCCGCTACGCCACCTAAGCGCCCACCCACACTCATTGTTAAGGCACGTTTACACTACATTTAAGTGAATGATCTAGCCATCAGTCATAGCGAGAAAAAGGTAATCTATGCTAGGGTCAGGGGCCATTGGCAGTCATAATGGTAGAATGGTTATTTACAGTAGAGAAAGGGGGGTAGAGATGATGAAGAGGTCTTAGGAAGATGGCGGAATTATCTGCAAGATACGCAGAGACACCTGTTGCCAGGGGAGTGTGGGGGGGGGGGGGGGGGGGGGGGGTACCACTTTTGGTTTGTTGTTTAGAAATGTCAAAGAAAAATCACTGACCTAAATTGTGAAACAAAAAAACAACAAAGAAAAGCAAATTTCATATCAGATTAATGAACTGAAAACCGTAAGCCCTAAATGTGATTCCGGCTTGTTTTGGGAAAATTACAATATCGGTTTTCTGTTTGGGACATAATATCAGGCGTCAGACTCCCAGGACTCTCATTAGTGGCGAGGAGGCTGTTTTCCGCGTCACCTGAGAGAGCAATTAGAGCAGCGTCTGGGGTCTCAGAGTCCACCCTACATCACTCCATGCTACCTCAACACCGATCAGTCCGCCGTGCCAGCTACCAGCTCACAGACTCAGTACCCACAGCTCAGCCACATGGGAAATACACACAGGCACACACACAAACTAACAGCATCATTGGACCACCAACAGAGAGAGAAAGAGAGAGAGAGAGTGAGAGAGAGAGAGAGAGAGAGAGAGAATATGGTCAATAGAGTTTCAATTGGTGAGACCATTGTGTTGCTGGCAGACTGAAAATCCCAGACCAACATTTACCTACTTACTTTAAGTGCATTCCCACACGAATTTAGACACATCATTTGAGAAGTATAAACTTTCCGGTCTTAAAGGTTGTTCAGAAACACACACACACACGCACACACACACACACACTCTCTCCTGACCTGAGAGGAACTTCAGACAGACACACAGCTGTGAGCTCACACCAACTCTGCTGAGAGTGCTCCAATCTGCTCAGTGAAAGGTCACGTCCCACCCCCAGACACCCAGCTTATTGCCCCGTCCGGAGACAAAGGTCGGCCTTGAA
Organism: Nansenia antarctica; assembly: GCF_963989245.1. NCBI lineage: Eukaryota > Metazoa > Chordata > Actinopteri > Argentiniformes > Microstomatidae > Nansenia > Nansenia antarctica. The sequence goes on along the minus strand of NC_137689.1, from coordinate 69,875,292 downwards.
TCACTCCCCACCGCCACGTAAAACTGCTGGGAAGAAAGCCGACATCTTGGGCAAATAATGGCCCTCTTATGGAGAGCTTGATGCTCGATATGCAGCATTAATCCTGTAGTCCATTATACTGTGTACAGAGACAGTTTAGGCTTGGTCTTGGCAACTCCTGGTTTTGATATGTTCTGGCTACTTTGCTGCTCAGGTCCTGAGAGACAGGACAGGTGGCCTTGCAGCACTAAGCTGTGTTGGAGGCTTTTAATGTGTTCCTGGAGGCTGTCTGGTGTTTACTGTATACTGTCTACTACTGTCTACCACTCACACACAGCTCCAGACAGGGCCAATCACACATCCCTGCAGGGTCAGGAGCTGCCTCCTTCGAAGAGCTTTTATGTTTGTTTTGGCATCAATAGACTGGCATAGTAGTTGTACACCACCACGGGATGTACTTTCTTTGTGTTATTATTATACTTATCAGGGATTGTGAAAGATATGTAGAAATCAGAACAATTCGTATTAGAACAACAGAAGTAGGATGTGAAAAGAGAGTGAGGGGTATTGTGATAACCCTCTCACTGAGGCTGGGGGGAATTGCACACAATAGCCAGTGACGGCACAAACCAGGAAGAATAGTCAGCCACTCCGGGCGTATTTATTTATTAACTGAAAGGCCACAGTGGGGATCTTCCCGCTCAAAAAAGGCCGCTTGCCGTTTGCTCAAACTCAAAAAGGATAAGGCGTAATTCCAACTCAGTTTCTTCCACAATGGGGGGTACGTCCGGTCAGCGTCTAGACCGCGCGCGCAGGGGGGGGGGTTCTCAGGGTACCTTTCCCCGCTCCGCCCGTTCCTCGACCTGGAAAACGGAACACAGTAGTTACTTTCACAGGACTCGGTTTACTTGTGCCGGAGTCCGGTTCTCACCCATAGCGTGGCCTGCCTCTGTCTTGGTCCTCTCCCCTGTCTGCTGGTTCCTGCCTCTGTCTCGGTCCTCTCCCCTGTCTGCTGGTTCCTGCCTCCTTTATGTGAGCCTCCCGTAAGGAGGCACAGGTGTCTCACATCGGATGATGAGTCGGTTCTCCCGTGGCCATCCGGGTGATTACCCGATGTGGGACAGCTGTGCGGTTGGGCAGTATCTCCCGTTTAGCACTCTGCCTCGGGGACCGGGTGCGCGCTGTCCATGGTGCTGAACCCCGGGCTTAGGGACAGCAGTGCGAAGGGATGTCACGATATGTAAAAAGAGAGTGATGGATGGATGTTGAACAGCTTAAAACAAGTCACTTGGGAGAGTTTTAATAACAACGATAGTAGAATATTCCAGACGAGAGTGACGTGTCGGGGTAGTAAAAGTGAATCATATGCTACGCAACTCAGCCTGCTCTGAAGCTGAAAGGGGTGGCTTGTTTAGGAAGAGTGGATACATATCATATAGGGGCGGCTGTGGCGCAGGAGGTAGAGCTGCCGTCTAATGCTCCCAGTGAGCGGGCCGGCACCTTGCACGGTAGCTTCTCATTCATGGTAGTGAATGAATGAGAGTGAGAGGCCGTGAATGAGAGGCCGTTGTAAAGCGTTTCAGCGTTTGTAAAGCGTGTAAAGCCGTTGTAAAGCGCTTTGGATGAAGGCACTATATAAGTGCAGTGAGTCCATTTACCATTTATATACATCACATCAACATGTAAAACCTCAGGATCTGGGGGTGGTGTAGGAGGGGAGAGTCAACATGCTTTCAAAATGTAATGACAGAAAAGTGTTTTTTCATCACCCAGTCGATGGCGGCCATTTCTTTTGACAGGGTATAAATCAACCTGAGCATTGAACAAATATACAGCTGTTCATCAGCGACCTTTAGAGACAGTTGTTTAAGTGACCTTTGCTGTATCACTGTGTGAGTCCTAAATATAGACATTGAAGCATTGTTCCAAAAAAATGAGAAATGCTTCACAATAATTGCCACCGTGCGTTTGCCTTCAAATGAGGAGTGTGCAATCAAACAAGATAAGAGATACCTCTCATAGTCCTGAGTGCTCCATTTGCACAGGGTTATTTAGTCTGGAGCCGTTGCATCGAGGACGGACAAAATAAACGATGTCAAACGAGGTCAAACTAGTATAGATACAAGCTTACTCCATCATTTTACACTTTAAAACTAATTCAAATCACGTTGACCTACAGTTTGAGGACAGACCTACCCTACAGTACACAACTACTGACTTGTACATCAAACACCGTTTACTATGTCATCCTCCTGTCACAGTGGACCGCGGCAGGAAAAGGTGTCCAGCTTGTTTGCCAGACAAAAGACTGATAGCAAAGTGGTGCCAAGTTGTTCTGACAGAAATGCGTGGCAGTGACAGTTTAGTATGCGGCAAACAGCCATTTGATTCGCTGCTTGCTCTGGCTCTTTCCATCGCTGTCGTCCTTGTGAATGACCCAGTGGTGAACAAAGTACAGTTTACAGCTCTCCGTAACTACTGGCACAGTGAAGCTTTTTTTTCTTCTTTTGACTCTTTACTCCAAAAGTGGATTTGAGATAAAACGGAGGTATTGAAATATGAGGCATGACGTATAGATTTTATCGGAGGGTTTGTGTGTATATGTTACGGTACATGTGGGAATACGGTACATGTGGGAAAACTAGGGTTAGGGTTAGGTGCTACGTCGACTTGGTACATGCTGGCATGTCTAACCCTACCCCTAACCCTACCCCTAACCCTAACCCTAACCCTAACCCTACCCCTAACCCTAACCTTAACCGTAGCACCCTAGCACCTAACCCTAACCCTAGTTTTCCCACATGTACCGTTATCCCACATGTACCGTAACATAATGGTGAACTTTCTTTGGAAATAACAACACTTTGTATGCATAGTTCCCCTGTTTCATGGCACCAAAAGTGTCAATATTGACTTGGTGTTACTGGTTAGTCAGGAGTGTGTGCAGGTGTAAGAGAGCGGTCAATGTCTACTATTGAATTGAGGCTTTGCATTTGCCTTTGTTTACTATTGGTGTCTGACAACATGAGGACCAAAGAGGTGTCACTGAAAGACAAGGACACCATTATGATGCTGAAAAAACAATAAATCAAAAGATCACAGGACGACATTTACATTTTTGGCATTTAGCAGACGCCTTTATCCAAAGTGACTTACAACAAATACATTTGGCTATGTAAGTAAGTGAATCATCTATCCACCAGTCATAGCAGGAAAAAGTAATCTATGCTCAGGCCTGGGGCCATTCGCAGTCGTCGTGCTGGAAGAATGATGTTTTTTCCTTTCTTTTATTATGACACCGGAGAAACTGTACAGGCGGGTAGAGGGTAAGTAGATGTCTCAGGAGGGACAGTTAAACTTTAGGCAGTTATTGCAAAGGACTGAAATTAATCCTTAATTAGCCCCGCGTAGCCCCCGAGCGCCATATTTCTAAATGGTAAAACCAATATGTACAAAAATATGGTAACCTCAAATTAAAAGCTGAGAATCTCTAACTTTAACCTCATAATAATTGTTTGATTTCAAATCCAAAGTATAGAGACAAAGGAAGAAAAAATGCTTCACTGTCCTAATAGTCGCAGAGAGCAATGCACTGTATTTCCGTCTTTACCATCACCCACCCCCCCTCCCCCCCCCCGCCACACACACACACACACACATCATATCTGAGCTAAATCTGTATGGATATTAGCTTTCTCATGGTCATAGGTCACTGTTCTCAACCACCACACTAGTCTCCACTATCACAGTTCCCTGGCTCACAGTCCTGGCTCCCCTGAGACACATAGGCTTGACTAGGGCGATTGTGAGGTGGCATGGGGGGGAAGGGGGGGGGGGGGGGTGTTGGGGTTGGAGGAGGAGGAGGAGGAGGGGGAGGAGGAGGGGGAGAGGGTAAAAAGGGAGATATGCCGGGGGGATCTGTTCGCGGACCTGACAAGGAGGCTCCCATGCCTGGGTGAAAGGCCCAGCTCCCATACAACAGACCCCATCCCCATCCCCCCCCCCCCCCCCCCCCCAGGGCAGTAGTGCTTACCCCACACAGGTGTCACCCAGGCACGCTAATTGCATCATCAAAGCCCAGGATGCTGGTTGACTGCGGCGTGTGGCGTGCGAGCCGTGGGGTGAAGGCCTGGCAGCGTCGAGGCGGGAACAAATTGATCTGACCTCTGGAGGGGAGACACCCGGCAGACACTTTGATGAATAAAAATCTATTCATGCGCCATGCTTTAATCCATTCTCCTCTCCCCCGAGACACACACACACACACAGGCACACACACACTGGCACGTACACACATACAAACACACACACACACACACACACACTGGCACGCACACACATACAAACAGGCACCCACACACGCACACACACACACACACACACACACACACTGGCACATAAGCTGGCACGCACGCACAGACACACACACACTGACACGCACACACATACTCACACACACAATGCAAATCGTATCTATTAATATGTATGAGCTGGGGAGAACACAACTTTGATGGAGAGCAGGGGTCTTGCCGCACAAAGTTGTGTGATGTCAAAACAAGTCAGGTCCGTTGTGGATAAGAATAGTCACAGATAAATTGGAGCAACCGCAAGCAATTTGATATGAATTTGCAATTGGAGAAGCACAAGCCTCATTATTATCTGCTATCTATGCAATTACGAAGACCATGTTGCCCCCCCCCCCCCCCCCCACGACACCCATCCCTTCCCCAGGTCATAAATTGCATTCATATAAATTGTATTCATCTGGATACATACAGCATACATATTAGACATTGTTCACAGAGATATGAACCCATAACTTAATAACGAAGCAGGTGAACTTTGATTTATGTGTGTGTGTGTGTGTGTGTGTGTGTGTGTGTGTGGGTGTGTGTGTGTGGGTGTGTGTGGGATTGGGGGGCCTTCAAACCGTAGATTGTAGACCGTTTGACTCTTACCAGTTGAGACACTACAGAGAAACAATTTCCATAAGGTCACCACACTAATCAAACTAATTGGCAACACCACCATAAAACTAATTGAGCGTGAATGCCAATCATGATGATGTCATATTTCAATGCGCGGTTGAAGTAAATCAATCAGACCTCGGCTGGCTGACAGGAGAGCTCGGTATTTAAACAGGTGAAATGTTTTAGGTTTCTTTCAGTCCTAAAATGCCACTGCCTGGGGCGCTGCTTAGGTGGCGTAGCGGGTTAAGCGCTGACCATGTGACCGCAGGGTCCCCGGTTCGATTCCGGCCAGGGACATATCCTGCATGTCATCCCTCCTCTCTCTCTCACCCATCCTTCCTGTCTAAATCCTCACTGTATCTGTCAAATAAAATGAAAAATATGAGTGGAACTGCCCTACTCAGTAAAAAATAACTTAAAAAAAAAAAAAGATGCCACTGCCTCCATGTCATTCAGGAGAGATATTTAACAGCCAGTTACTGTAGGTGGGTTGTTGTAGGTCTGCCTGCTATGCCTCTAAAGTGCCTGGTACACAGATAAAGATTTTCTAAATCTTAACAGATTTTTTATCTGAGAGAGACCCCACACAAGAAGATAAAAAATCATGGATTGAACAGTTTTGATCGTATTGTGTGTGGTGTGCTCCGATATTCCCAATACAGCACACCATATACATAAATATCTGTCCTACGACAGTCTAGACTAGAGTCTCGTCCCCCAAGCCAGAAATCTCGCGTGATCAGGGTAGTAGTAGTACCCTGACTGACCTGTACGAGGCAGCCATGTGCGACAGGGCAAATCAAGTTCCGAAGAACGAAAAGAAGAAGACGTGTCAGTCAGCTCGCTTCTTGATTGGCTACATTCCATTCCACGTCACAAACGGACTCGCGAGTTGTCAGTTTCGCCCACACACAAGAGGACTTTTGATCGTAAATATTGAACGCGTTTAATATTTACGATCGTCGGCCCCGACCATTTTCCGAGCTGATTGTGGGGAGAAATTGACTCTTAACACAGCTCACACCACAGGATCATCTTGTCGGATAATCTTTAGAGCCATCTGATAATCGGGCGTTTGCTGTCCTTGGTCGGAAGGGGGGAAATCGGGCCAAAATCGGCCAGATTATCTTCAGGTGTGTACCAGGCTTCAGCCTGTGACTGTGGTTATCACCCCTGGGAACAAGACAGGCAGCCGTGGAACTTGACTCCACAGTGCCACCTAAAGGGATGTGGCTGCCTTAACAACATTACCTGACATTTCTTATGAATGATTGCTTTCAGCCCTCTCTCTCTTTCTCTCTCTCTCTCTCTCTATCTCTAACATACACACACACACACACACACACACACACACACACACACAAACACACAAAGAAGCAAACAGTCTGGTATGAGTTTCTTATTCAGGACAGTGAGTTCCATCTTTCCTCCAAAACCCTGAGAGCCATTGCAGAGCGCACGTACTCTGAGCAGCAGTATCTAATCTCACCCAGCGACCAGAGGAGTACAACAGGTCTCCTTGGATTATCATTTTCAGGGATGTAGTATTTCTGTATGCATACTAATATAATAATATAATATATGCCATTTAGCTGCAGCTTTTATCCATATCCATGCATACATTTTTCAGTATAGAATTGACCCAGCAGGAATCGAACCCACAACCTAAGCATTGTTAGCGCTATGCTCTACCAACTCTTCCCAGACTGGACCCAAAGTTGTTGTCACTTGCAATCATAGACAATGCAACTGCTATTTACCCTCACCCTGAACTCTTGTCAAAACAACTGTCACGGTTCCATCTGGCCACCAGAGGGCAGCAGGGATCACAGATGTTCTTGATCCCAACTGATTAGGGGCGGCTCTGGCTCAGGAAGGTAGAACCGGCGTCTAATGATCGCAAGGTCGGCAGTTCGAACCCCGGTTTGGCCACGTATCGAGGTGTCCTTGAGCAAGGCACTGAACCCCGAATTGCTCCAGGGTCGCCGTCTATGGCGGACCCCTTGCCTAGAGCATAAAATAGAAAATTCCAACAATTGACTGACAACTTGATTGCATTGCACTTGCTCTTTTCGTCCTGGGGGGGTATTCCATCAACGTCGCTAAAGGACAATCCTGGATGTTTCCTTTAGTGAAGTTGATGGAATACCTCCCTGGTTTGTGTTATTCTCTATCTTTTCCTTGGTATCCTGCTGGATTGTTCAGTAAAGTGCAGAACAAAATGGGCCTTTCACTGCATTCTCTCATCTGGTCCTCTTAACTACACACACACCCTGCCCCTGCACACATTTAACACAAATAAAGTTTACCACCTTTAAAGTTTCCTGCGCATATCGTCACCGTAACCATCACCCTAAGGAAGATTGAGAGGTGACAAAGAAGCGATAATCATGTGAGAAAGTCTCTAGCTGAGCTGTGATAACAGGAGGGTGTTTCAGCCTGTATGTGTGCCCTTATGTCTCCACAGAAAATGCTGTGAACACCGAGAAGCTGTTACATTTCAAATGTCCGCACGTGTTCTGCCCTGAGGGCGCGCTCGCAGTTTCTGACTCTCTCCAGAGCTTTGAATCTCTCCAGAACGTGAACGTTACAGTTTCTACTGTTGAATACATAACACCACAGCGCCACTCGGTGGTGAACAATATTATTGCAGTCTTCAAATAAAAACAGGATACTTTCATTCGGCCATGTTATTTTATTATCAATTCAACCATATTTTTTGTTAAAGATTCAAGACAAGACATAGGAGGTGTATAGCCCGTGTACGTTTCATCTGATGTGTTGTGTTGTCATGAGCAACAATAACATCGGCTCCTTGTACACGTTAAGTATTTACATAGTCATTTTCTTTGCTTCAAAAATGAACATGTTTACACTGTTAGGCACATTTGTATGTAGTATTATCTTCTCAAACAGATGCTGGTCAATGAGTCAATGGTATAGTGTGTTGTCTTGTGGTTATAAATCCTATGAACAAAACTCTGCGGTATAAAGTCGTGTGAATGATAACATGTTAAGATGATAAGTCATGTTATGTTATAATCATGTTATACACAAAATGCTTTCACAGAGGAAATGTGGATTTATCTGCTGATTTTGTGGGCGAAACATTTCTAAAACTGTTCCAAAAAATATATAGCAGTCTAGAGATATGTGACCATTTGGAGATACTTTTTTCCATAACATATACAATACATTACAATGCAATAGTCTTCAAATTTCATGATACTAATATACATAATTCATCTTCACTCTTGGGAACAATATAGCATGAGAAACTCAACAACAGTTACTTGGAAAGCAGCTGTTAACCTTTTGTCTGACATCAATTTATGGATTCTTAGTGAAAATCCTTGACAACAGGATTGGGGTTGTAGGTGACAGATAGGAGGCTTTACCTTCTCTGCTGGCTCTCTGATGGGAACGGGCTGACAGGTCACGGAAATGACTCACAAACCACCAGGGTAAAGCACAAGTCCTCAAACACTCTCCAAGCACAACCACCTACAACCGTCTGTCACGATGCTCGGTGTGGGTGTGTGTGTGTGTGTGTGTGTGCGTGTGTGTGTGTGTGTGTGTGCGTGTGTGTGTGTGTGTGTGTGTGTGTGTGTGTGTGCGTGCGTGCGTGCATGCGTGCTTCTGTGCGCGTGTGTGTGTGTGTGTGTGTGTGTGTGTGTGTGTGCGTACGCCTGTGTGTGTGTGTGTGTGTGTGTGTGTATGTGTGTGTGTGTGTGTGTGTGTGTGTGTGCCCGTGCCTCTGTGCATGTGTGTGTGTGTGTGTGTGTGTGTGTGTGTGTGTATGTGTGTGTGTGTGTGTGTGTGTGTGTGCCCGTGCCTCTGTGCATGTGTGTGCCCGTGCCTCTGTGCATGTGTGTGTGTGCATGCCTCTGTGCATGTATGTGTGTGCATGCCTCTGTGCATGTGTGTGTGTGTGTGTGTGTGTGTGTGTGTGTGTGTGTGTGCGTGCGTCGTCTTCCCATTCCAGAGACAGGGGGGGTAACAGTAGAACACAGTGCTATCTAACAATTCCTTTCCTTCCCATTGGCCACTTTGTTTGGAAATAGAATAGTTCTGAAGGGTCACAATCAAATACAACACATCATGAGCGTTCCATCTTGGGCTTCCTTTTTTAGAACCAATATGTTACACATGGACATCTATACATGCATTCAAGCAGTCAAATACTTTATATACTTGTCATATATCTCTTCAGGAGTCTGAACAAAAGGCAAGAGCCCATATTATGCTGTGGAGTTGCACAACATACTCATCCATTAGCAACATGGTCGTAGTCGTCATCATGGGACATAACATTGGTTTCAAAACCCTAACCTGTAGGGGTACAGGACTAACCCTAAACTATGTACATATAAAATATGAATTATGAACATTTACACAGTGTGACAACCTTACAGAAAAGATGATACTTTATGTACAATGATAATGTGCAACACATGAATCTTCACATAATATGGTGTCTTTGCTTTCTCTTGATCTATATACGTTTTCAAACCGTGGGTTTGTTTGTTTGTTTGACTCTAGGGGGGTGCGACAACTATTTGAGCTGAAATATGTTTTGTGGATGATGGCGAAACCACGTTAAAATCAGACTTGAAAATCAATCGTTTCAAAGCTGAGGTAGCTAGTGGGACATGTATCATAATGTGATGATAACCACGACTGAAAGTCATGATTTTTGTTCTCACTCAAATAAGAAAAGGAAACCTCACTTTGAGAATCCACCCCAACAATATGCTTAGGGGGTATACTTAAAAGAGAATAAAAAAAATCCTCCCCAAAAAATTACAAAAAAGAAAAAAAACAGTAAAAACATGTCTCCTAATTAAATACAATACTATTATTAACAGAGTAGCCTTGACACTTGAGTCAAACATCTTGCAGAATGTTAACCATGACATTATGGATATAAATAATAAAAGACATCGTAATACTTTATATAAATGATATACTTCAAGATAAAAACCCTTTTTTAGTAACAATCAAGATTTTCGCAGACCAATCAGAAGCAGTACTGCATAAAACCAAAACACTCAGTAAACCTCTATGGCATCATCACCCCACACACCCCGCCTCATACTGCCTATGTTGCCTATGCATGAGGCCACATCCAGTGGTAGTAGAAGTAGAAATAATCCTCTTCCCGCTAAAAGTACAGTGCTGTAGCTGCCTTGTCCTCTGACCAGGCAGGTACCATGGTTACGGTACCAGAGCCCCCTTCCTTGCGAAGCTCGAGTCAACAACGATGTCACAAAGGAGACCAGAATCTCGACCTCCTTATGGAGGCCATCGCCCTCATCCTTAAAGACAACAATACCTGCTGCTCTCCGACTATGAGTGAGAAGGCCTGTTAACAGCGTCCCCCTTGTAAATCCAAGACTTGGCATGTTGTCTGTTTTATTATAATGTGATTTTCTTTCTGGCTATTCATATAACATAGAGCACCTCTATGATCAGTACAAAGTAAATACGTGTTGTTGACTGTTGGTACAGATCTCTTTGCACTTTTCTCTTTTTTCACTTCATGCCTCTTTTCCGTCCCAACCCCAGAGGTACCATTCGGGTTGTTGTTCCAACACATAAATCTGAGCAGCTGAGTTGAAATATGTGCACAACGATACGCAAACGTCTCTCTCTCTTCTGCCTCCCAAATATAATTTGTTAAACACAATAACACCTTCCTCTGCCTTAACTATCCCTTAAGACTCTTAAAGCATACCCAGGTCCAGAGTCCTACATGTGGGAAAAAAAGCCAAGGGTGACCAACCATCCCCTAAAAGATCATCATCACAACATCACAAACAGCATATCAAATCATCCAAAATAAATACTAGCCTCTAAGGGGGACAGGGGGGCGGGGGGGGGGGGGTTAGGGGGACAGGGGCAGGGAATGGTTGTGCAGTGCAGAGGAGCACACAGTACTGAGGTTAGGCCCCTGTCTCACCCCCCAATCTCCTCCATCTCTTCTCCTCTCGGGGGGCGTGGGGTTGCCGCAGCCGGATACGATACGGACGCCGTCCCTCCCCCCTCCTCCAGTCACACGATGCTGTCCTGCAGCAGAGGCTCAAAGTCACCGTCGCTCAGCGGCGCCGGAGCGTCCTCCTCGCCGCCCGGCAGGGGCGTGTTGATGTGAACGCCGGCCATGGTGACGGCGCCCGCGGCGTCCTTGTCCTCTGCGGAGGCCGTGGGGGCGCCGGGCGCCAGGGCCTCGGGGATGAACAAGGCCACGATGAACGCCACGATCACCGAGCAGGAGCCCATGAGGAAGGGAGGACCCGGGATGAGAGACCTCTGCAAGGAGAGACGCAAACGGGATTAGCGGGATAGTGGTGGTGGGCTAGTGGATGGTGATGGCTGGACTGGTGATCAGTCAGAAGGTCATGAGTGAAAATCCCACCTGGGAACACCACCGCTAGTGTGCCCTTGAGTAAGGCACTTAGCCCTGAGTTAGTCCAGGCTCGCAGGGCCTTACCATACCCCCAAATCCATCTGTAATCCTGAGTGATATGAGGCATTTGTGTCGAATATTATTACCGTATATATAAAATATTGCAATATTAATCTTAAACATACTTTAGACTTTGCCCACTCTCAGTCAATATGTTTTTCTCTCTGACTTGTGATATGTTATTTGAGCTGGACCATGGCCAGATTTAGACTATGGCTACTAGTGGACCATTCTCAAGTTGTGCGTATCTGCCTGCAACCTGTAACTTGAGTTGGCAACTAGCCAACTATACTTAGACTGGACCAGAGTCAGGTAACTGGGTTACCCTGGCAATCAACTCCTTCAGGGACATGGGCAAAGTTAGAATGTGCATGGTTGGGGCATCCTCCATTTGGTCAAGTAGACTGAACAGAGCCTTGTCAATGTTGTTATGATTCGTGATAGACAGGTGCCTGCTTGACCATCAATATTCTGCCTATAAAGTGAGGCTGCTTGTGACCTATGAGTCGTTCGTTCTCTTGCTGTGAGAGAACTTACCCAGCACTGAATGGAATAAACCTTTCTTCAATTGTCTACCTATGAGCAAGAATCTTTAATTACTTTGATTGACTATCGATCTCGGTCACCACCCATCAAACACTGTTTATCACTGAGTAATAAACATAAGGTCCTATTCTTAGAGCCAACCGTGGGTTCTCAGGGCGTACTCTCTAGGCACGACTGAGTTGGTACGGCATACAGGGCACAGAGAAATACAGGATTATACTGCCTGCCTAGATGAGATATCTACAGGAGAGACACCGATTAATATGAATACAAGTTGGCTTGCCGTTGAATGACGCTGTTGTGTTATTGGAGCTGGTGTGTGTTTCAACTCAGTAGGGGGATGTATAGGTGTGTGTGTGTTTTACCTCAGTAGGGGTGTATAGGCGTGTGTGTTTTTTTTTTTTTTTTTTACCTCAGTAGGGGGGTGTATAGATGTGTGTGTGTGTGTGTGTGTGTTTTACCTCAGTAGGGGTGTATAGGTGGGTGTGTGTGTGTGTGTGTGTGTGTGTTTTACCTCAGTAGGGGGTTGTATAGGTATGGGGTCGATGGCGAACTCCCCGGGGATGGGATCGATGGTGTTCAGCTCCACGTTGAACATGAAGAAGATCAAGCCGTAGAGCGCGGGGCCCAGTCCGTTACACAAGCCCCGGATCCCTGTGATCATCCCCTGGACCAGACCTAGCGGACGGACGGAGGGGACGGAGGGACAAACATCAGCATCATCACATTACTGCTAAAGCCAAAGCCACAATTCAATATCAGAACCACCACAAGACATTATGTCTGCCATGAAACACATTAGCACACGTTCATAACCCCATATCGATTGCCTTTGTAAGAGGGCACCGGGGGGGAGGGGGGAGATGGGAGTGGGGTGAGTGTGGGAGGAGGAGAGGTGGGACTGCCGGGAACAGGGAATGGATGGATTACAGCAGAGAGGAGTGAGAGGTTTCTTACCCTGCTTGTCTGGGTCGGCGCTGTGGGACACCAGGGCGCTCACTGCAGGGAAGGTGATACTGGACATGGCTGCCACGGCACCCGCCGCCCAGATCATCCTGACCAACACAGACAGGCAGGAGACGTCACATACAGAGACCCACTACACACAGTTCAGCGCTATTGAGCAGTGAGCACGCTCAGTGCCCTTTGATCAGACCCATCATAGCCACTTCCTCTTCACTTACTGCCAAAGGATTCCGGAACACTCACCACCTAGAGTGCTTTTATGTGGTATTTACCTAGCAACAACACTTTTGATGCTTTTTTCTGTGAATAAAGTCACCCTTGCCACTCTACGATGTTGACGGTTTGGGTGACTCTATTCCCCCTCGGCACGAAACGAGTCAAACCCTTTTCTGACTGCTCACTGAGAGACAGCCTGTGTTCCAACCAGGGTTTCCGTTAGAAAAAATTGCCGCCGGACATCGTGTCCGGGAAGATTTCGATTTACCGGACAAACGTGATATATTCCGGTCATATTAAAATATAATTTAAAAAAAATATGCCATTTAATGTCTATTTCTCATCCGATACGATTAGATGCGAGCTATATAATATATAATAATATAACATGATTCGCATGCGCGCTATATGTCCAGCGCTGAACGGGCGCCTCTGGGAACTGAACAGACAGCATCGATCAATGAACGGACTCCACATTACGTTAACTGAAGTTTGTTAAATTGTTTGGGATTAATGTGAGTTTTCTATTTTCTCTTTCCAGTTTTACCCTTTTTTTATCAATAAAACAACGTCATTTCTATAACCAGGTCTCGCTGGTTGGGAAGGCATTTCGTTTAGCTGATATGTTACGCAACCGAACAGCTTCGGGAAAACGAGTAGCAGCGCACATAATAGTGAGCAAATACTGACTTCCACTTTTAGTCCTAGGCAAAGGTCCAACACAATCAATTATTACACGTTCAAATGGCTCCCCTATAGCAGGAATGGGATGCAATGGTGCGGGTGGAATGGATTGATTAGGCTTACCCGCCATCTGACAAGTATGGCAACAGCGGCAGTGCTTGGCAACATCCGCCTTCAGTCCGGGCCAAAAGAAATGTTTCAATATCAGCTGATAAGTTTTAGTTATACCTAAATGTCCTGACCACTGGCTCTCATGTGCTACAGATAACACCTGTTGTCTATAACCCACAGGCACAACCACTTGTTTTACAGTATTCCACTCACAACCATTTGCATTAGGAGGAGACCATTTACACATTAATATCCCATCGTTAAGGAAATAAACTACGTTGCCCCCTATTTCAGATTCCTCACTAGCTGCATGTAAAAAACATTTGTTTAATGACTGATCAGCTACTTGAGCGACACGCAATCGCTCGCCGGTTACCGGGAGAGATAGGCTGTCAGCGGATGGTATGGTAGGACTCGGGGAGGATGGTAACTCTACCACTTTCTCCCTGGGAGAAGCTGAAACAATCGGGTTCTCATCCCTTTCAGAAAAGGCTTGCATAATCACACTATCACAGAGAGAAACATCGCTATCCTCCTCTCTGCCTCGACTCGATTGTGCACGAGTTATAGCGCACACCGGAAACAACCGCTGTTTCGCATAGGCAGCCTACACATTAGGAGACATCATCATGCCGGTGTCAAATCATATCATAATAAAAGAAATACATAGCCTATATATTCGTCTTTTTTAAAATAGAAGGAATCAGAATGTGAACTTTAGCGAATTGTATTCAAATTGTGCTTAGAGGGAATTATTTTCACCGGACATTAATGTCCGACGAGTTTTCAATTTGTCGGACTTCAACAACTTTTACCGGACAAAGACCGGTAATTACCGGTTAACGGAAACCCTGGTTCCAACATCCACGCTAGCACGTCACCTAGCATGCATGGCTAACACATCCAGTGTGGTATGCTAGTGGCCAGTGGTTGGTTGGTTGGTTGGTTCTCAGCGACCCCCTCCCCCCCCCCGTGGAGAGAGAGGTGAACGGGGACTCACCAGGGTTCTGATCCGAAGCCATAGCAGGCCAGCTGGAGGATCTGGAAGCCCAAGCCCAGGAGAACTGTGTTCTTGTTTCCTATGGTCCTCATCAGGAGAGTGAGGATCAGTGTCTGCCAGAACAGAGAGAGAGAAGATTCACATTTCCTTTTCACACTGTGTAAAGAAAGACATTGATATTCTTCCTCTAAAACTTGAGCTTATGCCGGAAGATAGTCATCTGAAAAAAGACAAATGTTAACTTGATTAAAAAAGGATTGTTCACTAAGAGACTTGGCGGTGTCCTCAAAGACACATTATACAACGGTTTGATCCGAATAAGTATTGCGATTGGCCGAGAGGCGTTCGACGCCTTTTCCCTGTTTTCCATAGTGACAATATCCAGTAATATCCCTGCGCAAACACTCAAATTACCAAGAATTGTTTACCATGTTATCTTGACAACAGCGGTCGTTTTGAGAACTATATTTCCGAGCACAGGGCGGAAACCACCACAATCTATCACAAAGTAAACAAGGCATTGTTTCCCTGTCACAAATTGTCTGTTTTGTTTTGGAACCGTTGTATAAAAGGAATAAGTCACAGCTGGGCAGTGTTGTTAGGCCAGACTAGAAGGTCACAGAGAAGAAGGTGTCAGGTACCTGCGCTATGATGGACAGGATCCCCACCACTCCGATGAACACTGCGATGGTTGTCGATGAAAAGTTGATGATCTGTGGGGGCGATAGAGAGAGACACACATTATGTAGCATCACTCTTTAGTGCTACCACCATGTACCGGTTCCACAAACGTATACCTCGCTTTGAAAACGGTTCTATACTAAGAATATTTGAAATTAAAATGTTTATCCTAAACGCCTGATGCAGCATTTTACTTTGAGCTGTGCGGAATATATATATTCTATATCTTAGAAGTGTAATTTGTCTATATGCTCACGGGGCGTGCATGGGGTAGCACGCTCTGCATGCATAGTGGACGCGTGGCTGGGAAAGACGACGCTAAACAGTCGCACACACACACACAGCGTTGACGAGAAGGAAAGGGAAGGATGGAAGCCGCGAGTGTTGACGCCGGCCGTCCCCAGCTTGTTGATAAAAGGAATGCCAGAAGTGACATCTGGTGTTACTTTGCTTACAGAGCCAACGGTGACGGCGAGCCGACCGAAATCACAAAGCCTGTTTGTAAAAGATGTTTACAAGGCCACGCAGTCAGACAACAACACAGCACATTTATCCAAGCATCTTTCCAATAGAAAGCAAAGCATCCTGAGCCAAAAATCCAAATCACAACAAGTCAGTAAATAATAGCTCTGATAGCTTAAGGATTGGGAAAATAAGAATTTCCATGTTCTGGTTATTTAATAGGATATTATTTACTTTGCTTGACGTTGTTTTGGTTGCCGTGGTATCGATTATTATTAAGAATTTGATTGTGATATTTAAGCTGGTATCGGTATCAATCAAGGTCAAGGTGTCGTGACAACGCTATTACTCTCTCTTTCTGCTCCAAGGGTGGGAGGCTCAATGACCAGCACATTGCTGAGCTCAATGGAAAGTGAGCTGCCAAAGTCGATCTGGCAGTAACACACGCAGAGCAGGTGCCTCTGATACCTTTATCGTCATAGTAACCTACTACAATAAAACTGGATATGTAAACAACACCATTATGCGGAAATAACTACTCTTCCCCCGCCGGTGTTTACCATGAGATGAGTTAAATACAGAGAAGTTGGGTTATCACTTTACTCGGAGCATACAGTTCTAATGTGTTCATAGCGCTGGCATTAAAATACATCATATTATGCTTAGAATGAGTTATAAGGTGTACGGTTATATATGTATGTGTGTGCATACTGTGTCAGCAGGAGATGTTTACCTGTCTTAGGTAGAGGAAGAAGCTGGAGTACTGTCCGGCCTCCGGGAGATAGGACAGGAACACCGTTATACAGATGAGCAGGATGGTCGGATCCTTCCCCACTTTTCTCATGGACTGAACACAGAAGAGAGTCAATACAGACAAAATGGCCGCCGGACAGTACAATATTAACACTGTCAGTCAGACGTTGGTGAAGACATTATCATCACCTTTACTGTACTGTACTGTACAATATTAACACTGTCAGTCAGACACTGTCAGTACAGTCAGTACTGTACATTGACATTCTGATACAGATCACCCCATACAGAGGGAATCGATCACATGTGAGGTAGCCCTCCTGCTTATGTAGAGTACATGTATGCAAGACTAACCCCATTCACTTACTAGTTTCAGTTTTATTACATCATGTAAGTGAACTGAAACACAGCACTTTGCTGAGAAGACCTGAGGGAAACCAGTAGCTGTTCATAACGACCTGAGAGACACCAGTAGCTGTTTATAACAACCTGAGAGACACCAGTAGCTGTTTAGAGCGACCTGAGAGAAACCAGTAGCTGTTTATAACAACCTGAGAGACACCAGTAGCTGTTTATAACCTCCTGAGAGACACCAGTAGCTGTTTATAACAACCTGAGAGACACCAGTAGCTGTTTATAACAACCTGAGAGAAACCAGTAGCTGTTTATAACAACCTGAGAGAAACCAGTAGCTGTTTATAACAACCTGAGAGACACCAGTAGCTGTTCATAACGACCTGAGGGAAACCACCACTGTTTGTTCTAGGGACATCAGAAGCGGGCGGTCTGGACTCACAGAGAAGGGGTCGGCCTGCTCCCAGGAGATGGGCGCCCCCCAGGTGTTGAGCCTCATCTTCTCCGGCAGCGACTCCGGCACGGCCAGCAGGATGAAGCAGATGTCGGCCAGGGCGATGAGCGTGGCCACCAGCACCACCAGGTTGTCGCCGTAGCACGCCGACAGGTACGCCCCGATGGCCGGGCTTGTCACCAGGCTGGCAGCGAACGTGGCCGACACCTGGATCAAATCAAACATTGCAGGTGAGTTATATTATTATTAAATAATAATTATAATAATAATAACAATAATAATAATAATACATTAGACTTATATAGCGCTTTTCTAGACACTCAAAGACTCTTGACAAACTGAAAAGATTGAGTAGTAAAGTTAAAAAGAAACAAAAATAAATAAATAAAAGAAAGTATAGGGGTCTAATTAATGTTTAGATGACTAAATGTAAATCTAAGTGTCTTTGTAGGACAATCTACTCTGTTATCACTTTAATGTGATAGTGATATAGTGAACTATATAGTGAACTGTGTCACTAGTGATGAAGTGAAATATTTAATTAATCTAGCTCCAACAACAGTCAATACATCAATAAGTCAATAAATCCGATACCATATACCGGTAATAAGATTAGAGTAATAAAGCAATAAGTAATAATAAAGCATTGACAGTGGTAGTTCAAAAGTAGTGCAAAAGGCTGCAGTGTAGTAGTACCTAGCGACCACAGGAGAGAGTACTGTAGCCTACCACATGCTGACTTACAGGTAATTAAGAATTTATAATAAGCAACTTCAACTCACTAATGAGTGTGTGCCTGAATGGGAATTTGCAGCAGTGTTGGGCGGTTTGCGTACTGTAGCAAACTGTGGCCTTTGCTACAGTGACCCCTACAGTAGGTCAGGGATACTGTTACCTGTGGTTCCCACTTACGCTTTACAAATGGACCATAAATGTCATGGTGTATTCTCCATCAAGATGTGATAAATACAAACACTGTGACGGTGCAACTCGATAGCCACACAGAGCACGCCACGAACCCCAGGCGCCCGTTCTGACACACCAGCATGAGGGTTAAAACCGTCGTGTGAGAGACTCGCTCGCAGGAAACACGAGAAGACCTCCACACAACGCAGCCACGTTACATAAGACTCGTATAGAATTTCACAACTCGATCTGCAACCGCAGAAGCATCACACTGAACGACAGCACGCTGCCCCCCACTTCTCTACCCCGGCAGGACGATCGGCTCAATGAGATGTGTCTTCATTAGATTTCGAAAATTGCTTTACCGCGGCCTGGGGTGGTCCAGTGGTCTAGCACCGCGGCCTACAGTGCACACATATGCCCCTGTCAGCATGGGTTAGAATCCGGCCCGTGGCCTGCTGATTAAACCCTCTCCTGCTTACTTTCCTGCCTTTCTTCGCTGTCTCCATGCAATGAAAAATATAAGAGTGGGACTGCTGCATTTAATGAAAAAAAACACATACTTTTTTTGAATAAATGAAGAGCTTTACCAGTCCATACGCTGTGCTCCTCTCATGCTCCTCGGTGACATCGGCGACATAAGCGAAGATGACGGAGAAGGTGACGGAGAACGCCCCTGACATGGAGATGGCGGCAAAGTACCACCTGAGAGAGGGAACACCATGTCAGTTAGAACACAATGTCAGTTAGACTCTACTCAACACCACCTGAGGGATGGAACACGATGTCAGTTAGACTCTACTCAACAGCACAGGCCCGAACCAAACAGATGTTTTATACAGTCTGTCGAACAAATGAGCCGAACAAGCTCATAAAGAATCTGAGGAATGTGAATCATAACTGGGAGATGAATAAGAACCATTCTGTGTGGATCCGTTTGTTTACCAACTCAAAATGGTACTGACATGACCAAATGAATAGACCTAAACGAATGGTGGTATCTACATATAAACTATGTATGGGTAGGATAACAATATATTTTCTTAAAAAGAAAAACACTTTGAATGTGAACGTTGTTACGTTGTTAGCCTCCGATGAAATACTCTATGAAATGAATCTGTGCGGTCGTGGTTGTAAGCCAGAAGAGAGGTGAGGTCTTACCAGGGGCTGAGTCTCATGAGCGGAATGGGGGCACAGGTGAAGAACACAGTGACCAATAGGAAGGAGCGTCTTCCCCACACGTCTGACAAGGCACCAATCAGAGGGGCACTCATGAAGGAGAGCAATCCCTGGAGAGAAGGAAGGGTGGAACCTGGGTTAACAACATCACGTACAGGCCGAGGCCGATCGACCTAATGAGAAGCTTCATTGATCTTTAGCGGGAAAATAAGTCGGCTTCATTATTTCAAGTAGCTAGCACTAAAAACGGTTGCCCCATAGTAATTGCTTTGTAATGACGTGTAATGGAGGTTTTTTCCCCGAGATCCTTAGTTAGTTCACAAGTGAAAATACGTGCGAAAGTTAGAGCAAAAGCGAATGTGTTTCTCTCTTACCTTCACCCCTTGAATGAGGCCATTCATCAGGAATGTGTGCTGTGGAAATGTTTCATGTAGAACCTGCGAACGACCACAGAAACCACAAACACGTGTTCAACAGAGAGGTTGCCCACAAACTGAAACAGACACACAGCTGTGCTTAACAAGCCATTTAATTTACCAGGGAACCTGCCCCCCCCTAAAAAACAGAAACCAAAACACAACAAGGCATCATTCCATGACGGCGGGATAGAAGAGAAAAAAAAGCTAATGAAGATAGATGGAAGAGAGGAAGATAACCAATGATAGATGACGATTAACTCTGACTAAAGACTGACAGAAACAGTGAACCACAGAGGCTTACAAAACACACAAGAGAGACAGATGGACAGACACAGAGAGACAGACAGACACACACACACACGGACAGTTAGACAAAACGGGCCAGGTGGAACTCACTGTCAGCATCGGAGTGGTGAGGAGGCCCCAGGCGAAGAACTCCAGGAAGATGACCACCACGGCATGGTAGACGCTGGGGCGACCAATGCCCTGCTGAGGCTGCAACAGAGGGCGGCCATGTTAAACACATCCACCACCATAACAGAGTTTAGCCATGTTAAACACATCCTCCACCATAACAGAGGGCAGCCATGTTAAACACATGCTCCACCATAACAGAGGGCGGCCATGTTAAACACATCCTCCACCATAACAGAGGGCGGCCATGTTAAACACATCCTCCACCATAACAGAGGGCGGCCATGTTAAACACATCCTCCACCATAACAGAGGGCGGCCATGTTAAACACATCCTCCACCATAACAGAGGGCGGCCATGTTAAACACATCCACCACCATAACAGAGGATGTTAAACACATCCTCCACCATAACAGAGGGCATCCATGTTAAACACATCCTCCACCATAACAGAGGGCGGCCATGTTAAACAGATCCACCACCATAACAGAGGCCGGCCATGTTTAACACATCCACCACCATAACAGAGGGCGGCCATGTTAAACAGATCCACCACCATAACAGAGGGCGGCCATGTTTAACACATCCACCACCATAACAGAGGGCAGCCATGTTAAACAGATCCACCACCTAAGGTGCCTACCACTGCCGTTGTGCCCTTGAGCAAAACTGCTCCAGGGGCACCGAAGATGAGGGGCGCCTGGGGGTCTACACGTGTGTGCAGTGCATGTGTGTTGCCTCAAAAACGTGATTGATTGATTGATGATTGATTGGCAAATGAAACCTAAAACATCAGTGTTGTCTCAACCAGTACATTACACTGCATAAATATCGTCATCAAATCTAAATGAAAATCCTTAGGAATGAGTCATGGGAGCATGACTCATTCCTAAGGATTTTCATTTTGATTTGATGACGATATTTGATGACGATTTGATGACAACAGCATCTCTTTGGAGGGGAGTCATTTCCTTTGTGTTCCTCCTGTGTGTGAGGACCTCCAGTGACCTCCAGTGTCCTAAAACAGTCAGTCAGTTGGGGAAGGCATAGATGAGCGCCCCTGTAATCTCTAAGGCCTTTGGCCTCTCGTCTAGTTTTGTCACTCCCGTTATCTTTGTTTCTTTGTTTAGTTTTTCTGTTCTGTCTGTCTATGAAATCTGTAAAGCATCCTTGGGTCTGAGAAAGGCGCTATATAAATCCAAGATATTATTATTATTATTATTATTATTATTATTATTATTATTATTATTAAATGTAAAAAAGCGTCTGCTGAATGGTGAAAATGTCAAATGTAAATGCCTCGCTACTGCACTTCCCAGCACACTGTGATCCAGCACTGCAGTTTGGGATATGGGTTACGTAAGATGGGCCTCCTACTTACAGTGCACACATCCTCAAGAATGTGTGTGTGTGTGTGTGTGTGTGTGTGTGTGTGTGTGTGTGTGTGTGTGTGTGTGTGTGTGTGTGTTTTACGCATGGAGATTATCTAGAAACAATGGTACATTTGTATATTGAATTATCAGTCATTATCGAGTAAT
The DNA here is from genome assembly GCF_963989245.1 of Nansenia antarctica. NCBI lineage: Eukaryota > Metazoa > Chordata > Actinopteri > Argentiniformes > Microstomatidae > Nansenia > Nansenia antarctica. Next base: position 69,853,193 of record NC_137689.1, on the reverse strand, counting down.
TTCTGTAGGCTACTGTAAAATAAAGTGCAACCAAAATGTACAGGTGTTTTCATGCAGGTGTTTTCATGCAGGACACTTTGCTCTTAAAAGGTAATAGCAGGGTCTGACACATTGTCTCTTCCTGTGACTGCAGAGCCTAAGTAGGTGGAGGGTGAGAGGTATGCAACTCTTTCCCTAAATTTAGAAAATCTAATGACATTATTCTGCAGGAATCTTTACACTCTAAGGAAAGAAGGTTCAACCTAGAACCAAAGAGGCTTTTTTTGTCCGTCCCTGTGGACAAACCCTTTCATGTAGACTCTGAGATATGACATCTTATCAAAACGAGTAGAGACCTTCAAAAAGCAAAGATGCAACACTACAGAATGGAACGTGCTGGGGGTTGATTGTGATTGGCGCATGCGCTACGCCATCTGACGTCGGAGGGCAGAGCTCTTCAACATCTAAGATGATAGTTGCTCTGTGCATTTTAGATTAGATTAGATTCAACTTTATACTTTATAAGTACTATACAACGAAATGCAGTTTAGCATCTAACCAAAAGTGCAAATAGTGATATAAGAACATTATATAAATAAAACAAGAATGATAGTGGTAATTATGCAATACACAGTATGTGCAGAAGTAGTACTGTAACATCAGTTTAGTTTAGAGGTATACAGTTATGAGATGTGTCATGAGTCATGATACTCAAACCCCAGAGTCTACATAAAGAACCCTGTAGGGACCTACATAGAACCCAAAAGACTTCCAAAAGGCTTATTACACAAGAACAGCTGAATACTGGGGCTCTATCTAAGTACAGTACATTGACGTGTGTAGTTCAGGCAAAACGAATGGGAACCTTCCCTCTAAACATGTTAGAATTGATTGAGGATATTGTAGGTGTGTGAAGTCGTATACATTAATAAAAATAAAAGTGCATTATCACAGAGCAAGAGCTATAATTTATTGTGGCCCCTACATTTATAGATACAGGTGTGTAAGGACTATAGTCCAACAGTAGATTCAGGATTCCTGACAGCTTGCTATTAAAGGTGGCATATTAAAGTGTGCACTAGGTGGTATATTAAAGTGTACACTAGGTGGTATATTAAAGTGTGCACTAGGTGGTATATTAAAGTGTTACACTAGGTGGTATATTAAAGTGTGCACTAGGTGGTATATTAAAGTGTACACTAGGTGGTATATTAAAGTGTACACTAGGTGGTATATTAAAGTGTTACACTAGGTGGTATATTAAAGTGTGCACTAGGTGGTATATTAAAGTGTTACACTAGGTGGTATATTAAAGTGTACACTAGGTGGTATATTAAAGTGTTACACTAGGTGGTATATTAAAATGTTACACTAGGTGGTATATTAAAGTGTGCACTAGGTGGTATATTAAAGTGTACACTAGGTGGTATATTAAAGTGTGCACTAGGTGGTAAAGTGTGCAATAGGTGGTATATTAAAATGTTACACTAGGTGGTATATTAAAGTGTGCACTAGGTGGTATATTAAAGTGTGCAATAGGTGGTATATTTAAGTGTTGGAAAACAGAAATTGAGTTCATGCCTGTGTTGTTCTCACCCATTCCACACACATCATAGCCAAGATAGAAAACGGGATATGGATTATATTATATAGATAATGATATAGATATTATTTAGATATATCTAACTCATAAAATGTCAATATAAATTGTGCATTTGAAAAATGATGAGCGTTATCATCCAGCCAGTAGCCTATCCATGCAGGATTATGGTGGTTACCATGCAAACGGATCGCATTCAGCGGCAGCTGAGGGATGTTATGCAACATCCATAACGGCAACAGCGTTACAATATTACACAGGCTTCACTAAGCTCCTCAGCAGACAGGCCCTCTGTAGCTCTACCGCTGAATACCTTACATCCTTCTACTAACTGAAACCACTCACTCAGACTCTAAGGCTAATCGTCATTGTTAATCTAGATAGATGTATCGACATTTCCAAGCCGCTCGTCAATAAGAGCGCTTTTTGCGCACCGAGCGTGTTTACGCGTTAAACGGCCTTCAAGATCTGTCAACCCCGAGCGACGCTCCAGTAATGTGCGCTTCTTAATCTTATGCCACCTCGGCTGATGCCACCACCGTGTTTACCCGATCCTTTAGGCGACATTGCGGTCGTATAACGGGTAACACCTGTCATTATAACACTTGATTCATTCACATTACCGTGGGCCCATCCTTCATGATGATTTTCTTGACCAGCACTACCCGGCTGGTCCCCTGGTGATCTTTATCTCCTCCCGGAGGCATCATCTCCTCTCCACATCTCGCTGGAGTTACATAAAATCCATGCTGCGTAGGGATCTTCGGTACTACAGCCGCTTCTTCCAGGATGCCTTCGTATTTAGCCCTGAACGGCTAAAGCGCACTAAAATACCGTGTTTTAGCCTCCTATAGTCCAAATGAATTGACAACACCGGTGAATGATGTGCAAAATGGTTCCTGCTCACGTCAACAGTCTCTCTCTCTCTCTCTTTCTCTCTCTCTATTCCCTCTATGGACAGAGCAGATGCACGGCACAGCCGAAGATTAGTGAATGAGCTGACCGCAAGTCAGTGCGCGGTTCTGTGGCGTCCCAAACACGAAGCCGCACTGAGGTGGATGAAACTGCGCTGAGATCAGATTTTAAGCACCCGCTTGTTCCCTCCAGCCGCTGAAGCGTACAGTAGAGGCTGCCGGAAACCACGTGTCTATAGAGATTTATTCTCTCTCTCTCTCTCTCTCTCTCTCTCTCTCTCTCTCTCTCTCTCTCTCTATCTATCTATCTATCTCTCTCTCTCTCTCTCTCTCTCTCTACCTCTCTGTGTGGTCGAGAAATAAAACATGACTTTGTGGTTAAATGTATTATTTACACATATGGGGGGAAAACATGCAAGCACAGCCGTTTAGTGATCAGCAGAAGAGTTGGTGTGTGTTATTATAACTGTTATTAGGCTGAGGGATACTCTGATGTTTTATTCTGAGAGAAGACTGTTAGAGGATAATGATCACTGTGTGTATAGCAGGGGCGGCGCTAGGGGGTGGCTACTGGGGCTCAAGCCCCGGATGTTTTCTGAAAAGCCCCGAATGTTTTACTTAAAAAAAATTTAAAAAAAATATCGTGAGTAACGTGCAGTACCGGAGTCCAACAGAGAGGCAGCAGCTGCGCGACATTAGCCTGCGTACTGGGTAGCCTACCCTGCCCTGAAGAAGAAGTGATCTCAATCAGTGCCTGACTTGCAAAATTGTAAGGATGGATATCCCAAAGTTGTTTCAACAAAACAAGCGCCTTGTTGCAGCAGCAGTATCAGCAGCTGACAACAATGACATCACCAGCAGTAATGACATAGATGATGTTTCAGGTTTGTGAATCTTATTAGAAAGGTGACTGACTCACTGACACTACTTTTCCGGTTTGCTAATGCTAGCTGGCTATCATAACATAACGTTATGTTATAATGAAAATGAAACATAGCAAGGTACTGTTACGGTACATGGTAAGAAATCAAACAAAGGATAATACTTATACAAATAAAGTGAATAACAGGCTGATAGTCTTTGATATCTGTACTCTGGTTGACTGAGTAACAAGTGAAAAAGAATGATGTAACGTTAATGTTACAGCTAGTAAACATGGAGTAACCACATTAAGTATGCCCTTATGGTAGTATGTATGTATACAGAACATGACTCAAATCTATCCTAAGATGTAACGCTAACTAACTAAGTTTGTTTAATGTCCCAGGGGGGATTTGATTTCACAGTACTATACACAGGCCAACAATACATGTAATATATCGTCATATAACACAGGACAAGACTCTAAATACAATATAAGTGGTGAGCACAGAGACTGCCCTGATATAATAACTATAGCCATCTCTTTTATCCACTTTTTTATCGTGATCTCGCTGTTTTTTTATATACCGTATATGGCTGGCTCAGTGTTGTTGTCTGTCCTTTATGTTGTGTTGTTATGCGTTGTTTTTAGTGGAGTGGCGTGGCAGAATGAATTTCCCCACGGGGATAAATAAAGTATCATTGAATTGAATTGAATTGATACATACTGTAACATAACTAGCCTCAGCCCATCAATTATGTAATTCTATACAAATATAAATGATGGTGACTGACAGGGGGAGCTACCAGTGGTGTAGTCTAGTTTTTTCTAGTGGGTATACTGTGATTTTGCCCTCCCAGTCAGAGCGACACCTGTCCCGTAGCGACACCCCATACGCATCACCACACTCACTTATGCATACAGTATGCATCTACACCAGTGTTTGCTGCCTTGGGGGGGGGGGGGGGGGTGGCATGGACTGTACTTGTACATCAAGCTGCCTCACGCTACAGAAACAGGAGATAGGCTCCTGCCCCCTAAGGGCCGTTGGGCTACTTACGTGGTCTTGACTACATGTCCACTTTCTCACCTGGTTCTTGCTCTCTCTCTCTCTGGTGTGCCGACACCATCCTGCTCTCTCTCCTTCTCTCCCTCTCTATCCTCCTCTCTCCCTCTTTTGCTGTCACCCAAAAGGCAAATATAACAACCAGAGTATTTATAATTTAATAAGAGGTATACATTGAATTCATATAAAATCATAACATCATTCTAATTGAATATTGGGTTGCTGTGGGCAATAGAGTCAGATACTGTCTTTAATTACTCTCTCACCTGTAAGAAAATCGTATGTCCAACTACAAAAAACAGACATTTCCAATGAGTGAGGGTTTGTTCCAATGCTTCAATCCACTGTCCATGTACTGTAAATATGCCATTATGGTATTACCATAAAGCCCAATTCTAGCAGAATAAGAAAGATTGTATATCTACTTTAAGTAAAATAATAAAGTGCCTCCAGTTAGCTCTTTAGCTGGCATGTGTGCAGCAGACTAGCTCATCTAATCACCTCTGAGCTAGCTAGCTAGCTTGCTAGTTCTTTGACACTATTATTCACACCATGAAACTATAATCAGACACTTGAATGAATGAATTAATGAATGAATTAATGAATGAATGAATGAATCGTCTTTATTGTCATTGCTACAGTACAGGTACCAAACAACGAAATTTAGGAGGGGTGGCTCCCCTGGTGTTAGGAAAGGGGAAAAAACACTTTTAAAAAAATCACAAGAAGGGAAGGAGCTGGTTTACATAAATAAAGGCTATGTACACTATCCACTATACTATACTGTACAGATAGACGACTAGGGTTGTCATATTGAACAATAGTGTTATTGCACATTTATTTAAAGTGTCGCAGTTTGCAGGCTTGAAATGTACATATTTGTGCCTCAGCACTACACCTGATTTTTTCAGTCCAGCTGGCTGGCGAAATGAGGGAGTGCTTCGCCAACCAATCAGGTAGCGGTATTGCCCTGCCTCCCACTACCATCCTAGGTTTCGCAAATTCGCGGCCCGCCCACCCCAAGGCTCTGTAGGGGAAATACTGAGACTAGCATTCTGAACGACTGGTTATGTGATAACAAACATGTCAGAAAGTTCGAAGTAAGTGCTTCGTAACACAGACGGGGTGAATTTTATGAATAAAAGTGTGAAAGTTCTGTCACAAAACGCCGTTACGTATCCTCGCGCATTTTCTAGTGGGTATACGCAAATCCTTGGCCTTTCCTAGTGGGTATACGGCGTAGTCCTGCGTATCACGTAGACTACACCACTGGGAGCTACGTGTGCTGACCTCCCTCTGTGCCCAGAACCACCACAATTAGTTTGCTTCATTAAAGGGTGTGAATGTATATGTGTTCTCCAGTGCCTTTTGTCTGCTTTAAGGTGGTGGTAAGTTGAAGGTTGAAGGCAAAATTTTCCGGCGCGCTCCGCGCGCACATTATATTCTCCCTCTGGGCTAAGCCCCGGATCTCCTACGATCCTAAATCCGCCCCTGGTGTATAGTCAAAACGAATAACACCTGGAAACATGTGAGAACACACTCCAGCACCCTCGCACAGGTGAGCTGTGTGTCTGAATGTGTTCTGAATGAGAAGCACAGTGTTATCAGTCTGATGGGGAAGCGAGAGTGTAGATGACGTCATGTCAGTCTGTGGATACAGTATCCTAGGCTGTTCACCTTCTGTAAGAGGTTCAGTGTGACATGAATATCACAGGGACACCATCATTAAGAATAAACATGGTTCAATATGCTCACATTATTTTCCCCTAAGGTGTGTAGTAGGTCATTATCAGCCACTTATCTACTTTGGTGATAACCTGTGGCTTTAGTTGATGTGCACCATGGGGTCTGTTTGGGGTCATTGCTAGGCAACGAGAGTGTTCGGTTCACCGGCATTGCATCGGAGTGCACCTGTAACCAGACACAGACTGCTTTTAGTCTGCAACCTCTACTGTACATCACTCACCTGACATCTGCTTCACCACAATACTTATGATTGCCCAGAACCACAGGAGGCAAAGGACTACGTAAAAAAATAATTTAGAATCATCTTTGTTTGACTCCGTCTGACAACAGAATGGCCTTAGCAAGTGGACACTGGGTTGACAAGGAGATGAAAGGTGAAGCGCCAAGCCCCAGGTAAGTGTGTGTGTGTGTGTGTGTGTGTGTGTGTGTGTGTGTGTGTGTGTGTGTGTGTGTGTGTGTGCGTGCGTGCGTGCATGCAAAACTGTTTTATACATATACGTAAATGTGTCTAACCTTCAGGCTTCAATATGTCCATGTTTATTGCCAGATATGGTCATGCACTAGCTGTTGCCGGGAATATAGTTTTCTTGTTTGGAGGAGTGTCCACCATGGCCCATGAGGTAAATTTGACACACTTTTATTAAAGTGTTGATTTGCTATACAGCACAGTGCCCTGCGTAATAAGAAGTAAGTGATGTTGTCCCATTGGTGGAACGAGCTTCCCACTGCTGTCAGGACTGCAGAGTCACTACCTATCTTCTGACGTAGACTAAAGACCCATCCCCCCTCACACTCTAGACTAAAGACCCATCACCTTAACTGTCCCTCCTAAGACCTCTTCATCCCCTCTATCCCCCTGTACAGTGTCTCTACTATCAAATTGAAAAATAATAATAATCTTAATTCTTCCTTCTTCTAGCATTATGACTGCCAATGACCCCTGGCCCTAGCATAGATTACCTTTTCTTGCGATGACTGATGCATATATGACTCACTTACTTAGACAAATGTATTTGTTGTAAGTCGCTTTGGATAAAGACGTCTGCTAAATGCCAAACGTGTAAATATACATTTAATAGGACTTTTTTTGGCTCTAGAGATTAAAGTATCAGGAAGTAGGCGTGACTGTGTCAGTACCATCCGCAGAATATGTCACCAATCCAACTACAGAGGCTTGACTAGGTGCAAATCACTAGTCCTCAAAAAGGATGGTTACGGTTTGCTAAAAGCTATGAATATTATCATGTACCATAGTGATTGCAAGAGGAAGGGTTTAGAGAAAAACCCCTCATCTGTGAAACCTCATGGTGAATGAATGAATGAATGAATGAATGAATGAATGGATGAATGGTCTTTATTGTCATTGCTACAGTCCAGGTACCATGGTGGAGGGGGCCTTAGGTTGGTTTTCCATGAACATGAAACCAACATGTAAAAAAATAAAAATAACGGACAATCTATACACGCCATTTAGCTGACGCTTTTTTGGGTGTTTTTATCCAAAGCGACTGACATTGCAGTGAGTGCATACATTTTTCAGTATATATGGTCCCCAGCAGGAATCAAACCCACAACCTAAGCATTGTTAGCACCATGCGTTATCGACTGAGCGACAGAGGACCAATCTCTTCTTCTTCATAGTAATTGTTTGATTTCAAACATTGTCGGATTTTTTTGCTTCACTGTCCCAATACTTACGCACTGTCCCAATACTTACGCAGGGCACTGCATCCCAACGAGCCTAATGCTTCTGGTGTTTCCCTCTGTTTGTAGGAGGACCAGCAGGTATATCTGAATGACTTCTACATGCTCACGGGTATGTTCACATTCTGAGCACATCCAAGTATCTGTTTGCTTTCATACCACTACTTACTGTGATGATACCCATAATGCATGTTATGGACTTTAAAAGCCGATATAATATTGTTTTTCTTTCCTAATTGTGTTGTTGGTAGTGTCACCCACTGACCTCAGCTGGGAGGCCATGCCACAGAAGGGGTTAGTTCCCTCAGCAAGGGAAGGGCACACTCTTTGGTAAACAATGCAGTGTTTGCATATTATACAAACGATATTTTTACATCAAATATTATGTTGATATATCTGAAAGATGTACGATGTAGCACAATTACACAATTACAGTACCTTGACATTGGAATCCAAGATTATAAAGATAAATTATAAATATGCTGTGGTTTTTTTGGTGTTTGTTTTGGAATCAGTTATTGCCTCATGTTTACATGCCTCCTGTTCCTCCACACAGTGTGGTCCAGGGCAAGCTGTACCTGTTTGGAGGCGTCTCAGATCCCCTGGCTGGAGAGGGTCTCCCTGGAATCTACTGTTATGACATAGGTGAGTTTACAGGGCAGCGGAACCCCAGATCTTACTGTAAGAACCAGCCCTGTAGGACCTGGGGGGTATTCCATCAAAATCTCAAAAATAAGCCTGGATTTTCCTTTAGCAACGTTGATGGAATACCCCCCAGCCCTCTAGGGACCAGCCCTGGACTCACTGGTAAAGGCTTCATTAGATAACTGCTGCTACTTGACCCAGGTGGCTTTACGACTACCAGTTGTTTTTGATGCTGCTCTTATTCTTTTTAAAGTGTCTGTCTTAAGATCTGTTTTATCTATTTGTAAAGCTCTTTGTTACATTGTTAAATATGGTTTATGATGATGATGAGGATGATGATGAGGATGATGATGATGATGATGATGATGACGACGACAACGACGATGATGATGATTCATATTATTATTACAAATACAGAACCTAGTATTGGTTGGTTGAGTCTAACTACATGATGCTTGTCATTACTGCGCTCTCTCTCACTGCCAGTGTCGCTGACGTGGGAGCGGCTCGCCACAGGGGGCGTGTCCCGAAGGACCGTCAGACACAGCTCCGTCGCCGTGGGAGACAACATCTATGTCTACGGTGGGCTCCTGGACGGGGCGCCCACTGATGACCTCATGATGTTCAACACAGGTCAGCATGGCCACACTGAGCCTTGTACATGCCTCCCTCACACATGTGGCTTTCACACCGGCAAAGAACCGTGCCGGTTCGCGTTCGCAAACCAAGTCTGGAACCGGCCGGCGCGTTCAGACCGAAGCTCAATTGGTTCGGAACCTGAAAAGTTGGTTCGCAGCGGGCACCAAAAAATAGTGGTTCTCAAGTGAACCAAAAACGCGAACCGTGACGTCGTCAGAGGGTGTGTCATATTCTAGGCTGCAGAGACCAGCAAGGAGGAAGTAGACAACATGTAATCTAATCTAAATCTAATCATTAGTGATCAAAAACAATATCAAAAGTGTCATTATTCTCTCTATCTTCCTCACATGCTCAGCAAACACACACACGCACACGCTCGCGGACATGCGCGAACGCGAATTTCGTAATGCCAGTAATGGAGCAGCTGATTAGTAAAAGAACGCATATAGAAAGTGTCTTTTGTTTTGTTTCACAGAAAATTGTGTTTATTTCAGATACTGTAGTGGAAGATATTATCCTCTTTTCCAGTGAAATGTTTGTTTATCCCGCCCCTTCATCACCCAGCGTTGATGCCGCGGATGGTTCAGGTTACACTTGTATGAACGCGGGCTCGTTCGCCAGACAGCACCAAGGTTCAGAGGTTTCCGAACGCGAACCGGCACGGTTCTTTGCCGGTGTGAAAGCCACACACATGCACATACATGGCCCCCTCACACATACACGCACACGCGCATGCACATACATGCCCCCCTCACACACGCGCATGCCCACACATGCCCCCCTCACACACACGCATGCACACACATACCTCCCTCACACACACACACGCATGCACACACGCACATGCATGCACACGCACACGCGCACACTTACTCATATTGGCCTGGACAAGGCTGCTCAGTTTTAACAGACCCCACATAGGGTATGAGTGATCACTGTGTTGGGTTTGTATCTACTCTGTGACATGGCCTTCTCTTTACCCTCAGCCATTTGGCCCACAATCTAACTGCCTCTATTTCAGTGTCGCTGAACTGGACCCCCGTTAAGGCCACTGGGGCTTTGCCATCTGCAAGGTAATTTGATTCTTCTGGAGTGTCATGACATATATCAAATTTAAAAGTATTTTTAAGGCAAACCAGATGCGAAAGAAAACAAAACACTCATGTGTTTTTTTCAATCCAGATTTCGAAACGATTCAAGAAACAAGTATGGTAGTCCATATCAAATGGTTTGAAAAAAATTCCTTGAGGTTAGTTAGCAACAGATTTTCTTGTTGAGCCGTTTGGTTTTTGAAATTGCGATCGGAATTTGTTTTTGTCGAAATGCGCCATTGATGTGTTTAGTCGCGCTGCGCTTTCGTTCCAGAATGTGTGCAGACTGTTGCCATGGCGTGCTGGCAGAAGCACCAACAGCGATTCAGTAACCGGGCGACCCTGTGTGAAATTATCTGAATGCCATCTGTCTCCCATTGTAGCCCCCCCCAGTTCTGGCAGGGAGCAGTAAGAACTGGTCCAAAGACAGCTGTAGGGTTCTTATCCTGATCCAAACTCACTCAACAGAGGCTGTGTAGACCCTCGCACAACCCTGTCAACAACAGAGAGATTTTGGAGACACCACGACTATGTGGGCCTCAGCTCCATGCTTTGTTTCTCCTTAGATACAGTTTGTGTGTTGTGTCTGTCTTTGTAGATACAACCACACGTTTGCTGTAGTTGGTGAGCAGGTGTTCTTGTTTGGGGGCTGTGCCGAGAATGGAAGCTACTACAAGGACATCCATGTTCTAAACACAGGTATATCAACAACAACAAAAAATCTGCTAATTTTTTTAAAATTATAGATTTTTTGGTAAATGCTCACATTGAGTATACACCCATTGTAACATCATAGAAAACCCGCTTACCCAATTCCATTCTAATGCTATGCCCAAACCCTCACAGTGGCACTGTATGTACACTGTGATGAAACAGAGTCATTCTAGACTCATTGTGACATCGTAGAATACAGCTTGCCGAAATTCTATTTTGATTTTATGACCAAGCCCTCAGTTACATCACAGCACCCCTGTGGCATAACAGTGTGATTCTAAAGCCATTGTGACATCTGTGGTGCATTATTGATGTCATAAAGATATCATGGAAATGTGGCTGTACTAACATGGCCTCATTCTCAGACACTCTGGTGTGGCAGAAATCTGAGGTGAAAGGGGAGTCGCCCCTCGCTGGTGTAGGCCAGACCCTCACAGCTCATCATGACAAGGTACAAACCCCCCCCATGCGCCCCACTCACCCCCCCCTCCACCACCAAAGTCACCCAGGGATAAGAATTATGCCAAAGCACTTTGTAGCACTCACGTGTAACACATTTGCGTCTTCTTCAATTCAGGACATTTACCTGTTTGGTGGCAAGTGCACCAGTCAGGATGGGACAGTCACTTCAACGAATGAGATACATAAACTAAGCATTGGTGAGTCAACTGGCAGTATCACTGGCCTATTTCTGCTAGAATTAGATTAGCACCCCTATGAAAATGTACGTGGGGCGCCCTCAGGTGGCAACAAGTCCACTTCAAAAAGCAACTATACTTTCAAGCAATTAAAACTTCTTGCTTAAGATAAGATTATTATTACTAATCTAGAGGACACATAGCTGACCTATAATGACGTCCATAGTGTGCCCTTGAGTAAGGCACTTAGCCCTAAGTTACTCCAGGGAGACTGTCCCTGTAATCTCTAATTGTAAGTCACTTTGGATAAGCGTCTGCTAAATGGTTAAAATGTGTAAAATGTTAATGTAACATCCTGTCCCGTCCTCCCTCTGTCCCTCTCCAGCTAAAATGAAATGGAAGGTGCCTCTCTATGTGGGGATCCCTCCTTCCAGACGCTATGGCCACACAGCCTTCATCCTCCACAGCCATGTGTGTGTGTGTGTGTGTGTGTGTGTGTACATGTGTGCGTGTGCGTGTGTGT
>NC_137689.1:69816072-69838572 GCF_963989245.1 Nansenia antarctica | reverse complement strand
GAAGAAAGAATGACTTACCTTACGGTGCCTTTCACCCCCTATCTCTAAGGTCAGCTGGGTCTCTATATTTATCCCACCTCAAATCTGATGTGGTGGGGGAGGCTATTCCAGAGCCTAGGGGCTGCCTTTGCGAAGGCTCTATCCCCTCTAATTTTGAGCCTGGTCCTAGGGACCTCCAGCAGCAGCTGGTCAGCTGACCTTAGGGCTCTGGATGGGGTATGGTGGCGCAGGAGATCGGCTAGGTACAGAGGTGCCTGCCCATTTAGTGATTTAAAAACAATGCGGAAGCGGACGGGTGGAGTGAGACCAGGATGGGTGTAATGTGGTCACGCGAGAGTCAGAGGGTTAGGGTTAGGGTTAGGCTCTGCATCTTTCCATGTGTTTTCTTTCTTTCTATTTCCAAGGAGGAGGTTTCGCACGAACAGGAGAGACTGAAGGAGGAGCAGAGCAACATCCAGAAACGTAGCGAGCACCTCCTCTCCATCATGCAACAGTTCAAAGGCATGTGACACACGGGTATCCACAGCAACCACAGGAGGAAATGGACCGGGTTTGTGGGTGTGGCCGAAGGACGTCACCGACAGTCCACTCAAAAGCTCTGTGGAAGAAAGAATGTGATGTTCATTTGTGTTTTTCCACTGTCTGGATAGTTAGATAAACTTTTATTGTCTCTGGTAAGAGGTTCAGAGAACAAAAAATAACTAACCCCACACAGTGTTTAATGTCTTTAAACCTTTCAATGGTTGGTACAGTTCCTGGAGTATAGAAAGAGTAGACAAGAGGGAACGTTCATGAGAAGAAATAGAGACTTAGTATTAACTTGCTGATTCATGTGATGACTGTACATTAAACATGATGTGTTGCATGCCATACTGTGGTCTTGTCATTTCACAATGTAACGAAACGTTTCTGAAAAAATAACTGTGATGTACCCTCTCATGCTCCCTCTCTTAAACACACTGTGCAGTCCATTTAAAAACATGTTGAATTGTTGTTACTTACATGCTGTCCTATATGAATGAATGAATGAATGGTCTTTATTGTCATTGCTACAGTACAGGGACCAAACAACGAAATTTAGGAGGGGTGGCTCCCCTGGTGTTAGGGGAAAAAAATGGGGAAAAAAACACAAGAAGGGAAGGAGCTTCAGATAGTCAGAGGCATATGTTTATTGAGGAATAAGTGATTCAGTGATATTACCATTTCAGCCTGTAGGCTATTTGAGTCAAAAATTATGTTTCAGTATGATTTGCATGACACTAACACGTTTCACTCCTCCAGTTATATCACTCCTTTCAACTTGTTCCCAGCCCTGTCGCAGTCACACATACGCAGGCGCAACATTGTCGGTTCGGTTGCAGTCTGCGCGGACAGAAGAGGAGGAAAGATAATGCACATTGACTCACTATTTGGCAGGATGAACGAATTAAGTGCGACAATTGTTTCTTTTGTAGTATCATTATGTGGCAGTGGGAAGGGGAGGGGAAGGTTTGGCCGTAGAATCTGATATTCGGGATCTGTGTCATCTGAGCGATAATAAGCGGCAGATTCCGACATTAAGACATCCGGCTTCGTTTTCGCGATTTCAAAGTAAAGCGTGAGGTAAGAGATGGATCACAATGTTATCATATTTTTCGTGAAATATGTAATTATTACGTAACATAAAGTATATGAAAATCTACGTAAATGTGTTCATTATAATGTACTGTAAGGAACCTGTGAGGCATGTAAGTAACTCCCTAACTCTCTTGGGGTTGTGGTCGCACGGTCGGTTGGTATGCGGAAGATCAGGGTTCGAGACCCGCGACAGTTCCAGTCCCGCTACAGCACTGTACTTATTTGTGCAATTACATCATTTCACAGAGGGCACATACAATACAGTTTATTTCAACAAATCTCTGGTACCACTCTCCTCTGCACTTCTAGAACATAGATCAGGTGAGTTCTAATCTAAAGCGGTTAGTGCCCTATCTGAACCCTTTAGCTTCTCTTTGTGAATTAATTTTGCAGTAATAAGGTGTTTAGTCCTTAATATTCTATCATATGTTACCTGCAGAGAAGAGTTTAAGTAATGAAAGATATTTCTGTACAGTTCGTTATATAAATTGACTGACTTATTCCAAAGCGCTTTACAATGGTCTCTCATTCACCCATTCACACACCCATTCACACACCAATGGCGGCAAGCTACCATGCAAGGCGCTGGCCCATTAATTGGGAGCAATTTGGGGTTCAGTGTCTTGACCAAGGACACTTCGACATGTGGCCAGCCGGGGGCACTATGAGCTGGTTGGACACGTTAAAAAGCCAGCAACAGTTTGTAAGACATTGCTCAAACTGACCCGAGTAGAGATAAGAGATAAGATTAAATAATCAACAAATATTTATGTACAGTCCATTATAAGTGCCCCTATGCAGCCCAGCAGTCTTTCATATAGGTCATTGGAATATTAGAAGAATTGCAAAGCCTCAAAAACATAAATAATACATAGAGAGGATTACATGTTTATTTTTCAGAGATAAGTTAAATGTAATATGTGTTTCCTTTATTCATATTTACTATCTCTATATGCTTAAACCATTTTAACGGCGCTTTTATTTTGAAGAAATCATCATTTACATACGTTTACATTGACCGGAAGTAGGTGGGCGGAGTTACAGTGTTATCGTTCAGGGAACACGGATGCTTGCTTCCTCAAGGCTGGCTGAGGCACTCAGGGGAGAGCGGGAGGCGAAACTATCCTTCATAACGTCCTATAATAATCTATAATTGTAGAAAAAAAAGCGGGTAAGCAAATCCAGAAACACATACGGCAGCTTTCCACACACGTAGGCAGCCAACCACAAACATGGGATTCAACAACATGGCTGTGTGCGGGGAGGACTGCTCTTCGAAGTGGGTGGAAAGAGGCTGGTTTGAGTTTGTTTTTCTGTTTTGATTTGAAAATGTGTTTCTTGACAGCCCAGATTACAGTCCTTCCTTTGTTCAACACTGCTGTTTCGCTGCTCTCTCTCTCTCTCTCCTGCAGGATTGTAAATAATATTGAAGCAATATGGCTGACATTTCCACTGCAGCCAGGAGTAGTTTTTCTAGCTAGCCTATCTGTGTATCCCTGGTTTATGCAGACAGACCCTAGCGACTGTCTGTCTGGAGTCGTTTGCTAAGGTCGCTTTGCAACAAATCCATGTCTTTCTGCTCCTGGATCACTGTAGATGACTACTGCTGTATGATTTGGTTGATTCAGCATTTGGGTCATGGTTGCCTAGACTTGTAGTTAGTGTAAATGCTGAAATTGAATGGAGTCCTTGTGGTTTGCTGTTGTCACTGATCACCAAAACAATGTTTCCCCTTCACGAATTACATTTCCTGTCAGAAGCTTCATATTAAGAACATATATGAAAAATACATGCCTGCTACTTTATATGCTATTCATGACAAGAATAGCATAAGTTGAGGTAAGTGTTAGACTATATTATGTTCTGCCAAGGCAAAAGCATGCTCACAGTAGGCTAAATAAAGACATTAATATTTGACAGGGAAAACAGTGTACCCACCGACAAAGACTTTGCATAGTTTATTAGCCAACCACTTTAAAGGCTCACTGAAGTCATTGATTTCCATATGAAAACATTTGTGTGTTTGTGTGTGTGCATTCGAGGGGGGGGGTGTACCTTCCATACTGCCAGCTACATGTATATAGGTCTACAATGTGTTCATTTTGGTTGATTATATTCTGAGATTTGAAAAGGACAGACCAAATGCATAAAAATCTGACCAGGTCGACCTAATATTCTGTTGGGAAAAGGTCGTAAGAAAGGAATGTAGCAGTGAGGGCAATTTGTTTTGTGACCAGACGCATTGGATGATTGGATGACATTTGATGATGTCATGGTGACATGTCATTGAGCGGCTCGAGTCACATGTCTCATACATGTCTGACTTCTTCTTTGGTTTGTAATAATAGTAGGCTCCTGGTGATGCAGTGGCTGGTCCTGTACCCTGTTGTTAGGCTCTCTCCATGCTGTAAAAGCAACAACAACAAAACTGTGAAATCCATTTTCATGTGTATTTAATGGTTAATCCATAATGCTTACCGTCTTGAACATTCATCATTTACTGAGGGTAAACTTGGGAGTTGTAGCAATTAACTCAAATGTTAATTCTGATTCTGATGGGCAATTTGAAACATCGGGACTGATCTGGGCATTCAAAGTGAGATATAACTCAGGTTGCTTAAAAAAACAAAACAAGGAATGTGTCGGCTAAGGAAGAATGAAAACAACAACGGGGTTAAATTCCACTTCAAGTTCAAGGCCAGGCAGAGATAATACGCTAAGAGTCAGACAGCATATTGTCTGTTGCCTGTGAATCGGTTGTGTCTTCAGGTGTGTGTGTGTGTGTGTGTGTGTGTGTGTGTGTGTGTGTGTTCTCTCCCCGTATGCTATGGGTTCTACCAAAGTGAATAGAAGCTAGTGTGTCTGATCTGTTACACAACGCTTCTCACTTAGCTAAATAATGGAAGTCACATGTCTGAGCTGGCCTAGCTCGTCTAGCAGTGCCAGAAATTAGGTTGTCCCAAATAGTCAAGGCTGGGCTGGAACAGTTAGCATTAGCATCTAGCATCCCTACATCAGGTAGACCTTAGGGATAATGGACATAGGAAGAAGAATTAGAACACATTATATTTGTATAGAGCTTTCTCATGAACTCAAAGGACTTAACATGTCAAAAACAAGAAAAGAAGATTATGGGAGGACAGTCACAGAACATGCATAACATGCAGCCCTAAACATTACCAGCCTGCCTGAACAGGTAGGTTGTTAGCCAAGTCTTTAAAAAAAGGGGCGGCAGGTAGCCTAGATGTTAGAGAGGCCGGCTAGCAATCAGAAGGTCGCTGCTGGTTCGATCCTCGCCTCAGGAGGGGGCTGCATGCGTGCTGGTGAGCAAGGCACTTAACCCCTAATTGCTCCAGGTGCGCTGCCTATGGCTCACCCTGTGCCTAGAGCAAAAATGCATTTCGTTATACTCTGTGCAATGACAAAAAGGGTTGAATCTAATCTAAAAAGAGTCAACACTGTCAGACATGGTTTGGTTTGGAGGCACCCAATGTCCCTGGGAATACATTGTTTCACTTTAAAACGTTTGCAAAATAAAAAGCCTATACAACTCTATGCACAAGTACTGCTTGTAACAATTCCAACAGAAGAAAAAAAACACATTGACTTTTAAGGCACCATATGCAGGAATGCGCCCTCTGTTGACTGCAATGAGAATTGCAATGACAACTCAGACAGCTGTAATGTTAAACAGGAAGTTTCAGTAGGAAACAGAATATATGTTTCAAACTTATTTGCACACAGGCTTCAGTTGCTTAGAGTGGCGTCTACGTATTAGGTAGCCAATGAGCCGCACACACGCAAGTCACAGGTCACATGCCCACAGCGAAGTGGTAAGCCGATTCAGGCAGAAGGGCATGGTCTATTGGCAAAGACTGCCAGTGCATCATAAGTAAGTAATGATGAGCATGGTTATTCAGTGACATTCTCAAAGGGAAAAAGCTACATATTGCACCTTTAAGAACTGTGCAGATTCAAAGTTCTGTAATGAATTGACTCTAAAATGTCCCCGTTTTTTTGTTTTTTTTTAGGTTTCCTCAACTGTTAAATATCTGCTCTAAATTGAAATAGGGTTAGGAGTAAAAATATGTCTGCATAAAGAGTGGGGTGTTGGCTATCATATAATAATCATTATTATTATATTTTTAATGATGATGTAGGTAAAATAGGAAAACAATTGTAGATCTTTTCCATACAGACGCTTTTCCAGTTTTTTTACCAGAGGCTGTTTGACCATAAATCAAAGGCTTTTTCTATGATGGAAGATGGTTGAACAGTGTATTTCTGACTTCATTTCCCAACAATGTCAGACTCTTAGCTCTTGACCCAGTTCGATATGCTCTGATGAATTTCACATGTCTACCTCCATGAGCCCTTTTACACAGAACTGCCCTCCAGCAAAACACATGAAGGTTGTCAAGGTTTCTATCACCGTTGCCATCTTTTTTTTTTATTGAATGTTGGTGTCCTACCTTTCCCTAACACACATAAATGGTCAGCTTGAATATCAGACTTTTCAGTCAATAAGGTTTTGATAGACTTCACCGATGGGGATCTATGACATTTATTTACATTAGTATGAATGTGGGGAGTGAAAGTGAAAGACTTAATGTTTTCTTTTATCAACATAATAAGAGGGGAAGTAAGATGAGATGTCCCCCACTGTTTGACTGATATCCAAATCTTTCTTGGTTTGCAGGATATTGGGGAGTCCGTTATCACGATGATCCTCTCTGAACAGTGACCTGGAGTTGGTCCTCTGCCAGCTGTGGGTACCATCTGGACACTAATCACTGTGATGTACCTGGACTGAGTACCAGAGATGTTTTTTCTTCACTCCCTCTCTCTATTGCCATTTTTCCTGAATTGGTTGCCATAAAAGATTCTGACTTGACTGACTCACTGCCTTCCGTTGATTGGACCGGATTCCATAGATTTATTTTCCGTCATCATCATCCACTCCTCTGGCCTATTAAATTATTAATGTTTTCATTATGTTCATATTTTTACACCCCAGAACTGGTACCGTAGATATTTTCACCCTAGTCTGGCAGCTAGGCTGCTCCCCTAACTCCAGATGAATGAAGACCCCATTCGGGAAGAGTGCACCAGGCCAGAGATCCAGAGCTGATGCAGGTTGGGCTTTAATGAGTTGTTGTTATTATTGATGGGTTGTTTCGAATCATCTAGTTTGTGTGCACGATCAGGTACTCTGTAGATATACACTCAGAACGTCTGTGGTTGTTTGTTTTTTTCCTCTTTTTTTTATTATCTCAGGGCATGCAGGTGTTTCTGCAGGTATGATGAAGAAAAAGAACTCCCACAAGTAAGACAGGAAAACAACTTTTATTTATTTTTTCGCTTTAAATAAGTGACTTTCAACTGTTCAAAATATAGTAGTAGCATTAAATACACAGAAAAAAGTCATTTGTAGCTGGGTGGGTACTGTACAGAGTACAGCAGTCAGTTCTGCTCGGTCAGATAAGTGTAAATTATTTAGTCTAGCAGTGTGCTTCTGAATACCTGATATCAGACACGGGTCTTTAGTGTCGTCATGGAGAGCACGGAGGACAGTTTTAGCAGCGCAGGGACGAAACCCTGCGTAACATTACATGGCCAATACTGGCTCCTACAAAGGGTCTGGCTCCCTCTCGGGGTCTGACGTGGACATGTCCAGACAAAGACAGACATCTGAGAACATCCGTATGCAAATAGTCTAATCAAGTCCGTTTCGTTATTTGTCAGGTGCATCGCATACAGACGTAATTCAGGAATCGAACCCACAACCTAAGCGTTGTTAGCGCTGTGCTCTACCAACTGAGCCACAGAGGACCACAATATGATGAAACATCAACTAGTGACAATAGTAGTGCGTAAGGGTGTAGTCTGAGTAGCAAATCTAACTGATTATATTGCCATCTTACCAACCACCTCAGCCTGTTCTCATCGGTTCTCTCCTTGATGTCGCTTTGGACGTCTGCAGGAAACACAAGAGCAGCCCGGGGCCCAACAACAAGGTGGGGTCCCAGCAGTCTCGTAGGAACATCGTGGGCTGCCGCATCCAGCACGTCTGGAAGGAGAGCAGCAGCACGTCGCCCTCCCAGTGGAAAGGCACCGTGCTGGACCAGGTGCCCGTCAACCCCTCCCTCTACCTGATCAAGTATGACGGCATCGACTGCGTCTACGGCCTGGAGCTGCACAAGGACGAGCGCGTGCAGGGCCTCGAGGTCGTCCCCGACCGCCAATGTAAGAAGGCCTGCGTTGGTCTGTCTGTGTTGCTCTGTCTGTGTTGGTCTGTCTGCGTTGGTCTGTCTGCGTTGGTCTGTCTGCGTTGGTCTGTCTGTGTTGGTCTGTCCTCTGACGTGTGTTTGTTGTTGTTGTTGTTGTTGTTGTTCTTGTTGTTGTTGTGGTGGTGTTTACAGACAATATCATGTGTTAGTGTCATTTAGTTGTTATTGTTGTTGTTTACAGACAATATCCTCTGACGTGTGTTAGTGTCATTTAGTTGTTATTGTTGTTGTTTACAGACAATATCCTCTGCATGTGTTAGTGTCCTTTAGTTGTTGTTATTGTTGTTAGTTACTGACAAGGTCCTCTGGCATGTTTGTGTAATTTAGTTGTTGTTTACAGACAATATCCTCTGTTGTGAGTTAATGTCATTAAGTTTTTGTTGCTGTTTACAGACAATATCCTCTGGCGTGTGTTAATGTCATTTAGTTGTTTACAGATTCCTTTGATATGTTTTAGAGTAATTTAGTTGTTTTTGACAGTTTCTGTTTGTACGTTATGAATTCAATATGACCGTCTGTCCTTGGTGTTCCACTTGCAATGACACAACTCAGACAAGGCTGTAAGGTCAAACAGGATGTTTACTAGGAAAAATCATCATCATCGTTTTTTTTACAGACAATTTTAGACATTCTGTGTTGTATGTCTGTTTTGCACATTTATTAATCGAACGTGACCGTGTATTCTCCCGTGTTTATTCCTGTGCGTTTCCGTGTTGCAGCCAACACACGCATCTGCGACCCCACCCTGGCGGAGACCATGGTAGGGAAGGCGGTGGAGCACATGTTTGAGACAGAGGAGGGGTCTAAAGACGAGTGGAGGGGCATGGTTCTGGCCCGCGCCCCCATCATGAACACGTGGTTCTACATCACCTACGAGAAAGACCCGGTCCTGTACATGTACCAGCTGTTGGAAGACTACAAGGAGGGAGACCTCAGGATCATGCCCGACTCAAGTGAGTGCTCTCGCTCTCTGCCGCGTCTCGATGAACTGTCCTCGTTTGTTTATTCTCTGCTTGTGGATTAAAAGTAGTTTTGTTTGTTCTCTTGATTGTGGATTTAAAAGTAGTTTTGTTTGTTCTCTTGATTGTGGATTAAAAGCATTTTTGGTTTTGTGGCCTGGGTCGGTTCTGGTTCGGTTGGCCCAGTTGATCTAGCACTGCAGCCTACAGTGTGCCTACAGTGTGCCTACAGTGTGCACACACTGACCCAGTGGCGGCTGGCCAATAGAGGGCGCTAGAGCGCCGCCCCCACCTTCCAACGCAGCCCCACTTCTTGTAAAATATTTTTTTAAATAAACATTGTTTATTCATAAAATGCGGCTGATATTCTGTCGGCGCCTATCAGCATTCATTAAAAATCCTCCAATACAATAAACATTTTATCTGTGTGTGTGTAAAATTCACTGTGAAAATACATAGGGGAGGAGTCGGGGCGCCGGCCGAATGGCAGTCTATCCAAGTCCAAATACTTTTGGCTTACACGTGAGCTGTAGCAGCGCTCCAATTGGCTGTCTCCTATTCCCCGGCCGGCCAGCAGAAAAGTGCGCCCCGAGCATGCGCAGATTATAGGCTTACCTAGGCTGCAGCCTAGGGCCACTACCACTAGGGGTAGTAAAAATTAAAAAATGCGTGAGACTTGAGAGCCCTGAATATCCGGTTGTTAAGTCTGACGTCAAACGTGACGTTTTGCAATTTATTTTAATTAATTGCAAATAATTAAGTTATATATATATTCTCATGCTTAAATCGACTGTAAATCCAGATTTTAAAGTTGATATTCTTCCCCGTGGAGCATGCCCCCATAACCTGTGCCCCACCCAAAATGTTTATCACCAGCCGCCACTGCACTGACCATGACCATGTCTGTTTGTTTGCCTCCCAGATGACTCCCCTCCGGCAGAGCGGGAGCCGGGGGAGGTGGTGGACAGCCTGGTGGGGAAGCAGGTGGAATACGCCAAGGAGGACGGCGGTAAACGGACTGGCATGGTGATCCACCAGGTGGAGGCCAAGCCCTCCGTCTACTTCATCAAGTTTGACGATGACTTCCACATCTGCGTCTACGACTTGGTGAAGACCTCCTAAAGGCCCCCCCCCCCCGGGGCGGTGCACCGGTTGGGAGGCTGGAGACTGGAGGCTGGGGGAGAGGGGCCGTCGGGGGTGGGGGGGGGGGGGGAGTTGTGGTTCACCATGCAGGCAAGATGATCACCACCATATGGAACCTTATCCACCAACTTTGCCAAAATTCTCTTGAAGAACGAATCACGTGACACCTTCATTTTGAGATGCGATGGACGACCTGGATATTTCACTGAAGCCTTTGGACTAGTGACAAGTGAATAGTGAAACAAGTGAAACATCGTTTGATTGTTATGGTCAGAGGACGACTGGGGGGGAGGGCTCTTTGTACCTGAGCTATTGGCCACGTGTGGCCGTGAAGTGGGATTTGTTTTGTTTTTTTAAACTGGTCATGCCCAGGTAACTGATGACATGAAGATCTTAAGGATGTACTGCACACTATCCCTTTGTAAGGGGTTGGGCAAAAGATATCGAGCAGCTTAATATTTGCACACTGCATATTTATGTGCGATTCCTGATTGAATTGGCATCACATTGGATTACATGTAGAGATTTGATGACCAAAACAGCGTAAGAGATTTCCCTCCTTTATGCGAGTGTTGCACTTCTATGTTCCTAACTGCTCACAATGCAATTCTGGTGTCCCATGAACAGAGGTCCGTATTCGGTTCATTCTCAGAGATTCCTTCAGACCTTGACTATAATTACATGTTTGTGATATTTGGCTGAATGATAAAAGCCTACGTATGCAGTGAGCAAAGAAATGTGCTTGTTTAAGTTTAAAGAGGGAGGTGACTATTGTTTTAACTGAAATGTTTTCTGTTCTTCAAGAACTTGTTTACTTATTTGAGTACATGTATATTTGTCAGGCAGAGATTCACAGTTCTATCATAAGCACTCATTTCTAAATATCTTCTTAGTAAAGTAGAGGATTTAAGTACTTCTTGTGTTTGGTTTTTTTGTGAACGATATTTCATCATCTCTGCAAACACTAGCCTATTCAAAATGGTTAACCAACAAGACAGTTAATCTGGTGTCCAGAGACTAGGTTTGTTCTAAAGGCCTTGCCAAATCCATTAACCTTTTATTTTATTTTATTATTCACTCACAATAACAGCAATAGTTGTTATAATTATTCTGATTATTATTATTATCGTTCTCGTTTTCATGTTTACAATTGTTTGTTTTGTTGGGAAAATCAAACATGTTCTTCGTTCTTTTCTCTTGACCTCTGTTGTTAAATGTTATTTTCGCATCGTCACAATTCTTCATAACCTTTTTGTCATGTGCTATATGTTCTTTCTGATGCGTTGTTCTCTCAGACTCTGCCTTCTCAGACATGCCTTTGAATGAATAAAGCCAGTACGGTGAAAGTAGTAAGAACAAGTATTTATAAACATTGAATGTAGGCTACCCCAGTTCTCCAGAAGTATTCTACATTGTCGGCAGTAACCACAGCAACAGTCCTAGAGTGTTTCAAATAAACCGTACTGCTACTTACAGAAGTATTCAGAACTGTACATGAAATATTGCTCTCAACTAAAGCCTTGTTTTTTTTGTTAGCCTTTTTCTTATTAATATGATCTGATTTACCTCCTTCTCTTTAAGTCTGGAGGCATTTTAAATGTGATCCCCCAACTCTGGAATTTCAGTGTGTTCATAACAAAAACTACAAGTGCTACCATATGACCCGAGGCCTCCTTAGGAATTTGACAATGTTTGTTGGAGAAGCAAAGTGCACTCTCTACCCCCCCCCCCCTCACACACATGTTGTTCATTACTGTCATGACCCCCCCCCAGACCCCGCCTTATTGCTCTTTTCTGCACGGCTCACTGACACTCGAGCAGTGCTTCTGTCCGAGCTCAGACTCTGGAGAGACGTAGCGGTCTTATAGTGTCCAGTAACAGATCAGAGAAGGTATTTCTGCTGTTGTGTGGACAGATGACCACTGCCCCCCTCTACTTGGGTGCATGCACATACCTATGAGGCCCACTTTTTTTTTTAGGTTGTTATAAGTCATGATTTTTTATAAATTATTCTCAAAACATTTCTTATTAACTCCCTTTCCCTTAACACCCCCCTCCCCCCGCCGCCTCCTCCTTAGCCACTGCATTGCTACCAGAAAGAATAGAACCATGTCAGGACAATGTTTGAGTCCCTCTTGTACACTAGTATAGGGATATGACGCACTAACCTCTGAGGACTACGGGTGGCTTTGGTGACATAATGATATCCAAGTTATAATGAGGCCCATGGCAACACACCCCACAGTATAAAACCCCTCTATATCTTAGAAGCTACAAGCAAGTATCTTCTATAGGTGTGGCTCTGTCGTATCCAAAGTTACCACAGACTTCTGCTTATGCAAGACATCTCCTTCAGAAAAGATGTTCCATGGGTTGGCCTTTCTCACCTACCTACTGTAGTATTGTACTGTGTTTGATGTTGGTTCATTGTGGAAAATTTGATAAGAATTAGACCTCTTGTTTTCTCTTCTCTTCTTATTTTTTTATTTTATTTTTATTTTTGCATGAGCAACAAAATGCCGTCAGATACGGTGAGATGCATGTCTATCTGTCGTTTACTTTCAGCTTTTCTTCAAGGTTGTTTGACGTGTTTCTTGTTAAATTCCCTTTTTTTTTTTTTTTTTTTATAACAGGAAAAACTAAGTAATGTTTGTATTTAATGTTCCGCTCTGCTTTAAGATGCTAGGCACTGGTTGTCATGCCAACAGGAGACAGGTGCCTGCAGTCGACAGCATTTGAGGGATCATATCTGACACCATACTGAGGTTGATCAAAAATACTTATATTTTTTGAGTGCCACAATTAAAACATAAATTCAAAGAAAAAGGCCTTATGGGGAAGGGGAAATGTCTATATATATAGACTATATATATATATAGACTATATATATATAATCGGTGTGTAAGTGTATGCGTGCGTGCGTGTGATAGCGTAGTCATCCTAGTCACATATCAGAGTAGTAGATAATGTAAACACAATTTAAAGATATAAAATATTACTCTTTTCATTTCTCGCAGTTACACTTAGATGCGTTTGAAAACAATTTAAAGAAAGATTTATATATGGTCCCTTTTAGATGCTGTTGCTATTGAATAACTTTGTAAAATACAGTGCAATTTGATGGTTGCAGATACATGTACTGTATAGTTCCTCCTTCATGTGTGTTGTCCAGCTAAATGGCTTCTGTTTGACTGCATCGTTATTGTTTTGAACAATGTAGATAGTTCATTTTATTTGCATTTAGAGGTATACGCACATTTAAAGAAAACATGTTACTTAATTCTGTAAGTAATTTTTATAATTATCATGACAGTATCCTTATAACATTTGAAAAAATTAAAAACTTAATGTGAAGTTTGTGATGGATCTCTGCCGTTTTATACATCACCGTTGACCATGTTACAATATCTATTGCAATATCTTGCCTCTAAACACAGCAATCCTTTGATTCAGGCTAACAAACTTTGACAAATTACATTTGTAAAGCGCTTCCTCGTGGACTCTAAGGGCTTCACATGAAAAAAATTTTTATAATAGGACAGTCACAGAACATACACATGGGGATGTGCCCCTTTAATCATAATTTATGGATATTATTTTGTACTATTTTGGGGACCCCGCCCTTTGGCTCAAACCCCCCCAGTGGCATAATCTCCATAGTGCGGGGTGGGGGGTACTCATGAGGCTCATAGTAGCTGCTTGTCGACCACGGTGGCAAGGCATACTAATGGTCAGATAGTGCCCAACGCCCGGTGCTTCCAGCCCAGTAAGCCCGGTTAAATTTCCACAGCTGGTATTCTAGTCCCGTCCTGTAGTGTTGTTCCTATACATTCTGCAGTTCGTGGCAACTTACAGACACACACGGAGAACCTCTTTGAGCATTTATGGATTAGAGTTATGTTTCTGAGCAAAGGGCACTAGACATGTTTGCCCCTTCACCCAATATCATTTGCGAGAGGTTTTCCCTGCTTAATCATGCTCACGCTCCCCTAGCAAAGATGAAAAGATGCAAAGATGACTAGAGAAATTAGTCCAAAACAGCGCTATAAGGATTGTGAGTCAAGTTTATTATACTTATATACACCAATTTCACCATTGAATCACTATTTTGTATTAAATATAAAATACAGTGGGGTGCAAAAATGTGGGCACCCCTGGTTAGAGGTTAGGTTTGCTTCTTTTCACTTAGATATGAATTGTAAACGGCATTTTGACTAGGGGTGCCCACTGCACCCCACTGTACATTGCCTCATCTTGCACCACAGCTGCCCCACCTGCCCCTAATGTAACAACGCCACTGTAAAACCTCGCTGACGGTGATTGGTGTGTACAGCACGAGGGATCCTTCAGAACCAACCCGTTATCGATAATAATGACTCGATTGATTGATTGATTGAAAACTTTATTAGAAGATTTGCAGAAGTAGGTACATGAAAGTACCAATTACATACAAGGTCAACTAACAGGATAAAAACCCAAGAAAGCCACTGGCTTATTTCAATTGGGGTCCTTGATACTCAATTCATCGTTACATGTAAGACAGACAAAAAACTAGTACTATCTACAAGATAATACAGACAAATAACTAGTACTATCTACAAGATAAACATACATCCAACATGGGAAGAACAATACAACAAAACATAAGGTATGTACAGCGGGTAGGACAGGTGGGGACATACACCACAGGTGGGGGCGGGGGACAAAACACAAAGTAAGTATGTACAGTGACAGTCGCGTTTGTGAGAAGACTCGGGATTGGCCTAGACAGCTGCCAATCATATCGCCAGTTTTGAAATGACTGAGCCAGCCTCGAGGACAGGAGGGACAGCGATGTTTACCGTAACTTCGTTCTGACGGGTTTGGAAAGGGAAAGGTAGCTACTAACTACATCAACGCGAACCAAAGCACAACGTAAGATTGTGTGTCGTGAACAGAAGTGGGCGTTGTTGTTTTTTGTTGCTTGCTTTATTATAAAACAGCCGACAAAAGAAAACATCAGTACCAAACTTCTAGACCTCTTCTCTTCTTGCCGATATTAAACTGTACTTGTGTGACGCTTAGCTCCGGTGACAGTTGCTATAGCCACTAGTTATCGAGCGGCAAATTGTTCAGAGGGAATCAACATCCAGCGTGGTCCAGCTTTGACAACATTGCCTTTCCCTGCGGCGAGGAACTTGTTGCGTTTCTCCGGGTAGGGTCGCCTCCTCTGTCCCGCCATGGTGGAGGTCTTCTCTGGGCGAACTCTCCTCAATAAAGACGGGGACCCCATCGATCCGGAAGACGCCCTCAAGAATAAAGTGGTCGGTATCTATTTCTCCGCCGGCTGGTGCCCGCCGTGTCGAGACTTCACCCCGATCCTCTGCGATTTCTACACGGAGCTCGTGGAGGAGAATGAACCCGCGGCGCAATTCGAGATCGTTTTCATCTCTTCTGACAAATCCACCGAAGACATGGTGGAGTATTACCACGACGAGCACGGCGACTGGCTGGCCCTGCCCTGGACCGATCAATACAAACAGTAAGTCAATGCTCTGTGTCTGGTCAATATGAATGGATGAATAAGTCAATGAATGAATGAATGAGTGAATGAATGAATGAATGGTCTTTATTGTCATTGATATAGTACAGGTACCAAACAACGAAATTTGGGAGGGGGGGCTCCCCTGGTGCTAGGAAAGAAACTAAAAACAAGAAGGGAAAAGAGCTGGTTTACATAAATAAAGGCTATGTACACTATCCACTATACTACTATACAAATAAAACACTGTGCTGTACTCTATGCTATGCTATACCTATTCTAACATTTCCTATCTCTGAACCTTATGTACCCTAGGGTTGTCATATTGCACATAGTGTTATTGCACATTCATTTAAAGTGTCGCAGTTTGCAGGTTTGAAATGTACACAGTTGTGTTTCAGTATTGCACTTGATTTCAATCTAGTAGCTGCCATCAATTTGTCTAGATTGTCCAGGGCCTAGAACCTAGGTCTTTGCTGTGTTCAGGGCCTGAATGGCCCTGGGGTAGAAGCTGAGCTTCAGTCTATGTAGTTTGTTATTCGTATGTCAGGTCAAATCACACACAGTTGAGACACAAAAGGTGTGTTCTGTAATAACACAGTACAGTAACACCCGTAGCCGCGAACCATGGCTCCGTAAGAGGTTTAGGAGACACACTTTATGGGATTATGTTTAAAAATAGACCAAATCTCTCTGTCTAGTCAAAGTGATCGGAGACACCATAGCAGGCCGATGCTACTGTATTTCTGGGTTCTGTGGAACATGTTTCCTTCCGTTTTTAATAAGTAGCTGATCATTGGTCCATCAATGTAATACAGGCGTCATACCCATATCCTTAAGTGATACAACATATGCAGGTAGGCTACTACATCATATTATACAGTAGAGTTGGTACATATGTAGGTGGCCAGTCATTTGTGTCTGGTTTTGTCTAGCCTGCATAGTCAATAATGATGATGTTAATAATAATCATAATCATAATAATACATTACATTTGTCCAGCGCTTTCTCATGGACTCAAAACACTTACACAATTATATCATAATAATACAAATAATATATATATATATATATATATACATATATACAGTCAAAAGCTTGGACACACTTCCCCATTCTGTATATATATATATATATATGTATGTTACGGTACATGTGGGAATACGGTACATGTGGGAAAACTAGGGTTGGGGTTAGGTGCTAGGGTGCTAGGGGTAGAGTTAGGGTTAGGGTTAGGATTAGGGTTATGGTTAGGGGTAGGGTTAGGTGCTAGGGTGCTAGGGTTAAGGTTAGGGTTAGGGTTAGGGGTAGGGTTAGGGTTAGGGTTATGGTTAGGGTTAGACATGCCAGCATGTACCAAGTCGACGTAGCACCTAACCCTAACCCTAACCCTAACCCTATTTTTCCCACATGTACCGTCTTCCCACATGTACCGTAACATATATATATAGGAGGACAGTCTCTGAACATACATAACATACAGCCCTGTAGCCTACATGAATAAAGCCTAATGATAAAGTAACTGATGCTACGCCTGTGCCACTTTCCCTCTCAGTGACCTGAAGACGCGGTTCAACATCACAGCGGTGCCGAAGCTGGTCATCGTGAAGGAGGACGGCACCGTGATCACGGACAAGGGCAGGAAACAGATCCGGGAACAGGGCCTGGCCTGCTTCAGGGGTTGGCTGGAGGTGGCAGAAATCTTCCAGAACTTTAAAGCCTAGAAGTTCTAGAAGTTCTAGTTCTACAAGTTCCATAATCAACTTTATTTCTATAGCAATACTTTATTCTGCGCTAGGAAAGACAACACATTTGTAATACTAGCCACAGTAGTGACGCTCTAATAAGGCTCTTTCAGATGTGAAGTATGAATATGTATATAGCCACTGTAGCCTATACTCCTGTACGACTGTATACTCTTTTGAGGTGCTTGGTTGTTTTTATATTTTGTTTTATATGACTTGAAATGCACTGATATTAAACTTCTTACAGTTTGACAGTTTGCTGTCAGACCATTTTGGTCACCTCTCACTTTTGACTGTGTTATTGGAGGTTGTTGTTGAGTTGTTGACTCTCTGGAGACATAGTCCAGGTGCAGAGGAGTCTTTTCCATCCCCTGTGTTTCATTAGTGCACTATGGAAGGCCCACAGGAAGTCATGTTAGCAAATGACTTGCTGTGCGTTTGCCTTTGCACCAACTGCATTTCCTAAAGGATGCCCGTCAAAGATAATTGTGAGAGTCTACAAGCCTGAATCTCCAAAGAATTGCTTGTTTTTAGCTGTGTTGCTGTGTCGCCTAATCATACACAGAGAAGGCATAGTATTAAACTGGGCCAAAGCCAGGTAGTGGTTGTCAAAGTGGTCAGTAAACTATCTCTCTCTCTCTTTCTCTCTCCCCCCCCCCCTTCTCTCTCTCTTAGAAGCTATTGTAGCTAGTTCACTTCATACCACGGGAGGGCGCTATAGACCCACTAATGAGACGGAGGGCACCATAGACCCACATATATAGTAACTGTCTTCCAATATAAAGGTGTTTTATTTAGTTGTTTGTAAACAAACAATGAATACGTTTTAATATTATGTTTGAAACTATCGCGATATAATGGAGTGTTAGTCATTCCATTCTGTCTATACATTTAACAGTGGTTGGCTGAAAAATGAAGGATTGCACCTTCAAGGCCTAAGAACAATGGTTCACTTAATATTAGGGGGATTTTACCCAATGCTTGAGCTTGACCGTTTGAAGTAGAAGAGCGTGACAGATTAGAGGCATTTTGTGTTATAACAAACCTTCTGAAATGCCACAGCCCTCCCCTACCATTGCTGCTGTTCTGCCTACAGAAAGGTCTATTCAGTCGTCTAGTAAATTCACTTATGCAGAGACACTAAAACGAAGAGTAGCCTACAGCTTGGCCATCACACAAACTCTTTTTCAAGATCATGTAAATTGTCCATCCTTCTGCTTGCTGATACTTTGGTCCAAAAGCCCCCCCCACCCCCTCCTAATTTCTCACGTTCTTGGTCTTTTTTTAAAACCTCTTTTATGATGCAACGTTGATTTAACACCAGGCAATCTTCGATTAAACCAGGCCGAATGAGAGTCCCGTTACACGGCGTTCAGACGGCGCATGGCCCTGTGTTTGCACACAGTTTCACCGCTTGAACGAGTTTCCCAGAGGTCTGTCTGCACAGGAGCGCTGGCCCTCGGTGGAGACACAGCTGGAGGGAACGTGTGAGTAATGAGCCGAGCTCGGATGAATAAACCACTGTGGTTCTCAAACTGTCGCTCTCCTTTTCAACCGATCACCATCAACAGAACAGGAGAATCTCAGTAGCGAGACTCAAAATCGTGACGTTAGAATTATAAGGTTCTATCTCCATTTTTCTCAAAATTGATACATAATCTGATCCATTAGGTGTTTATTAATGCCTGTGTGGTGTTGTTTTTTTAAATGTTGACATTTTTGAGTTAGTAATTCATAAAATACAAAGGTTCCATCTCACAAAACATAATGGAATGTAAACACTTTGACGCTCAATATCTCTGAACTGCCCTAAACGGAGATAGAACCTTATCATTCTAACCTCACGAAATGCGGACAAAACTGGGCTCCCTGTCTGTCTTTGAGCGATATAACATGCGCACGGTGTCAGAATAGCGGGACCTGGCTGAAGTTGATTGATGGACCAGGTCAACACATCCTGTAGGTCGATTAAAAAAAAAATCCATCTAAAAGTTGAATTGATTATTAAATATCAAATAGCGGGAATGCGTTGATTATTTCACCACGAGGCTACTAGGTTATCCAAAAGCAAACGACTGCGGTGCGCTTTTACGCAGCGTACTTCAAAAAGAGTCACTTTGGCTCATCTCTTCAGCGGTTTCTCGCTTTTCGAGCTCAGTGCTGTAGACGGACTAAAGCCTAAAGTATCGGGCACAAGTGGAGTTAGAGATGGGAGAAGGAAGGAGCCGCAAGTCCCATTAAAAGTCATCCGAATAGGTTAGCGCGCTGCTGGCACGGGTATGAAAGCCAGTAGTGTTTCTTGCGCTAACGGCGCGCCGCTGAATCAGGTAACAACACGTCCTTTATGCGAGGGGAGGGGAGGGGGGGAGGGGGGGGGGACCAGGGGAGCCTTTTCCTGTGAGGGAGTACACACACACACACACACACACACACACACAGAGACACACACACACACACACACACACACACAGAGAGAGACACACACACACACACACGCGCACAGAGAGACACACACACACACACACACACACAGAGAGAGAGACACACACACACACACACACAGAGAGAGAGACACACACACACACACAGAGAGAGAGACACACACACACAGAGAGAGAGAGAGAGAGAGAGAGAGAGAGAGAGACACACACACACACACACACACACACACACACACACACGCAGAGAGAGAGACACGCACACACACACACACACACACACACACAGAGAGAGAGAGAGAGAGAGAGAGAGAGAGAGAGAGAGAGAGAGAGAGAGAGAGAGAGAGAGAGAGAGAGAGAGAGAGAGAGAGAGAGAGAGAGACACGCTCTTATTCGCCTCACTTACGCACACGGACTCAGGACCGCAGCGAGCTCGACAACGAACGAGGAGCCCCTCTGCTTCAATAAAAATGGGATGGACAAGAGGAGTGAGGGGATGTGGATTGTGATGACATATCTGTCAGAAGAAGAAGCTTGAGAGAGAGAGAGAGAGAGAGAGAGAGAGAGAGGTAAGTGGTGAGCTGTGTCTGGGTTGAGGAGACTACTGCTGCGGTAGATGCGAGCACATGGAAGTCCAGAATGATACTGTAGCGAACGGGAACTGGTAGTGTAACTCGCCCCATGCGGGAATCGAACCCCGATCTCCCGCATAATCGCCGGCCGCGCCAACCACAACACCAAGAGAGTTAACTTCCTTGGTGGAGCTGTTAACGGGCCTCATACAGGATCGTTACAATACATAACCTCGAGTCACATCTGACTTTACTTGTATTGTGAGTTTTGGTGATATAAATGCTCCACATGGACAGAAATGGGCTAACCTTTAAGAGGATTTAGGGCAGGCTATTCAAATTATGTCATTCCTTCTTGGTGTGCGTTATCATGTAAATGGACAATCAGCTCAGGAAATGACTTTAAATCTCGTAAATTCATCTCAAAACGATTCACGAGTTATGACTGCACCAGTGATATAAATATTGTACCTGGGTGAGGGGTGGGGGGGGGGGGGGGGGGGTTGAATGTATCTCTTTGGAACGGTGCAAAGGGGGTAATTCCTATAGTTTCTTAATTGAAATGGTGGGGCATGTTTGGAGTGGATGTGTTTACTGTTGGGATGAGGACAGGGATGGGATGGACATTATGTTTTGATGCAGGGGGATTGTTCTGGATGACAGTGTTCTCATTGAGATCGGCAGTGAAATACAACGCTCATTAAGGGGAAGGTTTGGATGGGAATGGATGAATGGATGGGAGGCTGCGGGCAGAGGTTTTGGGCCAGTTCGTGAGTTTAGAATTATAAGGTTCTATCTCCGTTTAGGGCAGTTCAGAGATATTGAGCGTCAAAGTTTTTACATTCCGTTATGTTTTGTGAGATGGAACCGTTGTCTTTTATGAATTACTTTCTAACTCAAAAATGTCAACATTTTAAAAATAACACCACACAGGCATTAATAAACACCTAATGGATCAGATTATGTAAAAAACTCAATTTTGACAAAAATGGAGATAGAACCTTATAATTCTAACGTCACGAGTTCTCTCCCACTGGCTTACACACGACACACCGTCCCCTCTGGGAGAGAGACCGGCTCACTGTCTGTCTGGGAGGAGCTGCATTGAAAAACGAAACAAACTGTCTGGTTTTTTTTGGTCATAGAGTTTTGAATTTAATTGAAGGATGTGGGATATGTAGAGTTTCCCACGTTTTAGTGTGAGTCATTATATCTTTACCAATGACGTCTCTGTCCGTCCGTCTCTCTCTCTTTCTCTCTCTCTCTCACTCTCTCTCTCTCTCTCTCTCTCTCTCTCTCTCTCTCTCTCTCTCTCTCTCTCTCTCTCTCTCTCTCTCTCTCTCTCTCTCTCTCTCTCTCTCTCTCTCTCATAAACACAGCCCGACTTCGTGCATAATCCAGATGACAATAACTGGTAGATGAGTGTTACATTGGGGAAGTTGCGCCGTAGTGTTCGCAGTGGCCCCGCGGTGCTGTTCGCCGCAGATAAACCCTCATCAGAACATTAGATCTGCTCTGGAGCTGCGCTGCCCTGCTAGAGGCCTCTTCATTGCACTGCATACTAATTCGGGGGTTTTAATCAGAACATTTCTCTAATCCTTCTTCTCGTGCAATCGTAAAAGTGCCTCACTGCTGAAATTATGTGCATGAAATATTTAATTGTTATCTAAAGAATGAAACAAAAGACTAGAGTCGCTTTAAATGTGTGTTGAATGAATAATTTAGCACTGCTTTGTGTAAGAATTTTTTTCAACAGTGAGTAGATGACTAGGCAAAGTAGTGCACTTCTCTCTCTCCAGGTATTCCCTTGGCTCTCTTCTAGATGCTCACTGCGTGTGTGTGTGTGTGTGTGTGTGTGTGTGTGTGTGTGTGTGTGTGTGTGTGTGTGTGTCTGTCTGTCTGTCTGTCTGTCTGTCTGTCTTTGGGTGTACCCATCTGTCAGATGTTCTGCTGTTCTGTGTGAAATATTCACCAGTCTTCCACCACCCTGCTGGTGGCTGTTCATGTTACGCTGATCAAGTGTCAATCTATCCCTCTATCAGATTACATTTCTATGATGACATAATATCTTTGTTGTAACGTGATCTCTGTACTGTCCTAGCATGAGTCAGCCTCTGTTAACAGCACAGTGTTAATAACTAACTCTAACATCATATTGACCCAGCTCCACACACACACACACACACACACACA
Organism: Nansenia antarctica; assembly: GCF_963989245.1. NCBI lineage: Eukaryota > Metazoa > Chordata > Actinopteri > Argentiniformes > Microstomatidae > Nansenia > Nansenia antarctica. Next base: position 69,816,094 of record NC_137689.1, on the reverse strand, counting down.
CACACACACACACACACACACA
>NC_137689.1:69806072-69813572 GCF_963989245.1 Nansenia antarctica | reverse complement strand
TGAGATCCTGGCTTTGGCACAACACATAAGGGCCCAGCCTAATGAAGGGGAGTGAGAACCACCTGAGGGGTAGTAGTAGGACATCAAAGAGCCTCTCTCTCTCTCTCTCTCTCTCTCTCTCTCTCTCTCTCTCTCTCTCTCTCTCTCTCTCTCTCTCTCTCTCTCTCTCCCTCTTTCTGCTGCCCTGCCCCTCTGTCACTCTCTCTCTCTCACACAAACACACACACACACACACACTCTCTCTCTCTTCGTCTCTTCCATTGCCTCCTTTCTTCCTCCTCTCTACCCTCCGTAAGGACAGCTCTGTGGTAACACCTGGGATTGTTTTATGTGCCCTCCTCCCCTCTCCTGTCCTCCCCTCCCCTCTCCTCCATCTCCTATCCTCCTCCCTCTCCTGTCCCCCCCCCCCCCCTCCTGTCCCTCCCCCTCAGGGCCAGTGGTGGGGTAAGGCAGTAAAGCCTTGGTCAGAGCCTCTAGTCTTCTACAGTTGGTCCCAGGCGGACACACACACCCTGCTGTGTTAACATGGCCACTCCTGACAGATCTGAGTAGAAAAAGCCGTCACCGTCATTCCTGGAAGGGGAAGCACTTCAGGGCCGCCGGACAGTGACCCAGAGCGACCCAGAGCGACCCCCGCTAGAGAAACCAGAACAAAGAGATCGGGGGGTGCAGAGTGCAGGCTCAGGAGCCAGGGTTGTGGTGGGTTCACGTGGTTTACAGGCCTGTTCTGGTGACCACAGGCCAACCGCTGCTTCACGTGTGTGTTAACCGCTACATCTTGTTGAAATTACCAGTGTGCGGATGTATGTATGTGTACTCATACTGTAGGTATGTGTAGGTCTTTTTGAATGTTACACGCACGCACACACATGCTGGTAAACACACACACACAGACACACACACACACAAATACACACACAGACGGGCACACACACATGCTGGTAAACACACACACACACACACATGCACACACACACAGAGGACATCGGCAATTCTGCTTTATCGATCGGAAGTCCCTCAGACAGCTTCTCAGCTCACACATAAACAGAGATCCCACGTTCCCTTTGATTGTATTTACAGAGAGGACGAAGACTGTTTACGCTTACGACACCAAAGCATAACAGAACGTAGAAAGAATTTGTAAATGCAAGTACAGTCTCACAGACATGTGATACACAGTCGACCACCAAACATGACAAACACATAACCCAAACACCACATGTCTCCGAAATACATAGATGAGATCGCTAGAGAGAGAGAGCTGGAATACTCCCCAGAGAAACCCTGCTTCTGAAAGGAGGTTCTGACCTCACTCCCTGTCCCTCTCCTCCTGCCCCTCTCCTCCTCCTGCTCCTCTCTTACTCCCCCTCTCCTCCTGCCCCTCTCCTCCTCCTGCTCCTCCTGCCACTCTCCTCCTCCTGCTCCTCCTGCCCCTCTCTTACTGCCCCTCTCCCCCTGCCCCTCTCTTACCACCTCTCCTCCTGCCACTCTCCTCCTGCCCCTCTCCTCCTCCTGCCCCTCTCCTCCTGCCCCTCTCCTCCTGCCCCTCTCCTCCTGCCCCTCTCCTCCTGCCCCTCTCCTCCTCCTGCCCCTCTCCTCCTCCTGCCCCTCTCCTCCTCCTGCCCCTCTCCTCCTGCCCCTCTCCTCCTGCCCCTCTCCTCCTCCTGCCCCTCTCCTCCTCCTGCCCCTCTCCTCCTCCTGCCCCTCTCCTCCTGCCCCTCTCCTCCTGCCCCTCTCCTCCTCCTGCCCCTCTCCTCCTCCTGCCCCTCTCCTCCTGCCCCTCTCCTCCTGCCCCTCTCCTCCTCCTGCCCCTCTCCTCCTGCCCCTCTCCTCCTCCTGCCACTCTCCTCCTGCCCCTCTCCTCCTGCCCCCCACCGCCTGCCCCTCTCCTCTCATCTCTGGTTGAGAAGGAGGTGTTATTTTTCCTGCAGAACTGTGACTGCTGTCTGGGAATGGGCCAGAAATGACTTAGTATTTCGTATAAATGGCACCCTTAGACCGACTCCCTCCCTCCGCCCATCCACCCTGCATACCGCCCACCCACCCTCCATCCCTCCCTTCCTCCCTAACCTCCCATCCACCCACCCTCCCTCCCTCCCACCGAGCCACCCTCCATCTCTACCTCCCTTCCAACCAACCACCCACCCACCCCTCCATCCCTCCCTCATCCCTTCCACCCACCCTCCCTCCCTCCCAAACCACCCACCCACCCTCCGCCACCCATGCCCTGTAGCGAGGAAGCTGTTAGCAAGAGGGGAAGTTGTTTCCGTGTCAAAACCAGATGCGCTACGAGATGAGACAGAACAGAAGCATCTCTCTGATCCTCACCCACCACCTCACCACCTTTCTCTCTCTCTGTCTCTCTCTCTCTCTCTCGCGCTCTGTCTCTCTTTCTCTCTCTTTTTCTTTCTCTCTCTCTCTCTCTGTCTCTCTCTCTGCGTCTCTCACTCTCTGTCTCGCTCTTTCTTTTTCTTTCTCTCTGTGTCTCTCTCTTTTTTTCTTTCTCTCTGTTTCACTCTCTCTCTCTGTCTCTCTCTTTATCTCTCTCTCTCTCTCTCTCTCTCTCTCTATTTCTCTCTCTTGCTCTCTCTCGCTGTGCACCTCCGTTTCTTATCATCGTGCAGTCAGTTCAGGAAACGTTATATCCGGCGCCCCATGGCTTATTTCTGCATTTGTATACAAGCTGGATGTAAACACTGTTAAGGTCAGGATTCAGCTTTTTGCAAATGGCCAAAGAGAGATACTGTAAACATTGTTATCGTACAGTAGGGTTTGATTGAATCTGGCCCTAAAAGTTCAGTGAGAGCAAACAAATCAATCTTGATAGCAAGCCTATTACAGGAGGAAGCACGTATATCACACACACACACACACACACACACACACACACACACGCGCACACACACACACACACACACACACACACACACACACACCCTGCAAATCATAGTTGATCGGAACATGGCTGAACTCATCTCAGCAGTAATAACCCTGTCCCATCCTCCTGTATTGAACCAGCTATGACATCAGTGCCCAATGCTGGGATGAGAGACGCCAAAGGAGAAAAGACATCATTTCCTGTCTTTAAATTACAAAGCCTGTTTGTTTTACTTCAGCTGAAAATAAAGATGTAGCTCATGAAGCGCTTTGACAAGTTAACCCGAAACAGAGCGTAGAGGGTTTATGTTTGAATAACATGAGAGAACACATTGTATTCATTGTATTCATTGTATTCTAAATGAAGAACAAAACAAGTGTTATAAAGGGTGCATATGAAAGTAACCAGAGTAAACATCGTCATTACCGTCAACCCAATAAACAAGATGATTTAGATCTTTCGTACGTTACAGTATCGCAGCCCTGATCACCCCCATGGGGAGTCAAATGGCTGAACACTGAATCAATCCTTTCACACAGCGGGAGTGGTTTGGCTCAGGATCACCATTCATTCGTTTCTCTCTCTCCTCCCTAACCCAGACACTGGCCTGGTTCTGTGAGTGTGTGTGTGTGAGTGTGTGTGTGTGTGTGTGTGTGTGTGTGTGTGTGTGTGTGTGTGTGTGTGTCAAAACTTTTAATCTGGATCAGAATGATCCAGACTTTTTTTTTGCTATCCAGGATCCAGATATATCTGGCTGCTTTTGAGTCGTATACGAATACAAGAATACGATCTGTGTGTGGTGGTGTTATCTAGCTGTACTGGCAGGTGTGTGTGTGTGTGTGTGTGTGTGTGTGTGTGTGTGTGTGTGTGTGTGTGTGTGTGTGTGTGTGTGTGTGTCTGTGTGTCTGTGTGTCTGTGTCTGTATGTGTGTGGTGTTATCTAGCTGTACTGGCAAGTAAATACAGAAGGCTTGTAACCTGCATGTAGTAAACCTAATTATTGCTTACGCTAATATTTGCGAATGCCTTCCCCTGACTACTTACCCTAACTGTAACCAGTCAAAGTTAACAGCTAACCATAACCAGTCAAAGTTAGCGTATGTGTGCTAATGGTAGCAAGGCGGGGGCGGTGGTTGCTAGCGCTAGCCAGGCCAGTGGTGGCTATGGGCAGCACTAAATCGATAGACATATGGACCTGCAGTGAATACAAATATAGCATTAGACATCCAAACGCCCCTGGAAAAAATATCAACAATTCTGAAGAAAAGAAAAAAAATCTTTTGATGGGGTGGGCTGAGCCCCCCGCCGCCCATAGCTACCGCCGGCCTTGATCTGGAGACGCCCGCGTTGGGGAATCAATCCCAGTAATGATGCTCAGTCTTTCCCTCATACGAGGTGACCTCCTGCATCCAAGGACACCCCGGAAACACGTCACAACTTAACAACCGAATTGCAAGCAGCACTCGAGTTGAGGGGGATGAGGGGGGGTGGCATCCCCCCTGAAATAAAAACGGTCAAAATCATCCCCCTTCTAAAACTGCCATCCCCCCTTTCCATCCCTTATGTAATTTTATCAATGAACGTGGTATTACTGCTATTTCAATGTTTAGTTTTGCGCATATTGAGTAAAATACTGTGGGCAAGAGGGCACGCACACACGCAATGACATTGTTACCAAGTCACTGACGCTGAAGTCACTGACGCTGTGGGGATGCTAAAATTGTCCCCATATGATAAAATCCACCATCCCCCCTGATTCTCTTTTACAACTTCAGTACTGATTGCAAGAGATACACATACATCGTGCTGACACCTCAAAGCTAAATGGTGTACGTTATCAACACCTAGGTACTGTAGAGCTATAATTGCACTTTTCGAGATGTTTCTCGGCGCCAGGAGCTGAACAGGCATCCCTTTCCCCCCGGGACGGGCTGGAGGCAGACAGCACCTAGATACAGTTCAGTATTCACTGCTAACATAACTAATCCATTCATTAGAAGCAGCCCCCGACCAAGCATATAAAAGAGCTAGTTGTATGGTGAGTCAACAGAGACGTACACACACACACACACACACACACACACACACTCACATACATATACAAATATATGCATATACAAACACACATGCATTCACAAATAGACTCTCACCTACATGCACACGTAGGCATAAACATCATCCTGGCAGGCAGCTTGTCTATGATATGCCCAGTGAGAGAAAAGAGATAGAGAGATAGAGAGATAGCGCGTGTGACTGTGTGCGTGCATGAGAGAGATAGCAAGCCAGTGTCTCTGAGGTGTGTGCGTGTGTGTGTGTGTGAATGAGAGAGATAGAGAGCCTGTGTGTGTGAGTGTGTGTGTGTGTGTGTGTGTGTGTGTGTGTGTGTGTGTGTGCGTGTGCGTGTGGTGGGCGTGTGTGTGTGCGTGTGCATGTGTGTGGTGTGTGGAGGTGTAAATGGCCCATTTTCTTGCTTTTGTTTTTGCTTAGACATCCCTGATGTTGTTCTGCCCGGTGGGAACAGAACAGGCGAACACGTCCCCCTGGCCCAGCCCGTAGAGCAGCCCTCATACTTTCACACATCAGCGACTTAATTGTTCTTGAGGAATTAAAGAGATTGGGGAATGGAATTAAAAGGGATTGGGGAATGCTTTCCTTGGCGTTGATAAGAAGGACTCCAGGCTTTTCAAAACATTCAAAAATAAACATTAGAAAATTCAACGGTGTGTTTTTACTAGTCTGTCACCGATAATTAAACATGTTTCACAACAACCCCTAGCCCTCCGCTTCTGTTCAGGGCCTGCTGTCTTTTTTTATCCTCCCTATACAAGGGAGGATATATAAAATACGATATACTATTTACTCTGGAGAGTTCATCAGTTGCTGCTGTTCCTTTTCAGTGCGTCGTCATTATTGTTTTGAATTCTGACCCCTAGGGGTTTAGGGTTATTTTCAGCTAGCGCAAAAGCAAAACAGATAAAAAAAAGTGTTGGCAGTAACAAGGGAACATATGCTGGTGGAGTAGCTGGGGATTAAGGATTCATTTTAACCCCTCTGGTGCCTGGGGCTCTTATAAACTTTTCTCCTGGTCATGAATCTCACATGGTCTTGTTTCATCTAAACATACACCTGCCCTGTCTTAGGTAATGGATCTATCACCTCATCATGGTTTCAGACTGCACCAAGGACATGAGCTTGGGGCGCCTGGGTGGTGTAGCTCACTAAGGCCCATGTCACGTAATCGCAGGGTCCCTAGTTCGATTGCGGCCCTCAACCTATCCTGCATGTCATCCCTCCTCTCTGTCACCCATCCTTCCTGTCAGGCTCTACTGTCTCTACCCTAATGATACAGAAATGCCCTAAAAACTGTTTTAAACCAAAAATACACAATAGCCTGTGTCCTTCTCTGAAATAGTTAGTAATGCCTTCCGGCTGCGTCTGAGAAGGTTTTGACTCGGGAATAACAATCAAGAAAAGCTTCAATATTTGACTGCCTAAAACGTCTCTCTTCTTTTTTCTGGACCCCAACAGCAGTACTTAGACTTAGAGGTGTGTTGTTATGACAACAAGCAGGTCAAGTGTCATTCATGTGTGCTGAAAACTTCTGACCTTAAAAATAGTCGCACTGATACTTAAGACACACCCCCTAAGTCCCCCTGCCAGCAGCCCTGACGGTACCCACGTTTGCCAAGACAGGTTTTAACTTCTCTCTCTCTCTCTCCCTCTCTCTCTCTCTCTCTCCCCAGATACCACTTCATGGAGGAAGTATGGTCATGCTAGCCCATGAAGACATGAAGAAACAGCCAGAGAGATCATTGCATTTCTTCAGTGGATGTGGTTTGTACTCAGTGGCGTTTACTCAACCAGGACAAATGTGTCATCACGCCTCGACATGAGTCCAGGGGAACATTGTAGATGCAGCAGCCACAGACGTTCTCTCAGGGCCGGGTGATGCAGCGCCAGACAGGACAGGAACACTGTGAACCCAGCTGGACCACGTGTGAAACACAGCAGAGTGGGTCTGTGAAACACAGCAGAGTGGGTGTGAGTCACTGATGACACAGGCGTTTGCTTGTGGCAATAACTAGATCAGAAACATCTGAGGTTTCTGTGTGTGTGTGTGTTGTGTGTGTGTGTTGTGTGTGAGCGTGCGTGCGTGTGTGTGTGTGTGTGGGTGTGTGTGTCTGTGTGTACGTGTGTAAGATTGTCTTTGTGTGTGTGTGTGTGTGTGTGTGTGAGCGTGCGAGAGTGTGTGAGTGTAAGATTGTCTTTGTGTGTGTGTGTGTGCGCGTGTGCACGTGTGTGTGAGATCGCGCGTGTGTACGTGTGCACGTGCGTGTGTCGGTGGTCCAGAGGGGTGCTGCAGGCATGCTGCGTAGGGGTCTGGTGGCCTGGGTGTCCCGCGTGGGGGCGGTGTTGGTCCTGGCTTGCTGCTCCGTTTCCCTCCTCTACATCATGACCTGCAGCCCCCACACCGAGGACAGCTCGGTGGGCCACGCCCTGCCGCGGGCCGCGGGGGGGGCCGGGGGAGGCACGGGGGCCGCCGTAGGGGGGGCCTCTCAGAGCCTGGGGCCCGGAGGCGGCGGCGGGGGGCGGGAGGGCTACCAGGCCATGCTGGTGGAGCGC
>NC_137689.1:69608572-69801072 GCF_963989245.1 Nansenia antarctica | reverse complement strand
GAACATGATGTGACCTCTGGCTTGCCAACACAAGTGACCTTGATCCTCAAATGCCCGATGTTAATCAACGGGGAAAAAAGCTAGTAATTGGACAGCGTGTGTAGTGGGGGGAGGGAGGGAGGGAAGGAGGTGGTGGGGAAGGGGGTGGTGGGGGTCTTTGACCTTGAGGTGTGAGTTTACCATCTCAACCCAGTTACTCCGACATACAGTACATACACCCACAGTAGACGCAACAACTTTGTAGATACAGTATTTAATAACCGAGTGAAACAGAAAGGACAGGTTTTTCATCATCAGCGTTTTGATATTCCCTTTTTTCGTCAAGTATCCACCGCGATCGAGCCCGAAGCGTAGTACAGATTAGAATCACTAGACATTGATTACATCTCCTCTGCTGATGTGCTAGTTATGTTAATCGTCCTCTTTAATGCCTGTGATTTATTATGCACAGCTGTTTATTAGCGATCTTCCTCTCCAGATCCTTAGTGGCAGGTCTTAAAGCTGGGTAGATCGCCCGAGGGCCAGGGAGCTGTGATATACAGCTCCTTCTGTTGCTCAGCCTGGAGAAGGTTGCCTGAGTAGCTGAGTAAACACATTGGCCGCCTCATACATATTGAAGGGGGTACAGGCTCCAGACTCCACTGTCCGTGTATGCATGTGTGTGTGTGCGTGCGTGTGTGTGTGGCTGTGTGTGTGTGTGTGTGTGTGTGTGTGGGTGTGGGTGTGTGTGTGTGTGTGTGTGTGTGTGTGTGTGTGTCTGTGTGTGTGTGTGTGTGTGTGTGTGTGTGTGTGTGTGTGTGTGTGTGTGCGTGTGCATGTGCGTGTGTGTCGTGACCAGTATATTCATGTGTGCAGGACTGACAGTGCTGAAGATGTACTGTGACACATTTACTGAGCCCAGCGATAAGGATGACACGGACACAAATATACCGTATGTAGGCCAATACTCACACACACACACACACTCGCAGGCAGGCACAGACACACAAGCAAAATATAGACATCAGCAACATATTTTTGTTGTTGAACAGCACCAAAGGATACGCTGTATTGATTCTGGATCCTCAAGGCAGAGTCTGCACAGTAAGACTGACGCAATGCTCCATATAATATATGAATATCAATATTATTGAGATTTCTTTTCCTAACAAGGATTGTAGATAAAAGTTTAAATTGAAAAAGACAGACTGATGGTTGTGGTTTATCGCATCATAAACTTGATGCCATGGAATATAAAAAATCTGTTCCCAACTATCTCGACCTGCATAGAGCTGAAACCTTTTCGACCTGAAGTGGAACACCACGAGGTTTATACGGATCGTTTTAAGTCGTTTATGGTCTTTTATATGTGGCATGTAATGTTCAGTCTCAATGTTCAGTCTCTTTGAAGTATTTGCCTTTTTACGTGTTTGTGGCTGAACTGCCATGAGTTGGTTGTCCAGTTGTGTGGATCGTACACCTCCATACACTTTGGTTGGTTGCTTTGTTGCTTGTGTAACATAATGTTTCCTCTATTATTAATCAAAATAATACCCTTCTTAATAATAATAATAATAATAATAATAATACATTAGACTTATATTTTTCTAGATCTAAATCTAAATCTAAGTGTTTTTGTAGGACAATCTACTAGATTTCGGGCGGAGAAGCAGCGAATTCTCAAATTCTTGTACATTATTTCCAAGGAAATAGTTTTCTTTCATAATTTTATTTGCTGTAACACGTGTTCTATCTTTCCTAGAGGATAAATCCCTCCATGTAGGAGACCCAAGTTTGACCCCCTGTCAGGCATAGTGGTGGTGTGACTCTGGCTCCTCCCATAGGGGGTCAAAGGGTCGTTTCAAAATCTCTCACCCCTCAAACGTCAAACATTTTCTCCGTAACATACATTCTCTTGTCATAAACGGAACATGTCCGACACGGACGTTTATGTCACGCTGTATTCATCACGCCTCTCGGGTGGCGTGTGCTGCAGGCAGACATGATGAGAACAGAGATGAGAGGGGATTTCAGTGGTTTAGGCAAGGACGACGTCTCTCTGCCGTGTGTGTCGTGGGAGGCGAGGTGGAGCCGGGCCTCCACGTCTGTGTGGTACATTTGGCGTGTCTCCATCAGAATGTCTGCTCCTCCGCCCAGGAATGTCGTACCCAGGCTGGAGCCTCTGCTCTGCAGACGCGTCTGGTCTGGTCGCTACCACCAGGAACCTCTCTGTGACTTACCCTCTGTCAATACTGAAGGTCCCAACCGGCCGCCCCAGAACAGCCTCTCTGACCTCATCTTCCCTTGATCATTTCATGTGTCCTCTGTGATTTCATCCCTCTGTTCTAGGACTGCTTGTATAGGATTGCTTGTTAGATTAATTTGTGATTTATGTGTGTGTGTGTGTGTGTGTGTGTGTGTGTGTGTGTGCGTGCGTGCGTGTGTGTGTGTGTGTGTGTGTGTGTGTGTTTCATGTTCCAGAGAGGTGTGTGTGAAGCAGGACGGCCGGGTCCACCTCACCGTGGTCTACTTCGGGAAGGATCAGATGAGTGAAGTCCGCAGCACGCTGGAGAACACATCCAGGTGGGTGGAGTCAGCTGACACCATAAAGGTCACACACACACAAACACACACACAAACACACACACACACACACACACACACACACACACAAACATCTGATGAATAATGCAGCAGCGTTGCACCCTTAGGCTCTCGGTGAACTCTCTGTTAGGGTCGGATATTACAGGTCTGGGTGCAGCGATGCTGACAGCGTTCAGAACGAAATGAGTGTCAGATTGACCTCTGCCCCCGCGGAGGAGAGGACGGGTCCTCGGGTCAGCTGTTATCGTGCATGTTCACACGGGGGCCCTGCGGAGCACGTGATTGGGTCTGGCGGGTTGCCATGGGAACGGACGAAGGGATGAACGGACGTCGGCACCTTTGGGTCACGCCGGGCTCAGGTGTCGCTCTGAGACAGAGAAACAAAAGATGGGCCTATCTCTCTATCTCTCTCTCTCCTTCTCTCTCTTCTCCTCCTCTCTCTCTCTCTGTCTCACTCTCGCTCTTCTCCTTTCTCTCTTTCTTCTCCTCCTCTCTCTCTCTCTCTCTCTTTCTCACTCTCTGTATCTCTCTATCCCTCTCTCTCTGTCTCTCTCTCTCTCTTTCTCTCTCTTTCTCTCTGTCTCTCTCTATCTCTCCCCCCCTCTCCTCCCCTCTCCCTCTCTCTCCCCCCCTCTCTCTCCCTCCCCCCCCTCCCTCTCTATCTCTATTCTACCTCCCCCGTCTCTCTCTCCCTCCTCTTTCTCTTTCTCTCTCCCTCTCTCTCTCTCTCTCTCTCTCTCTCTCTCTCTCTCTTCAATGGAAGTGGATGACAATGAGGCAGACTATTGTTTACAGGCCTGGTTGGCATCTGTTCCGGTTCTCAGGGACGGCCTTGGAGAGGGAAGTGTTATGACGGTGTGAACAAACAAGAGGGAACAAGAAGAGAAAGGGACGGTGTCCTTGTCTGGTGTTTTTTAATTTTTTTGTGAATGAGGCTACTGCTGAGTGCATACTGAAGCAAAGACTGCAGCAAATAGTTGTGATATCTCTCCTTGACTGTCTCGCTGTAGTCTGAGAATGTAGAGCCACAAAGAGACTCTCTTGTTCTTGGAAGTTCTTTATTTGGTCCACAATTTCTCTGATTGCTGCTATACAAGGATCGCAGCCTTACAGGCCCTGCGGTTGAGATCCTTAGATACCAAACGCGGCGCAGTCAGAGTGGGGGTGGGGTGGGGGGAGCTGGGGGGTCTGTCCCATGCTCTATCCCATGTTCTATAAACAGCTCCTGATCGTTCAGTGCCCTGGCTGTTATGTAAGCCTTTCTATGACTCCGGGGGTCAGCCGCTTTCATCAACCTCTGATCTCCCAGAGAGCGCAATATATTCTAGATCTCCGCACTCTCTCTTTTTTCGGGCTTATTCGGTCTGAGCGGTCGTGGATTCGTGTCAGGGAAAGGGTTGTTGGGTTAGAATGTAGCCACGGTACATTTTTCTGTCCCTCCTTTCCTTATTATAGCTTGTTAGACCTCCTCGCCATCCGCCTGCGTCGATGTCGATACAGTATATCTGTTTCCAACAGCGCGCGGCTCATTAGCTTCTGCCCGGTTGCCAATCAATGTTGTCCTTCACTGTCCAGAGGCTAGCGAACCAGATGTACCACAACAGCAACGTACGGGGGTACGGGAGTTGAAACTAAGTTCAATTCTCGACGGCAACTTCACGAGCGGTGCCGAACAGTGAGGCAGATAGAGCCGTCTTATCATTCCGCACAGGTTGGTTAGGGATAGCGGTTAGCTACAGCGCTCAGCCTCCACCGTGTGATGGATCAGGTTTTAGACACAGGAGCTGTTTGAAGAGTGGCGGAAATCGATACACATGAATAATTACTGTCCATAAGGGAGGGATGGAGGAGGAGTGGAGGAGGGAGGGAGTGAGTGAGTGAGTGAGGGAGGGAGGGCAGGAAAGAGGAGAGAGAGGGTGTCGAGTCCAGGGTGTGAAGCTCAGCCTCAGTGAGCTCAACCTCAGATCAAGAACGCTGCTGAAACACACACGCTGTCTGAACATAAACACCAGCCCAGCAGACCTGCAGTCTCACACTGAATACTGAACACAACATCTCTATAACCTTCCTACCTCCTTGGGAGAGCATCCTGGAAAAATATCACATAGCACTGCATCCTGGGAAATATCGCACAGTATTATATGACCGCAGCTGGTGTAAGGGGCGTAGGTTTGCATATGGACGGTAGAGACATGTCCCTACCAATATTTCAGCAAACTCAATTGCATTATCTCTGGAGTGAAGTCTTTATTAATCATTCCGATGTTGTGTCTCTACCAAAGTTGAGACCAAACTATACGCCCTTGAGCTGGTGAAACCGAGAACGAGTCCCCGACCGACGGACCGTTCAGACATTTATTCATAAAGATTTGAATACATTTCAGCGTTGTTGAAAAATCATTAAACGTCCGAACATTTTGACCGGTTGGTGACTTGTTCCCGGTTTCACCACACTGTGTCACAGTGTCACTGAGCTGACTACAGGAACGTTCAGGAGAGCTTAAGGTGCGGCACGGTTAACACACACCAGCATGGTCATGGGAGCCCCATCCAAAGCGCTCCATCTTAAGTTGTTTCCCTTGGTTGTTTGTGTGTTGGCCTGAGTACCACATTGCAAACCAACCCTGGCAGGCTAGCACTGGTTACCTTGCCTGAGGGCCAGAGTGAGCCCAAGTCTGCATCTTCCATGACTGATAGTCTGAATTATATCAAGACAGTGGATACAAGCTGTCCAGGGGTCCTCCACAACACTAGGGGGCGCTTCCGCACTGTCAGACTAGTGGGGAGTGAGGTGAGGCCCTCCCAGACAGACAGACACACCTCAGGGCACACACAGTCCAGCAGACAGCCAGGTCGTGACCCCGTAGCCGAACGTTTCCCCTCCTCGTGAGCAGCATACGGGAGGCTCTTCCTGTGCTTGTTTTGACGCGCCAGAGACGGAGAGAGGGAGGATAAACAGGAGGAAAGAGGGAGGATAAACAGGAGGAGAGAGGGGGAGGATAAACAGAGGAGAGAGGGAGGGTAAACAGAGGGGAGAGAGGGAGGATAAACAGGAGGGGAGAGAGCTGTTGTCCCAGACAGACATGGCCTCTAAAATAAACCTGAATCACCCAAGGAAATATTCCGAGTGTGTTTTGGCCTGGAGGCTGGCTGACTGAATCACTCCTGGCTAAACCCCTCCAGCCTGTCTCCCAGCCCCTCCCACCAGTGTGAATGAAATAAAATCCTGTTTCCCTTTCCTTTGACGGTCCTCAATCCCCCTGGATTTCCCAGCCCACGTACATTTCTAGCGCTTATTTGTGGAAGAATTACGGTTTCGAAAAGGTATTTAACCAATGTCAAACAACTCCCATAGGGCCTTGCAATCAGTCAGTGTCTTCATGTCCAAAGAATTTCATGTGACTGAAGATTTCGCGGGCATCACAGCTGGTGGGGAATTATGGTAGCGGTATTAACAGGCGTGAGTGTGTGACTGTGTGTGTGTGCGTGTGCGTGTGCGTGTGCGCATGCGTGTGTGTGTGTGTGTGTGTGGACATTTCTCTGCCAGTCAGTCTGTCTGTAGCGTGGGTGTGTTTGTGTTTGTCTTCTCCAGTGCTGATACAAGGCAGATGTAGATTAATCAGTTTATCTTTTCCAGAGGCAGATTTCCCCTGAGAGGAAACCTTCCTTCTGGGTTAGTTACAGATATGGGACACGAGTGGGTTTCAGCTCTGGAGACCGCCAAGAGCCAACACACTGGGATTTAGTCTCATAGGCACCATTCTAAACTACTCTAAAATACGTCATACTTTTACTGTTCTTAAATCATAATCATAATCATAATAGCTTTATTTGTAATAGCCTACTGCTTTTCAATCTTACAAACAAGAGAAAAGATCACAGAAATTACACCAGCCTAAGATTCCAAACAGAAAGAAAGTAAAGAATGAAAATAGGCCCCACGGTGGTGTAGCGGTCTAAGCACTGGCCACTAGTGCATGCTGCCCACCGGGGACTGGGTTCGAATCCCAGCTCGCCAGATCCGGATATGGCTGGGGCACACACGCGGAGCGGCATATTGGGCGGCCGCTCCCGAGGGAGGTATAGGAGTAGTTCCGGACAAGGATCCGTCGCGCAACAGCGCCCCCGGGGTGCCGGAATAACAGGTGCTGGGCTCGAGGAGCCAGTCAGCTAGTCTGCCTGGCGGCCTCCTCTGGGACTGCCGGCCACGGGGGTCGTGCGGCGGATCCTTCGCAATAGGCAGGGGATAATTGGATGCTAGGTTGGGTTCAATTGGCTACCAAATTGGGTGAAAAAAAGGGGATAAAATCTGAAAAAACAAATAAAAATAAATTTAAAAAAGAATGAAAATAGGCAAGTAATTGAAAATCAGGCAAGCAAATACATATTTAAAACAATACATTTACATTTACATTTTTGGCATTTAGCAGACGCCTTATTCCAAAGCGACTTACAATCAATACATTTGAATACTAAGCATGTGAATCAGCAGTCCACTATTCGTTGCAGGAAGAGTACTCTAGCTCGGGCCCGGGGCCACTGATAGAAGGAAAAACCTTCTCCCTATTATCGCCTTCTACTAATTTTTTTATTTATTTATTTATTTATTTTTACTGGAGAAACTGAGAAACAGTACAAGGGGGGCAGTAGAAGTTCTTAGGGACACAGTAGAGGGGAAAGCGGGTGTCTTTAGTAGACGTAGTGGTGAGGGTCAGAAGATGTCTCAGGAGGAGCAGTTAAGATGTAACCTGAAGAGATGGGTCTTCAGTCTACGACGGAAGATGGGTAGTGACTCTGCCGTTCTGACGGCCGTGGGGAGCTCATTCCACCAGCGGGGAGCCAGTGTTGTGAAGAGACGTGATCGGGCAGCCCGACTGCTGTGTAGAGGAGGTGGGGCCAGTCGGCCAGCCGAGGTGGAGGAACGGAGTGAGCGGGCAGGGGTTTGGGGGGTTACCATTTCCTTCAGGTAGGCAGGGGCTGTCCCTTTAGCTGCCTGGTATGCAAGCACCAGGGTCTTGAATCTGATGCGAGCTGCTATCGGGAGCCAGTGCAGGGTGCGAAGGAGAGGGGTGACATGCGAGTATTTGGGGAGGTTGAATACCAGCCGGGCAGCAGCATTCTGGATGAGCTGCAGAGGTCTAATGGCTGAAGCGGGGAGCCCAGCCAGGAGTACATTGCAGTAATCCAGGCGGGAGATGACCAGTGCCTGGGTCAAGAGTTGCGCTGCCTCTCTGGTAAGGAATGGTCGTATCCTTCTGATGTTGTAGAGGATAGTCGGTTATCCAGGATCACTCCAAGGTTCTTGGCTGTCAGGGAGGGGGTTACAGTAGAGTTCTCCACTGTGATGGAGAAGTCTTGGAGAGGGCAGGCTTTCCCGGGGATGAAGAGGAGCTCGGTCTTGTTAAGATTGAGCTTAAATAGAACAATAACAATAGACAAAGGGTTAGGGTTAGGGTTAAGAGAGACTTAAAAGAAGACAGAGTTTGCCAGGTTTCTTTCTTTCTAGGGAGGCCGTTCCAAAGTCTAGGGGTCCTAATGGCACAATCCTGGTCACCTTGAGGTTTCCGTCTAGACTTGGGAACAGTCAGCAGTGCCTGTTTATAAAGTGCTGGTATGGTCTGGTATGTGGGGCGCTTGGTGGCCTAACACTCTAAGCGTCGACCATGTAACAGCAGGGTTCCTGGTTCGATTCTGGCTGCGGACATATCCTGCATGTCATCCATTCTCTCTCTCTCACCCATCCTTCCTGTCAAATCTCTACTGTCACTATCGCAAAAAAAAAAAAAAAAGAAGGTCTTCTATGTATACAGGGGCTCAAGTATGTGTTGCTTTATAAGTAATAGAATAATACAGATTCAATAGAATCTTAAAATCAGTTCTAGAATCTACTGGAAGCCAGTGTAAGGAGGCTAAAATTGGTGTGATGTGAAGGTTGAAAATGTACAGTATGTATAATTCATCTTGGGTTCTGGGCTAGACCCAGACAGAGCATTAGCTATTTAAAACCTTCCCGTGTGTGTGTGTCTGCGCGCGTGTGCGTGTGTGTGTGTGTGTGTGTGTGTGTGTACGCGCATGCGTGCGTGTCTGTGTGTGTGACAGAGAAAGAGAAAGTGCACGTACGTGCGTGCATGTGTGTTTGTTTGTGTGTGTGTGTGTGTGAGGCGGAGAGCTCCCATTGCAGACCACTCTCACTGCCGTTGTCTTCATAGGGGGTCTTGTGTCTGAGCTCACAAAGTGCCTCTCGTTCTCCAACTCCCTCCACCAGGGCAGCCGCCCCCTCCTACTAATAAAGGCCCGGTAGGCAAGCCAAGGCGTGGTTGTTTACTGTGGGTGTAATAACAGCGGTGAGGAGGCTGAGATGTTACAGCACATTTGTCTTGTTGACACAGTGAGGTGCATGTTAACGAGCCTCACCGTGGCGACTCATCCCTCCCCTGGAATTAGTCATCATGTACCCACTTTGCACACCTGATCGTATTAGTCCTGCTCCTCTCCGAGGGTAAATTAGGTTTGCCACAGTATGCAGGGTAACGTGTGTAGTGTGTGTAGTGTGTGTAGTGTGTGTGTGTGTGTGTGTGTGTGTGTGTGTGCGCGTGCGTTTGTGTGTGTGTGTGTGCATGTGTGCGTTTGTGTGTGTGTGCGCACGTGTCAGTGTGTGAGTGTGTGTGCGCGCATGTGTGTGTGTGTGTGTGATCTGTCGCCCAGTTATGCTACAGCATAAAGACCAAGCTGTCTATAGTATGTGTGTCCAGGAGGTTCAGCGGGGCCATCTGTTCTCTGCTCTCATAAGACACATTAGACACTCAGATGAATTAAGCCTGTCCATGAACCTAATTAACTTTGAAGTAATTAAGTAATTCACTTTTTGGTAAATATTTCAGCCCCATCGCCCTTCTGTTTAAAAGCTATTAAGTTATGCGTCCAAATCTTCTTTTTCTCTCATTCTCTCGCTCTCTCACTCTCTCCCTCCCTCCCCTCCCGCCCTCCCTCTCGCTCTCTTCCTCTCTCCCTCCCACTCTCTCTCCCTCTCACTCTATCTCTCTCTCTATCTCTCCCTCTCTCTCTCTCCCTCCCTCTCTCCCTTCCTCTCTCTCTCTCTCTCTCCAGGGAGATTCACTTTAAGAACTTCACTCTGCTCCAGCTGAACGAGGAGTTCTCCCGGGGGCGTGGCCTGGACGTGGGCGCCAGGGCGTGGAAGGGCGGCAATGTCCTCCTCTTCTTCTGCGACGTCGACATCTACTTCACCGCCGACTTCCTCAACACCTGTCGCCTCAACACTCAGCCTGGTGAGGCTTCCCTGCTAACCCTAACCCTAACCAACCCTAACCCTATCCCTAACCAACCCTAACCCTAACCCTAAACCAACCCTATCCCTAACCCTAACCAATCCTATCCCTAACCAACCCTATCCCTAACCCTAAACCAACCCTAACCCTAACCAACCCTATCCCTAATCCTAAACCAACCCTAACCCTAAACCAACCCTATCCCTAACCCTAAACCAACCCTAACCCTAACCCTAAACCAACCCTATCCCTAACCCTAACCAACCCTATCCCTAACCCTAAACCAACCCTATCCCTAACCCTAACCAACCCTAACCCTAACCCTATCCTTAACCCTATCCTTAAGCCTAAGCCTAACTAACCCTATCCCTATCCTTAACCCTATCCTTAAGCCTAAGCCTAACTAACCCTATCCCTATCCTTAACCATATCCTTAACCCTATCCATAACCCTATCCTTAACCCTAACCCTAACCAACCCTGAACCAATCTCAGTTCAGTTTATTCCCTGGAAACCATTGATTGTGTCCTTAAGTTGGTTTACAAACCAAGAATGCAATGAATCCGTTATCCTGGAGTAGCCTGTTCCTATATGTTATCATCCTCCTTTCACAGGTAAAAAGGTGTTCTATCCAGTTCTGTTCAGCCAGTACAATCCAACGCTCATCTATGGCAACCACGACCATGTCCCACCGGTGGAGCAACAACTGGTAATACTGGTCGCCCAAACAGGAAATACCACACAAATGGAACAAAAGCATTTTTTCACAAATAATATTTATGATTCGCCCGTTTGTTTTTGTCTTTTTTTTTTACCAGGTCATCAAAAAGGACACAGGATTCTGGAGAGATTTTGGCTTTGGTATGACCTGCCAGTACAGATCAGATTTCATCAACATCGGTAAATATCACCTCACTGTGCTCCAAGCTGATTGGTTCCCTTAAATCATTCAGTGCCGACTGGGCGAATAAAGTCACCCAAACTGTGTGCCAAAAGGGCGACTTCCTTAACCAGAAATGATGATGCTTAATTTTGTAGCCAATCAAATTATTGCTTGGTAAATATACCACATCAAACACTTGGCACTCTAGGTGGTGACTTTTCCCAGAATGCTTTGGCAGTTGGTGAGTTAATACAAACTGCGTTGAGCATTCCATATCCAAACCATGTGCAATATAATTATGGACTCAAGGATATTGGCTCTCAAGACAGGCCTGCCTCAATGCATGTCTCCATCCCAGCCCAGGCCGTTAGAGGATCTCAGAGGCCATAAAGCATTCTGGGAAGGGCTTACGTCAAGATGGTGTGTCTAGACCCAAATTCGCTCAGGGACACTGTTTGTCATTTTAGTTTAATTGCCATTGGCAGAGCATTCACAGTAGACAAATGTGACAGCAGCTGGTGAAACCTGGAAAGTCACCAATTAATCAAAATGTTCTGACTTTGTATTCTGAAAAATTAAAATAAATGTCAACAAATTTCATTTTTCAAAAACAATGACACACTGACTAGTCAAGCCAAAACATTGCAATGCAATGGATTCGGTGAGTAATCCCCACTACTACCTAGTTAACTAGTCTATAACACTACTTTACATTGTTAGCAGGCTCACAAAACAAGCTGTGTTAGTTGACTAGCGAATGTGTAATTGATTTTAAATTTTTCAACACTGAAATGTAAGAATAAAAGTCTGTACATTAAACCCGGCTGCCGACTTGTTTTCCGGTTTCACCAGCTGCTGTCACAAATCATACCAGTATCGACATGCTCTGAGAGTTGCATAGCTATACAGAGAAACCCACAAGTGAAATTCTGACATTTATCATAAATCTTCCATTCATTCAGTCAATGGTTAAATTTGCGCAATGATTCGACTTACGCAACCGGATCTCGAATTAGGATCCCACCCTTGGCGTGTAGGCTATGTAAGACGTAGATATTAATGCATTGCTCAACGTGTGTTAAGAGATAAAGAGAGAGAGAAAAGCCATTATTGTTGTCAGACTCCCACAGTTGGATTAATGGAGGATATTAGCGGGCCTCACCTCAGTGCACAGTCATAAACAACTGAACAGGTTGAGTTCAGCCCTGGAGCCCAGCGCTGTCATCTTCCAAGAGAACTCCCGCACATAGATAAACAAAACATGATTACTCACCTCACCTAGGGCACTAGGCTGTATTACTGATTGTGTGAGAGGGACTGACTGACTTAACCGTTTGAATTCCCCTGAGGAATGCAAAACAGTTCTTCCTGGTATTCATCATATCGTGGTATCGCTCATCATCGTTCACGCATCGCCCTTTTAGATTAACTCCCACGGGAGGGGAGGGGGGAGGGCGGGGGGGGGGGGAGTAAACATGATCATCACAGGGAGGGTTGTGAATAAAGGGGTGGCGGCGGTAGCCTAGTGGTTAGAGAGGCTGGCTAGCAATTGGAAGGTCGCTGGTTCGATCGCTGGTGCCATTGAGCAAGGCTTCCAGGGGCGCTGACTTTGGCTGAACCTGTGCTTAGAGCAAAAAAACACCAAAATCCAACAATAGATTTACAAGTTAATTGCATGGCAAATAAAACATTATTATTATTATTATTATTATTATTATTATTATTATTATTATTATTATTATCATCATCACAAACGAATCAACACATTTGTCTGACCCGATGACCTTTGGCTCTAACACCTGCTGACCTCTGATCCCTGCTCCAGGCGGCTTCGACGTGGACATCAAAGGCTGGGGTGGCGAGGACGTGCACCTGTACAGGAAGTACCTGCACAGCAACCTCCTGGTGGTGCGCTCGCCGTCGCGCGGCCTCTTCCACCTGTGGCACGAGAAGCGCTGCGCGGACGAGCTTCCGCCGGAGCAGTACAAGATGTGCATGCAGTCCAAGGCCATGAACGAGGCCTCCCACGGCCAGCTGGGCATGCTCTTCTTCCGCCACGAGATCGAGGCGCATCTGCGCAAGCAGAAACCACGCACCTACGCCAAGAAGACATGAGGGAGGCGACGGAGTCGGCAGGAGAGAGAGAGAGAGACAGACCGAGACACACTGAGGAGCCGTCTGGCGTAAGGACAGAGATGTGGCCTGGCGTTATGTCCTGCTGATGAGAGGACTAGAGAGAGAGAGAGAGAGAGAAATAACCCAAACAACCCCAAAGCCAAACAGCCATATGAAAGAAGACGTAAGGCATCTGGAGAATGAACTTGAAATGCAAGCACTTGATAGAAAAACAGAGAGAGACAAAAAAAGGACCAGCACAAAGACTAATTGCTTCCTTGTGTTCCGGCCTAAAATCCTGTGCCTTGTGTGACCTAAGAGATAACTGATTTTGCGAATCATGAGGAGTTTGCTGGCATTTCTTTGGCCATGGAAGACTTGTGTTAGATTTCATTTTATGTACCGTAGCCTACTGGAGCCCCCTAGCGGACAGCAAAGGAACACCGTAAGTGTGGAAGGAACAGGACATGCAAACGCTAATTGAGTGATGGTTGTTCACTTGTGAAACCAGATGTGACAGAGCTGTTCAAAAACCAGTGGGGAAAATGGATGCTAAGTGAGATATTCAATCATCCACTCCAAACATACTTTATGGCACTTTTTTCTTTTTGTTTCTAGTTACAGTGCCTCCAGAAAGTATTCACCCCTGGACTTTTTCCACATTTTGTTGTGCTACAACCGGATTTTAACATAGATTGAGACTTTTCTTGTCACTGATCTACACAAAATACTCCATAATGTCAAACTATATATTTTCTTCATGTTAACAAATTAATTCAAAATTAAAAGCTTAAATGTATCGCGTCAATACGTATTCACCCCCTTTCCCATGGCACTCCTAAAATTAGCTCAAATGCAAAACTTTACTTTTAACTTTTTTTAAAGTTACTCAATAAACTGAAACCCTCCATGCAGCTACCACTATTCTTCATACGAGGGATGGTGTGGAAACTGCATTGCATGTGCTGGATTTGCACAAAGCTTAATGGTTTGAAGTAAAACTAGATGAACACATTTCCAGCCACTTTCTTTGCGGTATCACTTGAATTCATACAAAATGTGAAAAGGTGAATACTTACTGAAGGTCCAGGTGGTGAATACTTATTGAAGGCACTGTATGTCTTACGTAATACACACTTTTTCATAATGAAGACACATACTTTGCAAGTTGTCTCTTGTTTGAAGCTTCAGAGAAAATAGATTAGTATTTTATTGTGGGCAGTATTATGTGTTTGCTGTTTTATAAAGGATGACATGAGATGCCTATGTCCATGGAGGTCCATAATGTTGTGAACAAAGTTAAGAACCTATTTTGAATAGTCTTTATATTGTTTTGTTTTAAGTATGGTCTAACATTATGGAAATAATATATGAACACAGTATATGATACATATGGTACATATTTTACACTTTTATGAACTAAGTTATGATTACAGTGTAAAGTCAGCACCCTCTATCAGTAAAGATGAAAGACAATGTACTTATTTATTCACCATGATTTTTATAGCTGTTTAGCTAATATTTACCATTAGAAGTTGAAATGTGACGATGACTTTGAAAAAGTCTAAATGAGCCTTGTAACGTATTACAATTATTGCATGTCGATACAGAGCAGACAAGCCCATGTAAAAGCATAAATGAAGACTTAATGAAGAGTTAACAAGATAAGCTGGAGATGGTTTGAAATGGCCACGCTATGGAATCAAAAGTTGATAATTGAGGTTGGTTCATTTACCTTCATATTTCCGTGCATAAGGATGTTTTGTGGCTCATGTTCATGTGTGGCTGTTATTGTGTGGATGACATGAATTAGCTATTACTACCAAACCAACAACATTCTGGATGAAGAGGATACTTGTTCTTCACCAAGCTGGATACAGTATTCAAGATGAATCATCGATAAATGCTCACAGGAATAACATTCCAGTGCAAGACCTAAATATGTTATGCCATGTACTCTTCTCACCTGTTGGTCTGAGCACAGAGATGTTGAGAAGATTATGATTATGATGAGATGTTTGATTTGTTTGATTTGTAATATCTCATTAAGTACTTACAGTAGGCCAGTGTTTAACAGGTGCATACGGTGGTCTACCTCAATGCCCCTATTGCAGCAGACACAAGTTGTGTAGACGTGTGAATCGCTGCTGAAAGCCGCCACACGGTGGGGACGAGAGCTGTGAAGGATGTTTGGAGAAGATCCATTCTTCTGTTTTATATTATTATTATTTACTGACAGTGCTGACATTATTGGTGTTCAAATCCTCCAAATAATCACTAAAACAAAACTGAGAGAGAGAGAATGGTTTGTGATGGTTTGCATCAGTTTGCCTTATCAGATAGATAGATTGTCAAAATCGAGTTGATTATAGCGGCTCATGAATTGCAGAGATGAAGAGTGGAAATGATTTAAACATAATCTTAATGGGGACCACGCTATAGGACCAACTTGTGTTTTATATCCTTTTATATCCCTATGTACTCTCATAGGTCAAGATGCAGATATGACCTATGGTTTCGCAACAAACCTATCCATTAGAATTCACTCAACGATGATGGTTGTTTTACAGAGGTGAAATACCTCAAATAAAATGTGTGTAAAAAAAAAAAGGCCAGTTGCTACCGCTTTTGCAGTACCCCCAAAACATGAACCTTCTAAACACTGACCTATTGCAGGCTACTGGGGGGACTGGTATATTAGCCTTATGTTTTGGTGTTGGATAACCAAAGCTTGTAAAAACAGGACGCACTTTTTAAATTAATGTTTTATCATTGTTATTTTTTCTTCAAGGAAAGAAATGCATTTTATTTTCCTGAGATACCTTTGCTGATCATTTTCATTGATGGATTCAATTATTATGTTTGAAGTGTTGCCTTCAGTTGAATTAAACAATTATAGATTCATTTAATGACTCTTGTTTGAATGTACTTGTCTGATGCTTCTTCTCAGATGTGTTGTGACTGTTGTATGTACAACCTAGAGGTTTTTTTCCATTTTGCAAGTTGCTGGTAGTAGTTTATATCTCAGGGCAGAAAGAATGATGAATGGTTCAATCAGGCAACCAATCACAGCAGGAGAGGAGGCGTGACACATGTTGAGGAGCCCTGCAGGCAGAATGCTTGCTCAGGAGCAGAAAGAAAGTCTGTAAAAAGGAATGTTGGATATTTAGTTTTTGCACATTACCCTTTGGGTCCTGTTTTTAGATAATTGATTAGGCACTAAATGAGATGCAATTTAGCTAGCTATCCAGCCAACAATAGCTAGGTTAGATATCTAATCATTTTGTCTAGCTAATGTTAATGATCTACCTAACAGTGTTAGCCTTAAAGGAGGACTACCAGTAAGTTTGTTGGACATCTGCCACCTCTGGCCACCACAGCGAAGTTCAGTACGAAGTTCCCAACAACAACATCCTCCCTAAGAATAATATGTATAACTCCAACCGAAATGGCCTTCCATTGTGGGACATTAACTGTTGTTTTTCTGCATGCACAAACGATTCAAAGAGGCAGCCACAAGAGACAGAAAGTTGAACATCGTTGAGTCCACTCCCCTAGGACACCCCTGGCAGTAACATCATGTTTGATGCTAATTGAGTGTCGGGTAGGACACTCCATTTTAGAAAGCTCTTTTTCTGGACCAAAACAGCATTCGTTAATGTATATATCTCTTTCAAAGGATCTCATTCTCACACCTGTCCTGGAAGAACAACACAACAGCCACCATCAAGAAGGCACAACAGAGGCTCTACATCCTGAGAGTCCTCAGGAAGGAACACAACAAGCAGGAGATACTGGTGACCTTCTACCGCGGCGCAGTGGAGAGCATCCTCACCTACGGCATCTGCAACTGGTTCTCCAGCTGCACAACCGCGGAGAGAAATGCGCTACAGAGAGTCGTGAGAACAGCCCAGAAGATCACCGGCGCCCCCCTCCCCTCTCTGGAAGAGCTGTACAACACACGCTGTCTCAGGAAGGCCTCCAAGATCTCCAGAGACCCAACCCACCCTGGGTACGAACACTTTACCCGGCTGCCCTCGAAAAGGCGGTACAGGACCATGGCCGCAAGGACAAACAGACTGAAGAACAGCTTCAGGCCCTGAACACAGCAAAGACCTAGGTTCTGGGCCCTGGACAGTCTGGACGGATTGATGGCAGCTTCTGGACTGAAAAAAAATCAGGTGTAGTGCTGAGGCACAAATATGTACATTTCTAGCCTGCAAACTGCGACACTTCAAATGAATGTGCAATAACACTATGTGCAATATGACAACCCTAGTCGTCTAGTACAGTATAGTATAGTGGATAGTGTACATAGCCTTTTTTATTTATGTAAACCAGCTCCTTCCCTTCTTGTGTTTTTTTCTTCTTTTGTTTTCTTTTTTTTTCTTTCCTAGCACCGGGGGAGCCACCCCTCCTAAATTTCGTTGTTTGGTACCTGTACTATAGCAATGACAATAAAGACCATTCATTCATTCATTCATTCATTCATTCATTCATTCATTCATTCCCTGATCGCTACCAGTTAAACATAGTCATTTGTTACTGGACCTTTAACTTACAAAGCTTTCATCCATTATTCGTCAACCACAAACAGAAATGGGTTGATCAAATGGTGACACATTATTGCTATTGTTTGCGAGTAGGAATGCTCATTTAGTAATAAAATGTATTTTGTCCCAGATGTGAAATTATTTGAAAGACAGAGGCTAACCATTACATAGGCAGAGAATGTGGAGGTGGATGAGAGGAGGAATTATACAACAAGCAAAGTGATGTTGTAAGTGGCTGCTATAAAAGGGAACTGTGTGTGCAGGTAATCAGACCAGCTGGACCCAGGCGAGAGTGTGCAAGGCGGTATTGCATGTGTCATCAGTGGGATATGAAAGCAGTCATCTAATATGCTGTAATAGAAATAAGAAAAGGCCATACATAAAAACAATTGCCCTCCCTAAACTTGAACGGCACCAGTCACCACTGACACACACACACACACACACACACACACACACACACACACACACACACACACACACACACACACACACACACACACACACACACACACACACTTAGATTGAGTTATGATGGGTAGTCAGTAGTATGTTACTTGTTACCAGTATGTGTCTCTTTATTTCTCTCTCTCAATCTCGAGATAAAGCTGCAGATTTTCCAACTAACCTATCATTACAAATTAAATGCAAACTTACTTTTAGTTAGTTTAAACAAGTTATAATGAATTAGGGACTTTTTTTTTGCTGTTGTTAGTTTTTAGACAAGTTATAATGAATTAGTTTTTTTTTTTTTTTTTTTTACGAACTCCCCGCCATAGTTCCGGTTGCGGAAGTGTTTCCATGGGAACAGAAACGGAACAGAAGAAGAATGGATGTCCGCAGCCGTGAGCCTCTGAAGACAGCTGACGTTAGCAACGTTTCTGGAAACTGTTTGCTCAGTTCCAACATGTTATAATGATGTTGACAGTACGCTGCCACAAAGGAAGGACATAAACTATCATGTTTACAGATGAAAGTCTGGTTATTTTGGGCGTTGAGTCGCTCTGGAGGAAGTCGCAGCAGTTGGCTCAAGACTCGGTATGTTGACGGCGTTGCTAGCTAGATGCTAACTGTCCGCGTGACGGCTTTGACACTTTAGTTTTTCAATTATGATTTTTATTATTTCCTTCACAAACATCCAAAAAGGCAGTTCAATCAACGTGTTGATGCTGCTCTTATTCTTTTTTAGTGTCTGTTTTACTATTGTACTATACAATGTTGTGATTTATTTAGATAAATAAATATTTAAAAAAGGTGGTATACTGTATAAATAACGTTCATGAGTCGTTATCGTGTGGCCAATCCTCTGAAATGTTGATTAGGGATGTAATTGAGTGAAAGCTGCTGAAATGCTCACCCCATTTTACATGAAGGAGTATTGATGACAATTGTGGCCCATTACTAGTTAACATTATTATTTGACCTATGCCTGAATGTGCTACTCAATATTTAAAAAAAATCCTGAGCATCTGTATAGGACTGTCAATCAAGCAATCTGAAATCCAGTCACCTCAGCATAATTGAAATCCTTTTTAAGTCTTTACCAGTTAGCTATATTAACTCAAATCACTTCTGTGCTTACAGAAGGGCTGCCAAACCAAGCCTGTACACACAGCTGATGCTGAAGTCCAAGCCCTGTATACCTTGGAGAATGGTACCCAGACGGATCCTCAAGACCACCTCACAGACCAGCACCTCCTGGACAGCGACCAGACAGATTCACCCGGGCTGAGGGACTTTCTTCATCGGGTGGAGGAGATGGTCTGCAAAGAGCTGGAAAAGAACGTGAAGAGTCATGCGTTTGATGGGTTTGAGGTGAACTGGGGGGACCAGCATCAAACGGTGAGAAGGAGCGAAGACATTACGTTTTACACTTGAACCGTTTAGCAGACGCTTTTATCCAAAGTGATTTACAGTTTAAGCGTTTAAGTACGCTGCCCCCTCTGCCTGGAATACTCTCCAGAAAGACTTACAATTAAAATCATTGTCATCATAATGATTTTATGATTAGTTGTAAAATCATCATCATCACAACTAATCATTTATGATGCTTTCATAACGATTTTAAAGGTCTTAGAAGATGAAAGTATTGGAAATTGTCATTGCTTTTAATTCAGTATCTGTGCCCCCCGCCCAAACCTGCTTTTAATTTCTTGTTATTTTGTATTCTGTATTGAATGTATGCCTGTGTCCTTGTGCTGCCCCTCTTGGCCAGGTCCCTCTTGGAAAAGAGATTCCTTATCTCAATGAGGTCATCTGGTTAAATAAAGGTTTAATAAAAAAGTTAGAGATTACACAGACAGTTACCTGGAGTAATTTAGGGCTAACTGCCTTACTCAAGGGCACATTAGTGGTGTATTGCCAGTAACAGTGTGTGTAACTGTTCTGTGTTTAGATATCCCAGTAACAGTGTGTGTGTGTAATTCTCGTGTTTATATACAGTCCCTGACAAAAGTCTTGTCACTTATCCATTTTGTAGAAACAACAGTTTATAACCTGACTTTTAATTAATCCATTGGTTTTAGAAATGGCTCATATGAAAGCAAAAACCCTCCCAAATTATGTTTAATATACCAAAATAAATTTGCTTCACTGAAGAAAGATTGATCATTTAATGAACACAGAAAGGTCAGATTTTGGCAAGACAAAAGTTTTGTCGCCTACAGAGAGTACCGGTAATGTGAAAATTGAACAAATAATTTACTTCAAATACTAAAATATGTTGCATAACTGATGTTGCATAACTGATATTTTAGGCTATTGATATTGCCTTCCACCCTGCAAATCTCTCGCACACCTCTGGGTGAATCTCGAATCCATGCGGGCTCCAGTAGGTCTCCTGCAATATTTGCGGAGGCTGTGATGTAATTCAACCGAAGATTCATCTGAGAAATCCACCTTCTGCCACTTTTACAGCGTCCATCCTTTTAGCAGGCTGTGGGTCTTGGCAAATGCCACATGTTTTTTTAATTGCCTTTTGTTTAGTGCTGGTTTCTGGGCACTGATTCGACCATGGAGGCCATTTCGAGACAGAATTCTACAAACTGTTCTGGTTGACACGGGGACTTGAGGTGACCAGGCCTGGTGGAGCTCTGCTGCAGTGGAAAAGGGGCTGGCCTTGGATTTTCGAGCCAACAAACGGTCCTCCCGAGCAGTTGTCTTGCGGGGTCTGCCGGACCTGGGCTTGTCAAAAACATCTCCAGTCTCTTCAAATCTTTTTCTTATTCTTTGTACTTGACGCTGAGACACATTGAAGGTGTCAGCCACCTCAGCAGTCTTCAGCCTCTTGATAATCAACGCTTTGGTCTCAGGGTGAATCTTAGGCATGTTGTCAGAGGTCAAGTTGCAGTTGATGTGAAGGTCTGGTGTGCTGGGATTCTTTTTATACACACCCACTAATTGATTGATCAATTATTGATCATAGGTGAGGCTGTAATCTAGGATTGGGTGCATCATATGACAAGGCGACAAGACTTTTGTCTTTGCAAAAACTGACTCAGTGGGCTTTACTGTGAACGTTAGAATGCTTTTCAGCAGTTTCGTTTTGCACCAAAACATTATTTCAAAAGCTGTTGGGATTGAATTTAGCCATTTCTTGTAAACATTTTTTGATTAGAAATATATTTGAGGGGCACTTAAGGTCAACTTGTACCCAAGCGACAATACTTTTGTCAGGGACTGTATATATATATATATATATATATATATATATATATATATATATATATATATATGTGCGTGCGTGCGTGTGTGTGAGATCGTCCTGTGTTTAGGTAGCCCAGTACCAGTGTGTGCCTGATGTGTATTGTGTGTCTACAGGTGTCATGCCTACACCGTCTCCAGCACAGCAGTGCCCAGGAGAAAGGTCTCCATGTCACTGGTTTATCCTGGAACTGCACAGGTTCTGTCATCGCCTGCGCCTATGGTCGGTATGTTCATCCTCCAGTCCAGACATGAATATAGTTATAGAGTTACTGTGCCACGATCATTTTACATAAACATACTGTAGGCTACACCAGGGAAAGGTTGGTGTCAGACAAAAGACAAATCTCCTGAGACATCTACTACCCCCTGTACTGTTTCCCCAGTGTAATAATAATAATAATAACAACAACAAAAACAATAATAATATTTTTTTAAATGTTTTGTTGTTCTAGCACGACGACTGCCAATGGCCCCAGGCCTGAGCATAGATTGCTTTTTGCTGCTATGACTGATGGATACATGATTCACTGACTTAGTCAAATGTATTTGTTGTAAGTCGCTTTGGATAAAGGCGTCTGCTAAATGCCCAAAATGTAAAAGGAGGCTTTACTCCTGACATAAACGGTGTCTGTTCAGTCCCACCCTGAGGTGATGTACCAAGAATAGCGACAGTTGGGTTTTCTCCTCAATGTCGCTATTTCCTTTTTTTTTTTTTTTTACTTTCTTGTTGCAGTTGTTATTTATTACCTAAACCATTTAATTGCACTGTATCTAGTATATTGTGTACTGGACAAACACAATTGGATTTGTTTGTCGGTTGCAGCGTGGACGATGGAGACTGGAGCATGGAGAAGTCGTGTGTGTGCACCTGGAACCTGGACCGCAGAGGCCTGAACCCCAAGCGGCCCGACGTGGTCCTGGACGTGGCGAGCCCCGTCATGGCCCTGTGCTTCCACCCCTCCCGCCCCTCTCTCATCGCCGGTACCACATTCTGTCTGCATAACATCCTATTGCGTTGATTTATCTTGTTCCCAACAGCCAAATTGCAGTAGCAGATTGAAAGTCCCACCCCTGGACAGGGCACGTAGAGGGCAGTCATCAATGCAAAAGCCAGCTCTGTGTGTGTGAGAGGACCAGCCTCAGCAAGGCGCTGCACAGATCTGCTGATGTTGATCACACAGTCAGAGGTTATTTCTTCACCGCGGTGATTTGTAGATCAAGGGCGTGCCTGTTTGCATCAATTTAAACATTTTATTTTGGTTTTGGACAGATTGGAGAAAGTTTGCAACCAATCAACATCTACACCAGCTGCCCTCACAGATTATCTGGGCATGATGGTATTCATTCTCCAACAGTAACAGCTTTGCAATGAGAAAGTCTTCCCATTCTGCTGATGTCAATCATGCTTTTGACTGGGCCAAGCATATATCTCTCCAACAATTTAGTCACTGAGATAATTTTGTCTAGTCTCGTTCAGTCAACCAAAATTAACTTAAAAAAAAAAAATCGTTTTGTTATTGTTTTTTCTGGGTCTATTTGGTTTTTCAGTTATTTTCTCGTCTTTTGCCACAGAAAAATAGGTGTTTGACAACAGTTCGCACAGTTCACACAACCATTTTTTGTATAAGTGGTTGTCACACTGTCTCTTTGTTAATAACATAACACAACACTTTCTCAGGACATAAACAACTGCCCTGTAATTCATTCCCTTCACCTTCTCTACATTCTATCTGTCTCTGCAAGCGGTCTTTACCCTGACCCTAACCCTGATCCTTCACATCTCTGCAGGTGGTCTTTACAGTGGAGAGGTTGTGGTCTGGGACACGAGCCGGACACAGGACTTTGTTTTGGCGCAAACAGGAATGTCATGTGACACTCACAGAGAGCCCGTCTATCAGGTATAGTGAAATGCTTTGGAATCTTGCTCCTCGATCAACAGTAATCAACAATACAATACAATACAATACAATATATAATATGCATCAATTAAAAGACTACACCCCCACCTGGACTACCCTCTATATATTCTTGTTGTTTTGTTGTTATGTCTCCCCCCCCCCCCCCCCCCCCACCTGAAATACCCTCTGCACATACTAGTTGTTTTGTCCCACCCCCCTACCTGGTCTACACTCTGAGCAAACGCAATGTTATTATGTCGCCCTCCCCCCCGCCTAAATCTACTGGTGTTTTTGTACCCCCCCCCCCACCATGACCACACACTGTACATACTTGTTGTTTTGTCCCCCCGCCCGAACTACCCATTGTACATATTATATGTCTGTCCCCCTGCCCGAACTACCCACTGTACATACTTTGTGTTTTGTCCCCCGCCCCCACCTGTGGTGTATGTCCCCACCTGTCCTACCCGCTGTACATACCTTATGTTTTGTTGTATTGTTCTTCCCATGTTGGATGTATGTTTATCCTGTAGATAGTACTAGTTATTTGTCTGTATTATCTTGTAGATAGTACTAGTTTTTTTGTCTGTCTTACATATAACGATGAATTGAGTATCAAGGACCCCAATTGAAATAAGCCAGTGGCTTTCTTGGGTTTTTATCCTGTTAGTTGACCTTGTATGTAATATGTACTTTCATGTACCTACTTCTGCAAATCTTCTAATAAAGTTTTCAATCAATCAATGCAATACAAAACTAAAAACTTAATAATTTGCCATGTCTTGTTTTACCGGAAAAGCATAATAAGGTGATATGTGTGCTTCTGCAGGTTGACTGGGTCCCAGGGCAGAAGAGAGGGGAGATGGCAGTGCTGAGCGCAGGCTCGGGGGGGAGGGTCCTGCTGTGGGGGCTGGACACGTCCACGGGGAGGCTGGTGCTCAGCGAGGGCTACGCTCTGCTCACACAGCAGCTGCCTCGTACCAGCGCTCTGAGCAAGGTGAGACTGAAACTCTGCTACTCTCCAAAGTGTCCCCGGGATTCCCTCTGGAGGATTTAAAAGGTGGTACATGGTTCCACAGTAACGCTTGCCCGCTTGCCCGGAGCAAGTCAAAAAATATGCTGGGTTTGTTTGCGCGAGCCCGACGACACTGCTAGATCCTGGATATTTTTACCTGTGTGCAGGAAGAACAACAGACGGCGCAGGCGCCAGACCAGACTAGATGATCGTGGAGTGAAGATATTATCAAAGCGTACGCGCCTGTCGATCACCCGTCGCATCGCGTACGCTTTGATAATATCTTCACTCTGCGATCATCTAGTCTGGTCTGGTGCCTGCACCGCTAGGAGTTGTACATGTCCTTGACGTCGACGCGGCTTGTGTCCCTCTGTTCTCCGTAGGCCCGCGGGAGCAGCTGTGTGGGCGTCACCTCCCTGGCCCTCTCCCCCTGGGACTCTGACACTTTCTTGGTGGGCTCCGAGGGCGGCCTGGTGCTCAAGTGCTCCTTCTCGGCCCAGACGACGGCTGCGGTGGTCCCGGACGGTGAGAGTGTGGTGCTGCGGGCCCCGGCCAGGCTGTCCTTCAGCCCACGAGGCGGACCCGTCCATTCTCTCCACTGCTCCCCCTTCCACAGGTAAGAGGGACGAGGAACCACTCCCAGTAGTTCTAAATGTTTAACCTGGATCAGATGAGCTGCTCTCCAGGATCAGATGAGCTGGCTGATTTCCCCTATACTGCTCGAAATCTGTTTGATCCCGAATCTGATCCTGGATAGCAAAAAAAATATCTGCATCATTCTGATCTAGATTAAACGTTTTGAAATACTGGGCCCTGGGGCTCAGCTGGTAGAGCATGGCGCTAACAAGGCTTAGGTTGTGGGTTCGATTGTACGTTGAATTGAAAAGAAAACAGCTGTAGTAACAAATGGAGTTCTTTTTTTTCTGTTTCTTTTTGAGTGGGGCATTCCCACTCTTATGTTTTTTTCTTTATTGGATAGAGATAGTGAAGAAAGACAGGAAGGTACCCCAGGCCATGGTGCTAGACCACTGGACCACCCCAGGCCACGGTGCTAGACCACTGGACCACCCCAGGCCACGGTGCTAGACCACTGGACCACCCCAGGCCACGGTGCTAGACCACTGGACCACCCCAGGCCACGGTGCTAGACCACTGGACCACCCCAGGCCACGGTGCTAGACCACTGGACCACCCCAGGCCACGGTGCTAGACCACTGGACCACCCCAGGCCATGGTGCTAGACCACTGGACCACCCCAGGCCACTGTGCTAGACCACTGGACCACCCCAGGCCACGGTGCTAGACCACTGGACCACCCCAGGCCACGGTGCTAGACCACTGGACCACCCCAGGCCATGGTGCTAGACCACTGGACCACCCCAGGCCACATAACAGATGATCTGATGTAGTTTTGTCATGTTCCCGTGCCAGGAACCTGTTCCTCAGCGTGGGGACAGACGGCATGGCCCACCTCCACTCGCTGCTCCAGGCTGACCCTCTGCTCTCTCTGCGGGTGTCCGATGCCTACGTGTTCTGGGTCCGCTGGTCACCCACCAGGCCCCTCCTCTTCGCTGCTGCCACAGGACAAGGTATCCCATCATGCATTTCACCTCATCCTCGTCTACATTTGTGCAGGTCATAGTTGAATAGTTAGTCAGACAAAACGTTTATCGGTAATGGAGGTGTGTTCATGACAATGAGCAGACCAAGGGCCATTAGGTGCGCTGTAAAATTCTGGCCTTGACACCGATATTTCAGACACTCACCATAGCGCTAGCACTCCTTGCCAGTGTCTGTGCTAAGATGTTTACGCTGTTAAATATAGCCCTATACGTGTGTACATGTAAACAGCTACTTCCAAAAGGCCACTTGAATTTCCGATCAAACCGTTAATTCAATGTTCTTTCTGAATGTAAACAGTCAGTTTCATACTAATTATAGATTTATGCATGCATCTTCGATGGCCTAAACCAGGTTTAAAATTAAGTGGTGCAAGACAATTCTGATTAGTTTTGAAACCAAGATTAACCAGATTTAGATCAACTAATTTCAGATCAATTTAATCCGTTAGTGAAGGGGTCGTGAAACTATTTTGAGATAAGAAAAACTCAAATAACTCCAGATTGTTCTCCTGTCATTAATAAGCCCCCTACACCAAATGCAATTGATACTCTTCACTCATTTAGTGCCGAGGGTGAATAAAGTCGCCCAAATTGTCAACATTCTACAGTGCCACGGGTGACTTTATTCATCAAAACGGCATAAATGATGATGCATCATTTTGTAGCCAATCAAAGTATTGTTGCTAGGTAAACATCATATAAAAAACACTAGGTGGTGAGCGTTCCGGAACACTTTGGCAGTTGGTGAGTTAACCAGAGAGCTCATGTCCGTCTCTCTTCTCACAGGTCTGGTGCAGGTATTTGACTTGGGCCGGCGGTCCCTGAGACCAGCCGCCACCATCGACCAGAGCACCGGCGGCCGCCCTGTCTACTGCATGGAGTTCAACCCCCGGCAGACACACCTCCTGGCCGTGGGGAACGCAGACGGCTCCGTCAACATCTGGCAGCTGAGCGCCAAGCTGACGGAGCAGGGTCCCAGAGAGACTGCCCTGCTGGAGCAACTGGCCAATGAGGCGGCGGAGTGAGACCAGACGTCGGTCCGAAGGACCAATCAGGTGGAAGAATGACCCAGGATTTGTTCTGTTAGTTGCTAGACCATGTTTGTAGGACTAGCTGACAAATGGACAAATAAGTGGATGTGGTGATTGAGGTGTGTAAGCAATATTTTATATGTACAGTTCAATGCTTTTTTAAGAATGCCTGTTTATCACGTTAGGTTTTCTCAATTGATTTGGCACATTTTTGCAAACAAGGTGCCATGCTCTTAAAACCTTTAGCATAACTGACTTCCACTTCAGCAAAATTGTTTTTGTCCCCTCTAATCCAAAATCGCACACGTCGTCAGCTCTTTTCAAACTTTCCAGAACGCCCTGCCTGAGTTATAAATTACTAATAGTTCTGCAGTGGAAACTAAGAGTGGTGAAGGTTGTTCTAACTATGTTACCAATAATGTTCCAAATCTCTTGAGAGAAAAATATGTACAGTACATCTCAACTTATATATATCTTTGTATATATTTTTTTTGTACAGAAATAAAGTTGTAGTAAAAACCATACCAAACAATTGTTTCCAGTTATAACCAGTAGCGTTTATTAAAGCACACTGCAGTCCTTAAGGTGATGTTACAGCATATCATCTCTATAGGTTCTTAAATCCAGCAGAAGCACTAAAACAGCTAAAACAACCACATTCAAATGCAGACAGATTCACTAGGCTATTGTAAGTGAAGCACAAAGAGTGAGATATAGCTAGATAAATAGATCGGTATAGATACTGATAACTATGGAGTATTCTAGTGCCAGAATCATGCAGTTTTAGCCATGTGTTTGGGGCATGTGTGTGGGGCAAACGCATTCCCGATTGGTCCCTGGCAGGCAAGGGGGAGGGATCAATTCACAAAAAGCGAGCGGGTAAATTCAACGAAGTCGAAGGCGGAGGGCAGCTCCCGGCCCTTGCTGTCTAGGTAGGGCTTCATGTGGGAGATGCAGTAGTCTGCCTGTTCCTTGGAAAGGTTCTGAAAAAAAAAGAAAAAAAGATTGAGGGAAGGAAGTCAGAGATTAAGTGGTAAGCCTGGGCCACACTGTCTACCTCAGCAGCGCGTGGGCGTTTCATTTGGGCTCCCGTGTTAACAGCTCTGGCTGCTCTAACCTTTTAACATGAGCGCTGCTGAGGTAGACGTAGCCAGTGTGGCCCTAGCATTAGAAGGTTGAGTTAGCCATGACGTTAGCATGGGAAGTTGGACGGTTTGATGCACCCAAGCAAGACGTTTCACTCGCTAGCGAATCCATACGAGTTATAACTGTTTATAAATGGTTTCAAATGTAATGATAAACTCGCAAGACTTATCAAAAATAATAAGCCTAGATTTCCCTTTAGCAACGTTGATGGAATACCCCCCTGGTGGTTTTGGGACAAAACTAAATCAGGCCACAAGAGAAAGGTTATTCATCCCAGGGGATTGTGTGTGTGTGTGTGTGTACCTGGTAGAGCTCCTCCTTGGTGACGTAGGGTTTGTTATCAACACTGAGAGCTCGGAAGGCGCTCTCTATCTCCTCGCTGGACTTGACGTTCTCTGTTTCGCGGCTGATCATGAAGGCCATGTACTCCTGCAAGGACACGTTGCCATCCCTGCAAACATGGAGATAACTTGAGTTTTGGCAACAACAACAAAAAAAACTCTTACAACAATCCCGCAAAATTATTTAAAACATTTAGAAATGACCAAAACCCACTTCCTGAATATAAATAAAATAAGTCAAATATTATTATTATTGTTAGAATATAGTGTTCACAGTAGTGATGGGAATAATTAAGCACGCGTCTGGAGGTGAGTGAGATGTGGTTGACCTTGCCACCAGTTAACCCCCTTCCCATGTGTCCCCAGCACTACCTTAATTAGGCCCCTATACTTTGTTTTTATTATTACTACTCAATCTTTTCAGTTTGTAAAGCGTCTTTGAGTGTCTAGAAAAGCGCTATATAAGTCTAATGTATTATTATTATTGACCTGTTTGGATCCACGGTGTCGAGGATGGACTCAAACTCAGGATCCGGTTCTCCCTCCTCCACCATGGGCAGGTCGTAGCCCAGGGAGCGCAGGCAGGACTTGAACTCCTGGTGGTTCAACCGTCCAGACTTCTCCTTGTCAAAGTGCCTGGGAGCAAATTGAAGGAAGAACACATGAGCACAAAAGGGGGGGGGGGAAACACTACGGTCCTAAATACTTTTCCTAAGCGTCATCTTGCCAAGCGAATGTTGACACAAAATGGCTGCCACTCACTTGAACATCATGCTGAACTCCTTCAGGGCCTCCTCTGTCACTCCAGTGGTGTTCCTACAGTGTCACGGTGATATTATTAGTCCAGAATTAGGAGTGAAATTCCTTTGAGTAAGATAACGAGTGTAGCTGTGTGTGTGTGTGTGTATATGCACGTGTCTTTGTTTGCGTGTCTCTGTGTGTCTGACCTGGCCTGGATCTGCTGCTCCAGGTTATGCTGCATCCTCATGCCCAGCTGGTCCAGCTGGTCCCACTGCTGGGCCAGGCCCACGGTGCTGTGCTCGGTGTACTTGTTGTCCAGGATCAGCGCCTCCTCCATGGCCGCCCCCAGGTCCTCTATCTTCTTCAGCTGGCTGCGCATGGCCCTGATCTCTTGGTGTTTACGCTGCAGAAAAGGACATGCATGGAGGCTTGAGGCCAAGACAGGCTGGTACAGTAGGCTGTTTGCCAGCAGTCGTAAGGGGGGGACGGGGGGACGTCAGCAGGCTAAGTGGGCCAGAGAGTTTTGAGGGGATCAGCGAAACCACTGGCCCACTTGAAAGGCCACTGTGTTACTGTTCAAAACTAGTTCAAGGTGTGGAGATTTAGCCAAGTAAGTATATTGTACGTTTGCTTGAGTCTGCCTGGAGTCCCAGATGGGCGGGGTTTGCACTATTCCATTCGTTCTGTTGTGCCAGGCAAACTCAATCAAGCACAGAAAACCAAGTACCGGTACTTAAAATGATTTGAAATACTATTTGAACCCAGGTCTACCTTGGTTGCCTCCAGCTGTGACTCCAAGGTTCCAGACTCCTCCACCATGCAGGACCTGAATGCAGAGACACGACCATGAGATGAAGGAACTTTGCAGTCTGATACAACACTGGATAGATAATGTGCTGCACCCAATGGAGAAACAGTCACGCACACACTCTTCTCTCCATCTGGTAGTCTGACACCTTTGGGTTCTCAAGTATACACACACACACACACACACACACACACACACACAACCCTGTTTCCTGCTCATAGGACCCCTACTAGCAGAATTTATCATGAATTTCAGTTCAAATATACAAACGAGAGAAATGTATGCAAGGTCAATTTAAAATGGAAGCAACCACATAGTAGGCACAAAGTTAAGAGTATATTCATTATAAGCTATTTAGTTAACATTCTTAATAGGTAGACTAGTATTTGAATGGCTATGGTGACGATTTGACTTCAACCAATCCCTAATTTCACCCCAGCCTAACCCTACAGGTAACCCAAAACTGTGATGAGAAAGAATTCTAAGAAATTAAAGAAAAAGTTGTGGTAGGAATTAGATCCAATTGCTAACCTGTCATGATTACTACAGGGCAAATGCACTACCTGGCGGTTGTCATACAGGCTGTCAGAGTGTCCGTAATGTAGGTGGGTAGAGAGTAGCAATAACTACCAGACAAATAGTGGATGATATCAGAACACACAACACATTTCTTCCCCTCCCTCTCTGAATACTCCAGCTTAGTCACCCATGTAACCCGAGGTGCCACTGGACTTACCTCAGAATTAGAGTGGAAAGAGGGAACAAAAATACAAGAAATCCCAAAATGCACTTAGCTTTGGACACTGCCTCTCAGTTCATGCCAAAGAAGCTAAGTCATAACATAAGCATGGTAACCCATAACATCTGGGTTAAGGCTACTGCTACAGGGCTGGAAACTGCATTCCTTTATGAATATATATCTATATATGTATCTATATATTTATTCATATATATTCATATATAATGTATGGTTTAAAGATGAAAACATTATTCATATATCAACCATGAATGACTTCTAGCTGAAGGATATGGAACTTTAATTAAAAAAATGGCCTCCTAGATCCAGAGATTCCACACAGTGAAAATGTGGAAAACATCTAGGTAACAATAAAGGCCAAATTTAGCTCTGTCATAGAGGGGGGAAAAGAAAAGAAAAGCATTTTAACTCAATACATTTTGCAGTTTCCATTCCTGAATTTGGTGAAGACTACAGACACTCCTTTTAAACAGTGGTCAATGTAGCCAGGCTCAAAGAGTGATGCAGCTGAATCTGGAGATGGTTTCAGTTTCAGGAAGCTACATTGCCATGAAGGTTAGTAGAGAAGGGACTGCACAGTGCACAGCCCAAATGGTGGGTTTTAGAAGGAAGTGCATGAGGTCACACAACCCTGAGGGTGGGGGGGGTCAGGTGGGTGTGGAGAAGGAAGATGGAGAGGGCATAGGAAACCAGAAGAAAGGAAGAAAGAAAAAACCTTCCAGAAAGATCATCACCGACTTCATACTGATACACGCGGATAACCCGTCGATAGGCTATGCTATTCAGAGGGAAGGAGGGACGGAGGGAGGGATGGACAGAATAAATACCAATGGAAAACAGGAGGCAGACAGAGGGAAATAATTCTACAGATATGTTATAAAATAAAAAATGAGAGAAAAAGGCATACAGACAAACGATACACATGAGAACATAAAGAGTATGTGAAACCTGGTCCAGTTTTACCCTCGGTTACTTCTCTAAGCAATTGTTACCTGGTGGTTCTGTCAACCAACATGTGCTTTTAATAAAATAATAATTAAAAAAAACTCATTTGAGAACACTCCTTTACTCACTTCAGACCTAGACCTGATTTCATTGATTTGGTGACTGAAACACACAGACACACACACAAGTAGAAATGTATATTACCCATCCAGAAGGTATGTCCTGATTGGCAGAGTGATCCCAGGCAGCAGCAAGGGGGGGGGGGGGAGAAAACAGACCAGTTAAAACCACAGCTGGTTATTAAATCTGTACCCAAAATATCATGATCATCACAGGCCCACACTAGCATAAAAGCATCAGCTAAATGGC
This sequence comes from Nansenia antarctica, assembly GCF_963989245.1. Taxonomy (NCBI): domain Eukaryota; kingdom Metazoa; phylum Chordata; class Actinopteri; order Argentiniformes; family Microstomatidae; genus Nansenia; species Nansenia antarctica. The sequence goes on along the minus strand of NC_137689.1, from coordinate 69,769,274 downwards.
TTATATTATATAATATATAAGAGAGAAGTGACTAGTCACCCAGAGCTCCTCTCTAGCGCCCCCTACCTGGTCTCCTGCAGCCACTGGTGGAATGCGTTGGCGTGCTGCGCAAACTCCTGCCGCAACTTATCGTTCTCCTCCTGTCTCCTCTGCTCCTTCTGCAGCTCCAGCTCTCGTTCCTTCACACAGAGAGAGAGAGGAGGATGATGATGAGGATGAAGAACTGGCTTGACTCAGTTACAAAAGTAGTTTGATTACAATCTCTGCAGTGAGAAAAGTTACTAATTGACTAATAGTCAATAACGATGTTCCATAGAGACCCTCACAGCAGGGCTCCCAGCCAGAACGTGGTGCCATCGAGCTAGCGCTTTGGAAGAAGGCGTCAGCTAAATGCCCAAAATGTCAATGTAAATCTGAGACGTGCCCCCTTCTCCCTCCTCAGTCCTCACCTTGATGATCTTCTGCAGGTTCCTCCAGGTCTCCTCCAGGGCCTCCATGGTGAACCAGGTGTACGGGTTAGACACCACTTGGTAGCTCTTGATCTGCCGGTCCAGCTCGGCCAGCTGGTTGAAGTCGGCCTGGGCCGAGCTGAGTGAGGAGCGGAAGGCCTCGTGGGCCTCGCGCAGCGCCCGGATCTCCTCCAGAGAGTTGCAGCGCACCGGGTCGGTCAAGTCCTCCTCTGCGTTCTCGAACCAGCTGTTGAAAGCTGATGCTTTCTTGGCAAAGGTCAGGAACAGCTCCTCCACCTGGAAGGGGCGGGATGAGAGGGGGAGGGGGGGAGAGGTGAGGGAGGTGGAGGGCAGTGCATCAAACCACTTTCTGCAGCCAAACAATGAAGCCACTGCTTACTAAAGGTAAGAATTTAGATTCTGTAGTCGGATAAGGACGGACAGTCGTTTCAATTGCACGCACGCCAAGTGCCTGAAAGGCGTTACCGCGGCGCCCCGCTCCCAGGCCACGCCTACCTTCCTGAAGTGTTCCTGGGCCTCCAGCAGCTTCTTCTTGCGAGCGGCGGAGTTGGAGAGCAGCTGGTTCCAGCGCTTCATCAGGGCGGCGTGGCGCGTCTCGATGGCCTTGGACTGCACGTGCTGGGCGGCCTGCAGCTGGTCCTTGAGGGCTGTGATGTTGGTGATGCCCTCCTGCTGGAAGGCCTGCAGCCCAGCGTCAAACGTCTCCTGTGGACAGACAGAAAGACAAGATCGTACATGAGTTATAAAAAAATATAATATATAAAAATAAAAAATAAAAAATGTGTTAAGATGTTTCAAGAGAAAGTCGAAATAATCCAAATGCTACCAGTCGTCTCGTACCTGCTTGGTGAGCAGCGTCTGCACGGAGGAGAGATCTCTACCGTAGTCATCAGTCTTCAGGCTGTTCTCCTTCTCACCTGAACCAACACAAGAACAATGGTCAGATAAGGCACTTCAGGAGACAAATACTTTCAATAAAATAGAAAAGTATTAGACACACACAACACCACCACCCCACCCCCCAGCTCTTTAATCATACCGATCCAGGATTCCACCACATCAGCTTTCCAGTTGAACTGCAAGAAGGCAGAGTTCTCGTCCAGCTTGGCCTTCCTCTGGTGAGCCGCCCTCTCCAGCTCAGACACCTTCCCCCTCAGGGCCTGCATCTTGGCTGTGATGCTGTCCACGTGATGGTTGTTCTAAAAAGACACACACAAAAGAAATTGGTACCTCATGCTCCACAATATAGTATCTATGTAATAACAACACAGGAATTGCAGCCTTTGACAAGCAGCCTGAGGGCCTAGTTTTTTCCAATTCCAGATGTCTGTCAGTATCATCTGTACCTTGTTGATGAGCTCATCTCCGTTGGTACACACGTCGTTCACTCGGTCTCTGTGCACCGTGAAGTCCGTCTCAAACGCCTCATGCTTCTTCAGTAAACCCTGGAAGAGAGGAATTCATTTAGATTCATAACCCAGACCAGGCCTGAATTACAGAGAATGAGACACACAAAAACATACAGACACACAGGAAACACACACACACACACACACGAAACACCCACACCCACCTGCACAGCGGCAAGAGTATCTCCGTAATCTTCACTTCCCACCAGGTTCAGCTTCTCGTTAATCCAGGCTTCCTCCTCTTCTACATTCGCAACAAACTGCTGGTACTCCAGCGACTCTTCTAGTCTCTGTCCTCTGCAATAACACACACACACACACACACACACACACACACTCAGCACCTACTTTGCATACTCAACAACAAATTGATTGTAAACAACATGTCTTACGTCAAAAGTCAATGTTTCTTGCTGTGACGTGCGTGTGTGTGTGTGTGTGTGTGTGTACGTGTATGTGTGTGAGAGATATTCAGTCTTGCCTAGCTGCAGCCAAGTCCTTCAGCTCCTTCCAATGTTCCACAAACTGGGCCAGCCTCTGCTGGATCTCCTCCTGGCCGATGGTGTTGTCGTCAGACAGCTTCTTGCCAGTGTCCAGCACAGACTGAACACAAAGAAGAAGAGGTTCAGACTTAACAAAGAAGAGGTTCAGATTTAACACAAACAAGAAGAAGAAGTTCAGAGCGCTAAGCCGTTGTTTTCAGCGGACGCTAATGACAAGGATGTCCATACAGTACACGCTTATGTGTCATAGCGCTAATGTCCAAGTCTTCACTGCACCCGTACCTGAATGGCTGGCTCGTGGGCTCCTAGCTCAGCCTCTAACCTCTTGTGCTTCTTCCTCAAATTCTGCACTCCTGTCAAATCACGTCCGTAGTCCTCCGAGCTCACTAGCAACTTCTTTTCTCTACAATGTGAGAGAGAGATAGAGGGAGAGAGGGAGGGGGGAGAGGGAGATGGTTAAATTATCTCAAATTACATTGCATCATTTCATCCAGACATCAAGGGGGCGTTCTTACTTGATCCATGACTCTTCGTCGTCCAGGTCCCTGAAGAACTGGTGCAGGCGGTGCGACTCGTTCAGCTTGGCGCGGCGGCCAGCGGCCATGCTCTTGATCTTGCCGAAGCGTCCGTTGACGGCATCGCGTTTGTCCTTCACTAGTGACGTGTCGAAAGCATTGCTGCCCATCAGGCTGTCGGCCTGGCCATTCAGGTCCTTCAGACGGTCCTGGATACAGCACGGGGTGGAGGGATGGGTGGAGAGAGTGGGATTCAGCCAGACATAAACTGATACAATTGCTGTGCACGTTTCTTCTTTTGTTCTTTTTTTTGTGGGGCAGTTCCACTCATATATATATATTTATAATTACATTTATATGAACAATAACTAATAATCTGCGCCCTTGTCTTCACTAGAGAGGCTGTGTAATACTTCACCTCGTGGGCAGAGATGTCGGCCTCCAGCAGCTGGTGCTTCTTCAGCAGATTGTTGACTGAGGCCAGATCTTTCCCATAATCCTCAGAGGCAAGAAGGGCCTCAACCTACAGAGGAAAAGCAAGAAGAAAATTAAGGACTTACTGAAAAAATGTCTGCAATCTAGCTATGTAACATAACTATGTTGAGAGGTCTCATACTCTGTATATTAAACAGTATACAAAATATCTTTCGTTCAAACTTATTTCTGACAAATTCTATAGATAATTACAGCGAATCGTGGGATTAACTTTAGTTATAGTTTGACTGCCCTAAAGAAAAGTAACCTCAATGGGTTTTAATTTTCATTCTTTTTAAAGTTATTTTTTCTGAGTGGGGCAGTCCCACTCATATTTTCTTTTTAATGACAGACACAGTACAGATTATGACAGGAAGGATGGGTGAGAGAGAGAGAGAAGGGATGACATGCAGGATATGTCCGCGGCTGGAATCGAACCGGGAGCCCTGCGGTACATGGTCAGCGCTTAATCCACTACGCCACCTAAGCGCCCCTTCATTTTCATTCTTTTAACATATATTACAAAATGTTGCTTTTACCTCAGAAAGCCAGAAGTCAAAGTCCTTGATGCCGGTGTTAAAGTTCTGCTGCTTGTTGGCCTCCTTCAGTTTCTGGCTCTTCTCTGCCGATTTATTCACCAGGAACTGCCACTGCTCGTCCAGAGCACTGAGACGTGCCTGCAGAGAGAGAGAGAGAGAGAGAGAGAGAGAGAGAGAGAGAGAGAGAGAGACACAGACACATGTTAGAACTGCCACTGCTCGTCCAGAGCACTGAGACGTGCCTGGAGAGAGAGGGAGGGACACAGACACATGTTAGAGCAGCGTGGAACTGCCACTGCTCGTCCAGAGCACTGAGACGTGCCTGGAGAGAGAGAGAGAGAGAGAGAGAGAGAGAGAGAGGGACACAGACACATGTTAGAACTGCCACTGCTCGTCCAGAGCACTGAGACGTGCCTGGAGAGAGAGAGAGAGAGAGAGAGAGAGAGAGAGAGAGAGAGAGAGAGAGAGAGAGAGAGAGAGAGACACATGTTAGAACTGCCACTGCTCGTCCAGAGCACTGAGACGTGCCTGGAGAGAGAGAGAGAGAGAGAGAGAGAGAGAGAGAGAGAGAGAGAGGGACACAGACACATGTTAGAGCACGAACTGCCACTGCTCGTCCAGAGCACTGAGACGTGCCTGGAGAGAGAGAGAGAGAGAGAGAGAGAGAGAGAGAGGGACACAGACACATGTTAGAACTGCCACTGCTCGTCCAGAGCACTGAGACGTGCCTGGGGAGAGAGAGAGAGAGAGAGAGAGGGACACAGACACATGTTAGAGCACCAAACAAAAGTTAAAACGTTTTTAAACAAGGCCCAATTGTATTCAGGTACTACAGGGATTTTGACTGACTGCTTATTGTCAACAGAGGTGATTTGGAATCACAGTCTGGTGATGAGGTAACCCTGCATGAGACGTGCAAAAGTTAAGTCTAGACCTCGAACCTTGAGGATGACCTCTTGGCCTAATGGTAGTCACTATGGAGACTGATTTGAACCTCATCTGTTACGTTAACCTCCTAGTGGTATTATTAGGGTTAGGGCTATGTGGAGTTTATTTATCTGGGTGCCTTTTGGACAGACTTAATGTGTAGCCCTGTCTACTTCTGTAGCAATGTGGCTCATGAGCAAAATGCTATATCAGGTGAATCAATGTGAGGGACGGCACATACAGGTTCCAAAATAGTGTCCATCGATCGACAGCACTGTTTGTAAGTAGAATACACAGATATGGTACAGAAATCCTCAACCAACCCTTCACCTTGACTGAGTGGGTGTACAAGATGAAGGGTTTCCTTCTATCACTGAGACTGCCAATGGCCCGTGGCCTGAGCTAGATTACTCTTCCTGCTACGACTGGTGGATTGATGATTCACTTGCTTAGTCAAATGTATTGATTGTAAGTCGCTTTAGAATTAGGCGTCTGCTAAATGCCAAAAATGTAGGTGTGAATGTAGGTGTGTAAACATTTGTACCTTGACTGCGTCCTCACTGCCAGCGCAGGCGCCCCTCTGGATAAGGGTGTTGCCTGTGTCAATCACCCCGCGGATGCGGTCTGCGTTGGCGTGCAGCTCTGCCTCGAAGGCCTGGTGCTTCTGGTGTTTGCTCTGTGAGAGCCAGGCGAGGGGACGGTAAGAGAGGAGAGAGAGAGGACGTGAGTGAAACTGCAAAGTTAACAGACGATACTAGTTGACTGAGGTGGATGGGTCACATCTTTAAACTGTAAAAAGACAACTGGTGTTGATGTGGAAGGTTTTCAGAAAGTTTGCATATGCGCAATACGTTACGAAATTGGTCGTAACGATGGACTTTCATAAGTAGGATGAGACAACAATGGCTAACTTTTAATATATGTGATATGAATTATGTGTGAAAAGTCCCAAATGTCTCAAGATTTTAGATTATTGAAGATAATATGCAAACTCCAAGGAGGTTATTGACTGTGGGACAAACTACCAACACCAGACTAGATGTGATGTGAATAAAAATGGTGAGGTCAAAAAAGTGAAATAAAGACACCATCAAAACAAGGACAAACAATGTGTTGAACGTCCACAGACACAAGACACACCAGTGACAAACACAAGATGGAGGTGGAGCGTACACTCTCCACAACAAAATGAAAATGTCTCGAGAACCTAGAGGAGAGGCTATTTTTTTTTCAGTTCGTTCCACACTTTTTTCACAGCCAGAGTGAGAGGAAGAGAGCGGACAAAAAAAATAAAAAAACACTTATGCAGCCACATCTATGACCCTGCTGCAGGGCTATCTATGCTGCTAAAGCCTGGTGTTTGGGCACACAACCATGGCTCCAGCTAGCTTAGTTGGTCTCTTAACAGGAATGAGCTTGTTGCTACAGACAGGCGAAGCACAACAGTCCTCAGCTTCTCTTCCTCCCTCTGAGGTGCAACATGCTTAATGCGCAATTAAATTGTAATATATGGAAGTCAATTATTACACTTAACATTTGATGAGATTTTATGTCAAGGTTCTGTTATTTCAAATTCAGAATTTTAAACGATCTAAAATGAAGTTCATAGTTCATACGAACACAAAATGGAAAAGGTGTGGAACGAGTTAGAAAATTACCCAACCTCGGACAACGACAACAAATAAATAAAACAAAATATGGAAGCCACACCCAGCAACTAAGAGGTGATGTATGCAAAGAATGAAACATAAATAAGTACGATAACGTAAACAAATAAAAGAAATAAAAGTAGCGTTGACAAAAAAGATGAAACAATGAACAAAAATGAAACTCATATAAACAGAAGCGGGCACTCGTGAGTGCGGATGGACACTACTACATAAGACGTATGGGCGCTCTACAACATCTCTACAGACCAGGCAAAGACGCGGACACGTAAAGAAAAACCTACTGGGATGTTAGTCGGCTGACTCACTACTCAACTTACCAGCAGCTTGGACAGCTATAAACAAGACAATAAAGAAACAGAGAGAGGTTCAGTCCCACTGAGACATACATGGGGGTTGGTTCAGTCACAGAGAGGGATATTGTAAGTCATTATCAACAAGGGAGGAATAACACATTGGCAAGGCAATATTAAAATTCACAAGTTAGATGCAATCAAACTCCACTCCCCCCCCTTCAATGATTTTCCACATCTCTCGATCCACCAAGAAGTCCATGTTTGAGTTATGAAGCAGCAACCTCTGGCTACCTAATGGAACAGGTTGGTGTTCAGCTGCCAGCACTCTACAAATGTCCTTCAAGCTTCTCCAAAGCATTACTAAATCCAGGTACACACAAAGATAATCTGGATTTTGGAATGGGATGTAGCCAATCAAGAAGTGAGCTGACTGACACGTCTTCTTCTTTTTGTTCTTCAGCACTTTATTTGCCCTGTCGCACATGGCTGCCTCATACAGGTCAGTCAGGGTACTACTACCCTGATCATGCAAGATTTTTACTTTTACAGGTTTTTTACTAGCCACTGCTACCTGAACATGGACTGTAAAATGTCTTGGTGGATCGACAAAAGGGAAGGTCAGAAAATGCGTTTTATTGAGACGCAAAATAGACAATACCTTTAAACATTATTCTCAAAAAGGACATTTGAAAGGAATGATCGTGGGTTTTCAGTGTGTAGAAGTTGACCCTCATAACCACTGAAACAGGCTCAGATAAACTCCTTACAGGTGAATCATCTGATCCTAGATCTGTGGTAACTTCTACCTCCAGTGGCCGTGACGTGTGGCTGTAAGCCTGTGTTGTTAGCCAATCACGTACCTGGATGTTGGTGGGGTCCTTGTAGGATTCGTCGGTGGCGGTCTGCAGCTTCTCACTGATCCAGGCTTCGATCTCGTCCACGTCGCGGCTGAACTGCTGCAGGGTCTGCGACTCGCCGAGCTTGGAGCGCTTCTCGATCATCTGGGCCTTCAGGCGGCGCCACCTGGTGGCCAGGAGGTCATAGTTTAGTCTGCGTGTCCGACTGTCTGTGTGTTTGGGTGAGGGACGTTTGTGCCACAAACACACATGAATAAGAACGTCGGGGGAGGATCTTACCTGTCCAGGACCTCATTGCGTCGGTTGAAGATCTCAGGCTTGGCGTAGTGGTCGGCACCGACCAGCTGGTCAGCGAAGGACTGCAGGGCAGCGATCTTCTCCTCCTGTGGACCAGCAGAGAGAGAGTTTGACGTTAACATACCACAGTCCTGGCAGGGTCATCTTAGAACAGTCGGTTATCACGCAGTTAAATAACCTCGGCGAGAGCAAGGTAGCGGCAGAGTTAATTTATAATTCAGAGGTTCGTTACACAACAGTGTTGGGCTGACCTGCACGTTGATGGCTTTGTCGAAGTCCTCGTGCTTCTTGATGAGAGCCTCGACGCTGTCCAGAGAGTCTCCCTTGTCGTCGCTGGCCAGGAAGGCCTCCCGCGCCGCCATCCAGTTCTCCGCCTGCTCACAGTCCCTGTTGAACAGCTGAGGGGGGAGAGGAGGGGGGGGTCACCACGCTTGCACTCGCTGTAGATATTGACATTTATTTTTCACTGTGGTTTTTATGCTTTATTATACCTTGTATGTCGAATTCAAATGTCATGACATCTCAATACTAAAACATGCAGGAATGGCCTAGATTTCTAAAAGGTCCAGTAGGATGTAAGCATTGAAATAACTTTATTTATCATTTATACCATTTCTACATGCTCACATTTCCTTACAAAAATTGCTGATACAGATATATATAGTGTGTGTGTGTGTGTGTGTGTGTGTGTGTGTATGTGTGTGTGTGTGTGTGTGTGTGTGTACCTGGAGCTCCAGGCACTGGTCCAGCTTCATGCGGCGCTGCACCCAGGCCTTCTCCAGGTCGGCCCTCTCGTGGTCCAGGGCCTCCAGCTTCTGCTGGATCTCCGGGCTGGCGTAGTGACCCCGCGCCAGCAGCTGCTGGCCGAACTGCTCAAAGGCCTGGAAGGTGCCCGCACGGGCGTCTATCTCAGTACGATGCTCCTACACAGAGAGAGAGGGGGGGGGGGAGAGATGCAGAGAAGGGGGGAAATGAAAACAGGACCCCGGATTTGCTTACCGTACCCCACTTTCACCAACCGCTAACTTAACGGTTTCAATAACACTTTATAAATGACTACTGATTATTTGTTAATATATCCTTTATAAACCATTAACAAGCAGTTATAAAGCGGTAATAACTGAATGCGAGAGTGAGAGAGAAAGTGAGAAAGCGAGAACATGTGTCTGTGTGCGTGTGTGTGTGTGTGTGTGTGCGCGTGTGTACCTGGTGTCTCTCCAGTAAGGCCTCAGCCCCGGTCACGTCCTTGGCCAGCTCCTCAGAGGACACCAACCCTCTGATGCCGTTGATCCATGACATCAGGTCTCTGGAAGACGTTCACCAAAGACGTTCAATCACCACCAGCAGGATCAGTAACACACAGACACACCCACCCTACTCATCACTTACTAACCTCCCTCCCCCTCCCTCTCCATCTCTCCCCCTCTCTCCCTCCCTCCCTTACCTGAAGTCAGAGAGGAAGCGCTGGAGGTCGTGAGAGTTGCTCAGCTTGTCCTTGCGCTGGTCCGCGCGGCCCACCAGGCTGCTCCAGGCCGTGTTCAGCTCTGTGCACTTCTCCTGGATGTCGTCCACTGCCTCTGGATGGGACTGGATCAGACGCTCCGCTGTCTCCCCCAGGGAGTTGACCTTTAGGAGAAGAGCAAAAGAGATCGTTAAGATCAGCCCTGTGATCAAGGGAGGAAACAGCACAGTTGTTTATATTCATGGTCGTTGCATTGTCTGGAGGACCACAACAACAACAAAAATTGTGTTTTGTGTTTTTTGACAGTGTGTGTGTGTGTGTGTGTTTCCCCTCACCTTGTCTCCCAGGGCAGCCAGGTCTCTCTCAAAGCCTTCGTGTTTGCGCTGCAGCGCCTGCACGCTGGCCAGGTCGTGGCCGTAGTTGTCGGTGTTCAGGGCCTGGTTCTTCTCCTCGATCCACTCCTTGGTTTCATCCGCATCCCTGGAGAAGACCAGAGAAGACCATGTGTCCCATGTGCGCCTCTAATGTCATGTTCCTGTAACAGCTCAACCTTTTTGTTGTTCCCGGTCTTGGTCTTGACATTATTGTCATTCTGGTAATGATTACATTACCCCGTCTCCCCTTGTAAAACTAATCCTTTCCAAATAGGGCTTAGATTTAGTTTCTATAATTCAATGCTCAACGGTGGTTGTTTTGCCAAGGTGAAATACCTCAAATAAAATGTGTGTGAAAAAGTAATAGTTGACTCGCACTTTGGAAATTGTTCATAAAAGAGGCCCATTTTGTGTGTGAGCGTGCGTGTGTGTGTGTGTGTGTACATACCTGTGGAACCGTTGCACCTCATGGGCGCTCCCCAGCATGTTGCTCCTCTCCTCAGCCAGCTGCTGCAGAGATCTCCAGTGGTTGTTCAGCTCCTGAGACATCACCACAACACGGTAATCAGCCAATCACCATCACCACAACACAGTCATCAGCTTCTATGCCAATTGTAGCATAGAAGCAGTCTGGTGGCAACGCTCCAACTTTGTGAGAATCAATAAGTTGCTTCTTTTTTTTTTTCATTTTTGGAATAACATGTGAATAACATATCCTTGGGCGTGTACCTTGGGAATGAGCTACGTTCCATTTCAACTCAGTTCAGGATTTTTTTTTTTATTGTTAATTAGGAGTTTGGGAACAATCATTATTGTTAATGAGGATTTCAATTCAATTTATTTTCTAAATTGAATGTGTATGCGATTGATCCTACAGATTTTGGTTCATTCCATTGTTAAAAGTATAATATCAGTAACAAATCTGATTGATAGACAGACTGGCAAGGGACAATGCATTGAGACGCAGACAAGAAGGGTGCATGGCAATACAAAGGACAGGCAAAAATGACAAACGCTACAATTGGCTAATAATGGTATATTCCAAATGTCACTAATTAAGTGTCCTTTTGGTACCAACTAAACAAGCTACAGATTAAAAAGGAGGGGAACATGACAGATAAGACACAGAACAAGGGACACAATCTCAATTACATTGACAACATATAGTATATGACATAACATGATAAAACCATAAAACAACAAGCGACTAAAGACACGACTTAGTTCAGACTGGAGCGACGAACACACAATCAGACCACCGACGTACAACAAGACCACAGCTGAACCACGAAGGAGGAGTTAGTCTCCTGAACACGATGCAGGGAAGGAGACAAGATAAAGACACAGGAAGCGAGGGAGGGTTGGTTGGGAAGGGAGGGTTGAACAGTGGTTAAACTCTTACCTTGATAGTATTAAAGTTAGCTGTCGTTTGAACAGCCATGCGTACATTCTAAAATCAAAGGTGAAACAATCCAGTAGAACAGAGGAAGAAAGGAGGGCACAAAAAGAGAAAACACCACACCAGTCAAGAGTCGCCGTGTTAGCGCAGGTAAAGGCTGAGGAGATGGTGCCAATATTACTGAAAACAGATGACAGCTCACCATGATCAGTAAAACTAAAAACACAAAGCAGAAATATGATTTACTAACCACACACCTTGACTTGTATTTGTAAACCAATTATTTTAATAAAGCACAAAATTATTTTGTAAATATGGCTAAAATGCTCTTACATTTGCAAACAAATGTCACACTTGTGTGAGAATAATCAAATCTTTCCAAAAATATATTAAAAACGTATGATTAGGTATCCAATCATTTCAACACAATATTTTTGTGTTTAATCTGCATTTGTGGTAAGAATTTGTGGTAAGATTTGTTTGAATTTGTTTACAGAATGTCTTGCACTAACATTCATTCAAAAATATCCACATGGCTTCATTTCGGTTGACTATCTTCATTTAACTAGAACATCTTGGCAGATGTGTAATGTATATAAATGTAAGAGCATTTACTCAGTCACGGTGTGTGTGGATAGTAAATACTATTTCTGATTTCTGTTTGTGGATCATGGCACACATGTGAGCTGTACTCCATCTATTTCCAACAAAATGTGCACTGATCTCTCCATAAAAGCCTTTACATTGCTCCAGACACAGACAGCACCGTGGTTAGAGAGGACCACAAGGCCACAGACCATCAAAGAACCAACCACCTTGCCTTTACATACCCAAAATAAGTGAACCTTAGTGACCCTTAGGTCTAGCCTCCAAAGTTTGGTTTTTATTTGTGGATCGTGTCAAGATCTGCATGTATGAATTCAGATGTCTATGGGTATTTTCATACTTCAGCCAATTTTGTGAACTCAGATCGGTTCGCCCAAATGTTCATGCATGTGACAGTCCAACGGTTCACGTTCAACCAGGACCTCATGGACCAGCAAGAGGACTGACGCGTCATTCAAACAGAAGGGCCACGTAAATAAACTAAAATGAATATTAAAATGTACTTTTTTAACATCCTGGTTCACTTAAAGAGGACTGAGGACTGTGAAAATGCTATGCTCAGAGAAGGGTCATACTGGGCAAAAAAAAAATACATGACACTGAAAAAAAAATTTCTGTCAGGTATCTTGAAGGAAACATTTCTACTCCATGGGAAAAAAGTAAGACTATTGAACAGTACAGAGCAGTTAGAAGCTTTATCCCAAGGCAGAGAAAGGGAGGTGGTCTGCTGGCTCTTTGAGTCTGCATGTCTCCTCTTTGTGTTTACAAGTTGTCTTACATAAATTGATGTAAGCTCAAGTGTAAAAGTTATATTATTAGTGGACATGATTCCAGTTCATTCATTGTGAACTCAAACTATGTTGAGTCGCGTGTAAAACACTCTACATGCTGTCAAACCTATGCAGTTCAGAAACAAAATGCTTCTAATGGAAAACAATGCTTCATCTTCGGGACAACTTACCTTCCATGGAGAGGCGTTCTTTGAATCAGCCTCGTCCTGTTTGATAGGAGAGAAGAATTGGGTGTCAAAATGTATGACAGCTAGATTAATGACATGTACATGTGATGTCATCAACAGGCGTTCTAACTTCAGAACGTCTTACCCTGCCTGGCATGGAGCCCAGCGCTTCTTGTTGCTGCACAAAGACAAAAAGAGATACAAAGACGGGGTCAGTCACTTCAACATCATTAGCCTGACTCAGACGCTCTCCAGGGGGCTGAGAGATGATCGTTTGTCATGTGACTTACCTGGCAAAATAAACTTTTCAGGTAACTCAACATCGTACGCTAATGAATACAGTGATCGTTTACCCCTATACCCTAAACTTAACATTAAAAAACAGATGGATATTCATACCTGGGCCTGAACCATGGGAGCCTCCTCAGCCATCAGGCCTTCAGACTCCAGCTCCGACGCCACCTTGTTGATGTCCCTCAGACGAGATTCGTTGGCCTTCAGATCCTAGAGGACACAGACGTGGTCATTGCTGAGCTCGCAAGTGCTTTCTATGTTTTCAACTATGTTCCAAACTGTTGATTTTGGTTGTTTCTGATTTATTTTCTCTGATATTTCAGCCTCACAATCATGGCTTCCATGACTCCCTGACACCTCTTTGGTTCTTATGTTGACAGACTCCAATCGCAAAGGCTAGACATTAAGAGCTCGACTACACTATTGATGCATCGCCGATGTGTGATAACACTGTATCACCGTCCTACCTGTATTATCCACAACCTAGAGTAGTGGACCTGCGCTGTGCCACCATCCGATACTACCCACAACTACTGATGCGATTCTAACGGGAGTAGTGGACCTGCGCTGTGTCACCGTCCGATACTACCTACAACTACTCATGCGATTCTAACGAGAGTAGTGGACCTGCGTAGCGTCACCCGAAGCCATTTTGTCAGTGTACCTTCTGGAAGTCGTCAAACTTCTTCTGCAGCACCTCCACCTGCTCCAGGTCGGAGCCCACCTCCTCGTTGGTGAGCGTGCCCTCCTTCTCGTTGATCCACTGCTGCAGCTCGTTGGCCTCGCGGAAGAGCATGAACTTCTTACAGCTCTTCTCCAGCATGTCCTTACGCTTCTCCCCCAGCTCCAGGATGGTGCCGTACCTAGAGGAGGGAGGGAGGGAGGGAGGCGTTAGAATCCTCCGTCATGGAGCAAAAAAAATAGAGCAGAGGGGTAGATAGAGGAGGGAGAGTGTTGAAGGAACGCTACTACTGGTCAATACGTGATTTGACGGGAGAGGTGGTGCAAAGGTTAATAATCCGTTATCCAACTATATTTGAAAGAAGAAAAAAGAAATACAGCTTTTTTCTTTTTCATCTGAGGTAATAAACTTCCAGCTCCTGTAGGCGGAGTTGGAGAGAGGCCTGCTGGAACTGTACGGTTGACCTTCCAGTCCATGGCCGTGCTGCGTGCATAGAGCCTGCAGAGGGTTGTCCAATAAGGTTGGATAATAATTCTACACATAAAACACATGCAGGGAGTAGGATCACGTGACTCACAACTTTCGGGGTCTCGCGCCAGTTTTTAAAACTAGTGGCCAAAAACTTGACTGATCACTTTTAAAAGCATTAAAATGCTACATTTTATTAATTGTGGTCAATTGTAGCCTAGTAATTGGGGAAGCATAGTGAAGATAATAATAAAATAAAAAAAAGACTATCAAACATGCTTTTCGACAGAGTTTCTCACGTTTATCCATTTTATCCACATGCGCTTTTTAATCCAAATGCACTCAGATATAGAAATGTCTTGATTGATGTGGATCATCTCTGCTTTGTGGAAAATAACTTTTGAAAAGAATGCCATCGGAATGTTATTTCCAACACTTCCGCCCCAAATGTGCAAAAGGACGGCTGGACCAACGTGTCAAACTTGGCCTTCATTGAGCCTGTGGAAAACATACAGCGCATAGCTATTGGCTTTACCTCACAGTCAACCATCTCCCACAGCCCCTCCCCCCTAGTGCTTGCACACCACACGTTTCTGCTTCTGAGCTACGCCTCTCACAGCCGTGTGATTCACCGGAATTAGGGGTGGGCATCGACGATCGATAATTGATCGATAAGGATCTTGGTCGATCACAAAATAAAACATTTGGTCGATCACAAAAAAAAAAAAAAAATAAAATAAATTTGTGATCGACCAAATGTTTTATTTTGTGATCGACCAAGATCCTTATCGATCAATTATCGATCAATTATCGATCGTCGATGCCCACCCCTAACCGGAATCTAATAATAACAAATAGTTCGCTCAGTAAATTCACTCCCACCGAGGCCAGGTTTGAGTCGTCGTCATCCCAGGCTGATACGTGCTGTGAGGTGATCATTCTGATGGCAAAATGGGAGATTGCAAGACGTTGCACTTCCTAACCGGGGTGTGAGGCTAGACCGTTGGCATAGAGTCACACCACCTCTGTGTGAAACGCATGACATGGAACACGGGTTTGCATGGATCGGTCCATCCATGTATGTTCATGAACACACACAAACATTCACAGGCGTGACTGGGAGCTCATAACATCCACAGGCAAGCTTGGGGATGGGGAAAAAAAAGGAGTGAGTAAGAAAAAGAGAAATACTGCTTCATTCCCTCTGTTGAAAAGAAGATGAATGAAGGCATGGTCCAAAGGAAGAGGGAAAGAATGGGAAAGAGAGAGAGAGAAAGAGAGAGAGTGCTACTAGAAACAACAGGGACACATGGGGTATTGAGGGGATGGCAATGGCCTTGCCAACGGTGAAGTGCGGCTTCACAATCACAACATCGAGAGGGACAACGTCCTACTCACAGTTCCTCCACCTGCTTCATGCGCACAGAGACACTGCATGCCTCCTTGGTGACCAGCCTGCATAGTCGCAAAGCAAGGACCCCGCAGAGACATGTGTAGACATTAGTAATATATGAGAGAGAGAGAGAGAGAGAGAGAGAGAGAGAGAGAGAGAGAGAGAGAGAGAGAGAGAGAGAGAGAGAGAGAGAGAGAGAGAGAGAGAGAAAGCCATTAGTGACAGAGAGAATTTTGAAAGAGAAGTTAAGGTGAGTAAAATGAGACTGGGTCATTTGAATTGGTTAACTGGTCGAGCTCAAGTATGGATACTGGGTAATTTGAATTGGTTAACTGTTAATTGGTCGAGCTCAAACATGGATACGTATTTGTCATAGACAAAAACAAGGTCAAGCCATAAGGAGCACCAAGTTTCAGAGGCTGAGAGTGAGGAACTTAGTGGTTCTCTATCTGGTCCTGAGGAACTTACTGGTTCTCTATCTGGTCCTGGACTGAGGAACTTACTGGTTCTCTATCTGGTCCTGAGGGACTTACTGGTTCTCTATCTGGTCCTGGACTGAGGAACTTACTGGTTCTCTATCTGGTCCTGAGGAACTTACTGGTTCTCTATCTGCTCCTGGACTGAGGAACTTACTGGTTCTCTATCTGCTCCTGGACTGAGGAACTTACTGGTTCTCTATCTGCTCCTGAGAAACTTACTGGTTCTCTATCTGCTCCTGGGAAACTTACTGGTTCTCTATCTGCTCCTGAGAAACTTACTGGTTCTCTATCTGCTCCTGGGAAACTTACTGGTTCTCTATCTGCTCCTGAGAAACTTACTGGTTCTCTATCTGGTCCTGGACTGAGGGAACTTACTGGTTCTCTATCTGCTCCTGAGGAACTTACTGGTTCTCTATCTGGTCCTGGACTGAGGGAACTTACTGGTTCTCTATCTGCTCCTGAGGAACTTACTGGTTCTCTATCTGGTCCTGGACTGAGGAACTTACTGGTTCTCTATCTGCTCCTGAGGAACTTACTGGTTCTCTATCTGGTCCTGGACTGAGGAACTTACTGGTTCTCTATCTGCTCCTGAGGAACTTACTGGTTCTCTATCTGGTCCTGGACTGAGGGAACTTACTGGTTCTCTATCTGCTCCTGAGGAACTTACTGGTTCTCTATCTGCTCCTGAGGAACTTACTGGTTCTCTATCTGCTCCTGGCGCAGCCCGATGCTGCCCTGCTCGTCCAGGAGGTTCTCCCTGGAGGACGACTGGGTCGGGTCCAACTTCTTCACGTACGCGGCCGGCACAAAGCCCTGGCGATCGTTCACTTCCACCTTCCACCAGTCCTGTGGCAGGGCAGAGGGTAGGGTTAGGGTCAGGGTCAGAGGGGAGCAGCCATCAGGAGGACCACGCGAGAGCAGACTAACATGATGAAGTCATATGAACAGTAGATGAAAAAAGGAAAGGTATTGACAAAAAAGACTACAAATTATGCTAAACAACAGTCTTTGTGATGGTAAATGGCCACAGGAAGGGCGGGCTCTGGGTTAGGGTTAGGGTTAGGCTCTGGGTGTACCTTGTTGGTGCTGTTGAGGAGGGTGAGGATGTCTCCCTTCTTCATGGTGACCTCCCGGGGGCTCTTCTCCTGGTAGTCGTACAGGGCCAGGACCAGCTCCTTCCCAGTCTCATCATCGGTGGGGGCCACTTGTTGCTGAAAAGTGAAATGAAGAAATTAGGTTTCAATCCTACCACTTACCTACCAACTTCTGCCCCTGAATATTTGTGCGCCTGTTTGGAGGCCGTTGCAACTGCTTTCCGTGGGCTCAGAGCCAACGTGTTTGGGCGTAGAAACGCAGACTCACCCTGCAGGACTGGGCCTGATCCTTCAGAGCCTGGATGCTGCTGCCGTAAGCGCTCAGGTCAGACATCAGAGCCTCGTGTTTCTTCAACAGAGCCTGTGGAGGGAGAGGTGAGGAGGGGTGAGTGTGTGTGTATACTTCTGAAATATTCCTCTAAACCATTCTGATATCGTTCAAATACTTTCTACAACAGCAAATTATTCAATGCAATGGGTGGTGGGGGTATTTGAACTTGAGGAGAGAGTTTATTTTAGGAGTTACATTTATTTTGTTTACTTTAGACTTCTACTACAGAATTAACAGGATTACTGTTTAACAGTTAACGGTCATAAATAAAAGCTGCAGAACAGACTAATGCAACATTAATAACAACAACAGCTTTATTACAATCCTAATGTCACAATTTGTTTATATTACATAACAACACCAGATGCCCCCCCACGAAAGTAACTAAATGCAGCAGTCAACAGCCGCAGTTCTGACCTCAGCAGAGTCCTCGTCCTTGCCGTAGTCTGGGCTGCCGACGATGGGCTCCTTCTCCCTCATCCAGGACTCGGCCTCGTTGGCGTCGGCGAAGTACTGCTGTGCCTGGAGAGAGTCCTCCAGGTCCTGCCTGCGCTGCCCGGCCTTGCCCTTCAGAGTGTCCCAGCGGCCGTTCAGCTCCCCGAGCTTGGTCTTCACCTCCTCCCCAGCAAAGTGCCCTGAGAGGAAGAGGAGGGATGTGAGGAAGAGGAAGGATGTGAGGAAGAGGAAGGATGAGAGGAAGAGGAAGGATGAGAGGAGGGATGTGAGGAAAAGGAGGGATGAGGAAGAGGAAGGATGAGAGGAGGGATGTGAGGAAGAGGAGGGATGTGAGGAAGAGGAAGGATGTGAGTGAAAGGGAGTGTGCCTTCCATACTGTGTATCTACAACGGTGTCAGAATGTGTGTTTGAACACTGAACAGAATATATTTGAAACATAATGTAGATATCAATGTATACTATCTTAAACAGAAACTAGGGGAAATAAAAATTTAATATATAATAAATGGAGCAAAAAGGTGGGATGGGGAGAAGAGGGGATGGAGAGAGAGAGGATACAGTGGACAGATTGAGAGACAGAGGACAGGCTGTGCTCACCTTCCTCCACCATGGCGTCACCCTTCTGAGAGACAGCCTTGATGCGGGGCTCGTGGCCAGAGATCTCTGCCTGCAGGGCCTGATGCTTCTTCAGAAGGTTCTGGACCCCAATCAGGTCTTTGCCTGAGAGACGAAGATGATGTTTACGGTTAGTGTTTGTATGGTTTGTGAAGAAGAAGACATTAAAAAAACACAATGAAATACCTATTTCCTTGTAATGATGGGGGGTAAAACAGTTGAGCTAAGCTTGTGAGGAAATTACTTGGTAAATTCTTCAAGAATCAATGGGTATAATTAAAACTAACATTGATTAACATAGCAGAACAGAATTACAGAGCACCCCAACACCCCAAACCCACTCACACCCGCCCCAAAACACACCCACACACCCCCAAACACACTCACACACCCCCCAAAACACACCTCGGTTGGTGGAAGCAGCGATGGGCTCCTTCTCGCGGATCCAGGTCTCCTCGTCCTCCACGTCCCTGAACAGCTGCTGCAGACGCAGCGAGTCGGACAGCTTCTGCTTGCGAGCGGCCATGGGCTCCCGCAGCGTCTCGTAGCGCGACACCAGCGCCTCCTGCTTCTTACGGATGTTGTCCGCATCGAAGTGGCCGGCCTCCTGGAACTGACGGGCCTGGATGGTGATGCCGTCGATGCGGTCCTGGAGTGAGAGAAGGATGTGGAGGGGGTGGGGGGGGAGGTGTGAAAAGACGAGAGTGAGGGACGGATGTGAGCGTAAAAACAGAACTGGTAGAATGGAGGAAATTCTTTAAGCGAAGAGATCGAGTTCATCAAATGGCGATCGGTGTATGTTGATAACACAAAGTATGTGGAGAGCTGTCGAGCTGCCGGTTACCTGGTGGGCGGCCACGTCGGCCTCCAGCAGCGCGTGCTTCTTCTGCAGGTTCTGCACGCTGGTCAGGTCTTTGCCGTAGTCGTCAGACGCCAGGTGGCCCTCCACCTCGTACAGCCACAGCTCGATGTCCTCCACGTTGCGGTTGAACTGCTGCTGCTGGTTGGCCTCGCGCAGCTTGATCCCTGGGGAGAAGAGGGCCAATCAAAATTGTTTTTAGCCGTCCTAAAATGGCCGCCTTTTTCGTAGTGTTACGTGTTACCTCGTAACGTGTTAAGAGGTTAAAAGAATGCTATTCTGATGGATGTAACTTTGACAATGAGTGGGTTAGCTGCTGCCTGCACGGACCTGCCACATACCCTCTGTTCCCATTCTATGTGTAAGTTTAAAAGAGCTCATTTATGAAGGAAAAAAGCTGCACATATAACCGGTAGCTTTTGTGGTGTTATCTCACAAAACTGAGCTTTGTTGACAAAGATTGTGTTCCGGCACATTGGGACACTGTACTCATGAAGAGAAATAAGATATTTTTTGATTTACTTATCATTAACATTATTTGGTAATATGCCCACTAAGAGCCCTCAGAGGACATATTGTTCTTACACAAGTAGCTTTGGCATTTCTAAAATGACGTGTTGGTGCTTAATTGAGTTAAGTAGAGCGATCGCGGCTGCTGGACATAATTAAATAACAAATGCAAGCACTTAAAAACCATCTGGGTTGATATCGAAAAACAAACATGAGTACCAAAATATGAACCTTATCACGGTTTCTGAACATGACCTCATGATATCTGCCCCACAAGTTTGTGTTCTTTGTTTGTTTGTGTATGACGTTTTTCTATTTGGGTGGTGTGTTATGCCTGAAATGTTGCTGAAAAAAAAGAAAGTATAAAAAAAAGAATATATGAACCGTCCCTTTAACTTGCTTCATATTTTCGGCCATTTTCGGAATGGCTCAACGGAACGACAAAAGGCCACATACACATTCATCCTTGTCGTCTCTGGTCTCTCTCACCTTTGAGCTCAGTGGCCTCCAGCAGCTTCTTCCACTGGGAGCCGACCTCCTCCATGCGGGCGGCCACCTCGTCTGAGGCGTAGTGCTTCCCGTCCAGCAGCTCTTGGCCTGACTTCTGCAGTGCGTCGATGCGACTCTGGTTGGCTGACAGCTCCGCCTCGAAGGCCTGATGCTTCTGGACCTTGCCTTGCAGGTTGGAGGGGTCCTAAGGCAGAGCGAGGATCGGGGGGGGAGAGATGAGTATCAATTAGGACATCACCCCGTCCAGAAACAACCCCTAACACTCCTATGTTCATCCTGAACAGCCTCCAGAAGACGATTCTAGTATTCCACAACAGACATTGGTCTGTTCCGACATTCTTCTGACAATTCAGAAATGTTCGTGTCGTCTTTGGCATTGGAAAAACATTTAAAAAATGTAAATAAAATAAAAAACTATTTATGAGCGTACCTTGTAGGCCTCGTCTGTGGCGGTCTTCATCTTCTCGTTAATCCAGCTCTTCAGTTCGTCTGAGTCACGGAAAAACTGCTGCAGGTGGAAGGAGTCCTCCAGAGCCGCGCGGCGGGACTGGGCACGCTCATGCAGGGCGTTACGACGGTTCAGCAGCTATAGGGGAAACAGACGAGACGAGAAATGTCAGACAGTGAGCCGATGAGCAACACAGGGACAGGGTTAGGGTTAGAACACATTAGGGTTAGAACACATCTTATAGTGGCATTGAATAACGATCCAATGTTCTCTTTGTTCTTCACTGTTCAGCTTAGTTTGAAGGAAGTATTAATTAGACCTTAATGGGCTGGCCGTGACTAAAGACATTAGGAGCCCACTCAAGATGACTCCGGTCAACTGCGTATCTGGCAACGACTCGTAATCTGTGGAGTTGACTCCACGGGGTTCGTCAAAGAACGTACAAAATAAGACCCTTAAGAGTACAAACACCAGGTGTACTCCAGATGAATAGGGTCTTATTCTGGTGTAGTCATCATGTCTGCCCCTTCATACTTACAGCATCTCTACGAGTGGCCACATCCTCCTTGGCATAGTGGCTGTTCTGGATCAGCTTGGTGGCAAATTCATCCAGGGCCTAAAGGGAGAGAAGAGTCAGTGGGTCAAATCTCTCTCTCAGACAAATAGATGACAACGGGATATTAATAGAAAAGAAAATGGGAGGGACATTAATTCTGACTTCTGATTCATTTCATTGATTTCATTTCATGTAATATAATGTGAATTTCACATGGTCGCTTGTAACGGTTAGTATCAGGATTTGGGGATGGTTTGATGGTCCTATAATTAGAGTGAGCCTGTCCTCACCGTGATCTTCTCTTCCTGAGCGCTGAGGGACTTCTCAAAGTCCTGGTGTTTCTTCAGCAGAGCTTCCACACTATCCAGGGAGTCACCAAGGTCTTCGTTCAGCAGGAATGCCTGCACACACACGTCAGCAAACACCACAGAGTTATCCCATTTGGTCAATCCAGACCATAGAATTGATGCAATTTTAAGTCTCTTTGGATAAAAGCGTCAGCTAAAATGTTCTACATTATTATTTATTATTATTTCTTGTTTTGGAGTGTGGATGGCGTACCTCCTGCTTGCTCATCCAGTTGTCCACCTGCTCCGTGTCCCTGTAGAACAGCTGCAGGTCCATGCACTGCTCGTACTGCTGCCTCCGCACCTCCCACAGCTCCAGCAGGGACTCCTTCTCCTCGGACAGGACGCCCAACTACACACACACACACACACACACACACACAGACACAGACACAGACACAGACACAGACACAGACACACACACAGACACACACACACACACACACACACAACACACAACACACACACAATGTTAAAGCTAGTTTAAAGCCTAAAAACACATCCTAACAGTCACAAACAGACACCCAAACAGAAACACTGCACACACACAGTGATGGTGAACTCAGCAGCTTCACCATTGTCCCGCCTCTTGGTTTGCATCCTCTACTACCATCACAACATAACACAGGGCGCCTACCTTCTCCTTGACCTCCTCTGACGCGTAGTGTCCGGTGTTCAGCAGAGCCAGGCCAGCCTCGTCTGTGGATTTGAAGCTGTCCTCGTGAGCGTCGATCTCTCCCTACAGACCACAGTTTGGATAAATTAGGTCTAAATTCACCACAGGAAACGACAGAAAAGCGGCATTCTGAGAGAACAAATGGGAAAAAAATTATGCCATTTCCAAGTGGGGGTGCATTTGAACTAATGTAATCTCTTTGGGTTAGGGTTCCCTAGGGTTACCTAACCCCTTGTTCCTGTTGCTACCTTGTGTTCCTGGTGGCGGTCCAGGAGAGCCTCTGCCCCGGCCACGTCGTTGGCTAGCTCGTCAGCGTTGATCAGGGCCTTCATCTCAGTCACCCAGCTGGTCAGGTCACGGAAGTCTGCAGTGAAGCGCTGCAGCCTGCAGGGGGCCACAGAGAGAGAGAGAGAGAGAGCTATAGTCATGCAACGCCACTAAACTGGGCCTAAAATAACAGAAATCGCATTCGTTTTAACAAATTGTGTAATCCTTGTGTCCTTTTTCATTGTATATAACCTTCTGTTGAATCGTGATATTTTTCTTTAAGAACGCGATGACGAATGAGGAGAGGGGCGGTGACAATTATTATTTAAAAAGTTTGATTTGGAGATCTGTTACTGATCTTCTCCCCCGACCCCAAGCTATGACGAATCAGTAATGACCCAGTCGTGTTAGTTAGGACACAGAGACGCTACAGCGTCCTGGCTCCCGGCTCCCTGACAGAGCCCAGGTGGAGGACCCACCTGTAGGAGTCGTTGAGGTGGGCGTGGCGCTCGGCGGCTAGCGTGCGGATCTGCTCCCAGTTGGTGATGAGCTCGTCCCGCTTCAGGTGGATCTGGGCGGCGTTCTGGGGGTGGGTCTGCTGCAGACGCTCTGCCTCGCCCCCCAGCGTGTTCACCTGAGAGAGGGGGGAGGGGGGGGGAGGAAGAGGGAGGGATGGGGGGGGGGAGGAAGAGGGAGGGATGGGGGGGGGAGGAAGAGGGAGGGATGGGGGGTCAGCACTGGGAAGAGAGTCTTTGCTGTGTGTGTGTGTGTGTGTGTGTGTGTGTGTGTGTGTGTGTGTGTGTGTGTTCGTATGAAAGAATGATCTGTTTGTGTGTTGAAGTAGTTTCAATGTACTGTACCATGAGACTGTCAATGCAGTGCCCTGTGTAAGTAATGGGACAGAGAAGCATGTTTTTCTACTTTTGGCTATACAATCCAAAAGCTTGGATTTGAACTCATACCATTACCCCAGTGGAGTGATTGGGCTGGGGTTTGGGGACTGAACATTGTTTGCAGCTAGGGCTGTTCCCTTTGCCGCCCTTTAGGCGAGCACCAGGGTCTTCAATCTGACGGAAGAGGCTACTGGGAGCCATAATGGGTGCGGTATGGGAGTGGTGGGGGACATGGGACAATTTGGGAAGATTGAAGACCTGACCAGCTGCAGCATTCTGGATGTAGTAGTCTAGGTGGGAGATGGCTAGTGTCTGGACCTGGTGTTGCTTCACTGTCCCATTACTTACACAGGGCACTGTGTATATTTATGTGTGTGTGTGTGTGTGTGTGTGTGTGTGTGTGTGTGTGTGTGTGTGTGTGGTGTGAGAGGTCAGGATTTACTGCCAGATTATGTCGCAAGCATCGCATGTCAGTTTTTGAAGCAAACGCATTCTTAACGGAATGTCGAGCTTGTGTGTGTGTGTGTGTGTGTGTGTGTGTGTGTGTGTGTACATACCTTGTCCTCCAGGGCAGCCAGGTCTCTCTCCAGGCCCTCGTGCTTGCGCAGCAGGGCCTGAACACTGGCCAGGTCACGACCAAAGTCATCAGAAGCCATCAGCTGCTCCTTCTCCTTGATCCAGCTGATGGTCTCATCCACATCCCTGCAGACCCAGAACACATGTTTGAACACTCAGAACACACACACACACACACACACACACACACACACACACACACACACATTCACACGTCTTGATTCTTACTGCTCCCCCCTATAATATACCAAATCAATTAGTTTTCTTTCTTATCTAACTGTCTGCACAAGTCCACAATTAAGTGAACTTAGAAGGGGGGAAAAAAAGGTAAAGCGCTCCTGTTCCTTTTGTATTCACACTGGCCATATCTCTAACGGAGGACTCAGGATCTGTAGTTAACTCCGGTGTTCTTTCTTTAAGTGTTAATACTTAACTGGCACATAGGCGCCTACACCCAACCCCGACCCGAGGCGTACCTGTTGAAGCGCTGCACCTCGGCCGCCCCGAACAGCTTGCCCTGCCTCTGCAGGGCCAGCCCCTTCAGCCGCTGCCAGGCCGCGTTGACCTCGTCCTGCTTCCTGACGATGAGCTCCGCCTCAGGATGGGCCTCCTGGGTCAGCCTGCCCGCCAGCTGGTTCACCTCGTTCACAAGCTCCTCGTGGGCGGCCAGGTCGGTCTGGAACTCCTCGAACTTCTTCTGCAGTACCTCCACGTGCTCCAGGTCCTGGCCCAGCTCCTCTGAGGTGGCGATGGCCTCCTAAGAAACGGACGTGTGACACGGTTGCTTTGAGGCTGTGTGCTATGAAGTGTTATCAAGCTATGCTATGCTATGGTGCTATGCTATGCTATGTTCACAGTGTCAAGTCCTTCTATCAATGTGACTGTTTTTTAAGACAGGGCGTCTAGGGGAGAGCGGGGACAAAAACTCAATTTACACCGAAAAAAGTTGGATTAGCAACATTTCATTTATGTTTCTAATATCGCTAAAGTGTTGTAAAAGCTTAAAAATACACTTTATTAAGCCCCGCGGTGGCGTAGCGGTCTAAGCACTAGCCACTAGTGCAAGCTGCCCACCGGGGACTGGGATCGAATCCCGGTCTCGCCAGACCCGGATATGGCCGGGGCACACACAGGGAGCGGCATATTGAGCGGCCGCTCCAGAGGGCGGTATAGGACTATTTCCGGACAAGGATCCCTCGCGCAACAGCGCCCCCGGGGTGCCGGAATAACGGTGCTGGGCTCAAGGAGCCAGACAGCTAGTCTGCTTGGCGGCCTCCTCTGGGGCTGCCGGCCACGGGGTCGTGCGGCGGATCCTACGCAATAGGCAGGGGATAATTGGATGCTAGGTTGGGTTCAATTGGATACCAAATTGGGTGAAAAAGGGATAAAATCTGAAAAAAATAAAAATAAAAAAATATATATACACTTTATTCGGCTCTTTCCAAGCCTTCCTAGCCTCCTCCTCTAATCATACACATATGTGCGTGTGTGCGTGCGTGGCTGGCTGGCTGACCTTGTCACTGATCCAGTCCATGGCATCCTCACACTCGCGCAGGTACTGCACCAGCTTCTGGGCCTGCAGCAGACGAACCCCCTTCTCCTTCGTCTTCTGCAGCAGCAGGTCCCAAAGACGGTGCAGTTCCTCCAGACGGGTCTGTAGAGAAGGAGGGAAAAAAGGATATAAGGGGAGAGTGAGGAGAGTGAGGAGGGAAGGAGGAAGTAAGGAAGAAAGGATATAAGGAGAGAGTGAGGAGGGAAGGAGGAAGGAGAGAAGGAAAGGATATAAGGAGAGAGTGAGGAAGGAAGGAGGAAGTAAGGAAGAAAGGATATAAGGAGAGAGTGAGGAGGGAAGGAGGAAGGAGAGAAGGAAAGGCGTTGTGATGGAAGGAAGCCTCCGGTCACATCCGTTTCACTTCAGCTTCAGGATGTGTCGGATATTTGTTTGAGCTCACTGACAGGGTAAGCTATTCCAGTTGTTGGGAAGACAATTCTTAACGTTGTTTGCTTTTAGTTTTAAAGTCGGCCTGAAGCGACATTGCATTTACATCATCTCTGAGACCGAGGGGGCAATTTCGGCAGTCCGACTTTAACCTAAGAAGTTTACACTTAAGAACTGAGGGGAACATTTCCTTCTGGGTAAATGTTGCTTGTAGGCACACTCTGCATGCACACTGGATGAGGCCTTGACTCCTTAAAGCACTGCAAATACAACAGGAAGTGGGAAGGAGAGAGAGAAGAAATCCAGAGAGAGAGAGCCACACAGAAGATCCAGGAGGTCCACAGCACCGCAGCACCTACTTGTATATACTCAGCCATGTTTACGCTCTTTACTATGGGCCTCTGAGCGCTCCGGTAGGGCGTGTAGGACTGAACCAGACATGAAGGTGTTCAGATGGTTGACAGGAGTGAAGCGGTACCACATTAGGTCCTACTCTCTTTGAGAAGTTTGTTTTGGAGTGTTGGAGTGTTTTTAACACAGGGACAATGTTCCCAATTCACTTGAAGCAGCAGAATGTAAGATTTTAGCTTTAAAAACCTCTAAATGCCAATGATGAATCAGTAGGATGAAGAGAAGGAGATTCAGTGGGAGAAACGTATAGAAATGTCTATAATCCCATCATCATCACATACTCGTATAGCCCTAAGGCCCCTGACTAACAGTCTTAATTTTGCAGTGTGGCCATAGAGAGGAACAAAACTACGTTCTAGACCTTTAAATGACTTCCCTTCTTGGCCATATTTTAGAGTGACTCGATTTACTCAAGAGAAACTGTTACATGGTAAAGACCATGTTCATAATGGGGGCTAATTAACTGTTAACTAACAATTAGTTTTAACTAATTAATCAAACAAGGCTTAAAATGTTGAATCCTTCAGTACGGTATTATCATCATTGCTTTTACTTTGGGTTCTTCTTCTTCTCAGCAAATTAGATTTGTTTCTTTTTTTTTAGCCGCTAGCATGCGCACTGCTGAGTATTGCCAGATCAGCACACCGGTAGTGTTGCAGTATGGTGTGTGTGTGTGTGTGTGTGTGTGTGTCAGGGTTTCCGTTAACCGGTAATTACCGGTCTTTGTCCGGTAAAATTTATGGAAGTCCGACAAAATGAAAACTCGTCGGACATTTATGTCCGGTGAAAATAATTCCCTCTAAGCACAATTTGAATACAATTCGCTAAAGTTCACATTCTGATTCCTTCTATTTTAAAAAAGACGAATATATAGGCTATGTATTTCTTTTATTATGATATGATTTGACACCGGCATGATGATGTCTCCTAATGTGTAGGCTGCCTATGCGAAACAGCGGTTGTTTCCGGTGTGCGCTATAACTCGTGCACAATCGAGTCGAGGCAGAGAGGAGGATAGCGATGTTTCTCTCTGTGATAGTGTGATTATGCAAGCCTTTTCTGAAAGGGATGAGAACCCGATTGTTTCAGCTTCTCCCAGGGAGAAAGTGGTAGAGTTACCATCCTCCCCGAGTCCTACCATACCATCCGCTGACAGCCTATCTCTCCCGGTAACCGGCGAGCGATTGCGTGTCGCTCAAGTAGCTGATCAGTCATTAAACAAATGTTTTTTACATGCAGCTAGTGAGGAATCTGAAATAGGGGGCAACGTAGTTTATTTCCTTAACGATGGGATATTAATGCGTAAATGGTCTCCTCCTAATGCAAATGGTTGTGAGTGGAATACTGTAAAACAAGTGGTTGTGCCTGTGGGTTATAGACAACAGGTGTTATCTGTAGCACATGAGAGCCAGTGGTCAGGACATTTAGGTATAACTAAAACTTATCAGCTGATATTGAAACATTTCTTTTGGCCCGGACTGAAGGCGGATGTTGCCAAGCACTGCCGCTGTTGCCATACTTGTCAGATGGCGGGTAAGCCTAATCAATCCATTCCACCCGCACCATTGCATCCCATTCCTGCTATAGGGGAGCCATTTGAACGTGTAATAATTGATTGTGTTGGACCTTTGCCTAGGACTAAAAGTGGAAGTCAGTATTTGCTCACTACTATGTGCGCTGCTACTCGTTTTCCCGAAGCTGTTCGGTTGCGTAACATATCAGCTAAACGAAATGCGTTCCCAACCAGCGAGACCTGGTTATAGAAATGACGTTGTTTTATTGATAAAAAAAGGGTCAAACTGGAAAGAGAAAATAGAAAACTCACATTAATCCCAAACAATTTAACAAACTTCAGTTAACGTAATGTGGAGTCCGTTCATTGATCGATGCTGTCTGTTCAGTTCCCAGAGGCGCCCGTTCAGCGCTGGACATATAGCGCGCATGCGAATCATGTTATATTATTATATATTATATAGCTCGCATCTAATCGTATCGGATGAGAAATAGACATTAAATGGCATATATAGGCCGCTACACAACAGTAATCACTGCGACAAACAGCTATATTAGATTTGGGAAAAAAAATATATAATTTTGCAAAAAATTATTTTTATTATATTTTAATATGTCCGGAATATATCACGTTTGTCCGGTAAATCGAAATCTTCCCGGACACGATGTCCGGCGGCAATTTTTTCTAACGGAAACCCTGGTGTGTGTGTGTGTATCTTACGCGGATGGTCTCTGAGGCGAAGTGGCCCTCTACGATCATGAGGTTGCCAGTGTCATCCAGCTTGATGATGGCGCCAGCATTGGCCTGCACCTCCGCCTCAAAGGCCTGGTGTTTCTGGAGCTTGCCCTGCGGAGAGGAAGAGGTAGCAGGTTGGCATGGGGGACAACAACAACAGCAGGCGTAGGGGCACACCTAGCCAACGGTCAAGGCATTTAACTCACCAACTGCCAAAGCATTCCGGAACACTCACCACCTAGAGTGCCGAGTGTTTTATGTGATATCTACCTAGCAACAACACTTTGATTGGCTACAAAATGAAGCATCATAATTTATACACTTTTGGTGAATTAAGTCACCGTTGGCAGGGTAAAAGGGTTTAGTAAAAGGGTTTACTACAAACAATTTTACATGAGTTTAATGGCCATGCAGCTAGGCAAAATGGTGAAACCAGTGCAGTATATAAGGCAGCCAATTCAGCCAAAGGAGTGGCTCAAATATCATAAAAAAGCTTTTACTACTCTCTTTCATAGTAACCTTACAGCCCCAGTACGGACTATGTGAGAACGGTTAGGATTCATCAGCATTTTAAGCAAAACCCAAGTCTAGCCAAAGACCTTAAGTAAAGACCTTAAGTAAACTTATGTCAAGTTTATTCTGACGTCATAGAAACCTGAGACGTTCCTCAGTAACCCTAACTCTCAACTGCCAAAGAGTTCCGGTACACTCACCACCTAGGGTGCTGAGTGTTTTATGGTTCTTGCTTTCTGAAGTTGTTTTTCACTAATTGCAAATGTGAAATATAATGTGAAATATAATGTTTGTGAATATATTTCAAAATTATACTTCCAACCCACTATTGATATGCACTAATGGCAGACTGGAGGATTAGAAACAAGAACCCTAAAATCTAAAGGGGGGTGCCCCCCCAGTGGCAGGAAGACTGCCAGACGGACGGACGGACCTGCAGATTGGTGGGGTCCTTGTAGTTCTCATCAGAGGCAATCTGCAGCTTCTCCTGGATCCACTTCTCCAGCTCATCGGCATCTCGGCGGAAGAACTGGAAGCGGTAGGAGTCCTCCAACTTCTGCCGACGCACCCCTGACAACTCTTTGAACCGCCGGTACCGGTCCAGCACCTGCTGCCGACGCTCCTGGATGTCGTCAGCAGACTCAAGCACTTTCACCCCACTGGTATCCATTCTCTGAAACAAAGAAAGACAAAACAATGAGATAAAGACTTAGTAGTCTTTGTAACCTTTGTAGTGTATCTTTTCTATTTATTACAGCCACTGTGAAGGGCTCGTAGATAACATTTCCAAATCTTTTTTCCTATTTATCATTAAGCCATGAGTCCAAACACAAAGGACGAGCAAATCTGGGCGGCCATCTTGGCAGATGCATGCATGTTTCCAAGATGGCTGTATGGTAGACACTGAATGGTCCCTCTCATAGTCACACACTGCTATGGCTACTTAGCATCACATTTTGGTATTTCGTCTTGGCCATGTTCCCATTTCTCTGAATTTGACTGCTTTGAGGCCTTAAACAAGGGGCCACTGTGGATGAGTTCCAAAAAAGGTCTGTGTAGCCTAGTTGTTGTAACCTAGTTATTCTACAACTCCGCCTTCTCCGCTCTCTAAGGGCATTTTAACACAGCAGGCTCTACTCAGCCATCCCTCAGAAGAATCTCAAGAAGTCAGACAGCACGGAGAATAGAAGACTATCAACTATCAAGAGAGGGGTGGGGAGGGGGGGGTGGGGGTTGTGGGGGGGGGGAACAGACCCTCTCCAGCTGACTAGCCATGGGGCCCGCAGCAGCTGGGAACATGTGAATGCTGGGGTCCTGGCGGAAATTCCACACAGCTCTGAACAAACAGTCGCTAGTCCCAACAGTACAATGCTATTGCTGCCGTCAGCCTACCACAAATAAAACTGGGGGGGGGAGGGGGAGAGGGGGGGGGGGACGGGGGCATGTGGTGGCCAGCAGGGAAAGGGAGGAGTAGGGTGAGGTAACCAGAGTCAGTGGACTTTTTCTCAATTGTTAGAAACTCGATTCCTCGATGGCTTTTTCCAGAAGGAAGTGAGTGGAGGATACAAGGAATCGAGTTTCTAACGACTCTGAAATGGCCAGCGTCTCTGCCCCCCCCCCCTCCCCCCCAGCCTCTCCTAACACAGTAGTGGGCACCACCTGGTGACCACCGTTAAACTGGCATAGCCAGAATGCTCCTCTCTCACACCCACCCTAGAACATGTCTGGACTGCTGGGAATGTGGGCTACAGATGTGGGGCTATTTATGATCGTCAGAGAGTCGGGGGTGGGGGAATATGTGACACAAGTTTCTTTATAAGCCTACTGTAAAAGAGGGGCTTTCAAGATGATACGACACAGAACTGTAGGCTATGAGCTGCAGAGTATTAAACATCAAGTTGGGCGACTCCACTGTGAGGCCGCCTCCAAATCCCCACGAGGCTATGAGTTCAGCGTTTGTACCGACACTGCACAAGCACATCCCACGCATGCGGACCACCTAAGCTTAAGCTCACAGTCACTTTACTACTGTCACTTATGTCCTGTACTATCGGCACTTTTTATTGAATTATGCCTTTACTGCCTTATTGTCTACAAATTGCAAGATACTACTAATTGTAAATAATGTTTACATTTTTTTAATTACCTTCAATCATGCCTATTGCCTTGTGCTGCAATGTCAGGAATCAAAGCCTAAGAATTTGACTCTCTTACACTTGTATGATGTGACAATGTAACAATAAACATGAAACTTGAAACACGTCGGGTGCAGCAATGTGATGCGTCCTCCTCTGGTTAAGGCTGAGCATGTGGAGTCAATTTTCAGGGTGGTACGACCACAACATTATAAAACCACTTAAACAGTATGTAGGCTCCAGAAACACACCATGTCGGTCAGCAATTAATTAGAAAAGTAGCCTAGATAAACCTCAGCTAGATGGGAGTCGGAAATAACCAAGAGACTATATTACAGTTTGAAAAAGGCTACTCTGTACAGTTGCGTTAAACTGTTACATTCAAAAAAGGTACATTCAGCTAGGTGCTGTCCATTTAGGTTGGCCTAATTCCTCCTCCCTGCATTTTTCCGCAGACCTTTACTAGGCCTAATCAACATCAGCAGTCACACTACATTCCTGTATATTGAAATCTATTGATCAGTCTAGTCAACCAGGGGTCACAATCAGCCCATGAGGAGAGAGCGAGCTCCAGAGTCAATGCCCCAAGGGGGGGACCGCTAGAGCGTATGAAAAAATAAACTATTGTTAGTCCTGGGCCAGTACCGGTCCCATTCAGGGAGAAAGAAAGAGAACGAAAGATGGACAGAGGGATGGGTGGATGGAAAGAGAGTGAGATGGTGCATCTATCACAGTAGGATCAGTGGAGTCAGCACAGCAATGGCATCCAATTCAGCAGATTCAGGAGAGACAGGCTGGTCTATACAGGCGCCGCTGTCTCACATGTGCAACCAATAGGCTGGACACTCAGCACAACATCAACACAAACAAACAACTAACTGGCTGGAGGATACTAAGCATAACATCAACACAACCAACCAACAGTCTGGATACTAAGCATAACATCAACACAACCAACTAACCAACCAACCAACCGGCTGGATACTAAGCATAACATCAACACAACTAACCAACCAACCAACCAACAGGCTGGACACTAAGCACAGCATCAACACAAAAAAACAACCAACCAACAGGCAGGACACTAAGCACAACACCAACACAACCAACTAACCAACCAACAGGCAGGACACTAAGCACAACACCAACACAACCAACTAACCAACCAACTAACCAACCGGATGGCGACTAAGCACAACATCAACACAAACACCGCAAAAGCCTGAATACACACCAAACACCAACATCTACAAAACACCAATCAATGTGCTTATCGCCAACCTAACCCATCTTAATTTAATCTAGGGATCAATTTCTTGTTCAGAAATTAAAATTACATCATGAAAAACAACACAAGAGTGCAGCACTAGTCATAAGCCGATTACTAACATCTAAACTGCTCTAAATCATCCAGCAAGCAGATAGCTCCCCCTCCCCCTCCCAGATCCATTCCCTAATACCACTCTCATTTCACTTAGGGCTTAGCCTGAATCACCCTGGGATCTGTCAAACCATGTAATGTCAGGCTGAGAGAAAGGCGGTACAGTGCAAACCCTGAGACGAGACACACAAGTCAGTGTTATTGAAGAAGAAGAAAAATGACGCAGCAAATTTTTACAGCCGCATGAGATATCATCACCCCAAAGTGTGATCCTGGAGTCAGCAGACCGTGCCGAGCCAAGATGTAGGTGAGGTAACTAGCAACGAGAACAGCATTTATAAATTGAGATTAATGAATGCGGAACGGATCGGGGAGTTCACAGGTCACAACGAACCAGGAAGTTCTGTCGTCGACTGAGGACCCAAGTACAGTGCATCTGCAATAGCAGATAGGGCATTTGACTATTTCAGTGCAAGTTATAGATAACACTAACTCCCTCTCCCTCCATCTCACCCTCCTTCTTACAGGCAGTCCTTCCCTCCCTCGCACACTCACTCACTCTCTCTCTCTCTCCCACACAAAGTGACACTAAAGCAGCAGAGCTGGATCCTTCTCTCTCCAGCAGGCTCACTCTATTTTAACTCATCCAATGCCGAGGGTGAATAAAGAAATCGCCCAAATTGTCAACATTCTACAGTGCCAGGGGTGACTTTATTCACCTAAATTGCATAAATGATGATGCTTAATTTTGTAGACAATCAAAGTATTGTTGCTAGGTAGACACCACATAAAACAGTTGGCACTCTGGTTGGTGAGTGTTGCGGAATGCTTTGGCAGTTGGTGTGTTAACGCTGAGGAGGTAACTCTTGATAGCTCCCATTACAAAAGCTTTGGCTGGTCAAGGTCTAACCACCTGGGTTCACATGATGCAACCATAAATGTGTAACAAATGCTGACCTGGGGGGTATTCCATCATCGTCGCTAAAGGAAAAATAAGCCTGGATTTTCCTTTACACATTGATGGAATACTGCTCGTCTCTTGTTTTTAATGATTAAATACAATTGAGCGGGTGTTGTCAGGAGGGACGCTGTGGATTGAGGTGGTGTTTTGTGTTGACTACAAAATGTCGACCAGTAGTAGACCACATTACGGGTAGTCTTAACTACAGAACTTAAGATATGACACTGAGTTGTGCATGTAAAATACTGACACTCGAGCAACAG
This sequence comes from Nansenia antarctica, assembly GCF_963989245.1. Taxonomy (NCBI): domain Eukaryota; kingdom Metazoa; phylum Chordata; class Actinopteri; order Argentiniformes; family Microstomatidae; genus Nansenia; species Nansenia antarctica. Next base: position 69,735,216 of record NC_137689.1, on the reverse strand, counting down.
TGACGCCTCAGTTCCCATCTACTCAGATCGAGGTCTATGTAGGATAGAGACGCCTCATATTCGTATGACCCATTCCGACTCTCTCTTCCTTTAATCAGGTTTTTCATAAATGCCACAGATTCCATTGGAAGAGGGCAGGGATATTTATAGAGACCTCTCAGGCAACCATCGCTGCATAACTATGCCGAGTGAACCAGCTCTGCTGAGAGAGAATGCGACACAAGTGGGCGGATGTGTGGGGGAGGGAAGGAGGAGAGGGAGGGGAGGAGGAGGAGAGGGAGGGAGGAGGAGGAGGAGAGGGAGGGAGGAGGAGGAGAGGGAGGGGAGGAGGAGGAGAGGGAGGGGAGGAGGAGAGGGAGGGGAGGAGGAGAGGGAGGGGAGGAGGAGAGGGAGGGAGAGAAGGAAGAGAGGGAGAGAAGAAGGAGACAGAGGAAAGGAGGAGAGGGAAGGAAGGTAGAGAACAGGAAGGCTATCGATTTGCTCCATTAGTATTACTGGCCACCCTTCTCCATTACAACCTGTATTATTCATTGAACAGTTTTAAAAAGAATTCTGCTTACCAATACAAAAACTAAAACCCTCAGCTGATTCTGAATGTCCTACGTGTAGCATGGTAATGCCCTACTATGAGATGGGAGTCACAAAGGTTACAGAAGGATTAAACATTAGGCCCAACTTATTCAGGGGGACCTGAATTGCCTGAAAAGCCTCTTGCTATCCAGATATCATCAGGCCCAGTATAGAGAGAGACAGTGGGAAACGGACGAGGCCCCGCAAACAACCGCCTCACAGTTACCACGGCAACACATCTGTTCAAGATGACGCCATACTGGGAGGATGCAGGCCGGAGGAATTTACAGGAAATGGGAGGTGGGCCTATGTCCCAAGTGAGAAGGGGCGTAGCGAGGAAATCGATAAGGTCAACAACGCTTCGTCTCCCTTTCTTCGGAGTGAATATACAGTAAATCATTTTTCGCGGACATCGCCAGCAACGATGAATCTGAGCTAACAGCTAGTGAAAGTACAAACCTAGACGCTGCGGAATTTGTATACCGCGACATTGAAATTAGATATGACACACAGAAACGTCACAAAGACAATGATGTATGGGATTAAATCAACTGTTGAACACCGGTCCATGACGCACATTGGGAAAACTGCACATCCGAGAGGCTCGGTTGACCTCTGAACGTACTACCTAAATAGTCCTTTCATTTGTTTAGGATAAATAATAGGACTAATCAAGAGCTTGATTTAATCCACCTCAGTTCAATCAACAACAAAAATAACTCAGTTTCATGCAACCCTCCAGTTTCCTACCCCCCCCCCCCCCCCCCCCCCCACACACACACACACACACACACACACACACACACACACACACACACACACACACACACACACACAAACACAAACACAAACAATAAGCAGGCCTGAATTCAGTGATTCAATCACCAAGGAATTAAGAAATTATAAAATGACCTGTATGATTAGACAAGACTCAGCCAAGTCAATAAAATAACCATAGTAATTTGTTTTCACAGACACGCAGTGCATGCAATACGTTCAAGCCTGAATTCAGTTAGATCTCTCTAAAAACATTAAATCAAAACATATAAAATAACAACTTCTAAATTAGGTAGTAACTCTACAGCCAATACTTATTATAATTAGCCTACTTACAGCCTGTGAAAGGAGAAAGTACACCACCACCTACATAAACCTGATGTTAACCAACACCATACCCTACAAAGCCACACCCTACACCGGTGACTCAGGAGATTCTGGTCTCCTTATTCAGCCCCTGGGTTCCATCTATACCTGTGGTGGAGAGGATGCAGCCAGCAGCCGTCAGTCCAGTCTAGGCTCCAGGAAAAGACTCAGCTGATAAAGGAAGAATGTGAAACGCCTCTCTCCCTCGTTCTCTCCCTCCTCTCTGCAGCACAGACAGACGCAGCAGACTGCAGTGACTAGGCCACTTGGGGAGCAAGCCAAGCTTCAATCCAGCCCTGCGTATCTCACTTTGTACCTCTTTCTCCCTCCCTCCCTCCCTCCCTCCCTCCCTCCCCTCCTCCTCCTCCTCAACCTCTATTCAGCAAAACAACATTACCATGTCCTTCTCTCAAAATACCAGAACCTTCCGTGCATCCGATGAACACCCGACACACACAACCCTTCAGAAGAAAAACACACAGAGATGCATACGAGGCATGGGCATGAGTACTCGAATGAATGGATGGATGGGAGTAATAGTGTTGTCACCAAATGTAATCAGCATACCAGTTTGTATTCAGTGATTCAAAGACATAATAACTGCCATGTCACGCCGGGCCATAGTGAGGGATCTGAAGGTGAAAACTGGCAGTTGCAAAGGTATTGAATAGGCCCTTATCTATATCTCCCTTGTTTTGCCTTTTCTCTGCTCAAGGGCCCCATATGTGTGCTGTTCCTACCTCCTGACAGAGTCAGTTATGCTCAAATTGATTGGGCTTCTGACTAGCAGTCAGAACAGACACTAGCGTGAGTCTAACTAGCGTGAGTCTAACTAGCGTGAGTCTAACCGTTAGTGTGTGTTCTGATTCGGTTTAGCAGCTTGGTTAAGTAGCTTCTATTAGGCTACAAATGAGGCAAATTAGTTATTTGGATACATGTTTTGATAAGACTAATTCATTAATTACTCATTAATTCCCATATTCGGCTGATTGCTGAAACCAGGTCATATTTTCTTTCATCTCCGCTCTGTCTGTCCGTTGGATACACACATCGCCACAGTGCTGGCGCGCTAACGCTGGCGCTGGCCTGCTAAGCAGAGGTGCTAAAGCTGCAGTTAAGTGTTATTGTTTTTTTCTTTTAGGCCTAATAGAAAAAATAGCATGCGAGTACTTGAACAGTTAGAACCATTCAAATGCCCATCCCTAATGCATACACACCATACCACCACAAACCACAACCATGACACACGTTACCTACTGGGACATGATGGAAGGTGCCTGTGCTGGCTGGCTACAGGGCAACATTGAGCACACACCAGTCAGTCAGTGTTTAATGTCAATGTGTTATTGTCAAAAAAAAAAAAAATTTAAATCTGTGAAACCTAACTAGTAGAATTGAGTGACGATTGTGAGATTACTTTGAATGAAATACGTGATCATACGTGATCACATCACCATGAGAACAAAACTATCAACAGGCCACGTTGATGGAATACCCCCCTGGAAGCAAGCAAAGCTTGTATTCTAATTCCCATAGAAGACTAGTGAATATAGCTATTTTAGCTATATAGTTTATTGAGCAATATTATAATTTGACATTGACATGTGTACGGAAAAATGGCTAATGTGACCAGGTGCTATTATGACAGAAAACCGAATGTCTAAAATAAATCGAAATTTCTTCCCTCTGTCGTTGTTTCTGAGATGGTGCGGAGCAAGTTTAGCTGACAAATATCAACATTTCAATATATATTATATATATATTTATAGCACTTCACCCTTGTTTGTGTGTAGAGTTGGCACGGTAATCATAAGAGCCTGAAAATGCTGCTAAAATTCTTAGCAACGCATGCTAATAGGTTGTTTTTCTCACTTGCAAAAAAAACAACACTGTCTTAGTATTCTGAACTGTCTTGCTGCATTTTACCACAACATCCTACATGGCCAACTTCATCTAGCCGCGGCTGCTATCAGCTGTACGGCCTGGTCTCCATTTCTAGACACTTTCACCGGCTAGCCGCAGGCCACACTACTTTGGTAGTTTTGGTGTAGTCTGACGGACCATACAGCTTCCACAACTCACAGTGAGTTAACCCACGCTACGGTGTGGGCCGTGTCACCCATAACTCAAACTAGCATGATGACTGTTTCTCTGTTCTCCAGTGTCTTAAAAAATAAATAAAAATAAAAAACGTTTTCCTTCTAGCACGGAGACTGCCAATGGCCCCGGGCCTGAGCTAGATTACTCTTCCTGCTACGACTGGTGGTGGATTGATGATTCACTTGCTTAGTCAAATGTATTGATTGTAAGTCGCTTTGGAATAAGGCGTCTGCTAAATGCCAAAAATGTCAATGTAAATAATGACTGAGGAGAAAGGCTAGAACCCCTGCGACGCCAGAGACGGATCTGTCCAAGGTCCCTCGCTGAGGAGGAAGTTGCAGGTCTAATTCAGCTGAACACAGGCCTTGCATGCTAATCTTTGAGGATAAAAGGTCTGCGCTTGTTGCCTGGATCCCTCCTTGAGAATCCAGACGGCTTTTGGCATGTCAACAATTTGGCTAGCCAGAGCATCCGCCCCTGGGGTCAGGAAATCTGTGACCTTGCAGTGTGATTGTTTTAAACGTCGTGTCCCGAATGGAATAAAGGAATTTATAGACTTAAAAACAGATATTGCATAAAACCATTGCTGAAAGCTAGATATTTCTATCTTCTTCAGTGGTTTGACAACATCCTGTACTGTTGCCACAAGGCAAAGTTGAAAGATGAAACCATAGATAGTATGGATATGGATGAAACCATCTAAAGCAGGCCGGACGCAACGCAGAGGCTCTGACCACCCCCAATGGACTGAATGACTTCCGCCGCAACGACGTCCGTTTGACCGCACATGGTGTACACAGGGCGTATGTCTAAAGCTTGAGGGTGGAGTAGTACTGTTGTTTTTCTCAATAAATTGAGAGCAGCTGTTGCATGATCCACCCTTATGTGCTAATGCAACTGGAGACAAGCGCAGACATTCACAGTGTGTCATTCTGTTAGTTTGGCTCCAATTTAGTGAATTCGAATCGTGGACTCGTATAAAGCAACGCGCCAGACAGAGGATGATCAGCCGTAGCAAGGCGCACCTAGCCCGGATGAAGCTAGCCTCCTATCCTGGGCTATTTATACATGTATAAATATATAAGAAATTTATATATAAGCAAACAAACAAACCGATATAAACCTTAGATATAAGAACTAAATGGCACTCCTCAAATTGAGAAAGTGAGAAGACAAAACCATTGGTTGTCCAACAATACTGATGATGGGGTGGGTAAAAAAAAAAAAAGAATCAATGAACAGACTGATGTAGCCTAGGGCAGGGCAGGGAAGCAGCACCCACTAGTCAAGTAGGGCTGGGTATCGCCACTGATTTCCCAAAACGATTCGATTCCGATTCACAGCTTGATTCACAGCCCGATTCGATTCGATTCACGATTCGATTCGATTCGATTCGATTCCGATTCGATCTAGTTACAATATACATTTTTTGCTTGAATATGAAAGAGATTCTCTGAACTAATGCTATAAATGGTTCAAGGAACCCTATAACATGTAGCATTGTTAAACATATCAATGAATTGACTCCAAAGCAGTTACATGAATGTACTTTTTATTTACATATGACTTTGCTTTTGTCCAGCTCATCTCTATCGTCACATTTTTTAAATCCAAAATGCACCCAGACATCTGACTTTAAGCCTGGTGGTGACTTGAGTGTCCCTGCCATCGCCATGTTTTTAGATTTTAGTGTTGAGACCTCACGTTGCGTGAGATATGATAAATTCTTGTAGCGCGAGATCTGGCCACGAGATCTCGTTGCGGGTTGAAGCTGCAAGCAAAAAAAAAAAAAAAAAAAAAAAAATCGATCTCGGGATTTATGAATCGATAATCGCTCATTTTAATGAAGATCGATTCAGAATCGGGAAATCGATTTTTTGAACCCAGCCCTATAGTCAAGGTTAACCTTGTAATGTTGAGCATGCTACGGTGCTTAGCTAGGAATAGGAGAGGTGTTCAGTTGTCTATTATATTTATGCTTCGACTATAGCAGCTGATCTGATGCCATTAGTGTCGAGGGAAGTGGTGTAACATTGTGTTGTGTGTAAACGGCAAAATTATTGTGTGTCCAGGCGGGTGGGTCCTGCTTCCTCCATGGCCGCCGACATCTCTGCTGTCCACAACAACAGACTGACTACTGCAAAACCACTGATTTTTATTCAAAAGCACTTATTTCTCGTAAACCTTTGCGTGAAATTGCGTGACGAAATGTATATCGAATAACATAATTAAAGAATGGACAGCTTGCTTTTTTAAATAATAGATAATATTATCTTTAGATCTGTGTTAACTGTGCTCACTGGACCCTGCCCTGCTTTTTGCGTCTGAGTCTGGGCGCTCGAGCAAACGCCTTGCTAGCTATCTAGCTAGCCTCCTGAAGCTACAATTCTTTGGCTCTGGTAGTGTAATATCGACCTGGCATCGATATTGTCAAACATACAGATGTACAGGGACACTGTGAAATGTTTCCTAATTGCAATATCATTAGTATGCGATTAATGTAGCACACAATCGGTGGGTAATTGCACGCAGCTTAGCTAGCTCCTGGAGTGAACACGGCTATGCAAAAATGCTTAGTTTAACAAACTAACTAGCTCACTAACTAGCTGAAACAAACCAGTGCATGGTGGGATAATTAGTCGTTGTTATTCGTACAACATTCGTAATCATCTAGTTTTAGAATAAATAGCACTTACCGCTGTTTTCGCAGTTAGCGCTGGTCGGTTTCTAGAATGAGCTACGAGCCCCTCGACGGTTCGCTGGAGTGTGGGCTCCTCCTGACAGATGCGGTGACATCATCACGCCCTGTAGCAGCAAAACGAGGAGTGGCGGAAATTACCGAGCCTTGAAATTAGATAATCTATAGAATAAAAGTTTATATTTTTCTTTATACATTACTCATATCAATAACTGACGGTACAACTAAGCGCATCAAAATGCTTAGGACGGTAGGATAGTTCAAATGTATTGTTAATTTATTATAGAATAACTTTGGTGATGGGAGTAATGTGGGATGTATCAAAATGTATTTGTGTCTGTAGATAACAGATCAACACATCCATGTGTTGTGTGTAGTGAGCTGCGTATAAAGGATGGCCACATATCTATGGAGGGAGGGCCGTGAATGGCAAAACATATGTTTAAGTGTTATCCAATGCTTCTAGTTGCATTACGTATTATTCGTTTTACAATAACCAATGTGCTATACATTCTACATTGCTCAATACATTTGGCTCTGCAATATGATTTGTCATTTGAATTGCATTGCAATGTGATCTGCGACTTGAATTGCAATATGATTTGCGACTTGCTTTGTATGATTTTGGACAATAAATGTGTCTGTGTGGTTACATTATTGTAACCTACTTTGTGATTTGTAAAGTAGTGTAATTTGCCTTTCCACCATGTCTTCGTGCAAATGATCTTGTCCAGTCTTTCACGACTTTTCGTCTTTAATTGTAACTGGTCCAGTGGACGCTCCTCAGAGCTCAGTGATTTCAGAAATTAATTTCACCAAATACCTGATTAAAACATACTGTTTTGCAGTGAAGGTCTGAAGTAGTGTCAACAGCACCCTCTAGAGTGGCACCATGGAGCAGACGGATTACAGCTATGTTGAATGAATGAATGAATGAATGAATGAATGAATGAATGAATGAATGAATGAATGAATGAATGAATGAATGGACTTTATTGTCATTGCTACAGTACAGGTACCAAACAACGAAATTTAGGAGGGGTGGCTCACCTGGTGTTAGGAAAGGGAAAAAAAAAAAAAAACTTTTAGAAAAAGAATAAAATCACAAGAAGGTATAGGAGCTGGTTTACATAAATAAAGGCTATGTACACAATCCACTGTACTATACTGCACAGATAGTCAACTAGGGTTGTCATATTGCACAAAAGTATTTTTTCACGTTATTTAAAGTGTCACAGTTTGCAGGCTTGAAATGTACATGTTTGTGCCTCAGCACTAGCTGCCATACAATCCGTCCAGACTGTCCTGGGCCCAGAACTTAGGCCTTTGCTGTGTTCAGGGCCTTGACGGCCCTGTGGTAGAAGCAGTTCTTCAGTCTGTTTGTCTTAGCGGCCGGGGTCCTGTACCTCCTTTTCGAGGGCAGCCTGATAAAGTGTACGTGCCCAGGGTGGGTCGGGTCCCTGGAGATCTTGGAGGCCTTCCTGAGACAGCGTGTGTTGTACAGCTCTTCCAGAGAGTTCGATGTTCCAAACTCCTCAGGCTACAATGACTTCAACACAATTCTAGGAGGCCTGTGGTTCTCCCCGTTCCATAGACTTATGATGACTTCTGGAGAACGTTCTCCAACCTGACAGAGCTCTTGCAGTATGAATGAACATATCCCCCATTAAACAAATAATCAGACAGTGAATCTAGTAAAATAAAAGCATAAGGAACCGCTAACACTGTTAGTGCACAAAATAAGACAAAAGTTGAACACAGTTTTGAAGAAATGTATTTATTTTGAAAATTAGGGAGACGGTACAAAAAAAGAGAGAGAGAGAGAGAGAGAGAGAGAGAGAGAGAGAGAGAGAGAGAGAGAGAGAGAGAGAGAGAGAGAGAGAGAGAGAGAGAGCGATAGATAGCTACAGTATATTTCATTGTATTTATTTTCTTCTTCTGAGTTTACCTTTCCTATTAGGGTAATTTTTTTATACGGTGCCATTTGGACTTCATAACATAATAAATTGTTGATTCATCTATATTTTAATGTTCTATTATATAAAGGACATATCTAGCTTGCTGAAAAACATAGTGGTCGAGCTCAGGCACCTACATTTTATTTTATTTAGAATACCCTCTGTAGTTGAATAGGGCGAGTGTCTCCAGAACAGAGTGGACACATAACAGAGTGGACATGTTGAGTTAAAGTTAGCCTTTAGCCTGCCTGTGTTAGCATAATGCCTAGAATGACCATGAATACTTGATGAGGAATCTATTTTGCACTAAATACTTTTTTTTGAAATTATTCAATTTGATTGATCTCCTCAATATTTAGGCATAACAGGGTGGACACGTTATGGTCAACCACATTAAACTCACTGGATAAAAACATAAAAATCAGATGGTAAAAGAGGTAGAAAATCACACAGCTTACCACATTTGAAATCCCCTCCACTGATGTGATGTCACCTCATGAGAGTGATGTGATTGAGAAATATGGTTTTCTTTTAAAAGGGACATTAACACAGCATAACAGGGTGGACAGTGATCGCAGGGGCAAGCAATATTGTAAGCAAAACCTTAATTTTTTGTACAAAATAAATTTAAAAATGGATAAAAACTATATTTCATTTCAATAGATATTGATCAGGAAAATGAAATAATAATAACATATTTGGAAATGTATATGTTTTTAATGATGGGAGAATGCGATTGAGAGGAAGGTGACCTGGGCTGAGCTTTGGAAAGCCGAGCCTCACCGCATCAAATTCCTCATCCAGGCAGTCTATGATGTGCTTCCAAGCCCGTCAAATCTGCACACATGGGGCATAGCAGAGACACCAGCATGCCAACTGTGTTCCAAGCGAGGAACCCTGGAACACATCCTCAGCTGCTGTACAAGGGCCCTTGGAGATGGACGGTACAGGTGGAGGCATGACCAAGTCCTGAAGACCATTGCTGAAGCCATCAGCGCAGGACTTGTGTGGGCAAAGCAGTTCCGACCCTCCAAGAAAACCATCGCCTTTGTCAGAGCTGGGGAGCAGCCAACCCCTGCCAGGAAAACATCTGCAGGCATCTTGACCTCTGCAAGAGACTGGCAGCAAGTACGCGGGACTGGTCAGTGACTGCCAGCAGGCTGGTTGGAGAGCGAGGTGTTTCCCAGTAGAGGTTGGTTGCAGAGGATTTGCAGCCCGTTCCTTGGCCAGAGCCTTCAGCAGTTTGGGCATCGATAGAGAGAAAAAGAGGAGAGCCATCCGCAGTACCACCAATGCGGCAGAGAGAGCCTCTAGATGGCTGTGGCTCAAAAGAGGAGAGCCATGGAGTCATGGTAGCTAGTTAGCCATCTGGACACAAGCTGGGGTCTGATCAGCCCCGGCTGGGTCACCTGGAGGAGGGTGTATGATGTTGAAAGACCCGAAACGCCCGATGATTCCAGGAACATCACTGAAGATGTGTCCAGAGGCATCAGTAGATGTATGTACACAGTTAATAGTTATTTTTGGGATTGAAGTTGAATGAACAACACTGGGGACATCCCAAATCCCATGCAAAATCAAATTTACATCTTTAACCAAAGCTTTTAAAATGTAGAAAACAACAACTTAGAAGCCCATATCATTGTATTCATAATAAATAACAATTGACTATACATGAAAAACCTAATGGAATTAGTATTTGTCCAAATTTAGACAAAATACAACATGATTTAGTACTGGGGACGGAAAAGGCACCGTATTAAAAAAAAAAGACCCATTAGCTGATGCAGCTAATTTACCCTACCCAACAACCTGACTCAAAGAGAGAGGAATGCTTTTTAGGAATGCTATCCAACACTGCAACTCCTTCGAATCGTCAGTGTAACTGCTAAACTGTAAACTTGGATTGGAATTGCAGGTTACGCACGTCAGTTCTACGTCTTTATTAATGTATGTATGGTCACAACGTAGGCTATGTAGCGGTTATGGTATATAGATTTAGCTTGGAGAGTTTTTTTTCCTGGTCACCCACATGTCGTGCATTGAAGTCTCCTGGCGAATGGAAAGATGAGAGGAGGAAAGCGAGTGAAGGAGAGAAGGAATTAGGGTAACCCTAACACTAACCCTAACCAGCAAAGTTATGCTGTAAGTGTGGCTGCTATGAAAGTGAACTGTGTGGGTGGGTGATCAGATCAGATAGATCAAGGCAAGAGTTATCAATGTTACATCGAGCTTGGTAAATGTACTGTAATAGAAATAAGGCCATGCATGCTCATAAATAATAAATGTTTGATCGGCACCAGCACCCATTGAACTGGACTGTTTATGGTTGTTTTTGTAATTAAAACATGCTATAATCATCATTCTCAAACTATTACTGTCTTATTGAACACATGTTATATTTATATATGTTTATAAAGCGTGGACAATAAATAAGTTGCATTAATTAGAGTCTGGACAACTGTCTTTGACAATGTCTGTCTCTGTATGTCAATGTATGTCTCCCCCTCTCTTTCCCCATTCTCACCCCACCTCTCTGGGTCTTTACCCATCCTGACTCCCTCTTCTCCTGGTTCTGGAGCAATGCCATGATACAAATCAAAATCAGCCATGATTGTCTGAAGATTACATTGTGCCTTAATTGTATTCATTTAGATTGTGCTGAATTTGGGAAGAATAGTGTTTTTTGAGGACGAGTCCAATTCCATTTAGTCAAATCTAATTTTACAGCTAAATAATGTAGTTTTGATCATCAAGAAGAAGGTATCATTTGAATTCAACTGAACAATTTACCGTAAGTGCATATCTGCACAAGGACCAATCAACGTAATCATATTGGCCTAATTGTTCTAATTTGGACGAAGAGCCGCTTGAGAACTCAACTCACTGAAAATACTCAAAATAACCATCACTTTTTATTTGTATTATGAATCGATTACAATGTACATTAGGCCTACAATAACAGGACCACACGGGGCAGAAGCTAACAACTCCTTGTGAAGTTGGTTAATCATTTATGCATTTTTGGTGAATAAAGTCACCCTTGGTGGTTGGCACTGATTATTCACCCTCGGCACTGAATGAGTTAACGTTGTGTCAATTAGCTCTCTTTCGTGCAGGGTTAGGGTTTGGGGTTAGTTAGTTGCCATGTAAAACATCATATCTGGACTCCAGCTACTATAATAATATATCACCATGCGTTCTCTGCAAACTCCTTATGTAAAAGTATATTAATGGTGGACAAGTATAACGACTGATGATCTTTGTGGGCAGTGGCGCATTACTGGTGTCCAAAACAAGGCTGCACTCGCAAGCCCGCAAAATGTATTTTATCTGTGACGGCACAAAGAGCGAAATATTGTGACGTAATGCTGTAAATTATGATACTTCATGTCACTCCTGTAATAATTTTCAGATGCTGCTTACCCTTCATCGAAGAAACATTGTGCTGTGATTTACAAGTGTGTTTCTTCGGCAAATACAGCCAACCACCCCATTTCGTTTTTCTGTTGGCAAATTCTCTTACTTTTCTCTTTCTGTTAATCCAGGAGTGAATAATGGAGGAACAATCTAAATATGGGGAGAAAAACGACCATCATGAACATGTGAGTGTAGAAGGTTATGTGAATAATAATAATAATAATAATAATTTGCTATTGTTATTATTATTAATAATATTATTATTATTATTGTTATTATAATGCAAGTATAATTCTTATTATACTTCTTCAGGGAAGAATCTCAAACTGTTGAAAAGCTATGGAGAAATTGCAAAGATAATATTACATTTTAGCCCAACAATCGACACATATACTATATGCAGGCTAAACAAACAGCAGCTCAACATGTAACCACCACAATAATCTGGTAATAATTCATTCACCAATAAAAACCACTAGTCCTACTTGTAGCGTAAACCTGGCGATAGCTAGGCTAGTCCAGGCCACTGAATAATAGCGTGTCTATGATTTAGCCCTGAAGTCACACTTCACATGTGAATGATCATGTATCTTCAGGCTTCAGAGTCCATGTCACCAGAGAGTGTGGATTCCTCCCAGGGTGCGAGAGCCAGTCGCCAACCGCCACCAAGCCCCGCCGAGTCACCTGACAGGGGTGAGAACTTCTGGCACCCGGCGTTCTTCCTGTCCGACGAGCACATCCGCCGCATTTGCTCAGATGCAGTGAACCTCGCCTATGACAAGGCAGAATTGTCAGTGCTGGAGGACAGGGATCTGGGCTTCTTTGGTGATGTCACCACATCTCCTCCACGTCTGAGCCGCCCGGGCAGTGTGACTGCTGGGGAGGAGACGTCAGGAAGTCCTGTCTCTGGGCGAAGTGCTTCTTCCCCTTGCGGAACTGCTCTCTCTGTGCGTGGAAGGAGGTCATCTTCCTCCCGAAGCAGCCAGACATCCTCAGGCAGTAGGAGAGCACGTGAGGCCAGACAGAGGATAAACCTGGCCCTCGATGAGATCGTCGCAGCGGGCAGCGATGGAACCCCTGCTGGATCCATCGACCTCACCGAGGCGTCTCCATCCCCAGCCTCATCCTCATCCTCATCCTCTCGCCGCTCCACCCCAACAGCCCACATGGTCGCCATTAACATCGTGGCCTTCCTCCTGGACGACACCAAGTTGAGCCTGGAGGCGGAGAAGGCGGACATCCGAAGCTTCGTGGACTCTCTGGAAGAGAGCGTCGAGTGTCTGCTGACTCTGGATGCTCTGGTCCCTGTGGTCGTAGACGAGAGGGTTCACGACCCCACCGCCTCCCACACAGACCTGATCCCAGGTGTGAACATGGACCCGGGCTGCTCCTCAGACATCAGTGAGGAGGTGGTAACAGATGAGCTGGTGGTCACAGAGGCCAACGCCCCAACCAGCAGTCCCAGCTCATCCAGAGGGGGCTCTTCTCCCTGCCCCATGCGTGCCTTCCTGGCCTCCAAGGACCTGAAGGGGTTCCTCCACGGCGCTAATGTCCGCGGCTTCTCCGAGCAGCTCATCTCGCACTCCGCGCAGATCCTCCTGGGATGCAGGGAAGCCAAGACCACCCTGGTGAGGGGATGCTCCTCCGACACCGCCGTGGACAGCATGGGGGGGCGGGTAGAGAGCACCGCCGACCAGTTCCACACGGAGCTGATACATAGCTTTGTGGAGGGGGCAGTAAAGAACCTGCTGGAGACCTTCCTGAGTCTCCCACACAGCCCCCCAGCCGAGACCTACATGGAGGATTACAGCTTCATGGAGGAGAAGAACTGGGTGGCCTCCCCCAACTCCTCCTCCTGTGACAGTCGTCCATGTGAGGAAGCAGAAATTAATGACGAGGAGTCCCTTACAGAAATGAATGTTGAGGAGTCCCTTACAGAAATGAATGTTGAGGAGTCCCTTACAGAAATGAATGTTGAGGAGTCCCTTACAGACACGTACAAGTCCTCCTCCTCCGCTGCCTTGGAGGTCATCCCCATTCTGACAGCGTCTATGACTGATGTGAGTTCATATGTCACCACCACCACCTTTAGCTCCAGCTCCACCATGTCCACCAGCAGTGCCACCACCCCAGAGACCCAGACCAGGGCTGAGAGCACGGAGGCGGGCTGCTGCCACATATTCTGCCGACGTCCCCGGCAGAGGAAGGATGTTGGGCCTACTGTTAAGGTATTGCTTTCTTCTCAGAATACCATAGAAGTCAGATGTCAAATGATGTCAAAATGTCATTGCTGTCCTGGACTAATATTGTTGCTTCTGTGATTCTCAGGAGCTGAAGATTTTTCTGCAGAACTCAGTAGCACCAATGCCTGGTAAGATAACACTCTTCCATAAGAACAGCAGACATATGAAAGATGCAAATTCAGCAGCTAGAGAATGGAGGCGATATATATATATATATATATATATATATATATATATATATATATATATATATATATATATATACTGTATACTGTATATGTTACGGTACATGTGGGAATACGGTACATATGGGAAAACTAGGGTTAGGGTTAGGTGCTACGTCGACTTGGTACGTGCTGGCATGTCTAACCCTAACCCTAATCTTAACCCTAACCCTAACCCTACCCCTAACCCTAACCTTAACCCTAGCACCCTAGCACCTAACCCTAGTTTTCCCACATGTACCGTATTCCCACATGTACCATAACATAAATATATATATATTGGAATATCAGAGTGGCCTAATCATCACCCCTTGTCACCATCGTTTCAGCTGACGCTCCAGCTGCTCAGAAGTCCAAGGAGCCTGGCTATGTACGCTTTCTTTCAGCTTTCGCTGCTGTCGCCTGCCAAGCCTTCTGTTTCAGATGCTGCACAAAGGAGGTCTGATCATTGATAATAAAATCTGATCATTTGAGCTCAGGTTTGCTGTCATTACTGCTTGTTTACTGATTGATGTTATGCACACAGACATCTACTACCCCCAGCACTGTGTCTCCTGAGACACACGCTTTTCCCCTTTACTGTGTCCCCCAAGACTTCCACTGCCCCCACTGTACTGTTTCTCTATTTCTCCAGTGTCTATACAAAACATTTTTTTATTTTGTCTTTTTGTTCCTTCTATCAAGGAGACTGCCAATGGCCCCAGGCCTGAGCTAGATTACTCTTGCTGCTACAACTGGTGGATTGATGATTCAATTGCTTAGTCAAATGTATTAATTGTAAGTCACTTTGGAATAAGGCATCTGCTAAATGCCAAAAATGTAAATGTAAATGTAATGTAAGCAATGAAAACAGATTCATCAAATAGAAACACCACTTGTCAGTACATTACATTAAATGCTTTAATGATGGATATAAAACAAACTTGAATCAGAGCAACTTCTTCCCTTACTTTTCTATCTCTGTAATTTTGTAAATAATGCATCTGTATGGCAAGACACATTATTCACACGTTGGGAAAATGTATTTTTAGGGTAACAGGAAATCTACTGATTAGGAAATAGCAATATAACGTTGCCCTGTTACTCTTTCTTCAAGCAAAAATGCTACAGCGTTGTGGGAGATACATGTTAGCAATGATGGAACTAATCTGCCCATGTCTGCCGCTATCCACAAACAGGAAAGAGAAGAACAATGTGTGGCCACCCAAGTACAGAGACCAAAATGCATCACTGTGTCATTACTTACACATGGCACTGAATATCATAATTAAAAGTCCCAAAATGTATTACTCAATTAGAGTAGACTGTACACATGCCACTTAAATGTAAAGTGTTACGACTTCCATTGCCAAGTATGGTAGACAATAGGCTAATCGTGTGTGCATATTAAGTATTGCTTAGTATATACTTCATTAATTGAACAGAATTAAATTCCACTAAAATCAAAAACATTTACAAGAGGCTGATCTCAGATCTGAAGCTCAACCTAGTTGTTCTATTACTATTCAGAAACTACTCAACACATTTGTTTATATTCTTATTTATTGTAACAAAGCAACTGGTACACTTAAATGTTAACGTGAACAGTTTTCCAGTGGAAAAGATGAAGAAAAACACAAATGTGGATTCCCCTCCCCCCACCGCCCCCGTAAAAGATTCTACCCTTAATTTATTGTTGTTAAATTTGTAAATTAGCAACGCTCAAAATTACAAGGACATTTTTGTGTGTTTTGTTTTTATTAAAAATGTACATTTCAAACCTCATGGGTGTCTGTAAAACATTACAATGAAAATTCAAATCAACATCAATGCTGAACACTGATGTGTCAAATGCCCACTTGCCCCACCAAAACCATTTTGACTGTCTACAATAACAACCGTATCATACCAAGATATAGACCCCAAAACATTTACATTAGTTGACAGGAGCAAGCTGGTACTTTCGGTACAATGAATCACAAAAAGAAAAACTGTGTCAACTCAAGTAGCCCGCCCCCTACCCCTGCATCAAAGTACATGTATACAGTGTATAAAAAGTGGCTAGTGATGCTATGACTAAGTTATCACTGCACCATGGCTTCTTATTCTTATTCAACTCACAACTTCAAAACAGAAACTTCACTTATATATTGTAAATATAAATTGCTATATATCTTAACTTTAGTCTATAGGAGATGACGTGCAGATTGCTAGTATTTCGCTTTTGTTGGTCTTTGGAGAGACGTGCTGCGGTTAAACGACACGCGAGACTTCAGAGATGTCCTGGGAGTTAATGTGTGTTGAGACTTGGTATGGACAGGCAGCTTCAGTAGACAGCATAAAATAATAAAAAAATAAAAACAAAGCATCTTGCTCCCAAGGGTTGAAGGATGAATAAAGAGAAAGGACATGAGGAAGAGTAGGTTGGAATATGTCAGTTTCACGCTTAGTCGTCCTCACCGTCATCCTGTCAAAGAAGAAGACACAGTTTATATTGACCGTTTTAACAACAGCAGACACGAGCCAGGCAAGTACTCAAAAACACCCGTCAAATATATCCAAAGTCCATATCTTATATCCAAGTCCAAATAACAGTGATTTCCGCATCCACTACAATAGTGAACCTACAAGGTCTGAAATACAGAGCTGTTGAGAAATAGATCATACCTCCCCATCTTCATCGTCATCTTCTCCTTCCTCTTCATCTCCCTCTTCGTCAATATCCTCCAAGCCCTCTTCGTCATCATCGTCATCCTCACCTTCCTCGTCATCCATGTCAGGGACCTTGAGGAGATGAGAGATTCCTGGTCAGTTCCACACCATTGTAAACATATGGATCAGGGTTTTAGGGGTTGTCTACTATTTGTTAAGATCACGAGAGAGAGAGAGTATTCATCGGCCTTCTCTCAGCTGTCAGTCACAGCCAATTCTTCACTCATGATTTCATTCCATTCAATAAATTAAATGATGGCCAAATGAAATGCAGCAGTAAAGTAAGTCAATCTTTAGTTAGATGCCTAGTACACTCCACTCTCTTAACCTTGAGCTCCCCCTTGTGGCTCTCTGGAACATTACACTCCTGTAGCACATGACATCACTGTAAACACATCGTGGTGGATGATCATGTGTGGGAGTGAGTAGGTAGTAGATAGTAGGGCTGACTATTGCATACTCGCCACAATTGTCCACATTTTTGGAAGTGTAGACAGCTGCTGCACGTCTTACACTGTGAATTTCAGCTAGCCGACACTATTTCAAGACGGAGAGGTTTCAGTGTGAAGCTAGCAGCAATAAACAATAGCATGAGAGGCACGATCCCCTTTCATAAATAATACTTATGGCCAAACATAAAGCTGTGCTACAGTTTTTGGGCGGGCACGCACCCCCGACTCCCGGCCCGTCAAATGCCATGACCTAGCCAGCCCTTACCAAGTAGTACTGCAGGGGGTTGGGCCAGATGTCGTCCTTGATGACCTCTCCCAGCTCGTCAGCGCCGGCGTCTGAGTGGTCCGTGAACCAGGTGAAGAAGCTCTCAGGTTCTTCGTGTAGCCTCTTCTTCCCAGCTTTGTTCTGCGTTTGACCCGCACGCTTCGTCAGGTCCTGAGGTCAGGTTAGGCAAACACAAAGGAAATGAATACACAATGCTAATAACCGCACACGTTTTTTTCTCCACAGGGCAGCAACAGAATACATGGGAAAAATTACCGTCACATGTTTTGAGTGACCGATATAAAATTCGGTCTATAGGCCTGAAACTTAATAGAACCTCATTGCATTTGGAAAAGTCTGAGAAGTGCAGACGACTCCTTCTATTGTGTTGTTTTGAAGATGGGGTGTGGACTCTGGGGCTCTACCATCATGCAAAACTTGCTATGGCCCCTATGGCTTGACATGTATAAGTTATTGCTGTGTTAAAATGCAGCATCTAAAGTCAGAGAATAATAATAAACGTAGCTGCAGATAGTCATGCACAGCGCCACCATGTGGCCTGGAGCGTAACTCCCATCTGGGCTTTTCCATGTTAAACACATTGCTTCTTTCTTTTTAAATTAAAACTGCAGGAAGGAAAATAATAACCAACAGCAACCATTTTAAGAGGGTTCTAGTTTCTATCAAACTACTGTTTGCATCTCTGCAGCATGTTTGGAGGATTAATGTTTAAAAGCTGATCTAAATGTACAAGTCCAAACAAACCTTTCCACCCTTCCATTTGATTTCACTGGACTTTGAAGACGGATCCCCACTTTCATTCAAGTGAAACTCTTTGGAGAGGATTTTGTTCTCGAAGTAGGGGTTTTCATCAAAGTACTAAACCAAAAAAAGAAGCAGAATCAGGTTAGTCTATGCCCAAATTTTTTTTTTACTTATAGATGCATTTTGAAACTACTTTAGATGATTGATTGTAAGTCGCTTTGGAATAAGGCGTCTGCTAAATGCCAATATGTAAAATGTAGATGAAAGCATCAAGTCACAATCAGAATTGAATGTGAAAGTCCATGACAAAAATGTGAAATATTGTCTGCAGCCTGGTGATTGAATTCCACTACAATATTGCATTAACAAAATATAAACAGTGGAGAAAAAAAAAGTGTCATGCAAACAGCACTCAATTTACAATAATGACATTCCATGAGAACAGCATTTCATTTTCAAACAAGTTTGTTTTGCTTTCACAAGCCATGAAATGTTCACTAACTCTCACAACATGACTTTCACAACATGCACATATTCATCAGCGTGTTTATAAAGCAGGTTCTGCGGGTCTCCTGTTTTTTTTTTATGAGTTGGACATTTCCACAGCAGTCACAGTAAGAATGTTGGCCTAAATCAACATCCCACCATGTTAACAGAGGGAGTAGTTACAAAAAGCCGAATTTAATAGTTTAAAATGTATGAGTTTGAAAAAGATATAAATGTAAGCAACTGAAGTTCCTCTCTGCAGGTGTTAACGTTGGATTGGTGTGAATATCTTAAGTTGTAGGAGTAGCAGCGCTCAGAACATCTGAGAATAGCATCAAGAATAATTATAAGCAAAAACAAAATCATGCGCATTTCCACAAACAGAACCCTGTTTGGTCAGGCAGAACAGGACTGGTGAATGACACTGAAGGCTTAAAATAGTGTATTCGGATAAATAGGCCATCATGCTAATTAGGAGGTTTTTTTGGTATGAGAAAGATAGCTGTTCATTCAAATGTATTACATTGATCTCCTTTAAGATGTTGGTTTTATATGTTAATTTTTAAAGAAATACATAATGTTGGTTCCATTATGTTTTCTCAGTGTCATGACCGCAACACCCGACTTAAATTCTCCTAAATTTCGTTGTTTGGTACCTGTACTGTAACAATGACAAATAAAGTCTATCTATCTATCTATCTATCTTAGCAATAATAATAATAATTTTATTATTTATGAAAAGGTCAGAAAGTGGTTCCATGCTGATTGAAGTATTCAGTAGTCACATTTATCATAAACACAGGGTACATAAAAGAAATACAGTGGACCTTATGCTTGATTGCTTGGACAGCTGGACACTTACAAAATCTATTCTGTAACCAGACTTGATGTCCTCAAACTCGGTCACTTCCACTCTGGTGAGGTAATGCAGGGCCTCCTCATCCTCCTCACCGAGAAGGGCTGACACTGGAGACAACAGGACACAAGAATTCAGTCACAACTATGGAAATGTGTACACTATGTTATCTGTTGTAGGGAAACCTGCTGTCTGAGAGGAATTACTTTCTGTTGCATGTCTACTTTATCTCAGAGGAACAACAATGTTGAACATACTCAATTTCAACCGTATTTCAAAGTTAATTAAAGGGGCAATCTGAGACTCAAATAGCAAAGCGAAGCGCTCAGTCCGCCACTTGGTTTTGGTGAACCGCTGAAGGAAAGGGCCGGAGGTGGAACCACTCAGATTCATAGACAGAGCTGTGGCTGCATGACCGAATATCCATGAGATCAGAATTACAGTTTTTAAACAATGTTTTGAAGCTATACTGTGTTTGTTTACAATTTCATCATTTACAAATGGAGTAAACCAAGCTTAGTGCCTATAGAAAGTCTACACCCCATATCAAAATGTTCATTCTTTGTGGCCCAAATCCACAATTGTGTTTGCAACAATGAATTAAAGTGATACATAAAAGAAAAATGGCTGGAAATGTGTTTCTACAGTATCAACTAGATCAACCAGATAGTTATTATTATTATTTATTTTTTTAAAGATGTGGAACACATTTAAACTGATGTGAAGTCTACGTTCGCTTGGAATACATACAAATAATAATTTCTGAAAGTATTACCTTGTGGATGGTTGACGAATGTTGTGACCCAGAAGTTGGGGATTTTTGCTATGAGTTCCGACCGCTTCTGGAAGAACGGCTGGCGTAATTTATTGTACTTCTGCTCTACTTTTAAGATCTCCTCACTGGCCTGTTCGTTCAATCTGGAGGGGAGATAGACATGAACAGTAGAATTTAAATGGGGTAAAATGGGAACAATAGCACGTCATAAAAACAAGGCACTCACTAAAAGTTGGCTGGCAGTTAAAAAGCCTTTACCATGGATTTGGATCCATATATAAATATATACTTATAAATATAAGAATAATATATTTTTTATTTACAGTAGAGAAACTTTACAGGGGAGCAGAGGGGATGAAGAGCTTTATTAAATCATTAGTGGTATTTGTGTATAACTGATATGATAAATACCATCCTGAGGTTGCAGGCTATACCCAGAGGAAGGCTGTCTGAAGCCTAAATGCACCGGCAGTAGCCTGCATGCAGCTCATGTTTCTAACTTTATATATATTCTTATATTCTATACTCTTCCTTCTTCTAGCATTATGACTGCTTGGCCATAGATTACTTTTTCCTTGCGATGACTGATGGACAGATGATTCACTTACTTAGACAAATGTATTTGTTGCTTTGTATAAAAGGTGTCTGCTAAATGCCAAAAATGTTTAAGTAAAATAAAGACTACAGTTAATATCAACTATGACATTTATACCGAAATAACTTTGTTAAGAGTGCCTTAGTGTTGGGGGACAACCTACCTACTTGCTATTGTCAGGGAACTGTGGGAACTAAAGAGCGCCTTACTGGCTTAGCCATAGACAATACTGGGCTTAGCTGCGCTAACAGAAGAGCACACATTAGTTTTTTTTCTTTTAAAATAGTCTATTGTTAACTCAGGACAGTTGTCGATGAATGAACTCTACCTGTCAATCTCGTTCTGTACTTCATCAATGTGCTCGATAGCTTCCTGCTGCTCTTTTTCTAGAAAAGGGGATCAAATTTGAATGTTAGAACACACACAAAAAAGCAAAGGCAAAAAAAGCAATCATGACGATATACGTGTCTGTACGGTAGACCGTGGCGTGTTACTACCCTAGTCTAGTGGCTTAGAAACGGCACCACGATTCATACGTTAAATCACACATTGAGATCACATTTAATCAACTTAAAAACAGGTTGTAACACCACATCGTGCAGTAGCAAGCTAGCTAAGCTAGCCAGCCAGCCCAGACCATGCTTAAAGCAGAACCCAGCTTCCTGCAGCTCCTCATGGCCGCGGGGTTTGAATGAAGTGTGATATCGAGATATTTCTTGTCGAAGCAGCTTTAACTTTTAGATCGCTAAGCCATAGTAGTGAGCGATGATTTCATTGACGGGGGCTGATAAATACGCCAGATCGATGAGCTGCTAGACAATAACATGGACGTCGTTTACTAATTAGTATGTGTTTTACGCTCCTCAACGAGGCAAATCCCCGATGGTGGGGCAACAATGAGGCCGTTGAACAGACAACGGACCGGCTAGTCGCTCACTCATCAGCTTTACTTCGTTAAGACGAATCATGCAACCGACAATAATTAACTAAATACGTGCAGGAGAGAGTAGTAAGATATCACAAATGTGCAAATCGTAGACTTGAGTCCAGGCTCATAATCGAAGCGATCGCTTACGGGTCCCTTTCAAACACGCGTTGCACAATGAGGAGCTCGTTACATCGCGTTGGGTTATAACATGGCCTCCTCCGCTAGCTAACTAGCATTAGCATGCTAACACGCTAGGCCACTCTAGCTTCAGCATCGCCAACAACAAAGCTGCCACACGACTCCCAACCCGCAGCTCTTTGCAGAATAGTATATTTAGAGTAAATTGTGACAGAAATGCATGCGTGACGGTGAATTAAAAGTGAGATTGCATGCAGGCTAACGCTAGGTGTATCAGGAGGCCGCTGTGTTCAGTTACCAGAGGTCTCGTCTCCACAGTCATGGTTTGAGTTCTGCTCCTTCCTGCTGACTTTCGCCGCCGAGGCCGACATTGTGTTCGGAAAGCTCTTAGCTATTTAACCAGAATAAGTATTCCTTGTTGTTTGCACGTCTTCTTGGGGAGAGAAACGGTAGTCCCACTTTGTAGAGAGGGAGAATATATCTTTGTGTGTTCAGGGTTCACCTCCGCAACAACGAGACGCGCGTTACCACCAGTGCGAACCTCGTCTGGCTCGAGCTGCCGTTTCTTCTTCTTCTCCTCCAGTAGGGTTTTACGACCGTGGAAATCCAACAGGAACTGAGCATTAGCGCCCCCTACTGTGTGGTGTTGTTTTCTCGTGTCCTCTCCCGGCGTGCTCCCATCCCGTCCTCCCCCCCCAAAAAAAACGTCACAGGGAAAGGAGGATGAAAGAAGGGACATGTCTTGAATGAATGAATGGTCTTTATTGTCATTAATACAGTACAGGTACCATACAACGAAATTTAGGAGGGGGGGGGGGGGGGGGCTCCCCTGGTGCTAGGTAAACAATACAAAAAAAAAAGAGCTGGTTTACATAAATAAAGGCTATATCCACTATCCACTATACTATACTACTATACTATACAAATAAAACACTGTGCTGTACTCTATGCTATGCTATAAATATCCTAATATCTTGTCCCGCTCCTTCCACCAAGATATAGATAGTACATTTAATTGGTCTGGCACAAACTGTGATGCTTTGGTGAATGTTTTATAAGCCTGGAATGTTATGACAGAAAACCTGTAGACTGATAAATCCCCCTAATTTTTGGGTTAGATAACTGCACAAGTACTATCGACCTCATGACTCACAATAATAGTGCAATTTACCCACTGATAGTAAATAATAATATTTTTTTAAAAGAATGTTTAATTTGACATGCAATCGACGTGTCAATCAATTGACCTGTCGCTAAGCCACGCCCCTTTTGAAAACTCGGACAAACTAACAACGCTTCAAAACAAAACAAAACAAGACTACCACCTTGGGAAATGAATGTGGAAACTATATTTATCGCAATTTCCCCACTCAACAGAGCACACAATTGTTTTGGGGTTTTAATGTGACCGTATGAATGAGACAGATGGTCTGATGAGGAACAGATGACAGGTACTTCATAAATAAACCTGTATTGTTGGACTTAATGCTCAAAGCCATCTCCTGACCTCAAATCCAGATTGGGACGTATCTACATATTCCCTTAAAAGGTAAAGTGTAATATTATAGCAGCAATCACGTTTGAGATAAAGACATGTTTAACACGACATGAAATAATATGACGGGAACTGATTGGGTTGTTTGTCCTCATCTTCTCTCTCCCCCTACCTGTGTGTCATTACAAAGTGGTACAGGTGCAAGTAGCCTACAGACGGAATTCATCAGTGATGAAACTGCACCCAGGGCTCTACCTGTAGGCTACTAAGAATAGAAAAAAAGAAATATTATATCACATTGATTGCATAAAAGATATATTTCCATAGCTTCTGCGGATATTAACATAGATAGCTAACCAGGTACTAGTTGGTTTCGTTAGCCCTTATCAATGAAGATAAATTCCCACATTCCCACGCTGATAATGAGGGAATGTGTTTCAAACCTTTCTGCGCCGACTGTGATTAATAACAGACTCAGGGTCACGGGATGGTAACACTCGCTTTGGATTGGTTAACAAGTTAGTAATGCCCCCCGTTTGCCTGATTGTAGAAGCAAAAGTGTTTAAAGTTTTTTTTTATTTTTTAAACGTGTAAGAATAGACATTGCCAACACAAGAAAATGTGTTGATTTTTGTAACATGTAACTGGCCCCTCCCAGGTCCCTGCCTTTAGGTGCCGCCGCCTTTAGTGGACCCGCCAGCCAAGCCACCAGTCCTCACATGGCTGGGTTCACCTTACAGGTAAGCGCTGGAGTAGCAAACATTACACTTTGATATCGGCTAGTGACGGTGGCCTTGTTATGATGATTACATTTGCAACCTAATTTAGCTACCTAGGAAATGTTCACAACTAGCTTGACGTGGACAAGCAAGATCAACGGTGTCTTTAAAACTGTTGTTCCAATTTTGAGCAGCCAGGTCCATAGTATTCCACGAATTGGAAACATTTCAGAAACATTTAAGACAATTATGCGCACTTTCTTGAAACAATAACCACATTGTCAACTTTGTTATGGATCCATTCTCATTTTAATCCGAGATGTATTCAATTGCATGTTTCTGATGAATGCTACATTTTTAGATACATTAAACGTTTTTTAATCTAAATATGACAATGATCCAAATGACTAGTTCTAGAAATGCTAGAATCTTTATATTGACAAATGGAGCTCAGATTTCTCTACAAACATGCATGGGGATATACTTGTAACAGCTAAACAAGGACTTTTAAGCAACATTTTTGCAGGGAACAGAGTTGACACTTGGGTAACACATGCCATGAGATAAAGGCTGGCCGGAGCGATTTAATTCAGCATTCTGTGACCTTACCTGTTTCGGTATCACTTATCCTAGCTTTGTCCACGTAGCCTACTCTCAATCATCTGAGATTTTCTCCGGCACCACGAAATATCCAAAGAGTTGCTTTAATATCCATACAGATTAACTTAATCGTCCTTAAACGAAGCCACAAAAACTCCAAACATGGCAAACATGGCACTCGGGTCGCAATTCCACTTGCGCTTCGTCGTCACGGTGTTCAGCCAACCACACCCTGGGGTGCAGGTGCCGATGTCTCTCCGCAGATTCTCCCGACGAGAGCATTGAGTTTGTCCTGACCTAACGTGTACACTGTACAGCCTAAAATATACGATCGCTTGTTCTCTGTTTTAACTACAAGCATGTGCTTTCTAATGTACCAAGAGGTTGTCCAAATTATTATTATTATTATTATCAAGTCATATGATACATAATGTATTACTGTAAACTATTAAGTATTTAAGTGCTGTCGTGGATGTTATAGCGTACATTATTAGTATGATGATGATGATGATGATTATTATTAAATAATATAATACCTTTTTTTCACAATATTTTTATTATCATTTTTATATAGGCTACCAACATCAAAGAAAAAACAACAAAAGACAAAGAAAGAGAAACATAGAATAACAAAGATCACACACATAGACACACACAACCTGCATCAATTTTGGATTGAATAAAAAACAAAACAAAAACAAAACTTTCCTCCACTTTTTATAAAGTATTCTATCCTACATGTTCTTCATGTATGGTTCCCACAGCTTGTCAAAGCCTTTCCGCTTGCCTTTAATAATGTAGGTTAATCTTTCCAGACCAATACATTCCAAGAGCAAATAATATAATACCTAAATGTATTACTGTAAACTATTGTATTGAAAGGAAGCGAGGGGAGTGAGAATTCGGCACAACACCAGCGTGCAGACATGCAGAAATACAGAGTGCCATGAGAGCAGAAGCAATACGTTCTCTGGGACTCAACCCTAGGCGGATTGACAAGTGCCAGTGTGAACGTCTCTCCTATATCTCACACCAGACGTAAAGTCTCTGGAAAGATTTGATCACTGCTTTTGCCTTTTTTTTTTTTTTAAAACAACAGTGGAGAGTGATGCTACCCCATTCCCATTTTGGGCTGGAGACTTTAAGTTGCTGCTGTGTTGTCGGGAGCAACGTCTGTCTGTCATGGCCCAGGTTTTGCCATGGTCAGTCATGTGTACGTTAATTTGGAATACAATAAATGTTGTAAAAGGCGATTTTTACTAAAGTACTAAAAGTACATGTATTGGCGCTCACAAGAACATCTACCCAAAAGCCAGTCTTTCTGTGTCCTGTTGATATTGTTGTACTCCTGTTGTCTGTTATTTTGTTCTTATTTTCACTTGTTTTGCCTATTTTAACCTGCTATGACTTTCGCTCTTTTATTACGTTTATTATGTTTTTTCTTTATTATGTTCTCAATCTCTACTATGTAAAGCACTTACTTATCCCATGATTCACAGTACTCCAAAAGTCGATATTTAACCGTCTTCTCCCGCAGAACGCGGGCGTGCGGGGCCTGGCGGAGCGGGACATCCTGGACCCGGTGTTCCAGCAGCAGCTGGAGGACGCCCGCACCCTGCTGAGGCAGGAGATCCAGCGGGAGCTCAAGATCAAGGAGGCGGCCGAGAGGCTGCGGCGGGCCCTCACCAACCGCAAGGGCGCGGCCGACGTGGAGAGCCAGCTGAGGGTGTCCAGCCGCAAGCTGGAGCAGCTGCACTGGGAGCTGCAGGAGCTCAACGCCCGGGCCATGGCCACGGAGAGGGAGAGCCCCACAGGTGGTTATAACCATGGTGACGATAAACACTGACGCCGATGGTGATGGTCGGGGTCATGGTTGTGGTGACATGATGAGTGTTTGCAAGGGATTCTTCTACACATTTTAATAGATCACTGAATAGGCCATGTTGAGAAAGCTCCACTTTGCTCATTGGAGGACAAGGGACATACCGTAGTGGAGCTGTTTGCATATTGGACATCGCTTCGTCCCTCCACCCCTCCATGCCTCCACCCCTCCTTCCTCCCTTCCCCCATCTCTCATCCCTCCTCCCCCCCCCCATCCCTCCACCACCCTCCCTCCCCATTCATTGGCCTGTTATATTTTGCTGTTGCTGTAAACTAGATGACACTACGTCACCTGATCCGTGTCAGTGGAAGGAGTGCACTTCCCCGCGAGCAGGCCGTGTCCGAACATTGAAGAAGCAGCTCACCATGGAGACCAAGGTGAAGCAGGGGGCGGAGAACATCATACAGACCTACACCAACAACTCTGTCAAGGTTTGGACCCCCCCCCCCCCCCTGTATGTTCTGTCTAGCCTAACGTAACTTTATTTTTTAGTGGATATAGGTTACGGTACCTGTGGGAATACGGTTTATGTTGGCATTTCCAGGGACACGGCAGCATAAAACATCGACTTGGTACATGCTGGCATGTCTAACCCTACCCCTAACCCCAACCCTAACCGTAGCACCCTAGCACCTAACTCTAACCCTAGTTTTCCCACATGTACCGTATTCCCACATGTACCATAACATACATACTGTATATACAGCATGACACATGGTGTGAAGTACTGCCGAAAGCCACCACAAGGTGGCGACAACACACCCATATCGGCCCTGTCCGCCCTCTTAAAAATGACCCAAGAATCTGGAGGTGTCAAAGTTTGGCGTCAGTTGGTGACCAGTGCCACCATAACTTAAACAATTAATACAATGTAAATAATGCTGAAATCAGCAAGATATATAAAATGTTCGTATCGCTAATAACAATAATATCATAATTTCACCTAGCCCTAGTCATGAGAAAGAAGGTTTATTGAGCCACGTCGCCTGTGCTGTGCTCGTCTCCTCCCAGGATCGTAAAATGCTATCCACGGCCCAGCAGATGTTACAGGACAGCCGCACCAAGATCGAGCTGCTCCGCATGCAAATAGTTAAAGTCACCCAGGCCAGAGAAGGGCAACGGGAAGCCACAGATCAAGAGGGTGAGGCACAGATGAGATGTTAACAGGTGTTGAAACTCCCCGTATGGAAGATTTGACAGCCCTAGTGGATATGTAACTGCTCACATGTAGTCTCTCTTCCTCCCCCTGTCTCTCTCCCTCCCCCTGTCCCTCTCCCTGTTTCCCTCCCCCCCTCTCTCTCCCTCCCCCTGTCTCCCTCCCTCCCCCTGTCTCCCTCCCTCCCTCTGTCTCCCTCCCTGCCTCTGTCTCCCTCCCTCTCTCCCTCTGTCTCTCTCCCTCCCCCTGACCCTCTCCCTCCTCCTGTCTCTCTCCCTCCCTCCCTCCCTCGGTCTCCCTCCCTCCCTCCCTCTGTCTCCCTTCCTCTCTCTCCCTCCCCCTGTCTCCCTCCCTCCCCCTGTCTCTTTCCCTCCCTGCCCCCCTTTCCCTGTCTCCCTCCCTCCCTCTCTTCCCCTGTCTCCCTCCCTCCCTCTCTCCCCCTATCTACCTCCCTCCCCTTGTCTCCCCCTATCTCCCTCCCTCCCCCTCTCCAGGCCGCCCCTCTGAGACCGTCAGCCCCGTGGATCTGCGTCTGGCTGAGCTGAGTCATCACCTGCAGATCGAGGCGGCCGTTGCCGACGGCGCCAAGAACGTGGTTAGGCAGCTGGGGGGACGGAAGGTGCCGGACCGCCACCGCCGCGCTCTGGCAGAGGTGGGAACCGGCCGCTGGTGCACTGGGGGGGGGGGGAGAGGGAGAGAGACAGGAGGAGACAGGGGAAGAGAGGGAGGGATGGAGGGAGGGAAGGAGACAGGGGGAGGGAGGGAAGGAGACAGGGGGAGGGAGGGAAGGAGACAGGGGGAGGGAGGGAAGGAGACAGGGGGAGGGAGGGAGGGAGACAGGGGGAGGGAGGGAAGGAGACAGGGGGAGGGAGGAAAGGAGACAGGGGGAGGGAGGGAAGGAGACAGGGGGAGGGAGGGAGGGAGACAGGGGGAGGGAGGGAAGGAGACAGGGGGAGGGAGGGAAGGAGACAGGGGGAGGGAGGAAAGGAGACAGGGGGAGGGAAGGAGACAGGGGGAGGGAGAGAGACAGGGGGAGGGAGGAAAGGAGACAGAGGGAGGGAGGGAGGGAGAGAGACAGGGGGAGCGGGAGAGACAAGGGGAGGGAGGGAGACAGAGGGAGGGAGGGAGGGAGGGAGAGGGACGGGTACCTTTTTGTTTTTACACAAGGCAAGCTGTTAAGGCTGCAACATAGCGGTACATTCTTTCCTAGTGTTTGTGTGAGATGTGAAACATTTGTATCGAAACGGTGAATTCAATCGCTGTATTTATCTTCATCTTCGAGCTAAAAAGCAATGAATGTGTGAGTGTGTCTCTCTCTCTCTCCATATTCCACAGGCCCAGGGGCGCCTACAGGAGTCCTCTGAGAAGCTGGACCTGCTACATCTGTCTCTGGAGCAGCGGCTGAGCGAGCTTCCCCTGGACCATCCCAGACGGGCGGCCATCAGAGAGGAGCTCACCCCCGGGCTCACCTCGCCCTCCGCCGGCCTGCAGAGAGAAGCCCGCTTCACCTCCGCCTGCTCCCGCTCCTCCTCCTTCTTCAAGCCTGCCAGCCTCACAGGTAACTAACAAACAACCCTGTGACTCGGCGTCGCCGCGGTGATGTCTCCAGGCGGCGGCGTTTTATTGTATTTAAGGTTTAAATTAGACGTTTTAAATGGAATTGACCCCAACCCGTCAACCCCCCTCCCCCCCCCCGTCAGGTCGGTTGGAGGTGCGTCTGATGGGCTGCCAGGAGCTGCTGGAGGCGGTGCCGGGCCGGTGTCGCGTGGCGAGCGTCACCTCCACGCCCAGCAGCCCCGTGGAGGGCAAGGCTCTGAGGATCAGGACCGGACTATCAGGACGCAGCACCAACGGGAAGGCACATAAGGCGGAGGAGCTCTCCAGTGAGTCTTTTCAAACTTTTCCCTAGATTTGTGATTTACTCACCAATGTGTCCTTACTTGAAATATGCATAGATAGATAGATAGAGGTCAACGGAGTATTTGGTGTGAATTTGGGTTTTGTATGCAAAAATAAGCATAAATATGTCCAAATATTGTGTGTATTTCCTGTTTGAGATTAAGAGACACAAGGGAATGAAGGGGTAGTTGGAAAATCTCAGGTTTGACACACCATAACTGTGCCTTTCTCTTAGCTGAGATCAGCGCTGTGCTGAAGGTGGACAGCAGGATGGTGGGCTGCACACCCTGGAGGTCCCTGGGCAAGGAGGCCTGGAACCACAGCTTCAGCATCGAGCTGGAGCGGGTCAGTGGCTCTTCCTCTGCTCTAATGCCGTACTTTTCCCCTGAAAAGTGGATCATTGTGCTCATGATTCAAGTTTAAGACTGCTGTCAGCCCCGAACGTTTAGCCTCCAGGGTTTCTGGTGTGAATCTCGAAAGATCAAAGCGGATTTGTACTGCGCTTGTTTTTGGGCTGCACTTAAACCATGGGATGAAACCACGGGCTGGGGGTTTGGAGCAGAGAAAAAGGTTGTTTTTTTTTCTTGTTGAGGGAAGAGAGGGCATTTGTTTGGAATCAATTCGAGACAGTCCCTTATCCCATCAAATCTGTCTCCATCTCTTCTGATGCTCAAAACATCAGAGTTTTGAAAGTGTGTGTGTTGTGGAGGAGGGGGGTGGGGGTGGTGGTGGGGGTGGAAGTATGAGTGTGTGTGTGTGTGTGTGTGTGTGTGTGTGTGTGTGTGTGTGTGTGTGCGTCTGTGTAACATCTGATGCCCTGCCCCTTCCTAGTCCAGAGAGCTGGAAGTCGGGGTGTTCTGGAGGGACTGGAGGTCGCTGTGCGCCGTCAAGTTCCTGCGTCTGGAGGACTTCCTGGACAACCAGCGCCACAGCATGTGTCTGGCCCTGGAGCCCCAGGGCATGCTCTTCACAGAGGTCAGAGGTCACTGGGGGACACAACCATCCTATTAATCACAAACTGTGTGTGTTCATTGCAGAAAGCCGTGGCGCTAGAATAATAGATGCTAGAATAATAGATGCTAGAATAATAGATGCTAGAATAATAGATGCTAGAATAATAGATGCTTGGCGATTAGAAGAGATGCTGCAGGCTTGACCTCTGACCTCTCTGACTGTGGAGCAGCGTGGGAGATACACACTGCACACGCTGCTCACATCTCCCAAAAATTTCACTACGAACCTTCACTTTTCAGGGTTGTCGTGTTAATGGGGTGCCAGAAGCCCTGCTCTCTCCCAACACCATGTTAACATCAAGTATAATACCGTATCACAGTCAGTCACCATATAATGTGACAGCAACTGGTGAAAGTGGGAACGAGTCGCCAACCGTACATTTTTCTGAATAAAAGTCTGAACATTTAGTCGGTTTCTTTAGTCGGACGACTTGGTCCCGCTTTCACCAGCTGCTGTCACACACATGCAATATCGATGTTCTACAATAACACAATCACCATTATTGTGTCAATGTATTTGTAGGTGACCTTCATCAACCCTATAATTGAGCGGCAGCCGAAACTGCAACGTCAAAAGCGTATTTTCCCTAAAGAAAAAGGTACGCTCCCAACCAACCACTGCATTTTTGGCTTTTTTTGTTGGGCTTACTACTGTATGTTATTAGAAAAAAGTGCATATCTAACTACTCACAGACAAATCACTCAATAGGCTAATAGTTATCACTCACAGGGGAAGTGAAATCCTGACTGTTGGAACACATGAAACTGTGTCTCAGGATTAATATAATAATATATGCCATTTAGCTGATGCTTTTATCCAAAGCGACTTGCATTGCAGTAAGTGCATACATGTTTCAGTATATATGGTCCCAGTGAGAATCGAACCCACAACCTAAGCGGTTCCCTCCCTGTAACAACAGTTAACAGTTCACTCTGCCATGGGTTTGTTGTCTGTTCCAAAACCTCAGTAAATGACTACCTACTTCCTGTCTGCTCTGTAAATGACTACCTACTTCCTGTCTCCTCAGTAAATGACTACCTACTTCCTGTCTCCTCAGTAAATGACTACCTACTTCCTGTCTCCTCTGTAAACGACTACCTATTGTACTTCCTGTCTCCTCAGGGAAGAACTTCCTGCGGGCGACTCAGATGAACATTAACTTCGCCACATGGGGTCGTCTGATGATGAGCGTCCTGCCTCCCTGTAGCTCCGTAGCGACCATGAGCCCCCCGCTGATGAGCCCCCCTCCCGCAGGCCTGGGAGTCACCTCCCCCCCTCCCATGGAGAAGAAGGCAGCCATGTCCACGCCTCATCTGCTAGGGTGAGGTGTCACTCAGGTTCATTAACTCATTCAGCGCAGAGGGTGAATAAAGCCCGGATTGTCAACATTCTACAGTGCCATGCAGTGGCTGACTTTATTCACGAAAAATGCATAAATTATGACGCTTCATTTTGTAGCCAATCAAAGTGTTGTTGCTAGGTAGACACCACATAAAACACTTGGCACTCTAGGTGGTGAGTGTTCCAGAACTTTTTGACAGTTGGTGAGTTGAAGAGATGAACACTCAAGGCCAAGAAACGGCCATTTCATGGATGTGAGCAATTTTTGTAAACATTCTGGACACCCATCTTTTCATGCAGTAAATAATGTGTGATAAATAGTGAAAGCAACAGTTAAATATACTGTAGGTCTTGTGACCCAATCTTGATAGAATAGAGTGTAGTTCAGATCGATACAATGCAACTGTGAACATGTTTTATATGTTTGTTTTGTATTTGTTCATGATTTGAATATTATAGACCGTCGCCGGTGGTGAAACTCAACTTCAGTGAAGAACGTCCAACCAAACCCCCGCGCCACAACATGGGCAAGACCCCCACACCAGAAACCCCTCTCTCTGTGGTAAGTTCTACATAGGAAATTCTTTGAACATATTGCTGCTCACTTTAATGGCAGACATGTTTATTTGTATAAATGTTTTTCCAAATAATATTATTATTAATAGTTAATTAATAATTAGTAATATTATTACAAAAATCCCACTTCCCCAGTTTCCTTTCCTTGGAGTCACACTTCTACAATATTCAGAGACTTTTCTGTTGTTCTACTCAGAGGAGTATCAGATATAATAATAATAATTATTTATTTATTAATTATTTATTTAAAAGTGTGTTTTTCAAACTCAAGTTAATTAATTAATAAAGATGTTAGTGTATATATACTTCCGTGGAAGTGTTTGACCTGTCTCTCTCCCTTCTACGCTCCCATTGGTCAGTTCTCGAAAGGCCATTCAAAGGATTACAGCAGCCAATTCTCCAAGGGGAGACCTACTGACCTTACTCCGAAGTAAGTCGACCCACCTCCACCCTGTGCATGTAACCAGTATTCACTCATTATTTAAGCCCCCCCAGGACTAGAGGTGGTGTTGGTTACCTTACCCTAACCCCTCTCCTCATCTTTCATGCGCCCTCCTCCTCTTTTTTTGCTCTCTGTCAGGAGGAAAGAAGGAATGCAGATGAAAGATTTTACCTGCATCTCAGTTCTTGGACGAGGGCACTTTGGAAAGGTATAGTCACGAGGGGACCTCTTACCTCAGCGGGAAAACCTTCCATCAGATCCACCTGGTCAATCCTTCTTCCTCCTCCCCTCCTACCCTCCCCAAGGTTCTCCTGGCGGAGTTCAGGAAGTCAGGCCAACTGTACGCCATTAAAGCCCTGAAGAAAGGCGACATAGTCACGCGGGACGAAGTGGACAGGTGAGAGGTCAGATCAGAGGTGAAGTGGACAGGTCAGAGGTCAGAGGTCAGATTAGAGGTGAAGTGGACAGGCGAGAGGTCAGAGGTCAGATCAGAGGTGAAGTGGACAGGTCA
Source organism: Nansenia antarctica (assembly GCF_963989245.1). NCBI lineage: Eukaryota > Metazoa > Chordata > Actinopteri > Argentiniformes > Microstomatidae > Nansenia > Nansenia antarctica. The sequence goes on along the minus strand of NC_137689.1, from coordinate 69,701,274 downwards.
GAGGTCAGATTAGAGGTGAAGTGGACAGGTCAGAGGTCAGATTAGAGGTGAAGTGGACAGGTGAGAGGTGAGAGGTCAGATCAGAGGTGAAGTGGACAGGTGAGAGGTGAGAGGTCAGATCAGAGGTGAAGTGGACAGGTGAGAGGTCAGAGGTGAAGTGGACAGGTCAGAGGTCAGAGGTCAGATCAGAGGTGAAGTGGACAGGTCAGAGGTCAGATCAGAGGTTAATTGTTAATTGTTCATTTTATTTATAATGCGCCCCCCATCCACCTTTTACATCGGCCCGGGGCGCAGCCCGGGTAAAGGAACAGATAAAGACAAAGACAAGGAACACAGAAAGCAATCAGACACAGACGACTTAAACGTAAATCTCAGGCATACAATTCACAACAAATAGGGAGTAGACTTAGGGAATATCATTTTGGAAGAGGTGGGTTTTTAACTTGGCTCTAAAGGAGTCCAGAGTGGGGGCAAACTCGATGGCAGAAGGGAGCGCGTTCCACAGGGTCGGTGCTATCACCGCAAAGGCACGGTCACCCTTCCTCTTGAGGTTGGTACGTGGGACCCTCAGGCTGAGTTGGGCGTCGGACCTGAGCCTGGGTCTAGGCCTTGAGGAGGTAGACTGGTCCAGGAGGTCCTTGATGTAGGGTGGGGCGAGACTGTTGAGAGCTTTAAAAACAAAGGTGCAGATTTTGAACTTCACTCTTCTTCACTGGGAGCCAGTGAAGGGAGATGAGGACAGGGAAGATGAGGACAGGTCAGAGGTCAGATCAGAGGTGAAGTGGACAGGTGAGAGGTCAGATCAGAGGTGAAGTGGACAGGTCAGAGGTCAGAGGTCAGAGGTGAAGTGGACAGGTGAGAGGTCAGAGGTCAGATCAGAGGTGAAGTGGACAGGCGAGAGGTCAGAGGTCAGATTAGAGGTGAAGTGGACAGGCGAGAGGTCAGAGGTCAGATTAGAGCTGAAGTGGACAGGCGACAGGTCAGATCAGAGACCGGATTTAAACATTTACATTTTTGTCATTTAGCAGACGCCTTTGTCCAAAGCGACTTACAACAAATACATTTGACTAAGTAAGTGAATCATGTATCCACCATTCATAGCAGGGAAAAGTCATCTATGTTCAGGCCTGGGGCCATTTGCGGTCGTCGTGCTAGAAGAAGGACGTTTTCTTTCTTTTTTTACAGACTAGTCTAATCAGTGGACTTTAAAGTTACACTATAGAACCTCTATGGGAGGTGAGATGAGTCCCCCCCACATGTACACATGATCCAATGTACCTATTCCTGCCCTTGTCCACTGATCGTGTGTGTGTGTGTGTGTGTGTGTGTGTGTGTGTGTGTGTGTGTGTGTGTGTCATACAGTCTGATGTGTGAGAAGAGGATCTTAGAGATGATCAATGCGTCCAGGCATCCCTTCCTAGTGAACCTGCATGGTTGTTTCCAGACAGCCGACCACATGTGCTTCGTAATGGAATACTCCCCTGGGGGGGACCTCATGACCCACATACACACCAGCATCTTCACTGAGACGCAGGCTCGGTAAGCTTACACACACACACACACATACACACATACACACATATACATATACACACACATGCATAAATACATACACTCTCATTGTTCCACACCACAGCCGTGCAGATATTGCGCAGTAACCCAACAGCAATCTGCTTGGTTGTACACCTTCACAGGTACGTTAGAGAACTGTGTTTACAACCTGGAACAACTCAGAGAGTTGTTGTCGGTCTTCATGACATTCAACAAGTTCTAAAGCATTTAATGGGTGATATTCTCACATTCTAGATGCAACCTTTCACACTATGTAACAAATTATGTATTTCAATTCCTTGGCCTATAATATTAAACAACTTGTGGTCCTAAAAATAGTAAAATAGTTTTGTCAACACAACAACACGTGATATTACCACTCAGAAAACAATTTTTAATTATTGGTATGACCAGAGGAAAAAAACTGAGAAAATCAACATAAAAAAAATCGAAAACTTTTATTCACAAAGAGAGCCATCAATATAATCATAGACCATTTTGTTTCCTTGCTTAGGTTTTACGCCTCCTGTGTGCTGCTTGGACTGGAGTTTCTGCACCAGAACAAAATAGTTTACTGGTGAGGTCTGGTCTTCAAATAATCTGTCACTTCAATAACACTTCATGTTATTTCATCCTTTCATTTTTCCTCTTCTGTCTCAGCGATTTGAAGCTGGACAACCTGCTTATGGACGCAGACGGCTTTGTGAGGATAGCAGACTTTGGGCTGTGTAAGGAAGGTAAATGGTTTACCAGTTACCAGTCCTATCTACCAATTCCCTGGTTGATTCCAAGTGAGATCTATAGTACATATATAGGGCCTATATAGGATCTATTTGTTTTGCTTGGTTTTCTGTTTTTTTGCACTTATTCATGTCAAATTACACAAAAACGTAGCTGCTTATATAAAACAATTCGGTTGTTAAGTCGTGACGTGTTTCCGGGTCCAACGTTGGCTGAGGCGCTCTCTTCGAAATGCTGCAGTGCTGTGTCCCTTGTTGTATGAATAGATCCGAGTCTAAAAAATTATTGAACTGTCATTCTACCGCTTTAGTACACTGGTACTCTGGATTTGTTTTATTTGCACCCGGAAATTGCTAAACGTCACGTGTGACGTCAGACTTAACAACCGAATAGGGCGGGGAGGTGACTGCTTTGTTGTCGTTCGAATCCCATATCGCCTTTAATTCAGCCTACAGGAAGACACTTCTGAAGGGTAATATTTGGCATGGGTTTTGCTTTGTTTAATTGATGCTACACAGTGAGGCTTTTGTTTCCATTTGTTCCCGTCTCCCTGGGCCTCCAGGCATGGGCCACGGGGACCGCACCTCCACCTTCTGTGGGACGCCAGAGTTCCTGGCCCCCGAGGTCCTGACGGACAGCAACTACACCAGCTCTGTGGACTGGTGGGGGCTCGGAATCCTCATCTACGAGATGCTGGTGGGAGAGGTCAGTACCGTAGACCAGGAGGCAGAGGTCAGGGGTCAGTACCGTAGAACTGAATACAGGACCAGGAGGGAGGGGTCAGAGGTCAGGACCATAGACATGAATACAGAACCAGGAGGACATCTGGTCTGGACTACCTTCACCTTCAGAGCAGAAATGGTAAACACACCAAATAGTGTGTGTTCAATGACAACAGTTTTGGTTCAAATATGATTGGTAGGTTGAAAATGTTTTTGTTGCGTTTCTTTCTATTGCACAGGTACTGAATTTGGTCATGAGACAATTCCCCCAGGAATGACTTAAAAAGTATAGGTGGTCATGGATATGGTTATAGTTACCTGAATTTGTCATTAACTCACCACCTAGAGTGCCACGTGTTTTATGTGGTATTTACCTAGCAACAATGCTTTGATTGGCTACAAAATGAAGCATAATAATTGATGGATTTTTGGTGAATAAAGCCACCCGTGGCAATGTTGACAATTTGGGCAACTTTATTCACCCTAAATGAGTTAAATGGATGTTTGTAATTCCGGGGTATGGACACAAGTGAATGTTTAGTGTTGTTTTGGCCTTTATCTCTCTCACCTCATGATTGTGGCAGTCTCCGTTCCCTGGTGACGATGAGGAGGAGGTGTTTGACAGCATTGTGAATGATGATGTGAGCTACCCCAGGTTCCTGTCGCCTGAGGCTGTGTCCATCATCCAGAAGGTACATGCCCCTGCTGCCTTAGTACAAGTGTGTCAAACTCCCATAGAAGTAGTACAAGTGTGTCAAACTCCCATAGAAGTATTACAGGTGTGTCAAACTCCCATAGAAGTAGTACAGGTGTGTCAAACTCCCATAGAAGTAGTACAGGTGTGTCAAACTCCCATAGAAGTAGAACGGGTGTGTCAAACTCCCATGGAAGTAGGACCGGTGTGTCAAACTCCCATAGAAGTAGGACAGGTGTGTCAAACTCCCATAGAAGTATTACAAGTGTGTCAGACTCCCATAGACGTAGTACAGCTGTGTCAAACTCCCATAGAAGTAGTACAGGTGTGTCAAACTCCCATAGAAGTAGGACAGGTGTGTCAAACTCCCATAGAAGTAGGACAGGTGTGTCAGACTCCCATAGACGTAGTACAGCTGTGTCAAACTCCCATAGAAGTAGGACAGGTGTGTCAGACTCCCATAGACGTAGTACAGCTGTGTCAAACTCCCATAGAAGTAGTACAGGTGTGTCAAACTCCCATAGAAGTAGGACAGGTGTGTCAAACTCCCATAGAAGTAGGACAGGTGTGTCAGACTCCCATAGACGTAGTACAGCTGTGTCAGACTCCCATAGAAGTAGAACGGGTGTGTCAAACTCCCATAGACGTAGGACAGGTGTGTCAGACTCCCATAGAAGTAGGACGGGTGTGTCAGACTCCCATAGAAGTAGTACAGCTGTGTCAAACTCCCATAGACGTAGGACAGGTGTGTCAGACTCCCATAGACGTAGGACAGGTGTGTCAAACTCCCATAGACGTAGTACAGGTGTGTCAAACTCCCATAGAAGTAATACAGGTGTGTCAAACTCCCATAGAAGTAGTACAAGTGTGTCAAACTCCCATAGAAGTAGTACAGGTGTGTCAAACTCCCATAGAAGTAGTACAGGTGTGTCAAACTCCCATAGAAGTAGAACGGGTGTGTCAAACTCCCATAGAAGTAGGACAGGTGTGTCAAACTCCCATAGAAGTAGGACAGGTGTGTCAGACTCCCATAGACGTAGTACAGCTGTGTCAAACTCCCATAGAAGTAGTACAGGTGTGTCAAACTCCCATAGAAGTAGAACGGGTGTGTCAAACTCCCATAGAAGTAGGACAGGTGTGTCAAACTCCCATAGAAGTAGGACAGGTGTGTCAAACTCCCATAGAAGTAGTACGGGTGTGTCAGACTCCCATAGACGTAGGACAGGTGTGTCAAACTCCCATAGAAGTAGTACAGGTGTGTCAAACTCCCATAGAAGTAGAACGGGTGTGTCAAACTCCCATAGAAGTAGGACAGGTGTGTCAGACTCCCATAGAAGTAGTACAGGTGTGTCAAACTCCCATAGAAGTAGAACGGGTGTGTCAAACTCCCATAGAAGTAGGACAGGTGTGTCAAACTCCCATAGAAGTAGGACAGGTGTGTCAAACTCCCATAGAAGTAGGACAGGTGTGTCAAACTCCCATAGAAGTAGGACGGGTGTGTCAGACTCCCATAGAAGTAGGACAGGTGTGTCAGACTCCCATAGACGTAGTACAGGTGTGTCAAACTCCCATAGAAGTAGAACGGGTGTGTCAGACTCCCATAGAAGTAGGACGGGTGTGTCAAACTCCCATAGACGTAGGACAGGTGTGTCAGACTCCCATAGACGTAGTACAGGTGTGTCAGACTCCCATAGACGTAGTACAGGTGTGTCAGACTCCCATAGAAGTAGGACAGGTGTGTCAGACTCCCATAGAAGTAGGACAGGTGTGTCAGACTCCCATAGAAGTAGGACAGGTGTGTCAGACTCCCATAGACGTAGTACAGGTGTGTCAGACTCCCATAGAAGTAGGACAGGTGTGTCAGACTCCCATAGAAGTAGTACAGGTGTGTCAGACTCCCATAGACGTAGTACAGGTGTGTCAAACTCTATGTTGTAGCTGCTGCAGAAGAACCCAGAGAGGAGACTGGGAGCAGGAGAGCAGGATGCCAATGAAGTGAAGAAACACAGATTCTTCCAGGTAACTCTCTCTCCCTCACACTCTCTCTCTCTCTCTCTCTCTCTCTCTCTCTCTCTCTCTGTCTCTCTCTCTGTCTGTCTCTCTTTCATTCTCTCTCTCTCTCTCTGTCACTCTTTCTCATCTTAAAGAAAGAGGACACTGCTGTACTTACAAGATCCTTTCATAGAAATAGCATGTGTAGAACGGACATGCCCATTCAAATCTCGTGGTGTACCATTTGGAGGTTTTAGCTCACAGCCTTATGAACAACCACTCAACTGACATTGGAATGTTCAGTCGAAATGATGCTTAGTTGCTATGGTGCCGTACATTGTCTACATGGTAAGCTGGTGCGCACCACTTCACTTTTATGTTGTTGTTTTGATGCCATGTAGAAAAGGCACAGGCATAACGGGTCAGAAGGCAGCTGTATTCTGTCTGGCCATTCGGTCATGTCAAACACCCAGGGATTTACAGTAGTTTATTAAGATAATAAAGGTTCGTTAACCACATACGTATGTACATCGGTTAGAGCCGGCAACTCTGATTGGTACAATCTGATTGATTTAAAAGGTGCGTTCAGCCATGCTGAAATTATATACAACGTCAATAGCCGTTTACCGCAAACAAAACGTCAGAAGAGGCGTAGCAAAATAATTACAAATGGAATTGCACTATTCGCCTATGCCTATTGATTTCAATATTTAGAAAAATAGTGTTTTTGTGGCCTGGGGTGGTCCAGTGGTCTAGCACCGCAGCCTACAGTGCACACACATATGCCCATGTCGGCATGGGTTCGAATCCGGCCCATGCCCTGCTGACATGCCCTCCCTTCTTCTCCTTACTTTCCTGTCTGTCTTCATTATATCTGTCCAATAAAATGAAAAATATGAGTGGGACTGCCCCACTCAGAAAAAAATGTGTTTAATGTTACATGTTCTTCAACGCAGGGCATGGACTGGAAGGCTCTGCTGGCCAAGGAGGTGAAGCCGCCGTTCTACCCGTCCATCAAGGCCCCGGCGGACGTCGGCAACTTCGACCAGGAGTTCACGTCTCTGAAGCCGGTCCTCACCCCCCCGCAGACGCCCTACTTCCTCACCGCCGACCAGCAGGAGATCTTTGCAGACTTTGATTTCTCCTCAGTGTCCTAACTGCAAACACCGACTGATGGACAGACAGACGGGCAGACTGGAGGGCAGGACAGACAGACAGGCAGACTGGAGGGCAGGACAGGAGCTCGACACAACTGAAGTTGGTTCCTTACTCCCTTTGCTGCGTTGTAAACAGGTTTGTATGGTTGAATGAACACCGGTCAGCTCCATTGAAGCCTCCTGGTGTTCCTAGGTAAGGCTCAGGCTCACCAGTCCCAGTTGTTGAAGGACCGTCTGCTGCCATTTTGAACTATGCACTATTTAGACCGATGAAAACGTCTGCCATTTTGAACTATGCACTATTTAGACCGAGGAAAACGTCTGCCATTTTGAACTATGCACTATTTAGACCGATGAAAACGTCTGCCATTTTGAACTATGCACTGTTTAGACCGATGAAAACATCTGCCATTTTGAACTATGCACTTTAGACCGAACTACCACTTTAGACTATGCACTTTAGACCGATGAAAACGTCTGTTATACGGTGCTGAAGAAAGGATCAGTTGTCTTTGTGTCAACCAGAATATTGTCTCCCATTTGTCTTCCTGATGTAAGTTAATGTGTTCACATTGCAAGCTGTAAGTTAGGAGATGAATGCAGATCAATCCATAGAGTAATGAGGGATGTGTCAGCCATGTTGACTTGAGCAGCCATTGAGACCAGCATCACCACCTGACATACTACCTGTCATACTATGCACTTGTCTTAAACAATGAAAAGTTGTCGTAAACCATGAAACAGTAAAATACATTTGTCATAGCATGTGTTGCGAAATGTCATCGATGGGAAATGATGATGAAGTTTTGATAGGCCTAAAGTTTGATTGTAATGTTTGATTTAGTTACACATGGCATATTTTATATAAAATGCAATATTTTATTAATGATGCCTTCACTCAATTGTGGTCTAGTAATTGGGGGATTTGAAGATACCGGTAATAAAAATGTATGCATTTCTAAAATCGCCTTTTTTTATCCTTATGCACAAGCGTTGATATCGCCATGGTTTTAGACAATCATAGCATAAGGGAGGGAGTCTTGATTTGATTGGTCAAAAGCATGTGACTTGAGTTGTTGCCATAGTTTCTGATAGCTTCTCCTAAAAAGCTTTCTGGATGATTGAAGATAATGTACATCTGCTGGGACAATTAAACTACCTCTGATTACAGGTTACAGGTTAGGTGGTTCAAAACACTGCCCGTTTACTGTAATCAACCCATTGCTAGTGACCATCTGTTTGTCTGTAATCAACTCATTGCTAGTGACCATCTGTTTGTGTGTAATCAACCCATTGCTAGTCTAATCTTGTGCTGTTGAAAGACAGTGAATGGCATGAGGAAGTTTATTATGAGGTAATACAAAAGGAACTAGGACACAAATGTTTGCCAGTAAAGTAAAAAGAGTATTCATAAGGCGAATTTTGCATTCCATCACAGTGAGTATGATGCTATCCATATATTGTATGTAAAATAAATAAAGTGTTTTACTACTAGGTAAGTTACGGTGTGAATTACTATGACAACACTGTCGAAAGATGAGACCAATCCTTATTTCTTTACACTACCTAAAGGACTATATAAATGCATGCATTTACTGGACTGGAATGATGTGAATGGATGCATTTAAAAATAAAACCATTTGTAATACAGAACATTGAATTCAATTGATTTAATACTACAGTTTAAAAAACATATTGCATGACAGAATACTATTGCATTTATTACTTTGTTCAAAAACAGCTCACACTGAAGTCAACACTTTTACAAGACCGAACATATCATTTTTATAAAATCAAAAGTCACTGATTTTTAAATCTCACACCTGGAAGCAATAAAGATTTTCCAATACTAAAATATAAATTGATATTACAATTATTGCTCTCTCTTGCACACGTGACAAGCTAACCATTTAGTTAGGGAATACACCTTTTTATTCATTTATATATCTCTGCTATAAAGTTCTGTACAATATTCCTAAGATACCAAAAACTAGAAATGTAAGGTGAGAATCTATTTTAACCTCATAGTAATTGTTTGATTTCAAATAGAAATCTCTGGAGTATAGAACCCAAAATGTTTTTAAAAAAATGCTTCCCTGTCCCACTACTTACGCAGAGCAATAAGTATTGATTGTTCATAACGGATGTGCTTTGCTTTCATGTAAACCCTGTAGACATTGGCTCAAAAGGCAGCTTTGAGCTGTAATGGACACTTACAAACCTGGCAAATTTTTTTGTACAGATTCAAATAAGGTTTCCCTATTACAATAATCAGACATTGAAAATGTGGAATTGGTTACACTATTTCAAGTTACCAAACATGACATGTAACTAGTAAAGAGGAATGTGCTTCTTGACCAAGGTGTCGATTAGTTTCTTTGTTGCTCCTCTGGTCCATGCGGTCAATATTGCGGGAATACACCAACAAGGCAACAAACAAGTTTCCAAACATGCTTTCAAGGATATTTCAAGGATTCTTTTTTTTACCAATGGTGTATAAAAGAGGTACCTTCGTTCCTCTACATAACAACAGTTCGCTTGTAACGCCTTAGTAGACTGGAGTACAACAGCTCAGAAGGGAATAGTGTACGTTACTTCCAAAACCTATTCTGTTCAACAAATGGTTCAGTAATTGTGTACTTACTCTTGTATCAAGACTCCCTTCACATTGCTTCAAAACCGAGTACATGCCAGTGATGGGGGGGGGGGCAGTCTTAGTTTCAAGGGGGGTAAGTCGCCAGGACAGTCAATACAGCAATAAGGACGTTTTATGCACAGAAGGATCAGGAAAGTCCTAGCCTAGTTGGCTAGGAAGGTATGTCTAAGGATGGAGAGTGAACTTTGCTAGCTAGACGGGGTCGTTGCCCTCCCTGAAGTAAACCTGCTCCCACACCACCGTCCCCCACACGCAGAAGAAGCCCCAGAGGTTGCGTAGAACGCCGCGGTCGAACGGGTTCTCGTCTGCACCGCAGTGCTTGAGGTAGGAGATGCGGTGGCGCGACATGAACTCCCAGGTGGTGGTGTTGAGGGAGACCAGGTACAGGTGGGACCCCAGGAGCAGCAGCACGGTCAGGGACAGAACGGACACCACCACGGACGCCCCCAGCAACACCCCGTTACCACGCAGCCACAGCTGCCAGGAGGGGGCGTACGTGAACCCTGACCTGTGAGGAAAGACATGAAGTACACATGAAACAGACGTCAAGTTGTTGCGAACAGTCGCCCCGAAATTTAAGTCGCTTGCCTTGAACGTGCAACATCTGACTTGCCAACACACGTGATCGTTTCCTCAAGTACCCGATGCTAACCAGCTATGCTAACAATTGCACAGCAAAGGTGCCACGGGTATTTGAACTTGCAAACAAGTGTCCATGCTACTTTCCGAGGTAGTGTGAGAGTCATCTGTAAAACAAAACTTCTGAGTTGCTGTGTACAAAGACAAACGTCCCCACACTCGTAATTCCCTGATGCAAGTACAACAGCTACAGAAGATGAATAATAATTCATTCATTAGATATGTGTATTTAGCGTCTGCTAAATGGCAAAATTATAATTAAATTAAATTTAAAATTACCATGAAATTGATGGAATCAATCATAACAGGAAATGTATACAGTGTATCTTCCATGGAAATAGACCTGGTGAAAACATTCAGGACGCAGCTAAACCATGAATAACTGGGTCAGAGACATCTGAACCATGTTAAAACTGGATCAGACACACCTGAACTATTTGTAAATTGAATCAGACATCTGAAATGGATCAGACACATCTGGCCCCAGTTATTCCTGGATATGAGAAAAGAATCGGGATCATTCTGATCCAGATTAAAAGTTTTGAACAACTGGGCCCTGAACTCACCAGGCCATGTGCAGACTCCAGAACAGGACCAGCAGCTGGACGGCCAGGTAGAGCACAAACCAGCGGTGGTTCCTCTCACCGACACAGTTCTCGATCCAGGGGCAGTGGTGGTCATAGCGACGGACGCAGTGCTGACACGTCTGACAGTGCTTGGATCTCATTGGCTGCTGCTCAAGAGAAAGGAGGTCACATAAGATCTCTTACCGGTCACTGACTCATCACTTGCTAATCGGCTCCAACAGATTTACGCGCCACTCGTATCATGACACTCATTACATTTGATACCATGGAAACAATCTGCTCCATAGATGCATCTCTTTCTTGCGGCTCAGATAAGTTAAAGATACAGTTATAACGTTTGACAGCCATCCCCATACCTGCACAATCTAGAACATAACACAGGCAAGGAGGTGGGTGTCGCTACGTACCTGCAGCAGGCAATGTCCACAGCGGCGCTGTCGCAGAGCCTTGATGGTGTGGGGTATCATGTCCTGCTGCTCCTCGGTGATGCCCAGCGTGAACTGAAAACAGGGTGCAGAGGACCTTTAACTGTCTGCTGAACGCCCCATCTAATTTCTGCCAAAACCCAGACCCAAACTATAACATTTTTGATCACATCACAAGATGATCACATGCAGAAGCAGGATGCCATTTGATAGGTAACATATTGAAGGTATGAGTGGATAGGCTCCGATCATAGTTCATACTACACATGACAATGAGATAAAGTAATCAATAATCAAATGAAAGCAGAATTATGAACAGGTCCTTAAGTTTAGGTATTATCAGTGCGTCCTGTATACGAAACCGAGGTCCTGACAAAAAATGCCATGGCAGTTAGTGCAAGGATCCTTGCTAAATTCCCAACCTGGCCTGCATAGAGCTTCCTATTTACCCCCTGATTCCTACCAGGCATTAATCACTCCTCACCTCTCCACTGATAATGTGTGGTGAGTTTTCTGGCACAAAATGGCTGGTGTGGAATCACCAAGATGGGTGCTCCAAATGTATAGTGGGCAAGGTAATGTCACCTGCCTATCAGACTATATAAAATCTATGGAGTATCTGACCGTGAGGCTATGTAAACCCAATCCATTATGAGAAATCACATGATTAACTCACTAAACTGACAAAGAATTCCGGAACATTCACCACCTAGAGTGCCACGTCTTGTATAGTGCTGTTTACCTAGAAACAATACTTTGATTGGCTACAAAATGAAGCATCATCATTTATGCATTTCTGGTGAAGTCACCCGTGGCACTGTAGAATGTTGACAATTTGGGCGACTTTATTCACCCTCAGCACTAAATGAGTGAAGGCTTTCATGTGTAGAATAGCAGGACCTCATGCTTAACACTAAAACACTATAACAGAAACATTTTATATCTTTGCAAAATTTCTAATTTCAGGACCCTCCTTTCATGACTTTTACTAGATATGTGCGTTCTACCAACCAGTATCCTTACATTTTCAAAATCGCATCAGGATAAGCTAGTAAATCTATTAAATCTATTTTGCCGTTTTTCTGTGTTGGAATCAGGCTAATTTACAAGTGGCCAACTAGTGGTCAATGTGTGTAAATAGCAGTTTGAGCATTGTAAAGAAGGTGTCATTTGACCCCAGAGGCAGCTCTTTTAGGAGGTTGTTCTAGTGTTAACACACACCTGCACATCGCCCTCGTCAGACAGGACGAAGCCTGGGTCCATGAGGGAGACTGCGAAATACAGCAACACTGAAACCAGGACCAGCAAGACATACAGCACAGGAAGTACCAGCTCGCCCGTCTCCTCTTGCTTCCGCAGATCTGCAATGCAAAAAGTCACAGAGTGTTCAAGGCGTAGGTCAGAGGTTAACAGGCGTAGGTCTTATTCACACTGGCCCTCCCCCAGATTTTAAATTTAAAGCTAATTTCCTACAATTCTACATAATTTAACAAATGGCACCTAGGTGGACTGACTAATATAGCGCCTTATTCCAAAGCGCTTTACAACAGCCTCTCCTTCACCCATTCACACACGGCGGCAAGCTACCATGCAAGGCGTCGGGCCGCCCGTTGGGAGCAATTTAGCCACACCTCAACATGTGGCCAGCCGGGGTTCGAACCGCCGATCTGCCGACCTTGCGATCATTAGACGCCGGCTCTACCTCCTGCACCACAGCCGCCACCTCTAGCAGGTAATTTAGAGGACAGCAGACACAATCAAAATGTGGGTCAGTGACAGCAGACATTGCATTGTAATGCATGGAATGGAATAAGGATGGAATGGTGTCAAACCATGGTGTGTTTGACGTGTTTGATACCATTCCATATTTACTCAATTGTTTCTCATATGGTGGTCCTTCTACTGGCAAGGTCCATAGATTCTATCATATATATATATATATCATATAATTTGGATTCTAAATGCAATCTCTTCAATGAAATGTGGAGGAACATAAATGCAATCAATTTTGTGTTTTTTTACTGTGTTTTCTTTTCCTACATCATGTATTACAACATGTAAGAGAAAAGGTCCTAAGGAAATTACCCTCCTATCATGTCAGTAGGGGTAAAAACAGACCACTGAATATCATATATTATTACATTATGGTGCTGGAGATAATTAACAAAATAAATATAGAGATGGTAACAAATAAGAAGCGATGTGCATGTTGTGCATAAGAGAGAGCTGTGTCTATCCAACTGAAAGCATGTGCATGTAATGCATAAACACATTCATTATGTAATGGGTAAACACAGCTCTCTCTCTTAATGCTCAGGCTTGAAATACAAAAGAAAAACCCACAGAGCTTATGATGGCAAATGATACAAATTCCAGTTAGGCTTCATTAATGAAAATGGAAAATAACCAAATATATGATGGATTTACCTGTGTCATGTAGGAAGAGTATTAACGTTATCACCCATGTCAGGATAACATGAGCGGTCCTTACAAGAAATCCTGACCCGAACACATTTTTGAACATTCTAGCATTCTAGAACATGCATACTGTAGCCATAAACACAACGAGCTAGCTGATCGCTACAGGAACGTGTATGCATTAAGTGATCTGAGTGCATTCAGCTGCCTACATCCTAACCATCGTCCCACATCCCTCCTCCCAGCTATCCAGCTCACTACTGGACTGGTCGCTCAGTAACGCTTTTACTACCAGTCAGCTGACATTGTAACACGCTAGCTGCACAATTAATACAGCTCCGGGCTATCTTGCTAGCTAGTTCCCTCTGGTGGAATTGCACTTCCAATGGCGAATGCTCCCCCAAAAATATTTCCTTAAGTTTTAAATAAAGAAAGCAGACGGGAGAAAATAACGCATTCAATAACGCAAGACAAATGAGCCGCTGGACTCCGAGGCTGTGCTGCGCTCGTGTTGTTTTTGTATGTATCAAAATGGCAATGACCACGTGACAATGACGTCCTCGTTTGGTCACGTGATGTGTGGGCCATGTGATGTGTCAAATGCAAGGGAATGTCACTGTCACTGCTGAATGTCAGAAAGGGATTCCGTCACATTTAATCCGAACCACATCAACTGATCTAAAATTCTCTAGACCTCGAAAGGAGGCGTGAGAACAACGTGATTTGGAGACTAGATGAGACGTGTTATTATTTGCACGCAAACTACCCATTGACGCACAAAACCCACACATTTGTGCCTCTATTAAAATGAGAAAATGTAAATAATGAATCAACATTATCATCATGTCAGTATTGCAGCGCTGCACGCTTGTTTGGGTGTCTCCAGTGAGTGCGCGTTATACGCTGGTGAAGGCTGACAGGAGTCTGTCTCAGGTGTTCACAAAGGCAGAGAGGGTGTGTTTTTGTTGTATGGCCCCACCCATTTTAAATAATGTAGATGCAAGAAGTCAATTCAGTGTGGATTAAATTCGTTTTTCTAGCACTCCATGCAACATAATGTTGGAACACAAAAGGAAGCCGTCAATCTTATTAGAACTGAGCACATGTGACATTTTATTGCTTTCAGTGAAATGAGAATTATCAACACATTTAAAAATATATCTATATATAACAAATTGCCTTACACATTTTTAGAAAAAGTTTTTTGGCCGCAGATATCACAAAAAAAATATTGTGAGGAACTGCTTCATGTATCAAAAACACCATTTAGGAATAAACATGCACCGTTTGTCAATCGAGACACGGCATCTTTTTTTAATTCCCTTTGATTCCTCTGTCATTGCTGACATCTGAGATCTGATCAGCACTCGTGGAATGCCTCTTGTCCAATCAAATGACTTGGTCCCTCTATGATATTGAACCCAGTGTGCGCTCCGGCGCTCTCATAGCGAATTTACGAATGCACCCTATGTAAGAGTAGAGCTACGGAGCCTGAAGGAGCCCCGCTGCGCTGCTCTCATCCAGAAGGAAAGGAGACGTCAACGCCTTCTGTTTCAGCAGCTGCCCCAAACCCTGAGGAAGACACACAGACTGGGAAATGAGTGTGTGTGTGTGTGTGTGTGTGTGTGTGTGTGTGTGTGTGTGTGTGTGTGTGTGTGTGTGTGTGTGTGTGTTGAGCAGTTCTGACAGTTTGTGAAAGGGGAACATCATGGGATCAACGTGTCGCAGACGTCAGGCAGTTTTCGCATGCAAAAGATACGAGACCAAATACTAAACATGAGTGCTTATTTTTGGGACATAATGTTAATCTGTCCAAATACTTTTGGTGCCCTGAGATTGCAGTCTATGTATAACACTGTCGTTGATTCTAAATGGTGAAACCAACGGGTATGAAACAACCTCAAATAATAGCTCACAATCTGAACTTCAACCTCATTTTTATATATTAATATAATATAATTAATATAATATATACAGTATATATTTAGTATATGATAATAATGTATTCCCAGTGGGGTCACCTCTCCTGAGTAGGACACCAGCGGGGAGATCTCACAGACTGCTGGGGGTTCTTTATCCTGTGTCACCCTACAAAAAAACAACATGGAGAAATGGTCACCCTCTATCAAGTACCATCCACACAGCTCACTGGTGGTCAGGCATTGGTCAACCCCATGGTGAAACATAGCTCACTGACGGGCACAGGGTTGCATGGTGAAGTATTGAATAATTATCCCAAATTATATAATATTGCTTAGTGGTGCAAGGTCAGGAATACCACAGAATTACTACTTTAGTTCACGATCAATTCTAAAAGAATTACACAAGTGTTTATCCAAAATGGAAGTATGTGAGAGTCTCGAGACTCAGGGCGTGCCACAGAATCCCACTGTAACCAGAGTAATGTTTTCTTCGCTGAGGCCATGCACAACCCATAGAGGGTCAGGAGAAATCCTTTCCCAGGATTTGTTGTTTATTTATTTATTTATTTATTTATACACTAGACAGGTAGAGGCAAATGAGTGCACATTTCACCAAGAACACTGGTAGTTGGAAGAGTATGGACGCTCCATCATTGAGAATGTGGAAGAAGGGGGCTCTTGGAATGTATTGGTCTGGAAAGATTAACCTACATTATTAAAGGCAAGCGGAAAGACTTTGACAAGCTGTGGGAACCATACATGAAGAACATGTAGGATGGAATATTTTATACAAAGTGGAGGAAAGTTTTGTTTTTGTTTTGTTTTTATTCAATCCCAAATTGATGCAGGTTGTGTGTGTCTATGTTTGTGATCTTTGTTATTGTATGTTTCTCTTTCTTTGTTTTTTCTGTTGTTTTTTCTTTGGTGTTGGTATATGAAAATGATAATAAAAAATATTGTGGAAAAAAAGAAAACACTGGTAGTTAGTAGTTACCTCTCACTGGGTGTAGGTATGGCATTCCGCTCAGCATCCAGGAAGCAGCCTCCAGCCGCCAGGGCCCAGCGGTAGTGCTGGGCCAGTAAAGCTCGCCTGGCTGTGGTTGGGGTATCCAGGGGTGCCCCGTCAGCGTTTTTCAGCGGTGAGAATTCCTCGTCTCGAAGTACCTCAAATGCAACAAATTTCCTGCCAATGGAAAGTGGGAAATGACTCGATGATATCTGGTGTATAGTTAGAGAAAGGGTCTTCCTGTTGGACATTATTCAACAGTTCACTGTTCTAAAGATGTTTTAAAAATCAACAGTCATTTCGTGGGAATAACTTTGGGTTTTAGATACCATGTGCTGTGTCTACGTGTATAATGTATGACATGAACAACAGGAAATGAGAATTGTGTAATTACACACCTCCGTTCAAGGAGCAGATGATTAGAGAATCAGAATCTTTCCTGTTATGTTACAGTGTAATAACAAAGAGAGAAAAGGTCACCTTGAAAACTGAAAGACGTCAAAAACGAATTTCTCCATTTTGATTCCGTTGGGTTTGGTGGGTGTCACACGATTGCCTTCTCTGTCCACAAAAGGGACTTTCTTGATCGCCACATGCTGCTTCATCTGACCCTGAAATGACCTTTAGATAATACAACGCTTAAGCATGTTTGTTTGTCAAAAAAGAGACAAAAAGACGAAACTCCTAATTGTGGGTTGAGTTCAAGATTAATAAAGAGAGAGAATTACTCTCAGTTAGGACTTTCTAAAAGTAACATTTCAAGCTAATGATGTTCACTATTTTGACAATTACATTTTTTTTTAAATATCTGTCATGTTAAGTCTCTGAAAGTAGGGCAACAGCGGTGGTGTTCAAACCGAATAACTGCTTTTCTCCAGCTCATAAAACAACTTTTTAAATTACCAACACACAGTGTAATACACTGTTTTCATCAAACTATCGTATCAATTTCTGATGTCGAACTTGAACCTGCTTGAAATAAAACATTCAATGATGAAAGCCCTAATCAGCAGGTAGATGTGATCTGATAATCACAGCTGCCCCCCATGCAAGGGACGGGATATCAAAAATATCAAAACAGTGAACCAGCCTTTTAACAAGAACGAACAGGCCCCCCAACCTACTGTGCAGAGGACTTATTAGCACTAAGCCACATCACAGTGTTTCTCTCTCACTCACTGTGCCACCTCCTTGAGGAAGGTCCGGGTGAAGAAGTGGTTGCAGATGTTCCCTGCGCTGTACAGGAGCTCTCCCCCCGGACCCCGGAGCTCAGCCGTCTCCGGCTGGACCTCGCTGTACTCCACCACCTGGTGGACCCCCTCCACTCTGCACACCACCCCCACCGGCTCTGCAGGGTAGGCCTTCTCAACAACCTGGAAATGTCACACGTATGAATGTGTAAAAACACCATCTGAAATAGAGCAGACGCTCTAACAAGTCATAACTTCAGAGCAGCTCCTTTGATTGCTCATGCAAGAGAGAATCACACAACATTATAATTCCAGACACAATGTGATGCAGTGAAGCATGCTGAGCATTGCTGCTATATTTATATGCATATTATTTATCTGGATCTATACTTATTGTTGACTGTTATTACTATTGATTGTATATTGGTACTGTATTGTTATTTACTCTATTACTATAGTATAGTATTCCTATCTTTGTGTTTCTCTGCACTGTTGAGAGGCTCGTGAATAAGCATTTCATTGTACTGTCTACAGCTGTATCCTGTGTGTATGTTATATAAACTTTGATTTGATTTGAGGAGGACTTAATGCCACCATGAATCCAATGGGAAGTTCAAGCCTTTAGATTATTCCTGGTGTGTATATAGAGAACCAGTCAAAAGTTAGTCATTAAATTGAATGGGGAAGTGTATCCAAACGTTTGATTGGTACTGTATATATACTATTACTATATAACTATAAAAGTAGTTTAGTTAGTTGAAATCACAAAAATACATACGAACCAAACGTAGTGGCATCATAGCACCACATAGTAGTAGTTATATAATAATATCATATAGCAGTGTGTGTGTGTTAGTACAGGCAAACTTAATATGGCTGTACTATCAGCCCCAACCAAAATACCTATGGATAGCCATCGTTAGGTCCCTGGCTTTTATTGTTTTATTATAGGTCCCTGGCTTTTATTGTTTTATTGTTTTTAGTCCTTTTATCTTCTCTTCTTTTAAATGTTATCATATCTTGTATTGTGTTGCATTTTATTTAATATCCTGCACTTTACCTGTTCTACACCTGTGAAGCACTTTGGTTCAGCTGCTGCAGTATGTAAATGTGCTATATAAATAAAGCTGACTTGACTTGACTTGACATGGATAGCCTGATGTGGTTCCTAGCAGGCACACTCAGTACATTTCATTTCTGTGTCTACACAATATCTCCTTTCATACACCATGTACCTTGGCGCCGCAGTCTGCCTCCTTGCTCACACAGAACCCAATAAAGGTGGGGTCAGCCATTTTGACCAGTATGTTGTCAACACAGTACACGTGGAGGTACTCCACCCCCCTCTCCTCCATATCTTCCAGGACTCTGTTATCCACCAGAGCTCGGTAGAGGCCACCATTACCATCTGAGAATGATGGGTAGAGTTTACAGAAGTTACATGGGCAGTGTCTGAAAGCTCTCAATAATTTCAAAGGTGAGCTGTGTGCCTTCCAACATGGATATCTCTTAAACGTGCAATTGTGCGACCTTGACAACAGGCCTACTAAACAGTTTGTAGCATGAGCTTTTAGACATGGAGACAGGCCTAGTCTCCAATGCACAAGAGAAGTTGACATAGTGAGATGCATTTACAGGTGTATTTAAAGATGTATTTACAGATGTATTTACTGATGTATTTACATTTGACACTGCTTTCCATTTAAAGTTGCTGAGGCACTTTTGCATTTCTAGCAAATAAAGGCTTCATTCATTCACCGGTGGTACAGTTTTAAAAGGAGATCTACAGTTTTTTTTAACTGACTTACAAGCAGGACACAAACATAATATAATCCCGCCACACTTCCCTTTCCCAATCCTCCCCATGCCTCTGTTCTTACCTGGGGCCATGGCTATCTTTCCTTTGTTCTTCAAGATGACCTTTCCATCAAAGGTCACTGCTGGGATCATCCTTTGCTCGAACATGACCACATCAGATGGCTCCAGACCAAAGTACTCATTGTCCTTGAAGAACTTCACAGTGGGATCCAGGGTGAACTCACTTGTCATGATGTACCTGACACCAGAGCAATGACAGAGGCACACTCTCTAACCAAGGTGACGCTTTGTACAAAGGGGAATTTAGATCAAATACAACTGTGAAATGAAGTGTAGTGTCGGGCTGGGAGGTATGGCCTGAGAATCATATCGCTGTATTTACACATTTTAGCAGAACTGTGTATAAAAAAACGTGTTGTCATTTCTAAATGGTGAATGCAAATACAGTATGTACACTGGTGTTGAAGGTATAATCAAAATCTAGCCTATATCACAGTACTGGTATAACAAAAATAATAATAATTAAAAAAAAAACAGTATAAAGCCAAGCTCTAGTGTAGTTTATTGGCTTTATTAATTATGTTAAGGATCATTTAGGATGCATAGGCTCATTCTGTATAGAATTGACGTCTTGCAGACTTGTAAGAGATTGTAGTACCGTCACCATCTTACCATGGTACTGTGCACTGTGATCCATGCTTTCCGTTAGCCAGCTCCTGAACCTTGCGGATGCGTTCAGCCTGGATCTGGTACAGGGTTTTGCCACTTGGGAGTCCAACGCTGTACATCCCTTTAGGGTACGGCACACCAAGTCGGGTCCCCTGACCGCCTGCCAACAGCAGCACAGCCACTCGGTTCTCTGAAATGTGCAGAAACCCTGCAACAGAAGAGCATTATGGGAATTGTAGGATTATGAGAGAAGAAAGAAAGACACAAAGGGTTAGTCATTCATGTGAACGTGATTCCGTCTGATGTAAAAAAATCTGCGTCAGAAATGACCAAATGAGGAACAGGCATAAGGATAAATAATTTAAAATATCACATTCTTGTCTTTAATTTGATATCATTCAATCATTGATGACTCACCTCAAAGTGAATAAAAATAACACAAGAGGATAATAACATCATACTCTCCAAGCCCTTTACACTTCTTTACACCACTTTACAGCACCTGTATACCACTTTACAGCCCATTGCACCGAGTCCAAAGGAATTGTTGAATATCAAATGAATGCTCAAGGTCTGCTTTTTTAATTGAAGTGTGTAAAACAGAGGTGACTTGCACGACTTGCACTTCCAATGGGCTTTAATTACCCTCATCAGACTTCTCTCTTTCTCCCATTTATCCTGGATAAGTAGGGAACAGCGACGACTAGTGGCTGAAACTCAGGAGATGATCAGCAATAGAATTACTTATGTAGTTGTTACTTAGTGCATCTCATGTGGAAATTCTTACTTCTGGTACCAGGGTGTCATACTAGGGGACTTCGGCACTCCATTCACTTTGAATAACCACCATATAACAAAACCATTAACTGAGTATATTGTGCAATCTGCGTTAATGTCAAACAGCCGAATTGCTAAGCAAGTCAGATGCATAGGGCTTGTTTGACTTCAAAATTGAATCCGACTAGAATTCAGGCGAGGAGTGGCGGGGGCAGTGTATTTGTGCAGTCTCAAGTTTGTTTGACAATGAAGTGCAATTCTGACTGCACAGCTTGAAACATGTCGGTGTCGGCTATAGAAATCCTCAATAAAAGGTCTCATGAATTGTCACCACATAACACAACCACCAACTGAACATTAGCCATGAAAAGTGTCTCCCATAATGATGGAACTTGCTGCTTCATGCATTCTGTGTGATGTGACTGCAGGGACTCACTGGCTGCATCTTGCTCTAAACATTGTGAGCTTCCATCTCGGGACTTGTGAACCTCAAGCAGCCGATGCGTTTGAGCAAGTCCTACAGATGTCATTCTCATCATGCAGGTATGGGAAGGTTAACACAAGTTGCACATAGTTCGGAAACGGCTCACAATTGATCATTTCAAACACAGCTCATTGTATTCCCTTCATGCAACAGGTAGGCTATTTAAACGCGCTGATCGGCAACTGCTCAAAACATACGCTCTCGAACACGACCCATATCTATCGCGACATAACAGAAGAATAGGCTATAATCCGACCCAACATAATCAAATCAAATCGATGCATTGCATTGGACTCTGCAGTACGTCGACTTTGCGTAAACAAGTACATCACGCCACTTGCTCACACATTTCCACTATTACCATACCTTCATTTTCCCAGTTAGTTAAATTGTTTACGTCGCTTTTCCGAACACTTCCGATGAATTCGGGCGCCACTGGTTCCATGTGTCGGTCCACTCTGACTGACGACTGGGTCGCAGCCAACGCCGCAGCTCGGCAGTGTTCGCGTAGTCCGTGCAGGTCCAGCTGAGACAACTCGGCAAGGAAAGTCTTTCTCTCATCCTCAGAGAGTTCTGGCCAAAATTGCAGAACGTGAGATTGCCCCGCAGTTTCTAAACTAGACCTCACTTCCTCGATTGAAAGCATTTTTTAAAAAACGGTTATGTTTCCTAGATAACAAAGATACGGAGAGTTAACAACAACGTAAGACGAGATAAAGTGAGTAAATCCGTTGTGTATGTGATGTCACACCCGCCTGATCCCTGATGTTGAACTCGTGACTTGATTGGAGCGAAGGTAGATCCGTGGTCCCTTGTACCTTTAAATCAGCTGCTTGTTTATTCCATGTCTAAAGCTTCCAACTGGTAGTGGATACAGGTTTGTGAGCCATTGTTCATGTTGCTTTTTGTATACATGAAAAACGATATATATCATAATATAAAATGAAAAACGTTATGAATACTTTTTGTCCTTAAGTACCGCCTCCACCAGAGGTAATATCATAGGAAAAGAACAGTTAGATTGACACTGAGTTCACTACTTACTGTAAATAAGTACATAAAATCAATAAATCAATCTACAATATAAATTGGGATTTATTTAAAGACAAACATGGAGTAGACTTCATCACATGTAGTCAGAGCTGAGTCATCATAAAGGCTCATCTCTCCTTTCATAACCACTGCACAACATAACTACTGCATAACATAACATCTGCATAACATAACATCTGCATAACTACTGCATAACATCTAAACAAATTGTTATCAATAAACATCAGTGTGATTATTCAAAGAATTATGTGTCATTTAAAAATGACACAAAACTATTTTATTGTTACTTCACATAAAAGTTACAGGGACTTAAAACAGGATGAACAGAGTGAATAAGAGAACAGAACAGAACCTCAACCTCCCCCTCCTCCTCTCAGCCTTCCGCTTCCTCCTCCTCCTCAAACTCCTGAACAGAGTGAATAAGAGTGAATAAGAGAACAGAACAGAACACAATAAGAGTGAATAAGAGAACAGAACAGAACACAGGACAGGACAGGAAACGGTGGCGTCAGGATGTTCTCAGCCCTCCACCTACCCCTCCTCCTCAACCTCCCCCTCCTCTCAGCCCTCCACCTCCCCCTCCTCCTCTCAGCCCTCCGCTTCCTCCTCCTCCTCAAACTCCCCCTCCTCCTCGGCCGTGGCGTCCTGGTACTGCTGGTACTCTGACACCAGGTCGTTCATGTTGCTCTCCGCCTCGGTGAACTCCATCTCGTCCATGCCCTCGCCCGTGTACCAGTGGAGGAAGGCCTTGCGGCGGAACATGGCGGTGAACTGCTCGGAGATGCGCTTGAACAGCTCCTGGATGGCCGTGCTGTTGCCGATGAAGGTGGCGGCCATCTTGAGTCCGCGGGGCGGGATGTCGCACACGGCCGTCTTGACGTTGTTGGGGATCCACTCCACGAAGTAGCTGCTGTTCTTGTTCTGCACGTTCAGCATCTGCTCATCCACCTCCTTCATGGACATGCGGCCGCGGAAGATGGCCGCCACCGTCAGGTAGCGCCCGTGCCGCGGGTCGCACGCCGCCATCATGTTCTTGGCGTCGAACATCTGCTGCGTGAGCTCGGGGACGGTGAGGGCGCGGTACTGCTGACTTCCCCTGCTGGTGAGAGGGGCGAAGCCCGGCATGAAGAAGTGCAGGCGGGGGAAGGGAACCATGTTGACGGCCAGCTTGCGCAGATCGGCGTTCAGCTGGCCGGGGAAGCGCAGGCAGGTGGTGACGCCGCTCATGGTGGACGAGACCAGGTGGTTCAGGTCTCCGTACGTGGGGGTCGTGAGCTTCAGCGTGCGGAAGCAGATGTCGTACAGGGCCTCGTTGTCGATGCAGTAGGTCTCGTCCGTGTTCTCTACGAGTTGGTGCACTGACAGGGTGGCGTTGTACGGCTCCACCACAGTGTCTGACACTTTAGGAGAGGGCACCACGCTGAAGGTGCACATGATCCTGTCTGGGTATTCTTCACGGATCTTACTGATCAGCAGAGTTCCCATGCCGGACCCCGTGCCCCCACCCAGGGAGTGAGTCAGCTGGAACCCCTGAAGACAGTCGCAGCTCTCCGCCTCCTTCCGCAACACGTCCAGGACCGAGTCCACCAGCTCTGCTCCCTCTGTGTAATGGCCTTTGGCCCAGTTGTTGCCAGCACCACTCTGTCCTGTGAACAGGAAGCACACAAGACATTTTAAGAAATTAGGTAGAAGACAGCATTATCTGTTATTATTATTATTAGTCCTACAGATGTTATGTTATATTATTATATTACATGTTAAAAACATTGAACAATTTCTCCAGCTCAGCCTTTGTTTTCAACACAAACACTTGAAATGTAATATTTGTTTAGCTACATCAAATGCAGATCGAAAACCTATGAAATCTTCTTACCGAATACAAAATTATCTGGTCTAAATATCTGTCCAAAGGGACCTGAGCGAACAGAGTCCATAGTGCCCGGTTCCAGATCCACCAAGATGGCTCTGGGGACATATTTTCCTCCTGTTGGAACACAAATGTAATAGAATGAATGTCATCACTTTACTTATGACTGTCACTAGTAGCAGCACATTACAGCTATATAATAATAACAACCTTTATTTGTATAGCACATTTCCTGCAAACGTTGCAGCTCAAAGTGCTTTAACATATCCACACAGCATAAAAATAACAATAGAACAATAGTAATCAATAAAACACACAAAAGCAATCATATAAACTATAGAATAAAACAAGAATAAACCATACAATCCAAGGGGCATATAACAAAGATAAACAAAATAACTAAATAATAAAATAATTAGCCTACTATATGTATAAGATTCAAACAAGTCAATACAAATATATAGATTCATCTAACTAACATTAAAAGACGCATTTAGAAAATAATAGTCATTTAAAGGCAATAACATTAAAAAAAACTAGTTTTTAGTATTTTTTCCACAGATCCCTGTGTATGTCACCCACCTGTCGCCTCATTGTAATAGACGTTGATCCTCTCCAGCTGCAGGTCGCTGTCCCCGTGGTAGGTCCCTGTGGGGTCGATGCCGTGTTCATCACTGATCACCTCCCAGAACTGCAGCAGGTGAAGGAAGAAGGGTTCATGTTGTTTACATTAGTATTATTACTGAACCCCAAATTGCTCCCAGTGAGCGGGCCGGCGCCTTGCATGGTAGCTTGCCGCCATAGATTACTAGATTACTCTTCCTGCCACGAATGGTGGACTGATGATTCACATGCTTAGCATTCAAATGTATTGATTGTAAGTCGCTTTGGCGTCTGCTAAATGCCCAAAATGTAAATGTTTCCATGGTTGCAGCCAGTCAACATGCACGATAAGGCTTCATAACTTTTTTTCCATTTAATTAGGCGGGATATGACTTGCAAATTAACTAACAAATAATGCGCAACCTGATGTTGCTCTTTAATAAACACATAGGTGTATATTGGCTAACAACCCAGCTAATGTTTCTGTCAGACAGCTATACGGCGTTAGACAGACAGACAGACAGACAGACAGCTAGCTAGCATTATTCAACTAGCTGATTATGGCCTCGAACAAAACCCACCGTTGCGCCGATCTGATTTCCACATTGACCCACTTGTAAATGAACCAATTCCCTCATTTTACGATAAACAGTATTGTATTATTTTTTAAAGAATATACAACTCTTGATGTAAGCTCTGTCGAGGCTTGCTGTAGCTATTCGGAACGATGCTGTAGCGGTGGATGTCTCTGACACTAAACGGTTGTTCAGCGCGCTGCTCAGCCGGAACACATTTCTAGCGATTCTATTGGTTACACGAACAGCGCGTCATGGTGAATTAGATTGTACGATTGGTTGTTTCAAGAGATGCACTTGATTCTGATCTGATCTGATTTGATATTCAAATAAAGCTCGTGCATCGTGTGCTGTCAATCAATCACTGAATCACGTGTATTTGTAGAGCACATTTTACATTTTTAAATAATAAAATAATAGCCTTTATTTGTATAGCACATTTTTCACAGACAAATGTCACACAAAGTTCTTCACAAACAATCTTTGTGAACAATCTTCGCAAAACAATAAATACATAGCTATTCACCAGACAAATGTAGCTTTTCTCTAGACAAACCTGGTTATAGCTAGCTCACCAAAGGCGACATTATAAAGTAATAAGAAGTTAGACGCAGACAAAAAATAAGCTATTGTATTGAAGCTAAGAATTAGCTATTGTTGCTAGGTAGCTGGCTTCAGCAGGTTGGAGGGAAATGCTAGCTAGCTTCAGTTCTCGACTCTAGACTTCCAATATCAGACATTACACTGCCACAGAGTCAACATGTCTGTGTATCGCCAACCTTATATTGAGTGAATGAATATGTTCTGTGGCCAGCATGTAGTCAGCCTGGCAACTGATCACTAATCGGTCTGTAGTGTCAGGTAAGGTCAAGGTTAAGAAATGGTATGATCCACTTTAGGGATGTCTGACATCGTTTTACAAGATTTTTCCAGGCATGAATATGGGAAATATATTATATATACATGTTTCGACCCCTCCAACCTCTTGTTTTTACCTCTTTTAGGGGGGGTCCAAGTCTTAATTGGAGGGGTCAGACCCCATCCCACCCCCGTAATTGGAACCATGCATGTTCCCTAGTACAGTGTTTCTCAACCCTCTCCTCGGGGCGCCCCAGTGACCCAGCCGTACCACATATTTGATCTGTTCCACCACCAGCTCACCTGATTCAACTAATCAAGTACAAAGCAATTATGGTTTACAAAGCAATTATGGTTTGGTTCTTGATTAGTTGAATCAGGTGTGCTGGTGGTGGAACAGATATGTGGAGGCCCGAGGAGATGGTTGAGAAACACTGCTAGTAGTTTGTCATCATTGTTTCCAGCGGTGAGATTAGATGATCGAGTTGTGATAGTACATTAACATAACATTTTCTCTACCACTAGAGGGCAAAATAGAACTTATTATAGGATTGTCCAACAGCTCAACGGCGAGTGTTTGCGCAGGTCCAGGGATATTTCTGCACCGTGTGGTAAACAGGAACTAGGTGTCAAAGCTCTTACTTTATCACGGAATAATTGTGCATTCGGTAGACGTAGGGAACTGAGATATACGAGTTCCCTAGTGGGAAATAACCACTAGAACGACCCTCCAAGTCAGAGCTCCAACTGGGACACTCGGACCAGTATGAAGATCCCCGAGTTAACGAGTTGTGACATTCTACTGTCACCTTTCACCTTCTTGTCAGAAAACAGACGCTGATTTAGACATCAATGCTAAAACAATTAATTAAAAATAATAATACCTTAATTTGTATAGCGCCTTTCTTACAAAGTGCAACAAACAGTAGCCTATTCATCTTTCTGTAAAATTTCAAGATATTTAATTATTAACAATCACATGTATGTATGTTTGTAGTTTGTTAACGTTCATTATGGATTGCTCATTGGTTGAAGAATTGTTCCCACTTCAAAAGCAATCGAGTGCATGAATGTCGGAGTTCTATGACTGTTATTAACCGGTTGTATAAAACAAAACTGACATTTCTGGTGCCAAGATAAGTAATCATCATGTGACACCACGGTGAAGTTAGTTTCATTTTCGTTATTATTCCTATCGTCCATTTTACATTCTGGGTAGCTGTGTATAGAGAAGGAATAAACGATCCACAAAATGTAAGTTAATCTGTGTAGGCTATTTCTACGTATTCTGTGTAAGTTTGCGTATGTGTGTAGATAGGCTATTGTTATCACATCATAGGCGTAGCTCCAATTGCTGTATTTGATATTGGATGATTGTGTCAAATAATTAAGTGGAAAGGATGTGCGTATTTATTTAGTCGTACCTACGACCGAATCACAGCCGTAGGCTACTGATATTGAGTATAACAGCACTCGCTCTCGTATGATATTGCTTAATTATAGCTGTCTAGCACTAGTATTCGAAGTGGAATACAGCTATGTCACACATGAATATGGGAAATATATTATATATACATGTTTCGACCCCTCCAACCTCTTGTTTTTACCTCTTTTAGGGGGGGTCCAAGTCTTAATTGGAGGGGTCAGACCCCATCCCACCCCCGTAATTGGAACCATGCATGTTCCCTAGTACAGTGTTTCTCAACCCTCTCCTCGGGGCGCCCCAGTGACCCAGCCGTACCACATATTTGATCTGTTCCACCACCAGCTCACCTGATTCAACTAATCAAGTACAAAGCAATTATGGTTTACAAAGCAATTATGGTTTGGTTCTTGATTAGTTGAATCAGGTGTGCTGGTGGTGGAACAGATATGTGGAGGCCCGAGGAGATGGTTGAGAAACACTGCTAGTAGTTTGTCATCATTGTTTCCAGCGGTGAGATTAGATGATCGAGTTGTGATAGTACATTAACATAACATTTTCTCTACCACTAGAGGGCAAAATAGAACTTATTATAGGATTGTCCAACAGCTCAACGGCGAGTGTTTGCGCAGGTCCAGGGATATTTCTGCACCGTGTGGTAAACAGGAACTAGGTGTCAAAGCTCTTACTTTATCACGGAATAATTGTGCATTCGGTAGACGTAGGGAACTGAGATATACGAGTTCCCTAGTGGGAAATAACCACTAGAACGACCCTCCAAGTCAGAGCTCCAACTGGGACACTCGGACCAGTATGAAGATCCCCGAGTTAACGAGTTGTGACATTCTACTGTCACCTTTCACCTTCTTGTCAGAAAACAGACGCTGATTTAGACATCAATGCTAAAACAATTAATTAAAAATAATAATACCTTAATTTGTATAGCGCCTTTCTTACAAAGTGCAACAAACAGTAGCCTATTCATCTTTCTGTAAAATTTCAAGATATTTAATTATTAACAATCACATGTATGTATGTTTGTAGTTTGTTAACGTTCATTATGGATTGCTCATTGGTTGAAGAATTGTTCCCACTTCAAAAGCAATCGAGTGCATGAATGTCGGAGTTCTATGACTGTTATTAACCGGTTGTATAAAACAAAACTGACATTTCTGGTGCCAAGATAAGTAATCATCATGTGACACCACGGTGAAGTTAGTTTCATTTTCGTTATTATTCCTATCGTCCATTTTACATTCTGGGTAGCTGTGTATAGAGAAGGAATAAACGATCCACAAAATGTAAGTTAATCTGTGTAGGCTATTTCTACGTATTCTGTGTAAGTTTGCGTATGTGTGTAGATAGGCTATTGTTATCACATCATAGGCGTAGCTCCAATTGCTGTATTTGATATTGGATGATTGTGTCAAATAATTAAGTGGAAAGGATGTGCGTATTTATTTAGTCGTACCTACGACCGAATCACAGCCGTAGGCTACTGATATTGAGTATAACAGCACTCGCTCTCGTATGATATTGCTTAATTATAGCTGTCTAGCACTAGTATTCGAAGTGGAATACAGCTATGTCACACAACCCACAGAGATAGGAATCAGAAGGTTCGCTCGTCCCCATTCCGTCCGCCTTCTTTGGAAAAACACGCACCTGTTGTGTAAGAAATATTGAATCTTTTTTTATAAAGCTAACTGTGGCAAGCTAAATGTAACAATACCACACCCCACTACCACACTAACATGTTCTGTTAATTCACAGGCTGATGAAAACGTTTCCATGTGATCCAGGTAGTCAGATGTGTGGGACAGACTGTCACTAAAACCATTTGACCATGGAGCCCAGGTGAGAGAGAAGTGTGTGCGTGTGTGTGTATGTGTGTGCATGTGTGTGTGTGTGTGTGTGTGTGTGTGTGTGTGTGTGTGTGTGTTTTAACTCATAGAGTGAGTTATCTTTATTTGTATTACAGCTCAGATCAGCCTGGGTCCAGCTCCCCTGCCCCCAGCGGTGTATCCATTAAGAGAGATCGCTCCATGATTTATCCTACGACCTTACCTGAAGGAGACCCCGAGCGAAGGTAATATCACTCCTCACAACCACTAAAATCTCTTTTGAGTTGAGAGTAAAACGTGTATGTGTGTTTTTACTCACGGATTGAGGGTCTGTCTACATTTTGTATTACAGCTCAGATCAGTTGAGAAATGGACTGACTTATAGTTGAGAGATAGCTCCTTTGCCCCCAGCTGTGTATCCATGAAGAGTGGGGTGTGTGTGTGTGTATAAAGTCACAGATTGAAGGTCTGTCTTTTGTTACAGCACTGTCCAATCAGGATGCAGCTCCTCTGGACCCAGCTGTGTGTCCTTGAAGAGTGATCGGTCAATGAATCCTCCGATAAAGTTTCGCAAAGAAAACTTTGACAGTGAACAAAGGTAATATCACACGAGTCCTCACAGCCTCTACATGTAAAATGAACAACTAAGTAGAGAAGTGTGTGTGTGTGTGTGTGTGTGTGTGTGTGTGTGTGTGTGTGTGTGTGTGTGTGTGTGTGTGTTGAGTCAAAGATTGAAGGCCTGTCTTTTGTTTCAGCACTGTCCAATCAGGATGCAGCTCCTCTGCCCCCAGCTGTGTATCCATGAAGAGTGATCGGTCAATGAATCCTCCGATAACTTTTCACAAAGAAAACGTTGACAGTGAACAAAGGTAATATCACACGAGTCCTCACAACCTCTAACATCCCTTTAATGATGTAAAGAACCTGCCTCACCAGGCATGATTATAACCAACATTATACATCTATGTTATATGGATGGACAATCTGGTTACACTTCCAGTTCTTATAATGTTTAAGGAACAGAACACACTTATGAATGATACAAAGTGTTCTAAGGAATCAAAAGCAACAAGAAGAATATTACACCAATATACACCAAACAACATTGAGACAACATTGAGACAACGTGTTTTATTTCCACAGGAGCCAACCCATATCAGAGTCAGAGATCCCCAGTGATACCCTGTCCTCTGTGTTTAAGGTGAGTCTTGTTTTATATTTGTTTAATAATAATAATAATAATAATATTAATAATAATAACAATCCTTCTTAAATATACTTATAGATATAGTTATAGATTTTCAGTAGAATTAGTCAGGGTCCATGCAATGGCTTCAAAGATGTGGTCCTAAAATAAAAACCCAATTTCAACTTCAGTTTCTTGGTCTCTTTAGTTTCAAGTTTTCAATGTGCTGTTTAAAATGTAGTTATTCATCTAACCAAATCCTAAGGTACTTATAGGAGGGGGCCCTAACAATATACTGGTCTCCATCTGCACACAGTTTGACTCCATATACAACAAAGTACAATTTACTTTTTCCATTGACTTGAAAAACGGTTTTCATTTCTTCTTCAGTTGCTAGAACAGAAGGTTGTGGACTTTGTCAAAGAGGAGCTGGAGAAGCAGAAGAACAGACTCCTGCACCCAGGACGTGCTGACGACCAGGGAGGGGATGGAGAGGATGAGAGGCAGAGGATGGGGGCCAGGAAGGGGGCTCTACAGATCACACTGCACATGCTGAGAACCATGAACGAGAAGGAACTCGCTGACCTGCTGGAGAGTAAGAGTTGGCTAGTATTAGTCTGTCAAGTGACTAGTTCTATTGAATATCAACCATGAAAGGACAGTTGTGCAAATATAAGCTATTGTTCCTATTTTTACTGACTATGATTGTGTGTTTACAAAATGGTTAATGAGATACTGTAGCATTTTGTCATCATTTGTTCCCTCAGGAGACCCTGTTGCGGAATGCCAACTTAAACTAAAACTCAACCACAAGAGAAGGTGTCAGTGTGTGTTTGAGGGAATAGCTGAGCCAGGCAACGCAACATTTCTCAATGACATCTTCACAGAGGTCTACATCACTGAAGGTGGAAGTGGAGAGGTCAACAATGAACATGAGGTCAGACAGATTGAGACAGCGTCCAGAAGACCAGCAAGAAAAGAGACACCAATCAAATGCAAGGACATCTTCAAACCCTCACCTGGACAAGAGACACCAATCAGAAATGTGTTAACCATGGGAGTCGCTGGCATTGGAAAAACAATCTCTATGCAGAAGTCTATTTTGGACTGGGCTGAAGGAGATGCCCATCAGGATGTCCAGTTCATATTTTCTCTCCCTTTCAGGGAGTTGAATTTATGCACCGGCAGAAACTACAGTTTGTTGGAACTCCTCAATCACTTATATGTGGAAGCAAAAGAATCAGGAATCTCCAACTACGACGAATACAAAGTTCTGTTTGTCTTTGATGGTCTGGATGAGTGTCGACTTCCTCTAGACTTCGAGAACAACAAGAGATGTTGTGATGTCACAGAGTCAACCTCAGTGGACGTGTTGCTGACAAACCTCATCCAGGGGAATCTCCTTCCCTCTGCTCTCCTCTGGATAACCTCCCGACCTGCAGCAGCCAGTCAGATTCCTCCTGAGTGTGTTGACCGGATGACAGAGGTACGAGGGTTCAATGACCCCCAGAAGGAGGAGTACTTCAGGAAGAGAATCATTGATGAGAACCTGGCAAACAAAATCAACACACACATGAAGTCATCAAGGAGTCTCCACATCATGTGCCACATACCAGTGTTCTGTTGGCTCTCAGCCACTACTCTAGAGAGACTGTTGGGTGAAGCAGAGAAAGTAAAGATGCCCAACACTCTGGCACAGATGTACACACACTTCCTGGTGTTTCAAATCAAACAGAGGAATGTGAAGTATCTTGACAGAGATGCCCAGAGGGATAAAGAGATCATTCTGTCACTGGGAAAACTGGCATTCAAACAGCTGGAAAAGGGACATCTGATCTTCTATGAAGAGGAACTGAGAGAGTGTGGCATTGACGTCGGAGAAGCAGTGCACACAGGAGTGTGCACACAGATCTTTAGGGAGGAGTGTGGACTGCACCTACGGAAAGTGTACTGCTTTGTGCATCTGAGTGTTCAGGAGTTTCTTGCTGCTCTGTATGTGTTCCTCACATTCCACGACAGCAATACCAATCCTATGAACACACCACCCACAATCAGAGAGACAGCAGCCATCAGCCTCCACAAGACTGCAGTAGACAAGGCCTTGCAGAGTAAAAATGGACACCTGGACCTGTTCCTCCGCTTCCTCCTGGGCCTCTCACTGGAGTCCAATCAGAATCTCCTACGAGGCCTTCTGACACCGACAGGAAGCAGCTCACAGACAAATGAGGAAACAATCGAGTACATCAAGGAGAAGATCAGAGAGAATCCCTCTCCAGAGAGATGCATCAATCTGTTCCACTGTCTGAATGAGCTGAATGACCATTCTCTAGTGAATGAGATCCAAGACTACCTGGGCTCAGGACGTCGCTCAGAGGCCAAACTCTCATCTGCACAGTGGTCAGCTCTGGTCTTTGTGTTGCTGACCGGTGAACACAACCTGGATGAATTTGACCTCAGCCTTTACTCCAGTTCAGAGGAGGGTCTCCTGGGGCTACTGCCAGTGTTCAAAGCCTCGCGAAGAGCCGTGTGAGTATTGACTGGTGAATTGATGATTCACTTGCTTGTAGTCAAATGTATCGATTGTAAGTCGCTTTGGAATAAGGCGTCTGCTAAATGTAAACGTAAATGTAAATCTCAATAAAATACTAGGAATAGCTTTCTGACATCCACACTGAGAACTGCAGAGATCAACACATGCCGATGCTCAGTTTAGCTGTTTTAAGTCCATAGAACAGAACACATAGAACTATCGTACCAATACCACAGATATCTTACTGTTACACATTTTTCTACGAAGGCTGCAGAGATGTAACCTCACAGAGAAAGGCTGTGAAGCGGTGGCCTCAGCTCTCAGCTCAAACCCCTCTAGTCTGAGGGAGTTGTCCCTCTGTGACAATAACCTGCAGGAGGGAGTAAAGCTGCTCTCTGCTGGACTGGAGAGTCCACACTGTAAACTGGAGAAACTGTGGTGAGTAGACATACTGGATAATATACAGTATTGCACTTTTGTTCAACATAAACAAAGTCAAGGCCTGACCTCACTGATTACAATCTTTTTGCAGTATTCTTTCAATGTAATTATTACTGTAGGCTACACTGAACTGTTTTTGACTTGACTGCATCATTTTATTGAATTATTATTCAGGCTGAATGGATGTAACCTCACAGAGAGATGCTGTGAAGTGCTGGCCACAGTTCTCAGTTCAAACTCCTCCCACCTGAAAGAGCTGCACCTCAGTGACAACAATCTACAAGACTCAGGAGTGAAGCTGCTCTCTGCTGGACTGGAGAGTCCACACTGCAAACTGGAGACACTGAGGTGAGTAGAAATACTGGCTGTTATACAGTATTCATCTTTTAATCCACATATCATATTTATCATATCAAATACAAAGCTTGAAATCATAATCAAATAAAAATCTTATAAAGTCATATAAATAAAATTATTGTTAAAAGACAAATATTAAGGTTAAAGCCATAACATTTTGAGCATAATCATTTTTGCAATCATTTGTCTTCTTTCAATGTCAAAGTAGTCTACTTTTATTGATACACTACAGAAATGTAACTGCTAATTTCTTTACCTCAAACTGTTGCCTGAGTGTTGAGTGTATGGTCAATTCAAATCAAAGTTGATCATATGTACAGGATACAGAATGTTAACGGTACAATTAAGTGCTTGCTACGAGCTACGTCTCAACAGCGCAGTGAAATATCAAGGAGAAGAAATACAAATAAATAATAACAATTATTAGCATACCAAGTCAATAACATTATCATGGTTATCATTCTCCTATGATGTAATAACAATCAATTTCTTGACTCATATACCAAACAAGACATCCCTTTTTGAACAATGAAATAATTTCTGGGCATTATTTCTGACTATTTAGGGAATCTCTTTTAGCTGAAGAGTATCCCTAGAGGTAAAATCCTCCATAATGTAACTTTAACTGTTTAACTGAGTAAATCAAAATAGAACATAGCAGCTTTCCTCTCAGAGATATTTTTAGAAATGGTCAAAATGCTTGATGATTAATTAAACAACAGGTCAAGTGGCAACTGTCTAACACAGTCGAACAAACATGATTAAATGATACAGACAGACAGATATTATCACCATGGTTACTTTACACAAGTTCAGTTTCAGTAACCAATGAACACTTCAGTTATTGAATGATGCATGTTTCCCTAGCCTCAGAAGATGTGGTCTTACAGTGGAGAGCCGTGATACAATGGCCTCAGCCTTCAACTCAGCCTCCCACCTGAGATGCCTGGACATGAGACACAATGACCCATTCTATCCTGCTGAAGTGGAGAGACCCAGGTAAATAATAATAATAATAACAATAATACATTAGACTTATATAGCGCTTTTCTAGACACTCAAAGACGCTTAGCAAACTGAAAAGATCGAGTAGTAATAATAAAAAGAAACAAAAGGTAAATAGAAGAAAGTATAGGGGCCTAATTAAGGTAGTGCTGGGGACACATGGGAAGGGGAGGGGGAGAGGGTTAACTGGTGAAGGCGAGCTTGAAGAGGTGGGTTTTGAGGGCCTGTTTAAATGTTGGGAGGGTGTTGGCCTGTCTGATGTGGTTGGGGAGGGCGTTCCAGTATAAATACTGCATATATGGTTGTTGAAAATTACCTCAATGTGTCCAGCTCTGTCTTGTTGGATAACATATTCATCATACAAATCGTTTCTTTTACAGTGAAGAACACATGGGTGACTCATTGACATGTCCTCTCAGGAGATGTAAGTTTTGATGTTTGAGGAGAAACATCAAGAGTTTGATGGGTTTTGATGTTTGAGGCATAGTTACATAGTGCTTATACCATGACAGATTGTATCTTCATTCAGCTTTCACTCTCACAAGTAGTTAATATTGTCAGGGTACTGAAATATGAAAAGGTAGCCAGCCAGAAATATTTTTTGTGAACTAACTCTAACTTGAATTTCTTCCTCATCAGATGCCTGTGAGCTCACACTGGACCCAAACACAGCACACAGACGCCTCACTCTGTCTGAGGAGAACAGAAAATTGACATGTGAGGGAATGGAGCAGCCGTATCCTGATCACCCGGAGAGGTTCGATCGCTGGCCACAGGTGTTGTGTAGAGAGGGCCTGACTGGGCGCTGTTACTGGGAGGTAGAGTGGGGTGGGTATGATGCTAGTATTGGAGTGGCCTATAGAGGAATCAACAGGAGGGGGAAGGCTAATGACTCTAGGCTGGGATACAACGACAAATCCTGGAGAATATGCTCAGGAAGCTCACGTGATTCTTACACCATCAGGCACAATGACATTACATTCTATCTGCCCGCAACCCCCTCCAGCAGAGTAGGACTGTATCTGGACATGCCGGCCGGCACTCTGTCCTTCTACAGCGTCTCCTCTGACACACTGACCCTCCTGTTCACGTTCCACACCACATTCACTGAGCCCCTCTACCCAGGGTTTGTGTTGGGGTATAGATCCTCAGTGTCCCTGTGCAGAATCGAGAAGCCTGTGGAACAGTGATGCTCAACTGGTGGCCCCCTAGTTAATGATTTTGAGTGCCCGCCTTTTGGAGTTGTACAATTATTAAATCAGATACAAAACACTTGTTTTATTTTATAGTAACATTATATTTTTTACATGTTATAAGTAACATTATATTTTTATATTATGATATTATGATTGTTGTGATTCTACATTGGATATATTTATGTTTACCTTCAATTGCTTATTGCGTTAGGAATTTTAAGCATGTATGATGTATTTTAAGCATGTATTTTTAGCATGTAAGGGCACTCCAACCGACTGAATGGTCCCCTGCTTAAAGTGACTGAGGATCCCGATCAAACTCTGGATTACCTCACAGAGGAGGATGTTTTACTATTTGCACTGTTTTCACTATTTGCACTTCTGGTTAGATGCTAAACCCCATTTCGTTGTCTGGTACTTGTACTCTGCAATGACAATGAAGTTGAATCTAATCTAATCTAATAATGTGTCTGTTACATTGTATGTATCATATTGGAGATGTCATATTGTACCTGTCATGTTGTACCTGACATAATAGTGTAGCTGCTACCTACCACCACAGGTAGACAGACAGGTAACTGCTTATCCAGATTACCCAGTGTGCACTGTTTATGGCCATGGAGGGGAGACAGGAGATGGACCCATTTTACAGCCAAGGAGCAGGTCCCAAGTGTCTGCTTAGCAGTGTGTGATTACTACACTATACAGTGCCCTGCATAAGTAATGGGCCAGTTACTATCACTGTAGGATTACATATGTTTACTGTACTTTTTGTACTCATTATTATTGTGATTTTGTAAAAAAAAAAAAATCTAAGTTGTGTTTTCTGAGTGGGGCAGTCCCACTCATATTTTTCATTTTATTGGACAGATATAGTGAAGACAGACAGGAAAGTAATGAGAAGAAGGGAGAGAGGACATGTCAGCAGGGCATATTCGAACCCATGCCGACATGGGCATATGTGTGCACTGTAGACCGCGGTGCTAGAACCCTGGACCACATTATTGTGATTCTGTACCTGAATGCTGCTATGCCAATGTTGAGGAACCAACGTCAAAGAATTTTACATTTGTGTACTTGTCCATTGATATGTAGCCTAATAAAATCGATTCTGATTTCGGAGTGAAGCATTTTGTCTGCTTTTGGCTCCAAACAACTTTCAAATTCATGATTAGAGACAAGGGAATTCAACACTCAAGATGAGCACAAGGACAAGGAGAGACGCACTGTGAATTGCAATCATTTTATTCAATAGCCTCCAGAACGGACCTTTTTAATATCATAGGAAAAGAACAGTTAGATTGACACTGAGTTCACTACTTACTGTAAATAAGTACATAAAATCAATAAATTAATAAATACATCTACAATATAAATTGGGATTTATTTAAAGACAAACATGGAGTAGACTTCATCACATGTAGTCAGAGCTGAGTCATCATAAAGGCTCATCTCTCCTTTCATAACCACTGCATTCATCTAAACAAATTGTTATCAATAAACATCAGTGTGATTATTCAAAGAATTATGTGTCATTTAAAAATGACACAAAACTATTTTATTGTTAACTTCACATAAAAGTTACAGGGACTTAAAACAGGATGAACAGAGTGAATAAGAGAACAGAACAGAACAGAACACAGGACAGGAAACGGTGGCGTCAGGATGTTCTCAGCCCTCCACCTACCCCTCCTCCTCAACCTCAACCTCCCCCTCCTCCTCTCAGCCTTCCGCTTCCTCCTCCTCCTCAAACTCCTGAACAGAGTGAATAAGAGTGAATAAGAGAACAGAACAGAACACAATAAGAGTGAATAAGAGAACAGAACAGAACACAGGACAGGGCAGGAAACGGTGGCGTCAGGATGTTCTCAGCCCTCCACCTACCCCTCCTCCTCAACCTCCCCCTCCTCTCAGCCCTCCACCTCCCCCTCCTCCTCTCAGCCCTCCGCTTCCTCCTCCTCCTCAAACTCCCCCTCCTCCTCGGCCGTGGCGTCCTGGTACTGCTGGTACTCTGACACCAGGTCGTTCATGTTGCTCTCCGCCTCGGTGAACTCCATCTCGTCCATGCCCTCGCCCGTGTACCAGTGGAGGAAGGCCTTGCGGCGGAACATGGCGGTGAACTGCTCGGAGATGCGCTTGAACAGCTCCTGGATGGCCGTGCTGTTGCCGATGAAGGTGGCGGCCATCTTGAGTCCGCGGGGCGGGATGTCGCACACGGCCGTCTTGACGTTGTTGGGGATCCACTCCACGAAGTAGCTGCTGTTCTTGTTCTGCACGTTCAGCATCTGCTCATCCACCTCCTTCATGGACATGCGGCCGCGGAAGATGGCCGCCACCGTCAGGTAGCGCCCGTGCCGCGGGTCGCACGCCGCCATCATGTTCTTGGCGTCGAACATCTGCTGCGTGAGCTCGGGGACGGTGAGGGCGCGGTACTGCTGACTTCCCCTGCTGGTGAGAGGGGCGAAGCCCGGCATGAAGAAGTGCAGGCGGGGGAAGGGCACCATGTTGACGGCCAGCTTGCGCAGGTCGGCGTTCAGCTGGCCGGGGAAGCGCAGGCAGGTGGTGACGCCGCTCATGGTGGCTGAGACCAGGTGGTTCAGGTCTCCGTACGTGGGGGTCGTGAGCTTCAGCGTGCGGAAGCAGATGTCGTACAGGGCCTCGTTGTCGATGCAGTAGGTCTCGTCCGTGTTCTCTACGAGTTGGTGCACTGACAGGGTGGCGTTGTACGGCTCCACCACAGTGTCTGACACTTTAGGAGAGGGCACCACGCTGAAGGTGCACATGATCCTGTCTGGGTATTCTTCACGGATCTTACTGATCAGCAGAGTTCCCATGCCGGACCCCGTGCCCCCACCCAGGGAGTGAGTCAGCTGGAACCCCTGAAGACAGTCGCAGCTCTCCGCCTCCTTCCGCAACACGTCCAGGACCGAGTCCACCAGCTCTGCTCCCTCTGTGTAATGGCCTTTGGCCCAGTTGTTGCCAGCACCACTCTGTCCTGTGAACAGGAAGCACACAAGACATTTTAAGAAATTAGGTAGAAGACAGCATTATCTGTTATTATTATTATTAGTCCTACAGATGTTATGTTATATTATTATATTACATGTTAAAAACATTGAACAATTTCTCCAGCTCAGCCTTTGTTTTCAACACAAACACTTGAAATGTAATATTTGTTTAGCTACATCAAATGCAGATCGAAAACCTATGAAATCTTCTTACCGAATACAAAATTATCTGGTCTAAATATCTGTCCAAAGGGACCTGAGCGAACAGAGTCCATAGTGCCCGGTTCCAGATCCACCAAGATGGCTCTGGGGACATATTTTCCTCCTGTTGGAACACAAATGTAATAGAATGAATGTCATAACTTTACTTATGACTGTCACTAGTAGCAGCACATTACAGCTATATAATAATAACAACCTTTATTTGTATAGCACATTTCCTGCAAACGTTGCAGCTCAAAGTGCTTTAACATATCCACACAGCATAAAAATAACAATAGAACAATAGTAATCAATAAAACACACAAAAGCAATCATATAAACTATATAATAAAACAAGAATAAACCATACAATCCAAGGGCCATATAACAAAGATAAACAAAATAACGAAATAATAAAATAATTAGCCTACTATATGTATAAGATTCAAACAAGTCAATACAAATATATAGATTCATCTAACTAACATTAAAAGACGCATTTAGAAAATAATAGTCATTTAAAGGCAATAACATTTTTTTTTTAAACTAGCTTTTAGTCTTTTTTCCACAGATCCCTGTGTATGTCACCCACCTGTCGCCTCATTGTAATAGACGTTGATCCTCTCCAGCTGCAGGTCGCTGTCCCCGTGGTAGGTCCCTGTGGGGTCGATGCCGTGTTCATCACTGATCACCTCCCAGAACTGCAGCAGGTGAAGAAGGGTTCATGTTGTTTACATTATTATTATTACTGAACCCAAATTGCTCCCAGTGAGCGGGCCGGCGCCTTGCATGGTAGCCTGCCGCCATAGATTACTAGATTACTCTTCCTGCCACGAATGGTGGACTGATGATTCACATGCTTAGCATTCAAATGTATTGATTGTAAGTCGCTTTGGCGTCTGCTAAATGCCCAAAATGTAAATGTAAATGTTTCCATGGTTGCAGCCAGTCAACATGCACGATAAGGCTTCATAACTTCTAGGCAAATTATTTTTACTTTTTTTCATTTAATTAGGCGGGATATGACTTGTAAATGAACTAACAAATAATGCGCAACCTGATGTTGCTCTTTAATAAACACATAGGTGTATATTGGCTAGCAACCCAGCTAATGTTTCCTGTCAGACAGCTATACGGTTAGACAGACAGACAGACAGCTAGCTAGCTAGCATTATTCAACTAGCTGATTATGGCCTCGAACAAAACCCACCTTTGCGCCGATCTGATTTCCACATTGACCCACTTGTAAATGAACCAATTCCCTCATTTTACGATAAACAGTATTGTATTACTTTAAAAAGAATATACAACTCTTGATGTAAGCTCTGTCGAGGCTTGCTGTAGCTATTCTGAACGATGCTGTCCCGGTGTAGCGGTGGATGTTTCTGACACTAACGGTTGTTCAGCGCGCTGCTCAGTCTGAACACATTTCTAGCGATTCTATTGGTTACACGAACAGCGCGTCATGGTGAATTAGATTGTACGATTGGTTGTTTCAAGAGATGCACTTGATTCTGATCTGATCTGATTTGATATTCAAATAAAGCTCGTGCATCGTGTGCTGTCAATCAATCACTGAATCACGTGTGTTACGAGGGGGGTCAGCGAGGACGACTCCCCAACGCCTCTGCTGGTTGAAGAGCGACATTACTTCAGCCCTGGACTAATTACGTTATGATTGTCACCTGTGAGTGTTTGTTTGTGTATTTAGGTGTCCAATTTCCTTGTCAATTGTTCGTGATTGTTGACGTGATGAGAACCCTTGCTTGTCATATGGAAAATACCGTGTCTGCTATTTTGTAGTGATGGCGAGATGAAGCTTCTTGAACTGTTGAAGCTTTCCATCAAATTGCGTCACACTTGGACCGAAGCTTCATGTTGCTTCATTTGCTCTACTGCGCCATCAAGTGGACAATAAATGTATAGCAGGCAGAGTGATAATGACACCGTGGATTTGGTGTGTGAAGCTTTGAATTGAATAAATGTGCTTGTGTTACTAGGAACAACAACATTTTATTCATTTTTATTTAAAAATAACAATTTCCCCACAGTGCTGGGCTTCAGGCGGTTTCTTTTTTTTGAGACGATTTCACCTGCTTTTGAAAATATCCTTTCACAGGGCACAGATGAAGCTGGGGTACATAGATAATTAACGGCAAGTTTATACAAATTAGGATACACATGTTTGTGTTCTTCCCAATACTGTAGGGGGTTCTGCATCCTTTCGATGTTTGGTTCAGCCAGGTAGGTATGGACCTCCACTGTTGCATCTGCAGTTAAATTTTGGGTCCTCGCCTGCAGGACTGTGGTGTCCAAACGACGCCACAGTTTGTTACCTAAAACAGACAAACAGGCTGTCAGTGTCAGTGAATATATACAATAAGACAATTAGAATGTATCCAGTATACATTACCTTGAGTCACAGGCTGCGAAGCTTCTGATATGGGGGGTTGTGATGACGAGGAGGAGGAGGAGGAGCCAAATCCGAGCCACTTCCCGAATCGTACGTCATCAACACACGCCTCGGTACGCGCTTCACAAAAATCTGCCTCTGTTACTCGATACACGCTCCGAAGCGTCGGCTTCATCTCGCCATCACTACTATTTTGACTGTCCGTTCTGTCCTGGAGGACTTAATTTACCTGTCGCTATTCCCTGGTATAGTGACTGTATTTAGTGTTCGTTATTTTCTTTGTATTTGCATTATTCTTGCGGTTAGCTGATGGAGCCTTGATTGCTCTCCTTTTGTTTTTTCGATACGCTAGTTGGTTTTGTATCCACTATTATTATTTACTCGCAACTCAGAGCCTTGCTTGCTCCCCTTTACTTTTGGTTCTATATCCTTGTCCTGTTGTGACTGTTCATTGCCTCTCAGTAAAGAGAAACTTATTTTATCACTGTCTCGACCTCCTTTCATCCGAGCTGCACCGCACATGGGTCCAACACCATTCTACCTCTAGAACTTTATACCAAAACGTAACACGTGTATTTGTAGAGCACATTTAACATTTTTAAATAATAAAATAATATAATAAATAATAAAATAATAGCCTTTATTTGTATAGCACATTTTTCACAGACAAATGTCACACAAAGTTCTTCACAAACAATCTTTGTGAACAATCTTCGCAAAACAATAAATACATAGCTATTCACCAGACAAATGTAGCTTTTCTCTAGACAAACCTGGTTATAGCTAGCTGGTTATAGCTAGACATTATAAAGTAATAAGAAGTTAGACGCAGACAAAAAATAAGCTATTGTATTGAAGCTAAGAATTAGCTATTGTTGCTAGGTAGCTGGCTTCAGCAGGTTGGAGGGAAATGCTAGCTAGCTTCAGTTCTCGACTCCCAATATCAGACATTACACTGCCACAGAGTCAACATGTCTGTGTATCGCCAACCTTATATTGGGTGAATGAATATGTTCTGTGGCCAGCATGTAGTCAGCCTGGCAACTAATCACTAATCGATCTGTAGCGTCAGGTAAGGTCAAGGTTAAGAAATGGTATGATCCACTTTAGGGATGTCTGACATCGTTTTACAAGATTTTTCCAGGCATGAATATGGGAAATATATTATATATACATGTTTCGACCCCTCCAACCTCTTGTTTTTACCTCTTTTAGGGGGGGTCCAAGTCTTAATTGGAGGGGTCAGACCCCATCCCACCCCCGTAATTGGAACCATGCATGTTCCCTAGTACAGTGTTTCTCAACCCTCTCCTCGGGGCGCCCCAGTGACCCAGCCGTACCACATATTTGATCTGTTCCACCACCAGCTCACCTGATTCAACTAATCAAGTACAAAGCAATTATGGTTTACAAAGCAATTATGGTTTATACTTGATTAGTTGAATCAGGTGTGCTGTTGGTGGAACAGATCAAATATGTGGAGGCCCGAGGAGAGGGTTGAGAAACACTGCTAGTAGTTTGTCATCATTGTTTCCAGCGGTGAGATTAGATGTTCGAGTTGTGATTGATAGTACATTAACATAACATCACACACGTGTAATTTTGGAATGGGCGTTTTGAAACACTTTATTTCTCTACCACTAGAGGGCAAAAGAGAACTTATTGTAGATGTCATATTGTACCTGTC
This sequence comes from Nansenia antarctica, assembly GCF_963989245.1. Lineage (NCBI taxonomy): Eukaryota > Metazoa > Chordata > Actinopteri > Argentiniformes > Microstomatidae > Nansenia > Nansenia antarctica. Next base: position 69,657,579 of record NC_137689.1, on the reverse strand, counting down.
ATGTTGTACCTGACATAATAGTGTAACTGCTACCTACCACCACAGGTAGACAGACAGGTAACTGCTCATCCAGATTACCCAGTGTGCACTGTTTATGGCCATGGAGGGGAGACAGGAGATGGACCCATTTTACAGCCAAGGAGCAGGTCCCAAGTGTCTGCTTAGCAGTGTGTGATTACTACACTATACAGTGCCCTGCATAAGTAATGGGCCAGTTACTATCACTGTAGGATTACATATGTTTACTGTACTTATTACATTAGTATTATATTATTGTGATTTATATATATTTTTTAAGTTCTGTTTTCTGAGTGGGGCAGTCCCACTCATATTTTTCATTTTATTGGACAGATATAGTAAAGACAGACAGGAAAGTAATGAGAAGGGAGAGAGGACATGTCAGCAGGGCATATTCGAACCCATGCCGACATGGGCATATATGTGTGCACTGTAGACCGCGGTGCTAGAACCCTGGACCACCCAAGGCCACATTATTGTGATTCTGTACCTGAATGCTGCTATGCCAATGTTGAGGAACCAACGTCAAAGAATTTTACATTTGTGTACTTGTCCGTTGATATGTAGCCTAATAAAAATCGATTCTGAGTGAAGCATTTTGTCTGCTTTTGGCTCCAAACAACTTTCAAATTCATGATTAGAGACAAGGGAATTCAACACTCAAGATGGGCACAAGGACACGGAGAGACGCACTGTGAATTGCAATCATTTTATTCAATAGCCTCCAGAACGGACTTTTTTTTTCACATTCATCATACGGTACGTATTATCAATCCTTTCAGTGTAGGAACAAACATGGAGTCCAACATTGAAATCCCCGTCCCCTCTCTCCCCCTCCCCTCCCGTCCCGTCCTGCCCCAACATGATGAGGGGTCTCTTTACGGAGCCATTAAACAGAGTTCTTTCTTTCTCAAGTCCATTCTGAACATCTGTCCATGTCTTGAAGGTTTGTGTGAGTGGGGGGAGAGGGGGGGGTGTTGTGAAATGGTGGGAGGGCATCTCTGGGGTATTGCCCTCTGTTTCGGGGGGTGGTGTGTGTATGTGTGTGTGTGTGTGTGTGTGGGAGGGGGGGGGGTGGGCAGTCTCTTCCCTCAGGTGAGAGGTTATGGGGGGTCAGGGGTTAGGGGGCGAGTGTGGTAGTGTTGAGAGATGAGGGATGCATTAGGCTTCGACATCCGAAGTGTGACGCTGCTTTCCTCAGGCGAGAGCTGGCGGGGAGGGTTTAAGGGTCAAGGGTTAGGGGGGTTAGGGGGAGGTCACGGGCTGCGTTAGGCCTCGTCGTCCGACGTGTCGCTGCTGCTGCTGGTCTCCGTCTCCTCCTCGGCGGTGTCGGGGGCGGGGGCTATCTTGACGGTGCTGGGCTTCCAGAGGGCCGGGGCTTCTCCACTGGGAGGGCTGTTCTTCAGCAGGCCGTTCCTCCTCAGGCCGTTCTTCTGCAGCTAGAGGCCGAGACAAACGAGACACGTTTTAGCATTTAGACGCTAAATCTGAACTTTTATCCAGAGCGACTTACAGTCTCCCTGGAGTAACTTAGGGCTAAGTGCCTTACTCAAGGGCACACTAGTGGTGGTGTGTTCCCAGGTGGGATTTGAACTCATGACCTTCTGATCACCAGTCTCACAACTCACTATGCGCTAGGCCACAAGTTTCCTCTGACACACTGACCCCGCCTGTTCACATCCCACACCCCGTTCACTGAGCCCCTCTACCCGGGGTTTGTGTTGGGGTCTGGATCTGTGTCCCTGTGCAGAGTAGGGAAGCCTATGGAACAGTGATACTCAATTGGTGAAAATCACAAACCCTTATTTTGAGTCTTGCGAGAAAACCCCCCCCTGGATTTTCCTTTAGCGACGTTGATGGAATACCCCCTGATAGGTCCACACACACACACACACACACACACACACACACACACACACAACATACCTGTTCACTGACGGCCTGAGTGTATACCTACTGGACAGACTACCAAAGTGGAACACACAACACACCTGTTCACTGATGGAACACACACAACACACCTGTTCACTGATGGAACACACACAACACACCTGTTCACTGATGGAACACACACAACACACCTGTTCACTGATGGCCTGGAACTCCCTCATCTCGTCCTCCGTCAGAGGAGCACACGTCTCGTCGTTCTCGCTCTCCTCCTGCCAGCCCATCTCCTTCAGCAGCCTGAGGGAGACAGAGGGAGACAGGGGGGGGGAGAGGGAGACAGAGGGGGAGAGAGGGGGAGACAGAGGGAGGCAGGGGGACAGAGAGGGAGACAGGGGGGAGACAGAGGGGAGACAGAGGGAGACAGAGGGGAGACAGAGGGGAAAGAGAGGGGGACAGAGGGAGAGAGGGGGACAGAGAGAGACAGAGGGAGACAGAGAGAGGCAGAAGGAGACAGAGGGATGCAGAGGGAGACAGAGGGAGACAGGGGGATGCAGAGGGAGACAGGGGGAGACAGAGGGTAGACAGAGGGAGACAGGGGGAGACAGAGGGGAGACAGAGGGGAGGCAGAGGGAGACAGAGGGGAGACAGAGGGAGACAGAAGGAGACAGAGGGGAGACAGAGGGAGACAGAGGGAGAGAGAAGGAGGCAGAGGGAGACAGAGAGAGACAGAGGGCATGTGAGCTTGTGTGTGTATGAGAGTGTTTCTACCAGTGTTCAAGTGTTCAAGTGTTTGTACCAGTGTTCAGGTGTGTGTACCTGTGCTCAGGTGTGTATGAGAATGTGCGTACCCGTGTTCAGGTGTGTGTATGTGTGTGTGTGTGTGTGTGTGTGTACCTGTGTCCAGGTGTGTGTATGAGATTGCGTTTACCAGTGTTCATGTGTGTGTGTGTGTGTGTGTGTACCTGTGCTCTGCCTCCAGAGAGCTGGACAGCACCTCCTGCTGGGGGAAGGTGGAGGAGCGCAGCACGTGTTGCCTCATGCCCAGCGTGCCGGCGTTGCCGTTCTCCTGAGACGCGCTGCGGTCGTACCGGTTGCGGTTCTCGTCCCCGCTACCTACGTTGTTGTTCTGCAGATGGAAACCATCGTCGTCCTGAGAGGGGGGGGGAGAGAGAGAGAGAGAGAGGGAGAGAGAGAAAGAGAAGAGAGAGAGAGGGAGTTAGGAGGGGGGAGAGAGAGAGGGAGGGAGGGGGGGGAGAGAGAGGGAGGGAGGGGGGGGAGAGAGAGGGAGGGAGGGGGGGGAGAGAGAGGGAGGGAGGGGGGGGAGAGAGAGGGAGGGAGGGGGGGAGAGAGAGGGAGGGGGGGGGGGAGAGAGGGAGGGAGGGAGGGGGGGGAGAGAGAGAGGGAGGGGGAGAGAGAGGGAGGGAGGGAGGGGGAGAGAGAGGGAGGGAGGGAGGGAGGGGGAGAGAGAGGGAGGGAGGGAGGGGGAGAGAGAGGGAGGGAGGGGGGGGAGAGAGAGGGAGGGAGGGAGGGGGAGGGAGAGGGAGGGAGGGAGGGGGAGAGAGAGGGAGGGGGAGAGAGAGAGAGAGAGAGAGAGAGAGAGAGAGAGAGAGAGAGAGAGAGAGAGAGAGAGAGAAAGGCGGGAAAGATTAAACAGGTGTCACTGCAGAGAGGGACGCTTTATTTAACCCCCTCGGTCTGCTGCCTTTTCCATTCAAACTGATTTCAGTTCGGTTAGCGAGCAAAAGGCTACCTGTTGTCATTTTGGTTCATTTCTTGGGGGGGGGGGGGGGGGGGTGAACTGGGATCTCTCTGGCTGACAGACACTCTCACTCGCGAGAAATAGATTTGATCTCAAAGAGACTAACCTGGATAACTAACGGTTGAATAAATATCCTCACACTGTATCTTACATGCACAGACACAGACACACAGACACACAGACACACAGACACAGAGACAGACAGACACACATAGACAAACACACACACACACACACACACACACACACACAGACAGACACACACACACACACACACACACACACATACACAGTGATGGATCACCTTGCAGTGGTGATGGAGGTCCTCTCCCACCATGTCCTGTTTGAGGGCTTTGAGGAAGTGGCTCTTCCTGTCCGAGCGCATGCGCGTGAGGCGCATCATCAGACGGGGCTGGCTGCCCTGGTCCACTGGGGACAGAGAGCTGGAGCGACTGGCCTGGGGGACGCACGCGGGACACAGACAGGCAGGACGTCAATGAACAACCAGGTTGTTGTCAGGTTAGACAGACAGACAGACAGACAGACAGTCAGTCAGTGAGGCTGACACACAGGCAATCAATCAGGCAGTCAGTCAGGCAGTCAGTCAGTCAGGCAGTCAGGCAGTCAGACAGGCAGTCAGACAGACAGTCAGGCAGTCAGTCAGTCAGGCAGTTAGTCAGGCAGTCAGTCAGGCAGTCAGTCAGACAGAGAGACAGGCAGTCAGGCAGAGAGACAGGCAGTCAGACAGAGAGACAGGCAGTCAGACAGACAGGCAGTCAGACAGGCAGGCAGGCAGGCAGTCAGTCAGTCAGTCAGTCAGTCGGCATGGACCGTGGCATGGACCCCCCCCCCCCCAGGGGGTAAGACCCTGCGACATACCAGCGTCATGTCCAGGGGTGAACTAACTTGTACATTAAGCCGCCTCACGCTACTGAAACAGGAGATAGGCTCCTGCCCTATGGGCCATTAGGCTGGAGAACCATCGGTTCTTAAGGCTACTTACTTATGTGGTCTTGACTACCTGTCCACTTTCTCACCTGGTTCTTGCTCTCTCTCTCTCTCTCTCTCTCTGGTGCACCATCCTGCTCTCTCTCCTTCTCTCCCTCTCTATCCTCCTCTCTCTCTTTTGCTGTCAACCAAAAGGCAAACATAACAACCAGAGTATTTATAATCTAATAAGAGGTATAAATTGATCCATATCAATTTATAACATAATTATAATTGAATATTGGATTGCTGTGGGCAATACAGTCATATAATGTCATTAAAAAAAAAAAAATCGTATGTCCAACTATAAAAAACAGAAATTTCCAATGCTTCAATTCACTGTCCATGTACTGTAAATATGCCATTATGGTATTACCATAAAGCCCAATTCTAGCAGAATAAGAAAGATAGTATATCTACTTTAAGTAAAATAATAAAGTGCATCCAGTTAGCTCTTTAGCTGGCATGTGTGCAGCAGACTAGCTCATCTCATCACCTCTGAACTAGCTAGTTAGCTTGCTAGTTCTTTGACACTATTTTACATACCATGGAACTATAATCAGACACTTTCTAGTCATCATAATAATAACGACCAATTTGAACCAACTTAGAACACTCAGCAATTATATTTGCTAACGTTTCAACTTGCTTACTTTCATTTGCAGACATCTCACCCTGCAAAAACTCTCTCGCGTCACGCGCACACATTCGCGCACAATCTTGTACGCGAGTGTGCGAGTGTGTCCAGCGCGAAGCGAAGTGTGGAGAGATAGGTTTGGCTATGTGAAGTGTGGAGATAGGTTTGGCTATGTGAAGTGTGGAGATAGGTTTGGCTATGTGAAGTGTGGAGAGATAGGTTTGGCTATGTGAAGTATGGAGATAGGTTTGGCTATGCGAGACTACTGGCGGACTAACGTTACCAACGAGCCCATGGGCTTGCAACCCGCCAGATTCGGGTTGGGTGCATTTAAAAAAAAGCTGATATTTTAGCCTACTTGTCAGATGTTTGGTGTCTATGTCTGTAATAGTTCCTCTTTCTTGGGGGGGCGGGGGGTTCCGTTGGGGCAAATCTGCAAAACCCAATAAACTGATAAACAGTGTTGCCATAGTGTCTCACCTTGACTGGAAGACTGACCGATTTGGGGATGGGGCCCTTGAAGAGGGAGGGGCCAGTGAAGAGGGAGGGGCCAGTGCCGTTGCGGAGGGGGGCTTGTTGCTGGGGGGGGGCCGATGACGACGACGAAGGCTCCTCCCTAGGGATGCGCTTGATCACCATCATTTTGGAGCCTCTGGTTTGGGGGTTGGGAGGGTGTTCTAGAACGATGGAAAAATATTGGCAGTTAAACATTTTGTCAGTTGTAATTTTAAAAGGCAGTTTGTAAGTTGCCTTGTCTATAAATCAAGAGAGTGTATAGCAGTGTGCCTCGTGTCGGTTGTATTGAGTTGTGTCTACCTTCTGTCTTAAGTGCTTGCTGTGTGATAGATGTCCATGGTGTATTCATGTTTTCTATAATCAGTGTATTCATGTCTTCTATAATCAGTGCGTTTTTCTTCATGTTTGGTGTGTGTACCTGTGTTCTGGTGTGTTCTGGTGTGTGTGTGTGTGTGTGTGTGTGTGTGTGTGTGTACCTGTGCCCAGGTGTGCGTGTATGAGAGTGTGTGTACCTGTGTTATGATGTAATTTTAATTAATAATTTTGCCATTTAGCAGACGCTTTTAATCCAAAGCGACTTACAATTACGAATTACAGGGACATTCCCCCTGGAGTAACTGAGGGCAAAGTGCCTTACTCAAGGGCACACTAGTAGTGGTGTGGTTTCAGGCGGGATTTGAACTCACAACCTTCCGATCACAAGTCCAACTCACTATCCACTAGACCACCACTACCCTGTCTGTAAGTACCTGTGTTCTGCCTCCAGAGAGATGTGTGTACCTAGACCAGATGTGTCTATACCTGTGTTCTGGTGTGTGTGCATCCTACAAGCACACTAATAAGTACAATACTAATAAGTGCTGCTTGCTACTGCAAGGACATATTGTAAGGGTATTATTATTGAATGAGTTCACCACAGGTGAAGGACCAACTGGTAGCTCACCCCACACTCCTGCAGCAACTCCTGTGTTACGGTTCACCTCTTGAGCTGCATCTGGGTTGAGAGAGGGCTGCAGAAAAGACACACACACACACACACACACGCCACACACACACACACACACACACACACGGCATCTTATTACAAGCATACTTGTAAGCTAGCTTCATCATGAAAAACAAAACAGGGAGAAAAAAAAAAAAAAAAAACACTGAACCACTCACAAAGTCTTCGGCTCCAAACTGCTTGCGTCGTCGGTCCCGGTCCCCGTTGTCATGGCGACCGTGCTGGCCCTCCTGCGGGCCCCTGGTCTTGGAGCGAGGTGGGGGGGCAGGGTGTTGGGGTGCGGAGGGGGGGCGCGGGGCCGAGCTGGAGCCCTCGCTGCCGTTCCTCACCTTCCATCCGTTCCTCTCGCTCCTGGAGTAACCTCCTGTCACACAGGAAGAGACAGATTAGACTTATATAGCGCTTTTCTAGACACTCAAAGACGCTTTACAAACTGAAAAGATCGAGTAGTAATAATTTTAAAAAAAAGAAAGAAAGTGTAGGGGTGTAATTAATTTTTAGGTTACTAAATCTAAATCTAAGTGTCTTTGTAGGACAATCTACTCTGTATACTGTAATTACACCTAGATTTCGGGCGGAGAAGCGGCGAACAAGCAACGCCAGCGTCCTCTCTCGACCGGCATTTTTAAAAAAGATATATACGGTATATATAGCTAGTTAGTTTATAACAAACACCTTGGGTTCGTTAATTCATTAATCCATGATTGATGGATGGAAGGAGGGAGGGAGGGAGAGAGGGACGGATTGATTACTCAAAACGAACCCTGGCTGGCCACATGTCGAGGTGTCCATGGGCAAGACACCGAACCCCAAATTGCTCCCAATGAGCGGGCCGGCGCCTTGCATGGTAGCTTGCCGCCACTGGCGTGTGGGTCCGTACCTCCGGAGCGTCCGTTGACGGCCTCCGAGCCGTCCGAGGAGTTGTGGCGGCGGCGGCTCACATTGTGGCCGTGGTTGTCAAGGTGATGCTCAGCCGGCGACTCGTAGTGCTTGTCATGACTCTGAGAGGGCTGACGGAAGGAAACAGGGAGGGCCAGGCGGTCAGACAGGCACACGCACGTCCTGTTAACCGTGTGTTTGTGTGTGTGTGTGTGTGTATGTGTGTATGTGTAACAGGGAAATGACTCAGACCGTCGTGTGTCGTAACGAGAGGGCAGGCAATATTTATTGTGTGTATACATCGACAAGATAACAGTCACACGTACAAAACACACACACACGTACACAGTCACACGTACAACACACACACACGTACACACACGTACACACACGTACACACACACACACAGACTCTACCTTGGCTGGTGAGGGTGCAGCAGGGAAATTAAGCCAGGCTGGAGTGAAGTCATGCTGCGCCATTTAGGTTTGCGTCTCCAGTAAGGCGGGCAAGACATCAACACCTCATCTCTCCAGCCCCTGAAAGAAAGAGAAAGAGAGAGAGAGAGAGAGAGAGAGAGAGAGGGGCAATAGAGAGAGGTGTGAGTGAGAGAGAGAGAGAGAGAGAGAGAGATGAAGATGTGGAGAGACACACGCACACACACAGAGAGAGGAGCATCTTCATACTGTGTTGGTAGACATCACCTGTCCATAGCACGGGTCTCAATTGAGTTTTCTTCCCAGACGTGACGACGAGTGCTACACTGATTCAAAGTGACACAGGGAGAGAGGGATCTTTACTGCTGCAGATCAGGCCTCTTAACTTTTCTATCAAGTGTGGTTCAACAGGTAAAAGCGCGCATGCGTGTGTGTGTGTGTGTGTGTGTGTGTGTGTATATATGTATATTCTTCCCTAAGAGACCAGTTCCAGTAGCATCCCTTTGTGTGAAGCTGAGTTCAACAGGAGTTAAGCTGATGCAACAGGAGGCAATCAGCATCAGTAGAGGACTTGGCTGAGAGACTCGGAGTGTAGGCATCTCAGGAGGTTCTCGCACACCCACCCACGCACATGCACGCAGACACACACACACACACACACCCACCCACCCACCCACCCACGCACACTTGTCCACTCCCCTACACATATTTTAAAAGTACAGGATTAGTGAGTGTAAGAATGGGCTGTAACCCCAATCCTATGCTTTTTAATCTGTGTACAAGGGTGGACAAGTGTACACTTCAGGGAAAAGGCATGGAGGATATGAACACAGGGAGGCTTGTGTATGGGCACACAGTCACCGAGGGGGATATGGGAGAGAGAGAAAAACAACACAATGACAAATGCTGAAATGGAGGGAAAGCCTACGACAGAATGAGAGGAACACAATAACAACCCTGCATGTTGGTTGTGAAAATAACCCCGGCTTAGTTTACTCCTATGGGCATAGCATCTCTCATCTACTGCACAAGATAGCCTACATTGTTATGGAACACAATGCTTTGTTCAAATGTGACAAAAGCGTTGCTACTATCGCACTGGTACAGACTGAGAAGAGTGTTTGCACGTTGGGAAACATAATCCTGATGTGGAGACCAAAGCAAGGGCCACAGTGTGTGTGTGTGTGTGTGTGTGTGTGATTCATGAATATTCATCAACGACTTCAAAAGAAAGCGTGAGGCATGTTTTATCCCTGCAGAGCCCAAAAACATGAAAACACTGAGACGTCAGCGGGTGCTTTTGATAGGAAGAAGCTAGACAGCGTTCGAGCTATTCTTAACACAGCAGTCTAGTCTGATACCAACACACAGACACACACACACACACACACACACACACACACACACACACACACACACACACACACACACCTGAAGTAGTGTGAGCGCTGCAAGATTGTACCCATCACCTGATTAACCTTGCAAGCCAAACACAACGTGCTAGAGACACATATGGATCCATACGCTGTCTTTCTCTATATGACGGTGTGATATACAGGGGGGGGAACAAAACTATGCATTGATCGCCTGATGGGAACAATGACCTGAAGGGTATCTTTGTATAACAAGACATGACGGCAATAACCACACACACACACACACACACACACACACACACACAACTCATACCAACCAGCTATGGAGGACTGAGCTGAGGCGTTAATCCCCAGAGTTCTCCTGCAGAAGGTTTCCTTGATCAAGTATCAGATATGATATCCAGTTTTATTATCTGCTCCCCGAACGTGTCTCGCAGATAGGGTCTTTAAGCAAGAGGTGTCGACCCGAGAGATATTAACAATCAACTTTCCATTGTTGTCGTTTAATTCCAGTTCCCAGAATATGATGATGACTCCTTCAGAAAGGATGAGAGTAAATCCCCACGGCCCGCTACAAAGGAGACATCGGGGAGGGTGCTGTGAACTCTCTTTTTGGAAGGCTTCAGAGTGATTTGTTTGCAAGGTGTGTTGGAAGTTGTCGATCACATCTGAATAGGCAGTTGTCTGGACACCACTAGTTCATATTATTCTATCGAAATCAGATCACATGTTGCCAATAGTAGAAGAGCTTTGAGCCAACAACAGTGACTTGTCTCAACGACCAGAGTCTTTCACATGTGCGTCCATGACATGCCCTTTTCTGAAAATGAATGGAAGACCAATGGAGGTGGAACAGAAGACTATATAGCAGGTCAATGCATGACGTATTTCCAGATCGTAGTCTCAGATCAAATGTATAATGACACAGTCCTGTAATTCCACACAGCCGGTCCACATGTTCAGATTCTTGTCATGATCCCCAGTTGATCTCAGACGGGTCAATGCTTTCAGGCCGTGGCGGATAACCTCGTTCAGATGAGACCGTTGAACCTGGAGCCCAAAATATACAAAATCAGCAGGGTTAGATGAGTTCAAACAAAACATGGCAGCTATCTAGCTGGCTGTGTGGCTAGGTTTCTAGATCATTGTTAGCTAGCTAGTTAGTGAGCCTCTCTCTCTCTCTCAAGTTAGCAGCAGAAGCTAAAAACAAACAATGAACTCAACTCCACTTTCCTGCTACATTCGCCAGGTTAAATCACACAGTGAATGTTGTAAATTACATTTCAATGATTTCCTCTGCCCAAATCTCTCCAGGTAACTCACCCAGCGAGCTGGCTAACGAGCCCAACACATTGCAGACATTGGGTGACTTCTTCTTCTCTCTGGTAAACAACACATTCTGGCTAGCTAGGCTAGCTACGTTAGCATGTTAGCTTTGACGAGTCTGCTCGCTCCGCTCTTTGACAGCTGTCATTCGCTCCTAATTCTTCCGACGTGATCCGAACACGTTTCCCGGTAGATTCTCTCATGTGTGTGTATCAGCGTTGACGTGAAGATGGTTTCGTGGCGTTAATAAAGTGATAGTTTGCTCGTTCCTCGTTGATTATTTCAAATTTTTGCCGCTTTTGAACCATCTCCTTCCAAAATGGCGCAGCCAGCTAACCAGCGGTGCCTCGCGACGGCGAGAATCTCGTGTGATCTGCGGGGGGGCTCGAGCGTCAGGTGTGCTGCATGACGTCATCCCAGCCCAGCGTCGAGGTGTGTGCACTGAGGAGTGGGCTATTTGAGTCTGTCACCAATCCACATGGAAACATGCATTATGCAATTTCTGATGCATAAAATAGTACTCGATTTCTATGATCATAATGAAGCTACGGTGTCTGAAGTGAGAGAGAGTCAAAAGTATAGGCTATAAGGGCAGCATTACATTTTTTCCAATCAAAAATGCAGCACAAGGTGCTTAACAGTAAAATGAAAATACGACAATACAATTAAAATACAGCAATACAGTAAAAATAAACAACAATACAATTAAATACAGAAATATAATTTAAAAAAAATAAACTAAGAGAATGCTAAGCTAAAAAGTGTATGTTTTAAGATGTCTTTTAAAGGTGTTTACAGATTGTGACACCCTCAGTTCCTCTGACAGGCTGTTCCAGAGGCCACAGACACTAAATGCCACCTCCCCATAGTTATGTCCTCACCCAGAGAACAACTACTATATTCCATACGACCTGAGGATCTAGATGGAGCATACTTTAAGAGCATGTCTGACAAATATGCAGGCACTAGGTCATTGAGTGATTGGAACACCAATAAAAGGATCTTAAAATCTATTCTAAAACGGACAGGCAACCAATTAAGGGGGTTTAAGACAGGTGAGCTGTGTGCTCTCCTTCTGGTCTTGGTCAGTAAGCGTGCTGCTGCATACATTTGGAATGATCTGTAGCTCCTATAGCTTTTTAGGTAGACCAGAAAGGAAAGCATACAGTAATCATCAAGCCTGCTAGTGATAAAAGCATGCATTGTCTGCCTGAGAGAGAAACGGTTGCACTTTAGCAATGTTCACCTGTGGTGAATGTTAAGGTGATAAAAGGCGGTTTTGGTGAGATTACTGATGTGAAATTAAAAATGTGGCGTTTCGTGCCAGGGATTTTAAATTAGTGCACAGTATCTCTCTCTGGGCCTTTTGCTCCGATAATTAAAACCTCTGTCTTCTCTTTGTTCAATTGCAAGAAATTGTGTGACATCCACAAATTGATATGATCAATTCAACCAGATTCTGATTTGGAAGATTTATTTACAATGGGAAATGCAATTATACATTATATGTAAGTAGGCTACACTATAATTATTAGATTTCTATTACATTATATTACATAATGAATGTATGTATTTATGCAGTGCTACTCGCTGCTCCACCGTTGAGATATTGATTTGACTTTGATTGCTTTGGTCATTGTCTCATCCTTAGTCATGAAGATTGAGGTGGAGATTGGATATTTATTTTTCAGTACATTTCTTACATAGTTCACACCCTGATAGGAGCTGCTCGTTGATGTGTGAACGAACAGCTTGGACGATGTCAGGTGGCATCCTCCTTTCACACAGATGTATTTATTATGTTTGAATGTGGTTTATAAACAATAGAGAAAATGTTTTTAAACACTGGATTTGTATCTGTTGTTCCCGAGTAAGTGCTACATTCCATAGGAGCAGCATTAATTTCAGATAATTTGTATAAACAATACAGTAATAGGTCCTGTATTCGCTTATGATTAGGCAGAACGAGTGTTGTAAATGCTATTTAGGAATAACATTGATCATAAAGTATGTTTAATTGTTTGAAGTTACTGAAATATCACTGGTAAATGTATAGTACCTGCATGAGGACGGATGCATCTTGTCAGCATTCATTATAGACCCAGCTTAAGAAATGCAACCTTCCAGCCCCAACACTGACCACAGACAGTAACTGGATATGCCATGTGTGTGATTATATACTTGTGGTGTAAAATTTATTAATGACGAATTTCGGACCAGTAGTTGTTGAAAACTCTCTGATTTTTCACCGCGGTGTGTTTCGCAAGTGCAGTGGCCAATCACAGTGCAGGAAAAGAAACGGCGCTCTGTGATTGGTCGGTGAAGGCAATCCGGGTCCGAACGGCCGTGGCTGATCTGTGTTAGGTACCAACATGGCGGAGGTGAGTAGGGAGAATGGGGAAGGAGCATCGTCTTCAAAATGTACATTTGTCATCTTCACATGGCAGTAAATCAACTGTGTCACTATCGATTGTATAGTTGAAGGCTTTACCCTGAGTTATGGCTCAGCAGTATAGAAAAGTGCTCATATTTGGCGTCTAAAATAATGTTGGAAAAATAGCGGCGTCCTCGGTTACGGGGTTAGGCCCCGGCGTTTTGCTATAAACACTGTTTCGGCAGAGCTAGCTCGCTGTAAAGGTTCCGTAAACCCATTGCAAATGCTACATTTGTGGTTAGCCTTTCCTCAAATGTCTGCTCACGATTCATGAATATTATCCTTATGTTTGATGGGGCATGTTGTCACTGTTCAGTATCGTTGCGTACGTTTTCACAGTAGATGGAGCCTTTTTTGAATTGACGATTCTTGCGGTTGTTGGTGTTTCTGGAGGGTTTTCCCTCTGAAATAGCTTGTTAGCTAAACCCCGCTAGAGTTTCTGAGCGCGTAACACGAAAAAGAGTCAATTTAATTTAACGCTCCTTCAAATGGTTGATTACTGCTGAACTGAACTCGTATGCAAAGGTTTTAATTTGTTGGAATGATTGTGCCTGTCGGGGAACACAAACGAACAACTATTTTTTTTACTTGAATGTGGCGATTTTGCGTGTCAACATCAAATGCACCCTTCAAGCCCCCCCTTGACCAGCTTGGTCTGTAGGTGATAGGCCTACTTAGTGCATGCTTTTAGGTGATAGGCCTACTTATTGCATGCTTTTGGTGATAGGCCTACTTAGTGCATGGGGCTTTTTGGGAAGATGTTCTCAATAATGGTCATCGATTTTCACCGGTTCATCATATGCGAGTTCGGGTAACATCATTCCAGGCTAATGGATGTTATTTTGTTGTGTTTGCAGGCTTCCTTTGGAAGTACGAGTCCAGGTAAGTCTTTTCTTTGGGGGGGAAAATGCATTGAATTAAAAAAAGTATTTTGATGCGTTTTGTGAACCGAGAGCAAACTATGTTTAAATGTGTCATTGCGACTTGGGGGCCTTTGATTTGCTTATGACATGGTAATAACCACGTAATGTTGCGTTGTTTTCAGTTGGCTCTCTATCCTCGGAAGATCATGACTTTGATCCGACAGTGGAGATGTTGGTTCATGATTACGACGACGAGCGGACACTGGAGGACGAGGAGATGCAGGACGGAGGGAGGAGTGTCAACGCTGAAATAGCTGATTTGGAGAAGGTGTGTTTTACGTGCAATATTTCACAGATATACTGAAATTATTTGATCTTTGAAAGTCTAAGTAATAATTTTTAAAAAAACGTATGGAATACATCTGTAATAGGCTTGCACCTGCATTGATAAAATAAAGCATCTTTCAAATAACACTCGATGTTTGCATTGCAGGAGGGCAATATGCCTCTGGAGGAGTTGCTCGCCATGTACAGGTACGAGGCGTCGGTGTGCATGGCTGGAGGGTCGAGCACTGACTGCTCCTCTGTGGACCTGACCGACGACCTGCCTGACATGACGTTAGATAAAGTAAGTAATGTCGGTCATTAGGGATGTCCCGATCCCACTTTTTCACTACCGATACCGATACCTGGGCTTCGGGTATCTGCGATACCGATACCGATCCGATATTTGTATAAATGTTTTGACCCCTGAATAATAACAAATACCTCCCCAGTATATAGTCCACACCAACAACAGTTAAATTAAAGACTGCCAGCCTTTATTAATGCAACAAATGCGACGTGTTGTGGATTGAAACTACGGATCATAAGCTTTCAAATGATGTGTCATACATTGAAATCCGAAAAAATATGAAGTTAGAGTAATTTGAATGTTGTTAGACGTCAGGCACATATAGGGTTAACCTCTTTGTAATGAAACCGGAAGCACACAGCGCTATGCGCATTTTAAGCGCATATAGGACTCGCGTGCGTTTCTGTTCACTGTTTTCATTCCCTCATCGCTTATACACGTATACGTTTGACTGCGCATGACAGTAGGATCGGATCGGAGCCTTTTTTTTTTCTGGTGCGATCCGCGATCCAGCATTCAGGTCCAATATCGCGGCGATATCCGATATCAGTATCGGATCGGGACATCCCTATCGGTCATCATTGATTACATTGACGTACTGCTACTACAGTCTTCAAGTAATGCACATTCTATTTCCATGCTTCAACAATGCATGCATCTGATATCATTTGACACCGTCGTATTCACCCTGTTCTTCTAGTTGTCCCTTCGTCACCAACCAATGACGAGCCTATTATTCTTGTCGGCTTCAAAGAATAGCCTTTGTTTTTGTTAGATATTGGTATGTACATAATATAGATGGATGGATATTTGTAGTTCATATATTGTATTGACTGCCTGAAGATCAATCTTTGTGTAACTAATAAGTTCTATTGTATACATTTTTTTTTTTACTTAGGAGGAGATAGCGAAAGATCTGCTGTCAGGTGACGATGAGGAAACACAGTCCTCGGCTGATGACCTCACACCCTCCGTCACGTCCCATGAAGCCAGCGACTTCTTTCCCAGAACGCTACGTTGTACGTTTTACACGGGTGTAATGTTCTACAAATTAATATAATGTCTTATTCACTGCAATACAGTGACTTATCAGTGACTATAAGTCAGGGGAGGCACTAGAAATTAGAGGGCGCGCTCATTGTAACGTACAGAATGGAATGAGTGATACGAAACACGCTAACACAAGTGTATGTCACAACTTGTAGTGCACTAGAGCTTTGAAGAAGTAGATTTAGTTCTTTTTTTTTTTTTTCAAAGTCATCTGCAGTCCCTTTTACTTTTCTGTATTATCCTTCGTCTAATTTTCTCTCTCTCTCTTTCTCTCTCTCTCTTTCTCTCTCTCTGCCTTTCCAGCCAACGCCGTCTATGATGGAGACAAGGAATCCGAAGGGGAGGAAGACGGCGTGTGTCCTGACGACTCCAGGAAGGTGTGTTATGGTCTCATTGTGCGCTGACGTGGTGACTTCCCTGCCTGCCAGCCGATGTGGGTTATGGCATATTGAATAAAGACTTGCTCCTCCTCAGGTTCAACCTAGAGTTGCATTTGTGTGAAAGCAACCCAACCTTTGTGTTCTATTTGTGAAGGAAATCATGGTGGGGTCCCAGTACCAAGCTGAAATCCCTGACCTTGTCTGTAACTATGACGACGATGACAAAGGTGAGTGTGGGAGAGAGAACATGCCGTATTCCTCTTCTTTGCTGATAAATGACTGTTATCTCCTCACTGGTTTACCATAATATTTATAATATTGTCAGCCACTAAAATTAGCAAAAATGTGTAGCATAGATATATATATAAATGGCCAAGAAATTACCAGATTGGATGGAGAGGGACCTTTAAAGTGCTATGACATCATCCTCATCTTCTGTAAAATATCTCCGCCCTCCAGTGTATGAGAATGAAGACCAGTTGCTATGGCGACCCAGCGCCCTGCCAGACCAGCGGGTCAGAGACTTCCTGTGTGACACCACCGCCCCAGTGGCTGGTGGGAAGGTGAGCGCTGTGCCGCTGAGTGGCCTCGTTCAAGACAACGAGCAGGTAAGATATTGCTCTCTCGCTTCTTTCTCTTTTTCCATTTTTCCTTTCTCTGAGGTAAACACGATAATCTTGATTTGAATGTTCTCTCTCTCAAGGCCCTGTATGAGCTTGTGAAGTGTAACTACAACGTCCATGATGCACTGGAGCGGTACCGCAGGAGTGGGAAGTTCTCCAAAGGTGAAATGTCCCCCTGGTCTGAGGAGGAATGCCGGAACTTTGAACACGCACTGCTCTTATATGAGAAGAACTTTCACCTCATACAGAAACACAAGGTAAAAGACCTGTACAAGACATCACTAGTGTAGTAGTAGTAGTAGGTAATGAATGTGTTATAATCGTGTAATTACCATTTTATCATTCATGTAATAACCCGTGACACGTCAAGAACATGTTCTGCCAGTGACTTGAAGCTGATCATAGATAGTCTCACATAACTTGTTCTGTAACCCATAACCGACACTGGATCTCTGCCTCTCTCAGGTTACGACCAGGACGGTGGCTGAGTGCGTGGCCTTCTACTACATGTGGAAAAAGTCTGAGCGGTTCGACTTCTTTGTCCAACAGAACCGGTTTGGGAAGAAGAAGTACAGCAGTTATCCCGGCGTGACGTAAGTCGTGCTTCCCCAGGGATCCACCATGTCTGATGTTCACCCTGACCATAACCTCAGTCTGCAGGGTGTAACAAAGAGGGCTTTAGTCTGCTTTAGACAACATGCAATGCGCCCAGGAAGAGGAGTTTACTTTGTAGCCTCAGTTGCATTTGTTTTAAAGAAGAAGAAGAAGAAGACAAGGAAAGTCAAAGCTAAATCAGCCAGTGTCGCCCCTCTTCAACCCAGATTTCACTCACTCTGCTAGTTTAACAAAGAGAGGTTAAATACGACAACATGCAATGTGTCCCAGAAAGACCATTTTTTTCTTTGTAGCCTCTAAGATGTTCTACGTCAACCCTGTCGCTATATGTTCCCTCATATAGTTCAATGTTAACATTAAAATTTTGGGCATTTAGCAGACGCCTTTGTCCTAAGCGACTTACAACTAATACTTGGTCCCTTTGTGAACGTTCAACCCAGTGTGCGCTCCGGTGCTCTCAGAGCGAATTTACGAACGCAGGAATAAGTCTGACACGTATGTTCCTAAGTCTGACACGTATGTCCCTAAGTCTGACACGTATGTTCCTAAGTCTGACACGTATGTTCCTAAGTCTGACACGCGTGTTCCTAAGTCTGACACGCATGTTCCTAAGTCTGACACGTATGTTCCTAAGTCTGACACGTATGTCCCTAAGTCTGACACGTATGTTCCGCCCCACAGCGACCTGATGGACCGCCTGGTGGATGAGGCGGAGGGTCTGGTGGATGGCTCTGCCTCCATCTGCTCCAGCAGCAGCGGTGGTGGTGGTGGAGGGGGAGGTGGTGGTGGAGGAGGAGGTGGCGGAGGAGGAGGAGGGAGGATGGAGCCCACAGCAGAACAGCAGCTCAACCTACTGAACTCCATCACCGCGTCGGACCTCTCTGGTGAGTCACTGGGACTGTGGTTGGCTGTCACGGAGGTCTCCCTTTCCCTTCACCACTCTATTCTGGGGGATGACCCACTTTATTTTCTTTTTCATTCTCTCCATCCCCTTGTCCTGCCTCTTCTTGTCCTCTGTCATTACAACTTACCAGCCTTTTTCCTCCTCCCTATTCTTTTCCCTCCATTTTCCTCCATCCCCTTTTTATAACATTTTTGATTATATATGTTTTTACAACAGCATGTATGACAGGTTTCGCTTGTGTCGAGCCCAGATATTTCCCTCTGCTTGGGTTCACCAGGGTTCCCCAGAGACTTAAAAGTCTTACATTTAATAACCAGAAGCCTTAAAATATGATTTGATAGGTCTTAATAAAATGTATTGGATTAGGAAGTTACTTCTATGATGCGATAACTTCTCTGTATCGTCTTTGGGGAAAATGTCTAGGCTGCAAAGTAAGCAGTATAGTGATAGCCTATCAGTCTCCCCCCCCCCCCAACAATTAGTATAGAAGTAAATCAACATGGAACCGATAATCACCAACTTTGCAGCCCCCAGTGAAAACTTTTCGGAGAACACCCAGCTAGCAACCAGGCTTAATGCAACTAATGAGGAACTGTGGGGAAGTGTAAGTTTAGCACTGGTGTGGTTCACCAGAACCTGTGACTGACTCAGACTGTGGCTCTGCTCTCTCCCCCTCTCACCCCCCCTCCCCCAGCCTTGACCAGCAGCGTGGCCTCAGTGTGTAACCCAGCAGACGTGGGCTGCCTGGACACCTACAGCTTCCCCCCCTTAGAGAGCCTAAACCGGGGGGGGTCCCTGAGCCACGACCAGCCCCTGGGGTACCCCCCGAACGCACGGGGAGGGGGAGACCCCGACTGCATCAACATGCTGGATGCAGGATTCTACCACTCTCACGCTCACGCTCACGGCCACGGCCACGGCCACTCGCACTCCGACCTGGTTCAGCTGACGTCGGCGGGGGTCTGCACGGACGACTGCGAACGCGAGAGACCCCCCTCCAAACGCCTCAAGATGAGCCTGCCCGAGTCCTACGGCGAGTCGGGCGGGGTCGGCGGCGTGGGTAACCACGACTACGAGGCACGGCAGCAGCAGCAACAGCAGCACCGCCACCTCAGCAGCGCCACCATGGCGGTGTCGGTCACGGACTTCGGCGGCAACGGAGAGGCCAACAGCTACATGGGAGCGCATGCGCACACACACACACACTCGCACGTGCACACGCACACACTACATCAGCAGCACCAACAGCACACGGCGCTACAGTCGGAGTGACGTCACGAGGGGGCGTGTTGCTAGGCAACCGCGCTGTGTGCCATTGTGTGACCGACTGTCACAACTCTTTTTTCTCCCTCCTTCCCTCCCTCTGGTGGAACTTTACCCACCGTTGACTGTGTACATAGTTGTTCATGGGAAATTCTATTTCTTGCGTTCTATATATATATATAAATATATATGTGTAAATGCATATATATACTTTTTTTTTTTTTTTTTTTACTATGACATCAGTGATGTCTTCTTGTACAGAACTTTAAAAAGAAATCTTGATTTATGAAGAGTTGAATATAGCCATTTATTTTTCAGTCCTGAATATTGGGAAGTGACACACACACACACACACACCACACACACACACCACACACACACACACACACACCACACACACACACACACACCACACACACACACACACACACCACACACACACACCACACACACACACACACCACACACACCACACACACCACACACACCACACACACACACCACACAGACACACACACACTAGTCCTTCCTAGTGTTTACAGGTACACCCAATAGCCTGGCCCTGGATGTAGCATTTTGTACGAGGGTCACAGGTTTTTGTATATTTGGAACACACGCACTGCCACATCATGAAGTGCAGAAGACTTTTGTACATTCGACCCTTTCTGTATACTGTAAAAGGAGCACTTCAGATACTTTAATGGTAAAAAGAAATGTGTATGTTTTATTTGCTTGTTGTCGTTGTTGCTGTTGCTGTTGTTTAGGTACCAGAATTCCACTTGCCAGAAATATGAATCACTTCAAATTTGCTAATGGCATCAATACAGCGTGAATTTGTCCAATTGGCAAACAGTCCGACATTCATTTCAGACAAATTTTCTCCCCCTGGAAGTTGCCACACCATAAAGAGATTTGTGCAAGATACGTCTGGGACTTAAGTCCTGAAGAAGAATGTGTAGTCATGGAGGTTGAATTTGAATCCGATCACATTTCACCAAGTGCAGTTTTAACATGATAGATAATGCAGAATTTACATGGGAACTAGGAAGCCTGAAATGTGTGTGTGGTACATCAGACTGACAAACATTTGCTGAATATTGACCATTAGGAGATGAGTAGGGCAAGATGATCATTATGACTGACACTATATATTTCTTTATTCATATCCTTGGACTTATTCTTATTTTGTATTTTGACCCCCAAGTCATGAATGTTTTGGTTTTTCTTTCCATAAATGTTTTCCTGATGTTAGTTGGATGGCTAGATTGGGTGGGTATTTATTATAAAAACATTGGACGTCATCATAGTCATCAACATGAACCTTTCTTTTTCTTTTCTTTCTTATACCTCCTGGAAAAGCTTTGCAAACAGGAATTGGCACATTTTAATGGTGATGTTTGAGATGCACTAGAATACAGTTTTGTTTGCCATGATTATTGCTATTTATATTAAGTTAATGTGCCTGTATATCCTTCATCCAGAGAGTTATCCATGTCATATGTAGTTAGTTGATTTGTACTCGGAAATAACAACTAATTATGCAAATCCTGGTGTACCTAGATAGTTGATGTTAATGTCACTACTACTACGACTACTACTAGCCTTCTACTCAACCCTCATCAGCACCTGAGTATCATAACATTCTATTGGCCAGTGCTAACTTCATCTGAACATGATAACCCTCCTTTGGCCACTGCTAACGTGATCTATCTATGCATTTGAACTTAAGAGTCTTGGTTTGAGGAATAGGTGGCTGACGTGGTGTGATGGCGAAGTGCTTTTGATGTTTTTGGGCTTCAATGCTTTTAAAGTGCATCGAGAGGGTTTAGTAGTGAAGAATTCTGTGTAATATGGTGATTGTTGTATTAAGCAGTGTAGTGCCATGTTTTTATTTGAGAATCACAATCTAGTTGTGTAATGATGGCTAGATCAGGTGCAAGTGTAAACTATTTTCAGTTGGCTCTCCCATAACCACCCCAGCCAAAGGTCTTTTACATGTTTTCTTTTAGGAGAAATGTAAGGTTCCTCGGTCTTAATCACTATAATGGTATATGTTTGGTCTTTTTTGACGCCGCTCAGTAAGTTGTCCTGCGTTGCTTCCCTCATACAAGGCAATAATGTGTAAATATGTACAGATATGATCTCGGCGTGGCATTGTAACACTCACCTAGTCTTAAACATCAGCCACAGAAATGCCCCCCCCCCCCCCCCCCCCCATAGGTCATTTTGTATTTTTTGCTTACAGTGTCACATTCATGAATAACTTTAATTTATTTTGTATTTATTTGTTAAAAAGCGTTAAATACAGTTTGAGCTGTACAGGTGCCCGAACTAGACTCAGGATGACCAGCGGTGTATGTGAGAAGTCCTTTTGAAGGCTAGCTGGTAATGAAACGGTGAGAGGACAGTGCTGGAGTGATGTACGGTATGCAGTATTAAGATGTACCAGAGAGACTGAAGTATTTGTGTGTCTATAGAAAGTGTTTTTGAGGGAAGAGGATGTGATGGAGAGTCAGGGGAGGCTGGTGGAGGTAGAAATCGGACGACGGGCTCATTGTAATTCATGCAATGAAATCAAACGCATGAGTTGGATTCCATTCCACGCATTACAAAGGGTTCGTCCTTCCGATTTCTGCCTCCCAACAGCCTCCCCTGGTGCTAGTGCTATAAACTGCTGGAAAACAGGATGTTCTGCCCTGTTTAGGATTGGAGGTTTGAGTGTGTTGCTGTGTTGGTTGGCATCCTGTAAAGTGTGATTAAGAAGGACTGAGGATGGGTTTGGCAGGGTAAATAGTTTATTTTTGAGTGTCCCCCTCCCACAAGGATCAAGTCTGTCTATTCATAACACCTGATTGGTTCTCCTTAATGTACTCTACTTCCTTGAAAGGTGCATACTGAAAACATTGTTTTTCAGAGAAATACATAAAACTAAACACTTGTTTCAGTTGTTTGGGTCCTGTTCTGTAGGTTCCATACATGCCTCCCGAGGATCGAACCCTGTTCAGCTTTAGTTCAGAGGTGTTGTGGTGCAGTAATATTTATTTGTACCCATGGCTGTACTTAAAGGACAAGGTTGAAGAGTCATCTAGGTAGTACAGTGGCCAGTCCATTTTCTTCCAGGCGGCAAACAGTATGTGTACATTTGAAACCCTCCTACCACCTGTAAAGAAATCTGATTGTCTTTTGTAATATTTGACTTTTCAGTTCAAATGATGAAGAAAAAAAAATAGTTACCCACAGTGAAGTTGAGAATTTTGACAGTTCATAGTGTAAGATAGACAATCAAGACAGGATTTAATATAATTATTCAAAAGCAAAGTTTATTGTTCATAAAACTGTACATACATACACATTTTCTTTTCTCTCTTTTTTTTTTTTGTTGATGACTATTTTGTATGTTATGTTTCGGTCCAATACCGGATGTACAGACGCAGAAATAAACTGAAATGTTCTTATGAAACTGGTCTTGTGTTTTGCTTGTAACCCTAACCCAATAGACTCTCCTCTATTCCTCCTTAAAACATGTTGGAGGAGATCCAAGGTTCTTCCCCATAGATGTTCTCCTCCAATGATCTTTGAGAAGGGAGAGAGGATGTGAGGAATTAGACTATTTGGATGCTACCACTGTCTTTTGGAAACACCTGGAAATAGACTGATGAGCCTTACTGGCCTACAGCAGGGTTTTCACATCATATCGGTATATTAAACACCATTTCACTGAATCAAGCACACAATACTTTACTAGTAGTATGAACGGTAGTACTTCTCTCCTGTTTTAAGTACAGTTTATTTCTATTTTCATCGTTTTTTCTGATGTGTGCATGACTATAATACATTAAAAAGTCCACCGTAGGCCTACAGTGATACATAGTATATCTGTAGTTTATTGGGTCCACCCAACCGTTTAGTTGTGGCTCCAAAACTTGACCTACTCTCATCACTTACTCTTTGTATTACTCTTAGTATTTTCAGTCAGCACAAATTGGACATAAGTCAGCACACAGGTGTATTGGCAATCTCTGTCAGAGGTAACAGGTGAAATGACCACAGCGTTGGTGCGCTGTCTCGTCTGTACACAGGTGGGTAAATGGTAAATGGACTGCACTTATATAGCACCTTATTCCAAAGCACTTTACAACGGCCTCTCATTCATACATTCACTCACACACCAATGACGGCAAGCTACTATGCAAGGCGCCGGCCCGCTCATTGGGAGCAATTTGGGGTTCAGTGTCTTGCCCAAGAATACCTCGACACGTGGCCAGCCGGGGATCGAACCGCAGAACCGCCGACCTTGCGATCATTAGACGCCGGCTCTACCTCCTAAGCCACGGCCGCCCCAACTGGCGAGGAAACAACAAGAACCCAACCTGGTGGGTGGAGTGGCATTAAAAGAGGTGTGGTCGGGGGGCTTAGGTGGCGTGGTGTAGCGGGTTTAGCATTGACCATGTAACCGCAGGATCCCCGGTTCGATTCCGGCCGGGGACATATCCTGCATGTCATCCCTCCTCTCTCTCTCACCCATTCTTCCTGTCTAAATCTCTACTATATCTGTCAATAAAAATGGAAAATATGAGTGGGATTGCCCCCCCCCCCAAAAAGAGGTGTGGTCAGAACAATGAGCAGGCCATCTGTTCCAAAATGTGGGTCTAGAAAATAGCACACATATTTCAGACGCAGCACCTAGCCACCCCCGCCAGTGTTTTTTTACACAGATAAAATAGAGCCCCATGTCTAGAGTCAACCTGGCCAGGTGAGACAACAGGTGGGCTAATGCACGATGGTGTAGTAGTTGGAGAAGAGCTCCTCCCCTGAGATGATGTCACAGAGAGACACAAGGACCACACATCGCAAAGGCCTGGAGGAGAGGAGAGAGATGAGGTAGAATAGATAGGAGAGGAGAAGGGAAGGGAGGAGTGGAGAAGACAGGAGAGGAGAGCAGAGAGATGGGGAGATGAGTACAGGACAGGAGAGGAAAAAGAGAGCAGTGAAAGGAGAGGAGAGAGATGGGATGGAATAGGAGAGGAGAGGAGAGAAGATGTAGGATGGAATGGGGGAGGAGAAGGGAAGGGAGGAGAGATGGAATGGAATAAGAGAGAAGAGGGGGAGAGGAGAGGAGGAGAGAGATGAAAGACAATGGTGAGAGTCAGTTAGCATCATTAACACAAGACAGTTGTATAATAAAATAAATAAATAAGCTACAACATGATGATGTCCCAGTGGGGTATTCCATCAACATCGCGAAAGGAAAATCCAGGCTTTAAAAAAAATAAAATCGCACAATTCTTTTTATAAGTCTCACGAAACTTATAAAAATAAGCCTGGATTTTCCTTTAGCAACGTTGATGGAATACCCCCCAGGTCTTGCCTGTGTGCGTCGTGACTGTAGTGGACGTTGGGGAGGTACTGGCGGAGCTCCAGGGGAAACCCCTCAGGCACGTCATACTCCTGGTAACACACGTTAGCTGCCCTCTCTGGAAAGACACAAGAACATGTTTAGCTAAATCTTACTTACTGTATATAAGGTCCCGAATGTCTAGTGGTCTATCTGTATTTAAACATTTTTGTATCTCTATTATTTTTAGCCTATTCTTCAATTGTCACTTTATTTTGTTGTTGTTGTTGTTGTTGTGGTCTGAGCTTTTTATTTATTTATTGACAGATATAGTAGAGATTTAGACAGGAAGGATGGGTGAGAGAGAGGAGGGATGACATGCAGGATATGTCCCCGGCCGGAATCGAACCGGGGACCCTGCGGTTACATGGTCAACGCTTAACCCGCTACGCCACCTAAGCGTCCCACGAGTGACAGGTTTTGAGTGTGCATATGTGTGTGTGGGGTGGGAGGGGGACAGGTATCATGGAGGGGAGTGGGAGGGGGGGGGGGGGTTACATACCGTTTGAGCAGTTGTTGACATATTGGCCCACCGCCAGGGGGTTCTCAGGATTGGCTGTCAGCCAGGTGCTGTCACTCAATCTGAAAGGACCTATCCTGTCTCTACCACTGCATGACCTGGAAGACATGTTCAAACTCCATCTATCTATATATATAACAATCAAGTACATGATTCTGGCTTCTTAATATTCATTTTGTTAATAACAATATTCATATTTCCTAACCCTAACCCTAACCTGTACACCGTCTTGGAGATGCCTCTGTCGTTGCCGTCAACCAACACACCATCTATACACCTGAACACAAAAGGGTTCCTTATGGACTGGAAGAGAATGGGCTCATAGACCTGGTAGACAGAACCTGGAGGAGGAACGAAATGCAGCCATCAGAAGCAACTCTCTACTCACCGGCATCACCTGCCGCTCCCTCCATAGACTTCAGATGGTTCAAAACTCAGCGGCCCGCCTGCTCTCAAACACCCGGTCCCTGGAACTCTCTCCCTCAACCCCAGAGACTCACCCTCACTCTCACTCTCCACTTTTAAATCAGACCTCAAAACCTACCTGTTCTCCCATGCATACACCTTCCCTACCCCTAACCATCTCCCCTAACCCTGCCACCCCCCTCCCCCTGGACATTGCTGTGTAAATTGTTCCCTGTGCCTGTTCGTTAACTCTGTGTTCTATGTGCTCATGTTATCTGTTGCTTGTTGTTTCTGTGTCTTCTGTTTTTCCCATATTGTCAGTGTCTTTGAACCCCGGAAAAGCGCTATATAAATACAATGAATTATTATTATTACAGTACAGTACCTGGGTACATGGCCACTACTGTCCCTTTAGGCACGGCCCCTCTGGTGATGAAGACTCCTGTCCCAGCGTCGGGCAGGGAACTGGGCCTCCGCTCGACACAGAAGCCAACCGTCTGCAGCATAGCGCCAAGCACCTCCCCTGGCGTGGACGGAGGGTGATATGCAATCAATACACAAATAACAGTTTGGCGGTAGGCCTACTGTGGAGAGGGTTATATACACAAAGCAAAGTCATACAGGAGTCTGCTGGGTTGAACGAACCAGTCAGTGTCAGGCGGCCAGATCATTTATCTCACCGAGGAGGGGAGGGGAGGAAGGGCGCATTGTCAGTCAGTCTGAATATCAAAAACTCTGTTTTGGATTCCTCTCTCTCATCCTCTCTCCTTGCCTAATTTTCAAAACACCTTGGAGGAGAAGCTTCTCAAAAATTCCAATGCCCCCTCTCCTTCAATGACTTTTAATAAGAAGGAGGTGAGGAAGAAGGACAAGAGGAATTGTGTGTGTGTGTGTGTGTGTGTGTGTGTGGGGTGGGAGTATTCTTGGAACCAGGAGGACCAACCTCTCTCTGACGCCTCAGAGCGCTCTGTGTGTCTCTCCGTCCCGAGGTAGCAGCTCTGTATGGAGCCGGGCAGCAGTCTCAGCACCTCTCCCTGTCGCGCCAGGTCGTTCCTGAGCAGCGCCCTGAACAGGCGCAGCAACGTGTCCCACACCTCCTCATCTGGGACCAGCTTGTCCTGGGAGCGATCTGTCACCTGGCGAAGAGTTCTGAAGAGAGGAGGAGGGAGCTTAGAATGATAAGGTTCTATCTCCGTTTAGGGTAGTTCAGAGATATTGAGCGCAAAGTTTTTACATTCCATTATGTTTTGTGAGATGGAACCTTTGTATTTTATTAATTACTAACTCAAAAATATAAACATTTTAAAAATAACACCACACAGGCGTTAATAAACACCTAATGGATCAGATTATGTAAAAAAAACTCAATTGTGACAAAAATGGAGATGGAACCTTATAATTCTAACGTCACGGAGGGATAAGATATAGAGACACACCTCAGTTATTGCTATGGCTACCCACCTGAAATACACAATTCCCCTTGCATTCTAAAACTTTTACAAAACATTGTAGGCTACACATGAAAACGACACGAATGCAGGCATTACCTTTCATTTTTGCGGAGGTTGAATGCAATCCACGGGACAAATCTATGTCTGTACGACTTCCATTTCTGTTCTAATGTTTTCAGTACAGTTCTAAACATGATCTGGACATGGGGGCTGACATGTTTCTCTCCCCCAAACTGACCGGTTATGTTGTTATCGCCCCCTGTCGGCAGGTAGGAGAAAAGTCTTCGGTATCAAACAGAACAAAAAAACAAATACAGTACAAGTTCAATACAGTCGAATTGGTTATGAAGTTAACTGAAACATCTTATCATCATATCATCTCCATTATTAAAAATAGTATAGACAAATGTAACCATTGGTTTTACAAGCTGTGGTCCACAGCTACCATACTATACTGCATGCTGAAGACCCTCAATCCCATTAGAAATTGTGTAATCTTATTTTCTCATTGTCCAATCATGACCTTGAAGTTATATGAGTTAAAAACGTAAAAACAAAACACCTAGTCTACCTAGCTGAAACAAACGGACAAGGTTTAGTGTTTTACTGCCATGATATTGCGGTCACAAGTGCAATTTTGTAACTCTGTAACTAATGTTGCGAAACATAATATAATCATCTACTGTCTAATATAATTCGGTGGGGTTAGGGGGCGGGTCTGAAACGCCAGGGCCAATGAAATGAATAGAATCAGTGGCAGTCAACTTTGTACCCGCCCCCCGCCCCCCCCCCCTTTGCGACCACTGCGGAAGATGGAAGGATTGAGGGACTCACACACCCAATCACAGGCGAGGATTCGGTCTCATTGTTTGACACGGTATTCATCTGTCGATATTGTGCAGCTCAACGGAGGTGATAGAAAGATAGAAATCCGAGAGCTCCGTTGTTCATCCGTTTCATTCGAGTAACCTAACCTAACCAGTAGCTTGTTCCTGACAGCTTATAGGCGAGCTTGTGTTCTTTTCTCCCGACGCATCGATCGTCCAGAATGGCAGCAGGGAGGGCGGTAGTGGGGGGCGGCTGTCACAAGATCCGGGGGTCCCAGATCCGCGAGCTGCTCGACTCCAAGCGCAACGTCCTCTTCGACTGCGACGGGGTCATCTGGAACGGGGAGACGCCGGTGCCGGGCGCGCCGGAGGTGGTGACCCTGCTCAAACGCCAGGGGAAGAGGGTCTTCTTCGTCACCAACAACTGCACCAGGCCCCGGGCCAACTACGTGACCAAGTTCACCCGCCTGGGCTTCACGGACGTGCGCGAGGAGGAGATCTTCAGCTCGGCGTACTGCTCCGCGGCGTACCTGCGCGACGTGGCCCAGGTGGGGCAGCTGCAGGGGGGGGGCGGCAAGGTGTACGTGATCGGCTGCCAGGGGGTCGTCAGGGAGCTGCAGGAGGCGGGGGTCTCCATCGTAGAGGAGGAGGAGGAGGACGGCGGCGCAGCACAGACGGGGACAATGTATGACTATCCGTTGGACCCCGACGTCAGGGCAGTGCTGGTGGGATACGACGAGAAATTCAACTTTATCAAACTGTCCAAAGCCTGCTGCTACCTCCAGAACACGGAGTGCCTGTTCCTGGCCACCGACCCCGACCCTTGGCACCCGCTGAAAGGCGGCAGGATAACGCCAGGTGGGTGTGTCCCTCCCCTCCCAGCCTGACTGGTTGAGTTGATTAGTAGGTAACTGACTGTGGTGGTCAACATCTGGCCACTCCGCTCCAGCCACTTACTGTATATCTCTGCCATTTAAGCCGATGCTTTTATCCAAAGAAGCGATTTTACATTGCAGTGAGTGTAGTATACATTTGTCAGTATATATGGTCCCAGCGGGAATCGAACCCACAACCTAAACGTTGTGGCAGTGCCATGCTCTAACAACTGAGCCACAGATGAGTTAGGCTACATGCCTGTTCCATGTTCCTATACTCATCAAATCAAAGTTGATCAGTCATGTGCACAGTTAGGATACTTCAGTAAACAGCACAGTGACATGCTTTTGTCGAGCTATTGTACCTCTCAGCAATGCAGTGAAATACAAGGATAAGAATAAAATCTAAGAGAAATAACAATACAATCCACACAATCGGCTTAGAATCAATAGTACTAACAGTGGGACATGGTATTATGGAAGCACCAGCAATGAGGCTAGCTTTAGCTTATGATCTAAACTTGTTATGATGATGCACTCGGCTGCACTGCACACATGTTGTCAGAACAATAGTTTTGTTCCAGAGGAAAGTGTGGGGTCAGCTGCCCTCAGTGTACTGCTTGCTGGACACATGTACAGCTTGGCGAGCTATAGAATGAGTCTGAATGCTCTCTATGGAATAGTGACACTGTTGTGATTTGTGTTGTGTTGTACCTGGCATTCAATACACACTAGCCACTGTGTGTGTCTACTGTATGTTGTTCAACATTGAAAAGCGTAGTTGAAAACAATACGGTTAGCAAGCTTCTACATACACCTCGTACAGTATATATACAGGCTATGACATCGTTGTTCTTCTAAAAAAAGAAAAAAAAAGTCATTGTCTGCCCTCCCGACCGTCCTGCACTCCTCTCACCTCCCTCCCTCCCTCCCTTCTTTCCCCTCCCCTCCCCTCCCCTCCCCTCCCTCCCTTCTTTCCCCTCCCCTCCCCTCCCCTCCCCTCCCCTCCCCCCCCCTCCCCTCCCCTCCCTTCTTTCCCCTCCCCTCCCCTCCCCTCCCCTCCCCTCCCCTCCCCTCCCCTCCCTCCCTCCCTCCCCTCCCCTCCCCTCCCCCTCCCCTCCCCCTCCCCTCCCCTCCCCTCCCCTCCCCCCTTCTTTCCCCTCCCCTCCCCTCCCCTCCCCCTCCCTCCCTCCCCTCCCCTCCCCTCCCTTCTTTCCCCTCCCTCCCTCCCTCCCCTCTTTCCCCTCCCCTCCCCTCCCCTCCCTCCCCTCCCCTCCCTCCCTTCTTTCCCCTCCCCTCCCCTCCCCTCCCCTCCCCTCCCCTCCCCTCCCCTCCCCTCCCCTCCCCTCCCCCTCCCCTCCCTTCCCCTCCCCTCCCCTCCCCCTCCCTTCTTTCCCCTCCCCTCCCTTCCCCTCCCCTCCCCTCCCCTCCCCTCCCCTCTTTCCCCTCCCCTCCCCTCCCCTCCCCTCCCCTCCCCTCCCCTCCCCTCCCCTCCCCCCTCCCCTCCCCTCCCCTCCCCTCCCCTCCCCTCCCATCCCCTCCCCTCCCCTCCCCTCCCCTCCCCTCCCCTCCCCTCCCTCCCCCCTTTCCCCTCCCCTCCCCTCCCCTCCCCCCTCCCCTCCCCTCCCCTCCCCTCCCCTCCCCTCCCCTCCCCTCCCCTCCCTTCCCCTCCCCTCCCCTCCCTCCCTTCTTTCCCCTCCCCTCCCCTCCCCTCCCCTCCCCTCCCCTCCCCTCCCTCCCTCCCCTCTTTCCCCTCCCTCCCTCCCTCCCTTCTTTCCCCTCCCCTCCCCTCCCCTCCCCTCCCCTCCCCCCTCCCCTCCCCTCCCCCCTCCCCTCCCCTCCCCTCCCCTCCCCCCTCCCCTCCCCTCCCCCCCCCTCCCCTCCCCTCCCCTCCCCTCCCCTCCCTTCTTTCCCCTCCCCTCCCCCCTCCCCCCCCTCCCCTCCCCTCCCCTCCCCTCCCCTCCCTTCTTTCCCCTCCCCTCCCCTCCCCCCTCCCCTCCCCTCCCCCCCCCTCCCCTCCCCTCCCCTCCCCTCCCTCCCTCCCCTCCCCTCCCCTCCCTCCCTTCTTTCCCCTCCCCTCCCTCCCTCCCCTCCCCTCCCCTCTTTCCCCTCCCCTCCCCTCCCCTCCCCTCCCCTTCCCTCCCCCCCCCTCCCCTCCCCTCCCCTCTCCTCCCCTCCCCTCTCCTCCCCTCCCTCCCCTCCCCTCCCCTCCCCTCCCCTCCCCTCCCCTCCCCTCCCCCCCAGGTTCGGGAAGCCTGACGGCTGCTGTGGAGACGGCGAGCAGCAGGAAGGCCACAGTGATCGGTAAGCCCAGCCGCTTCATGTTCGAGTGCATGGCCAGCCAGTTCGGCCTGGACCCGGCCCAGTCCCTGATGGTCGGGGACCGGCTGGAGACAGACATCCTGTTCGGGGCCAAGTGTGGCCTGGACACCATGCTCACCCTGACCGGGGTGTCCACCATGGAGGAGGCGCAGGGGTACCAGGAAAGCCACGACCCGGACGTGAAGGAGATGGTTCCCGACTACGTGGTGGAGACCATCGCTGACTTCATCGTAGCGTACGAGGAGGAGAAGGAGAAGGAGGAGAAGGAAGAGAGGGAGGAGGAGGGCTGAGGACAGAGAACACTCCGGGGGAAGAGAGTTGTAACGCTGTACTACTGATGCTGTGCCTGCCTGTGCTTAGAGACCTGGAGCTGTCAGAGAGGGGATGTTAGATCACTTTACTGTACTTTACTGTATGGGGGGTGTTATGCAGTCATTCGTAAAGGCTTCGCAAAGTCCCTGCGATGCGTCGTAGTGCTTGCCATAAGCATGCTCAGCTTTGCACGCAAGGGATAACGAGTTAACATGAAGCATGGAATGAAATCCTGTTCTGTATGTAGCATAATAAACAGTTTGGCAATGTCTCTGCATGCTTATGGCAAGTGGTAGTAATGACACACTATGTAGCATTTCTGAAGGCTTTATGGATGGTGGCATGAGCCCCCCCCCCCTCCCCCCTCTCCCCCCCCAACTTAGACCAATAACAGTGTGTGAGTCTATCTGGTTTTAGTTCCTAGTTCGTCGGGGGAGGTTTCCGGTGCATTCTCAGATGTTCTTGGTTCTAAGTTCTAAGTTCTTAGTTTGTCACAGACAATCGCCGTCTTAAAAGCCTATTAAGACAAGCTGTGGGTTTTCTCGGGTACGACCCGAGTGTTGAAACGGACAGACTGACAACTCTGCCAAAGCCAGTCACCAGAAGGCCCTCTCTGTCCCACACTGACTTGTCAACGGGCTGGTGTTGTGTTCTGAACGGACTGAACCGTCTCACTGTCAAAAGGCTAAACATTTAGATAATGTGTTCCTCCACCTGTTGTGTTAGTGAAGAATGCAGTAATAGCAGCCATGTCCTTATTACATATGGGTGTGGATATGTGGGAATTGGGCTGAAGAACGGGGTTTGATGTTGATGTTATAAGCCTATTGCTAGAAGTAGCTATATTGCATCCGAAGTACAACGTTTTGTCAATAGCCTACACCCGCCTCACCTACAAATCAGGGGAGGCTGGTGGAGGTAGAAACCAGAGGACGGGCTCATTGTAACGCATGGAATGGAATAAGGAATGTTGTCAAATACGTGTTTGATACTAATCCTTTTCAATTGCCTGAATTACAATGAGCCCGTCCTCTCCCGATTTTTACTTCCACCAGCCTCCCCCGTTAGAAGCTCTAATCTTTGTTCTTAACCCTTGACTTTACCAGAAGACCGTCTGACGAGGGATAATAGGTTAATTTCTTGTCAAGGAGGTTTTGCTCAATATCTGAACTTACACAGAAGAGAACTTGATGGCAAAAGTGTGTGATCATTTCCAACAATGAAAAGCGTATGTGGGTATATCTAATTATCGTTGATAAGCATTAAGCCCTCAACCCAGTGTCTCCATAGGGAGCACCAGCTACTGTGGAAATAAGTAGCTCTGGTACTTGGAGGAAGATTACGGTGTTTAGCTCAAACAATGGAGAAGATTTGCAGTGAGAACATGATGTACAGTTAATATTTGAAAGTCAAAAAGGACATTGTTACACTTCTTAATAATGCCTTCATGGAATGTTCAAAGGTTGCACGGATGTTAGCTAAAAGGTATATTTTGGGAACTGGAAATTCATTGTTTATCCACTTAAATGCTTGTGTATTTTCTCTGCAGTGTCATGAAGCTGCTGAAGAATAGGTTGTGTGGATTTCAGTCAGCTCAACTTACTGTACTGTTGAAAAAGTATATGCATAATTGATTATGATTATTGTTTGATGATAAAACATTTTTGATCACCGTCCTTTTATTTAGCTAGAGATTGTACTGAAAATGTTCTTTTAAAGACTCGAAAAACTACTTTTCATACTGTGGATGAAGTACCTAATTCAATGGAATGCCAAACTGTTTTGTGTGACCTTACAAATAGACATTATGCATATGCATATCGTGAATTGGGTTTGAATTGTACATAACTCTATGTAGTGCTGATCTGCTTTTGGTTTTGTAATTAAAACTCTTGC
The DNA here is from genome assembly GCF_963989245.1 of Nansenia antarctica. Lineage (NCBI taxonomy): Eukaryota > Metazoa > Chordata > Actinopteri > Argentiniformes > Microstomatidae > Nansenia > Nansenia antarctica. Next base: position 69,623,984 of record NC_137689.1, on the reverse strand, counting down.
TTTGTATCAGTTTCAGTAATTTCTATTTCTTCTTTTTCTCTCTCTATACGGCAACATATAACATGTTATGATAAAGCATACCCCGCCTGGCCAAAACATACCTACGGTTTCCTCAATATACAGGCAACATAATGACGTTGATATCTAGTCAAGGCAAACACACTGATACCATTCCATGCATTACAAAAAGCCAATCCTCCAATAGCCTCCCCCTATCCAAGTTCAGGTGGCTGTGGCTCAGGTGTCTAATGATCGCAAGGTTTGCGGTTCGATCCCCGGCTGGCCACGTGTCGAGGTGTCCTTGGGCAAGATACTGAACCCCAAATTGCTCCCAATGAGCGGGCTGGCGTCTTGCATGGTAGCTTGCCGCCATTGGTGTCTGGATGTGTATGTGTGTGAATGGGTGAATGAGAGGCCATTGTTAAGTGCTTTGGAATAAGGCGCTACACAAGTGCAGTCCATTCACAAGGTAGGTACTACGGGCTTCATAAGACACAGAGTGCAGTATTTAAATAGCTTTAATAGGCATAATATGAAGTTTTTTTTTTATCACAGAAGAAACTCTGACAAACCATGTCTACATTCTGTCCTTCCCTACAAAGGCACTCCTTTTAGCTCTCTGTTCTCATCACAGACCAACCATATGTGACAGCAGCTGGTTGGACTTTTATTCTGAAAAATGCAACAACAAAAAAACATGCTAACAATGTAACATAGTGTCATAGTGAACTAGGTAGTATTGGGGATTACTCACTGAATCCATTGCAGTGCAATATTTTGGCTTGAATACCGTGTGTGTGATTGATTTTGAAATGTATTTAAATTTTTCTGAATAAAAGTCCAAGACCAATTTGATTGTTGCCGACTTGTTCCTGGTTTCACCAGCTGCTGTCACATATCACAATAGTGACCATGTTTCATGTTTGGCTAGAACTCTGCGGTTAAAACCCGTTTAAATCCTTCAGACATGAACATGAATAAACCCATACACTGAAATAAACGTTACATACTCTTTACATAAGCTTTTGAGTAAAAGGAAAGCACCGCTTAAACATAAAAATATACATTTTTGTGCTTATAAGCCAGCAGGTTATACAGTACAATATGAGAGTCAGGAATTTTATATTCCTCTGATGAAAATCTTTGTGCGTTTTATAACGGTATCTCAGGAGAAGACATTTCAACAACTTATTATAGTCTAAAAGAATGGTTTTGGCAGATTGTCGTCATTTAAGATGTCCCTTTGTTATTCAGGTCCTCCACGCTGAAACACAAGAGAGAAGAGTCATGGGCATTGTTTGAATAGATGAAGGAAGAGAGGAATGAAGGATGTATTCCAGCGGAGGCTGGTAGAGGAAGAAATCGGAGGACGGGCTCATTGTAATGGATGGAAAAGCTATTCCGTTACATGCATTACAATGAGCCCGTCCTCCGATTTCTACCTCCGCCATCCTCCCCTGGAATACATCCTTCATTCCTCTCTTCCTTCACTCTGACACACACACACACACACACACACACACACACACACACACACACACACATTTTAGTCCTACCTGGATGTACTCCATTTCTTCTGTGGTGACCATCCTCCTGCGGTACCTCTGGGGGAGCTCTCTGGCGGTAGCAGCAGTGTCGGGGTTTCCCGGGAGGCGACTCAGGGGCGGAGGTGCAGAGGTCAAAGGTGATGAACTGTGCGTGCCACTGGAGTGCTGGGCTGCGGCTACTCCCATTTGCAGCACCTCTTGAACTGGATATGTTATAGATAGAAGTTCACAGTGTCATCTGTCAATGATCTACACCAGGGGTCAATGGTCCTCTGTGGCTCAGCTGGTAGAGCATGGCACTAACAACACTTAGGTTGGGGGGTTTGATTCCCGTTGGGACCGTATATACTGAAAAATGTATGCACTCACTGCAATGTAAGTCGCTTTGGATAAAAGCTTCAACTAAATGGCATATCATATTATTATAATTATTATTATATAATAACCCTGGTCATAGAAAGGTGAAGGTGCAGGCTTCTGTTCCAGCCCAACCCTACACACCTGATTAAGATACTGGTTTTGATGAGGGCTTTAGCAGAAACAGGCATGTTACTTTTTGGGGCTCGAACATCAAGCCTGCACATAACAAGTGATTCTGAAGGATCTGGGTTGGTGACAATACTATGTACATTTCCCGTCATATTCCTATCGGCTTGGGCTGTAAGCAGCACAGCCACCGTGGATTCTCAAGTACAAGACTACTTACCATTCGGTATCGGAGCACCAAGGCGATTGGGAAACTTTATAAGGGGCGCATGAAGGCGGACAACCTGTGGGTTAAAGAACCAAAACACAGTGATCAACTTCTCCCGTTCCGATGAAATGATGTCAACTATTTTATAATGCTGGACGGACGAGCTATAAATGAGTTGGTCAAGTCCTCCGAACATTCGGACAGGAACATTCTGACAGGAACATTCGGACAGGCACTTTTACGCACAGCGTTCCAAAACGATACGGCCGAAAAAGTAGCCGATATGGTTAATAACACCATATACCCCCGTATATACCGTAAGCTAAACATGACAACTTTAGGGGAAATACAGTACAGGTTTGTATAGCTAAATGTTGTTTACCTGCACAGCTCGACCAGCTGCTGCCATCTTTCTTCCTTTGATCGGTGATGACCTTCATTATTTTCTTCCGGGTTTGAGGAGATGCCTAGTGCACCGCTAGGTGGCGGTATGCAACCAAGGATTCATTTCACTGACATTCAAATGCTTGGCTGAATTCTGATTCGTCACACCATTCAGACACACCTTTTTCTCATGCTTGTCATTCAAAGTGAGAAATCTGTCTGGCCACCCCCCAGACAGAGCCCCCCATGTCCTGTGGGGGTTGGTGGGGGGGGTGGCTGGCCTCCCTCCTAGGGCTCAAGTCAGCCCCCCAGCCCCTCATGACCCCCGGCCCCTCCCTGCTTGACCCCAGGGCGTGGGGGGTGAGGCGGGTGTGGAGGGTGAGGAGGGGGGAAGGGAGGAGGCCAGTCCTGGGGAGGAGAGCAGTGTGGGGCGGAGGCAGAGAGACAAGAGGTGCAGGGATCAGTCCCGTGAGCTGGACACCAAGCCAGGTGAGGACCACAGCTTCAGGTAACCCTAGATAACCCTAGATAACTCTAGATAACCCTAGATAACCCTAGATAACCCTAGATAACTCTAGTTAACCCTAGATAACCCTAGATAACTCTAGTTAACCCTAGATAACCCTAGATAACTCTAGTTAACCCTAGATAACTCTAGTTAACCCTAGATAACCCTAGATAACTCTAGATAACTCTAGATAACCCTAGATAACCCTAGATAACTCTAGTTAACTCTAGATAACTCTAGATAACTCTAGATAACTCTAGATAACTCTAGTTAACCCTAGATAACCCTAGATAACTCTAGATAACTCTAGTTAACCCTAGATAACCCTAGATAACTCTAGATAACTCTAGATAACTCTAGATAACTCTAGTTAACCCTAGATAACCCTAGATAACTCTAGATAACTCTAGTTAACCCTAGATAACCCTAGATAACTCTAGATAACCCTAGATGACCCTAGATAAACCTAGATAACCCTAGATAACTCTAGCCTAGTACAGCCTGCCTGGACTATACTGCACCCTGGCTAGAGCGATGAGCTACAGCACTCAATACTATATAATAATATGTCTATTGAACTTAACTTGATCCCAAACCTGTGTTTTGTGTGTGTGTGTTTGTGTGTGTGTGTGTGTATGTGTGTGTGTGTTTGTGTGTGTGTGCGTGCATGCATGTGTGTCTGCTTGTGTGCGTGCATGTGTGTGTGTGTGTGTCTGCTTGTGTGTGTGTGTGTGTGTGTGTGTGTGTATGTGTGTGTGTGTGTGTGTGTGTGTGTGTGTGTGCAGTGCGTCTGTCCGGTGGTCACGGGGAGAGCAGTGAGAGTAGCCGGGCCTCCAGCCGAGCCTGTGAAGAGAGGAGGAGGAAGGAGGAGAAGAAGAAGAAGAAGGGAGGAAGAGGAGAAGAAGAGAGATCTACAGACAAAAAGGGAACTACTTCCCCGAGGTGTGTAGGATGCACAGTTCTCATGCACACACACACACACACACACACACACACACACACACACACACACGCACAGACACACGCGCGCACACACATTACATGCCTTTGGAAAGTATTCAGACCCCTTCACTTTTTATTTTATTTCGTTGTCTTATAGACTCAGTTTAAAGCGGATGTGGGGGTCACCTGGGTGGTTCGGGGTCCCTGGCTGGCCTGGGTCCCCCTGCCACCTGCCCCGTGGTCGCTGGGCCCCTGGTTCCGTCCCGGCCGTGGACCTGTCCTGCATGTCGTCCCTCCTCTCCCTCGCCCAGCCTTCCTGTCGGTCTCTGCTGTCTCTGTCCTACTGGGCCGGAAATGCCCTCGAAACATATTTAATGTTTCATGGATTTAAATGGATTAAATTAAAGAATTGCAATGCCATCAATCAATCACACACAATACCCCCATAAAGACCCCAAAAAAGTGAATGGGTCTGAATACTTTCCAAAGGCACTGTACTGTATGTCAGTTGAACAACAGGGTGACTGAACCTATTCTCTCTTTCTTTCTCTCTGTCTCTCTCTCTTTTTCTCTCTCTCTCTCTCTGTCTCTTTGTCTCTCTCTCTCTCTTTCTCTCTTTCTCTCTCTCTCTCTCTCTCATTCCCTCTCTCTCTCTTTCTCTCTCTCTCAGTTCCCCTGGACTCCAGGGCCTGGAGGGTCCATTGCCAATGGGCGGGGACTGATAGAGAGATGGAAGAAGAGAGGGAGGGTTCGGACATTTCCCAGGAAGGAGAGATGGAAGATGATGTTGTGGGTAGTGGAGAAGGAGAAGAAGAAGAAGAAGAAGGAGCTTGAGAAGGTGGGGATGAGAGAGAGGTGGATGAGGAAGGGTCGGTAGGGGAGGAAGAGGGTGAGGAAGAGGAGGAAGATTTTGATGACGACAACTGCATCATTTCACCACAGGAGCCGAGGTACTCACTCATATGATGATGATGGTGATGATGATGATGGTGATGATGATGGTGATGGTGATGATGATGGTGGTGATGATGATGATGGTGATGATGATGGTGGTGGTGATGATGATGGTGATGATGATGGTGGTGATGATGATGATGGTCACTGACTGTTATGTCATGGTTCTCAGGTCCATCAAAGTCAAAAGGCTCAGCCCGGCGGACAAAAAGGAGGAGGAGGCTCTTGATGAAGATGATGATGGTGGTGACTATGATGAAGATGGTGACGCTGTGAAGGGTTATCCATTGTCTGCGCATCTCTCTCCTGAAGACAAAGATGATGATGATGACAATGATGATGATGATGGGGACGATATTGAAAGTCTCCTCGCTCCACGATCAGACTCACAGAAGGAACGGTGAGTCGTTGGTGGGGTGGCTGTGGCGCAGGAGGTAGAGCCGCCATCTAATGATCACAAGGTTGGCAGATCGGCGGTTCGAGCCCCGGTTGGCCACATGTCGAAGTGTCCTTGGGCAAGTCACTGAACCCCAAATTGCTCCCAGTGAGCGGGCCGGCGCCTTGCATGGTAGCTTGCCGCCATTGGTGTGTGAATGTGTGAATGAGAGGCCGTTGTAAAGCGCTTTGGATAAAAGCGCTATATAAGTGCAGTCCATTTTCGTTCGGTCGGTTCCTCTGAAGTCGTCACTGCCTCTGAGGTTGAGTTACCGTTCAGTTTCACTTCTCTCATTTCTGTCATTTCTCTTCTGTTTGTTTTTGTAGGAAGGAAGAAGAACAGAAAGTCACAGCAGTTGAACCCAACGGTTAGGTCACTTCTGTCACCAGATGACGTTAGCTTAGCATATTAATAACATGGATAAATTGATAGCCGCCCTAGAGTAATTCTTTCATGCATGCATGCTGCATTGTTAATGCATGTTATCTGCATTTCGTTGTATAGTACTTGGACTGTGTGATGACAATAAAGTTGAATCGAATCGAATCGAATCGGATCTAATCTAATCTAATGCTATGTGTTTTCCAGCTCCAAGTGGACAGTTGGACAGTCTGTCTGAGGAAGGGGAAGAGGACGCGGACAGAAAGACAGAGGACCCGGGGTCTGACGACGAGTTCGATCACTTCTATGACTGATAGTGTTCCAGCCAGGGGAGGCTGGTGGAGGTAGAAAAATCGGAGGACGGGGCTCATTGTAATTCAGGGAACGGAGTAGGGAATGGTATCAAGTCTGGTACCGTTCCTCATTCTGTTCCATGCATTATAATGAGCCCCGTCCTCCGATTTCTACCTCCACCAGCCTCCTCTAGTTCCCGCCCACCTACAACGTCATGACAACGAGAGAGTCGAAGACAGAGACAGAGACTGACAGTAAAAGATGAACATGTGTGATGTCACACTTCTGAAACAATAAACCCTTGAAAATATCATCCATAACACTTGAAAAATAAAATCCATAACACTTGCATATTATAAAATGCTGTATATATTTATGTTCGAATGTAAAATTAAATAAATGATTATACCTTTTACTATTTACTAAAATAATATTATATATACAACTAATCAATTGTGAATATTGATTATCATTTCAAATTAAATAACTCAAAATGAAAACAATCATGAGAGAATCTGGCAAATCATGCCTTTGAATCAATACATTAATGCTGGCATGACCCCTTTACTTTAAACGTTGAAATTGAACGTTCTCTAGCGCAGCGTTTCTCAACCTTTTTTCAGTCACGGCACCCTTCAAAAGTCGATAAAATCTCAAGGCACCCCAGTCTAAAATATAGCTATTCAAAAACGACACTGCATCACCCAGACAGCCCCATACACACACACACACACACACACACACACACACACACACACACACACACACACACACACACACTCAGCGGCTATTGATACAAATAAAAGTTGTATTATTATTATTATTATTATTATTGAGAGAGAGAGGAGGGAGTGAAAAAGGCAAGTGTGCATCAAAGGCATCAGGCACGTAACCATGCTGTATAAACATGACACAGTGACCGAACAAACGCGGGAATTGATGGAACACATTCATTTTCATATTCCCACATTTGATTGGAAACACCTATCCAGTCCATTCAACGTAAACACCGGGGATGCAGAGTTATTAAGCCAGAAAATGCGTCTCTCTCTCCCGCTGCGCGCATCCTTGTCTGGAAGTATTAAATTCATTGCATGAAAACGAAACCGTGCGTTATTTCCCGAACTTTCCAACCCTGCTTAGCTTCCGAAGTCGGACGAGAGAATAATGTCACCGATCATCCATATAGAACAACCACCTCCGTACGCTGCCGGCGAGCGAGACTGCCCTGCCCGATCATACCCTTTTTCGGGAGCGGGGAACATAGGATAGGAGGACCCTTTTACATGTCATTGATTTGCCTTCCAATTGTACAGTCAGACAGCAGGACCTTTTGTTACGTCTGTGTTTACGACGTCTCCATTATTGAACACAACACCTTTGCTATCTCTTTTGCAGCTTGTGGGCCTAGCATGTTATTAACTATTGCTGTGCATGCTGGCAATATTACGGACTCGGCTATAGTGTGTGGCTTCTTCGCCTTAGCAATAATTTCGGCTACGAGGTAGCCTCCAACGCTTTATCAGAAACTTTGGCGCACTTCATCATTACCTGTTCTGGACGGCTATGGTGACTTTTCATCCGAACAAAATATTCAGCATCCTTGCTAGCTTGTGATGGATGATCTGTTGTCAGTTTGTCATGTTCCATGATTCTGCTTGTTTGCTTGTTCATTGCTCTCGAAAATATCTTTGCGCGGTAAATGAAAAAACAACGCAGGCTAATTGCAGACACACTGACCTTACGCTGAACCCGGTATTGACATTGTGACATGGGAAAGGGGCGCGCGAGACAGATTTTGATGATGTATTGCATTTATTTATTTATAGATTTATTCATTCATTCATATGAACGTCAGAATATAGAATTATTTGACGGCACCCCTGAAGAAGCCAGGCGGCGCCCCAGTGTGCCGCGGCACCCCGGTTGAGAAACGCTGCTCTAGCGTGCACGTAGATCCACAGTAATTGTTGGAATTGGAATGTAATGTAATGTATTACTGGCTTGTAGTGTGTTAGTAGACACACACACACACACACGTCATCATATTTGGACAATGAACTTGAGCTCTCGGACAAGTAAAACATAGGTTCACTTGTCCGAAGGAGCTTAATGTCAAGCCCTGCACTGGTTACTAGAAATAGAATAGGAATTTGACTTTGAAAGACTTAAATGGTAAATCTCTTTTTTAAAATCCCCTCAAAAGGAGCAAGCCCGTGGCTGCCACGGCAACAACAAACTCATTTGAGAAGTGATCTTCTTTGTCACTTCTTCGCCATTTCCAGTGTTGCCAATCTTTACCTTCTACTAGAAGAATGTCCACAATGCGTGATGTTAGAATTATAAGGTTCTGTCTCCATTTTTGTCAAAATTGAGTTTTTTTTTACATAATCTGACCCATTAGGTGTTTATTAATGCCTGTGTGGTGTTATTTTTAAAATGTTGAAATTTTTCAGCTAGTAATTCATAAAATACAAAGGTTCCATCTCACAAAACATAATGGAATGTAAAAACCCAAACATTTTTTTTAAACATTTTATTGGCATTTTGGCAGTCCTCACAAATAAATATTCACAAATATTGAATATCAAATATATAAATCACCATAGAAACACAGCCAACAACGGTCCCTCCTCCCCCCCACCCAAACCCTTGGTCTCCCAGTCACTGACCCAGCAATAGTGCATGTCATGTATGTCGTGACAATGACAACAAAAATATATGACAGTGAGCAACAATATTATCATTGCTCCTATATAGGTGCATTGTTGCAAAATACAGACAAGACAGACAGAAATAAAACAACTACACAGAGTAATACATTGATGATAAAAATAAAATAAAAATAAAAATAAAAATAAAATAAAATAATGAAAAGAAAGAAAAGAAAGAGAAAGAGAAAGGTAGATGCAGAAAGGAAAGAGATAGAAGCAAGGGAAAGTATTACTTTAGGGTCTTATAGGTCATTGTACTGCATAACAACCTGGCGAATGTAAAAACTTTGATGCTCAATATCTCTGAACTGCCCTAAACGGAGATAGAACCTTATAATTCTAAGCTCACGAATGGTGACATGTACACAACAGGACATAACAACAACAACTAGTATCCGTGGGGGAGGTTATTGTCCCATTAATAGTAGAAAACTAGTTTTGCACTTTGTTATGCAGTACATTGTCCATAAACAATAACAGAGAATGTTCTTTCTCTTTTTGTTTTGTTTTTTTTAACAAACTAACAAACAAAACACAAAAACACAAACAAAAAGCAAAGAAAAACAAAACAAAACAAAAACAAAAAAACAGGGGGGGAGAAGGCCATGTCACATATCAGAAATAAACAAAAAAGAAAATGACACAACAAATGCCATAATATATGGGGGGATCACCCCCATCGGAGACAGCATGTCTTACAGTCCTAAACACAGCGGCAGCAGTAAATCTCTTTTTTTAAATCCCCTCAAAGGAGCAAGCCTGTGGCTGCCACGGCAACAACAAACTCATTTGAGGAAGTGATCTTCTTTGTCACTTCTTCGCCATTTAATTATAAGGTTCTGTCTCAATTTTTTGTCAAAATTGAGTTTTTTACATAATCTGACCCATTAGGTGTTTATTAATGCCTGTGTGGTGTTATTTTAAAAATGTTGACATTTTTCAGCTAGTAATTTATCAAATACAAAGGTTCCATCTCACAAAACATAATGGAATGTAAAAACTTTGATGCTCAATATCTCTGAACTGCCCTAAACGGAGATAGAACCTTATAATTCTAAGCTCACGAATGGTCAGGAATAACTCCTAAAAGAATCCCTCATCAGTGTGTCTGTGTCAGCTTCCTGTGGTTGGTGGCAGCATCGGCGCCAGTGAGACATACTAAATCATTTCATAGCCAGCCTGGTGACACGGTCAAGTAACAACTGCTGTAGAGAGGTAAACAATGTAAACAAGTTTATTGGCCTGACCATAGTCCCCCCAAAAAGCAAGCCAGGAAAAAAAACTTCCCTGAGCACAGCGGCAAGGAAAAACTCCCTGGTTGGAAGTAACCTTGAGAGGAACCAGGCTTAGTGGGGGGGGAGCCCATCCTCCTCGGACTGGTCGGGTGAAACTGTACTTTTAGTCCGGGAGCCATGGGGATGAACCTTGTTTAGTCTGGTAAAGTTTTTTCCTCTGCTGTTTCTTGTTGCTTGGGGGTACCTCTTCAAAACACAGGAGGGTGCCCTGTGATATCTCTGGAGCATGTTCAGATATTAACCCCTTCATGCCCGACATGCCAAAATCCCGGGAAAAATAGGTATTTATGAGATTTCATGCAAAATACTAAAATCAAATGCATCACTTTGCTATCTTCAATGTTTACTCATGAAGGAGGTCATGTACATTGTATTTTTGTGTTACTATTCATTAATTTAGAAGGCTATTTTTATTTTTTTTATAAAATTGCTGTGTTCAGAGACAAGTCTGGGAGATATGGAATGTTTGATTCTCATTGTCGAAATGAGTATGGGCTACCTGCCACTGGAAATGGAAAAGCTGTTATGATCACTTTCACAAAGTTGAGTGATATGGTGGCAAGGATTGATAAGTTGTATGAATTGCTACTTACAGACAGCATAGGCCTTATTGATCGACTTGCGTATGACTTCATGCCAGTGGCATTTCAACATGCAAGACATCTGTCAGACGCTTTGCCATCCCTACCAGTGCAATCTGACAACCCACATCAGGAAAATGTGGAGAAGAAGGTGACACAGAAGACCAAAGATGTAGCACACACTGCATTCCCAGCCAGCAAGCATTCTCTGCAGTCACTCAATGCACTATCCACACAGGGCATGTCAAAGGACAGTAAGGCGTTTTCCAAATTAAATGCACAACAGCAACAGAGAGAGAAGAACAGGCGAAGAAATGAAAGAAGGTGTGGTGTCAAGATTACAAAGATGTCTGCCCCCCATGACATCCAAATTAAGAAGAAAGCATACATCACCAGCAGATACAGAACAGATGCAGATTTCAAAGAAAAGCAGAAGTATTACATCACGATATGCATCTGACCAGGGATTCAGACAGAAGCAAAAACAAAATTTGCGCCACAGGTATTGTAACTGTCATAGTAAAGAATCAATTTTCTTATTTTCTTAAATGTAAAAAGATAACATATAGAAATGTATATGTTATTATATGTAAGGAAATTGTTATTGTTGTACAATTATTGTTTTATTTTGTTTATCTACTTTGTAACTTTGTAATTGTGAGGTGTTGAGGACACCTCACTGTTCATGTACTGTGGTCACGCGATAAAACTAGATGCGCATAGATTAACAGAAGCTGAATGTGAAAGGTTTTCCGTCACTGTCTGAAGATAAGTTTGAAGTTTAAGACTGTATACAACTATTCTAGCTACTCCTGAGGTTCTGAATAGAAGGCGCACACGGTATGTCGTTGTTTTGTTTGTTACTGTTTGACTGTGCATTTTGATTTGCCATTTTCTCAAGTAATTTCTCACGTGTATGTGATGTCGGAATGTATTGCTAGCTAAAGAGGTGGTTAATATGTTGAGTGGGTAGCCTACTCGACGTAGCCTCATTTTGGTTTCATTGTGTAATCAATACTTTATTTCACATTGCAGTTTTTCACGGTGTCTGCACACAAAAAATAAGGAATCGTGGGTTGCTTGTCTAACAGAAGAACAGCTTTGGGAGCAGTTATAGGTATCATAATGATCCTGTTTTCAGACGTAAGCATAAACAAACTTTGCGCCACAGGTATCATAATGATCCTGCTTTCAGAAAATGTAACTTACAACGTTCCACCAGTTACATGAAAAGAATGTGTCAAAGTGAAGCATATTTTCGGATGGCCCATAAAATGCGTTGTGCCTTCAAAGTGAGAAGCAAATACAGACACAGGACTAATGTCACGCACAAAAACATCCAACCGGTGGACAACGGCGTAATGCAGATGGCTATATCGACTTTCCATGAAAGCATTAAAGCTGGGCCAACGTTTGTGTGCACAATGTGCCATCGCACTCTTTTCCCCAACCAGGTCAAGCATTGCAATCGCAGCAATTACAAGAAGAATCCACATGTTGTTGCTGGCTGTTTGACAGGGCAATATGTCCATGTGTGTGACGATCAATGTCAAGGTCCTAAACAATGCACTGTACCTGATGAAAGGACATAGGAGTGGATTTGTCCCACCTGTGATTCCCATTTAAAGGCAGGAAACAAATCACCCATCGCTGTGGCTAACAACTTGGAGCTGGTGCCTATTCCCCCAGAGCTCCGCGATGTGAACGTGCTGGAAAGACAACTTTTAGCCAAAATACTGCCATTTGCCAAGATCATCACACTTCCTAAAGGTCGACAAGCAGCTATACATGGCGCTGTGGTGTGTGTGCCATCCGAGGTGGAAACCAGGGTAAATACTTTACCAAGACCATGCAGCTCATCCCAGTTATACAGGGTGAAGCTGAAAAGACGTCTGATTTACAAGGGCCACCAGCAGTTGAACACTGTAAACATGAGAGATGTAGTAGCGGGTCTGTCAAAACTCATTGACACACACCCCATCTCCATCCCCACCGCCAGGCTGCCCCTGTGTTAGTTGCGTGCGTAATTGAACAATTACGACTACATACAAGTATGTGTGAGTCGAGCGGTAACACAGCATCCTACTGTCGTTCAGCTGTTAAGGTTTTTAAGTTCGTAAAAGTGGGTGCTTCAGACGTAAGCATAAACAAACTTTGCGCCACAGGTATCATAATGATCCTGCTTTCAGAAAATGTAACTTACAACATTCCACCAGTTACATGAAAAGAATGTGTCAAAGTGAAGCATATTTCCGGATGGCCCATAAAATGCGTTGTGCCTTCAAAGTGAGAAGCAAATACAGACACAGGACTAATGTCACGCACAAAAACATCCAACCGGTGGACAACGGCGTAATGCAGATGGCTATATCGACTTTCCATGAAAGAAAAGTCGATATAGCCGAACTGTCTCCAAAGCCCATCCAGAGCATGACTGCCCTCAGCTCGTAACACACCCAGCCCCATTGACCCAGACTCCATCCAGGTCCCTGTGGGCTACGAGCCAGACCCGGCGGACCTGGCCCTGTCCAGCGTGCCAGGCCAGGAGATGTTTGACCCCCGCAAACGCAAGTTCTCCTACGAGGAGCTAAAGCCTCAGCCCATGATCAAAAAGGCACGCAAGATCTTCATCCCGGAGGGCCTCAAGGACGACAGGTACTGGGCCAGGCGCAGGAAGAACAATGTGGCAGCCATGAGGTCACGGGACGCCCGGTGACTGAAGGAGAACCAGATCGCCATCCGGGCCAGCTTCCTGGAGAAGGAGAACTCGGCGCTGTGCATGGAGGTGGCAGACTTGCGGAAGGAGCTGGGTCGCACCAAGAACATTGTGGCCAAATACGAGGCCCGGCAAGGGCCACTGTGATTCTCCCGACCCCCCCCCCCCCCTCCAACCTCCCCCCTCTGGAAGCACCCAGCCCCCCCCCCCTTATCTCAATCCCTCACCCAACAGTTTGAAGGACAATGTGTCCTTTTGGTGGCACCACCCCACAACACCCCCAGCCCCTCCTCTCCCCCATAAACTATCCGATATGATTCTGTCTCTTTAATTCTATCAATGGCTTAATTCTGTCATTGGTTTCTGTTCCTTCTCTTTTTTGCCCACTCTTCATTCATGTACATGTATACATGAAGTATGAGTATTTATGTATGTATAAACACACACACACACACACACACACACACACACACACCCTTCCCTCTTTCAACTGTTACCTTCAAATGGTAATGAGCCAACCTACCAGCCGAGTCCCCACCTTCTCCCCTCCTTCCATAATTCATTTTGGAAATGATGCCATAGTAGCAAATATTCAAACGAGAACTTTGAAGGCCGAAGTGGAGAAGGGTTCCATGTGAACAGCAGTTGAACATGGGTCAGTCGGTCCTAAGAGATGGGCGAACGCTGTTCGGAAGGGAGGGTCGATGGCCTCCGTCGCCCCCGGCCGATCGAAAGGGAGTCGGGTTCAGATCCCCGAATCCGGAGTGGCGGAGACGGACGCCGCGAGGCGTCCAGTGCGGTAACGCAACCGATCCCGGAGAAGCTGGCGGGAGCCCCAGGGAGAGTTCTCTTTTCTTTGTGAAGGGCAGGGCGCCCTGGAATAGGTTCGCCCTGAGAGAGGGGCCCAAGCCCTGGAAGGCGTCGCGGTTCCGGCGGCGTCTGGTGAGCTCTTGCTGGCCCTTGAAAATCCGGGGGAGATGGTGTAAATCTCACTCCCCCTCTCCTCCCTCCCCCCTCCCTCCCTCCCTCTCTCTCTCTCTCTCTCTCTCTCTCTCTCTCTCTCTCTCTCTCTGTCTCTCTCTCTCTCTCTCTGTCTCTCCCAGACCTCCATCCACAACCCTGGTCCTGTTTCCAACCGGAAAAGGAAGCGCCAGAGTGTCAGTACAAGAACAAGAACTTACCGAAGAGTCTAGAAGGGCGCCCTCTACTGGCCTCTGTGGAGATGGTGTAAATCTCGCGCCGGGCCTACCAGGACCCTCCTCCTACCAGGACCCTCCTCCCTCCTACCAGGACCCTCCTCCTACCAGGACCCTCCTCCCTCCTACCAGGACCCTCCTCCCTCCTACCAGGACCCTCCTCCTACCAGGACCCTCCTCCCTCCTACCAGGACCCTCCTCCTACAGCAGGTCTCCAAGGTGAGGGAGAACATCAGACACACACACAGACACACACACAGACTCTTCTCATGTCCTCACCTCCACACACACACAGACTCTTCTCATGTCCACACCTCCACACACACACAGACTCTTCTCATGTCCACACCTCCACACACACAGACTCTTCTCATGTCCTCACCTCCACACACACACAGACCCTTCTCATGTCCTCACCTCCACACACACACAGACTCTTCTCATGTCCACACCTCCACACACACACTCTTCTCATGTCCTCACCTCCACACACACACAGACTCTTCTCATGTCCACACCTCCACACACACACAGACTCTTCTCATGTCCACACCTCCACACACACAGACTCTTCTCATGTCCACACCTCCACACACACAGACTCTTCTCATGTCCTCACCTCCACACACACAGACTCTTCTCATGTCCTCACCTCCACACACACACAGACTCTTCTCATGTCCACACCTCCACACCTCTGGCATGTTAGAACAATGTAGGTAAGGGAAGTCGGCAAGTCAGATCCGTAACTTCGGGATAAGGATTGGCTC
>NC_137689.1:69438572-69606072 GCF_963989245.1 Nansenia antarctica | reverse complement strand
GAGACCAAGGCGACAGCCCCAAAGCCCACAGCAGCAGCTGCCCCCGCCATACCCACCGCCACGCCCTCCAAACCAGCTGACAGCTCAGACAGCCAATCAGAGAGCGAGGAGGACCTTCCCCTGACGCAGACGCCTGCTAAAGCCGTGAAGGCCGCTCCCAGCAAGACCGCAGCTCCCAGTAAACCTGCAGCAGCCAGCAAGACCGCAGCTCCCAGTAAGCCCGCCACGCGCAGTAAGGCTGCAGCCAGCCAGGCAGACAGCGACGATTCAGACAATGAAGAGAAGACCCTTGTAAAGAAAGCTGCACCTGCTGCACCCAAACAGAAGGTCACCCCAGCCCCGGTCAAAGCCGCCCCCGCCAAGGCCGACAGCGACTCCCCGGACTCTGAGGATGACGAGGCCCCCGCCAAGAAGGCCCCCGCCAAGAAGGCCCCCGCCAAGCCCAAAGCCGCACCCAAGGCCCCGGCTGCAGCCCAGAACGCCCCGGCCGCAGACAGCGACTCCTCAGACAGCGAGGAGGAGGAGAAGCCGGCGAAGAAGGCTCCGCTGAAAAAGAAAGGGGCTAAGAAAACCAAGAAGGCCCCTGCTGCTGCCCCTGATGCGACCCCTGACCCCGACCCTGCCCCCGAAGATGCCTCAGTAGAGAAACCTAAGAAGAAGAAGAAGAAGAAGGAGAAGAAGGAGAAGAAGGGCAAGAACAAGGAGGAGGCGACAGCGGTCGAGGTTGAAGAGACGGAAACGGTCAGTCTGCAAGCTCACTGACACACAGATACAGACTGACAGACAGATACAGACTGACAGACAGACAGACAGATACAGACCTGACCAGACTGACAGACAGACACAGTCAGATACAGTCAGACAGATGCAGACCTGACCAGACCAGACAGACAGATACAGACAGATAGACAGTCAGAGAGACTAATCCCAAGGCGATGAGTGGGGTTCGCGCAGCAATGTGATTCCTGCCCAGTACTCTGAATGTCAAAGTGAAGTAATTCAATGAAGCGCGGGTAAACGGCGGAAGTAACTATGACTCTCTTAAGATAGCCAAATGCCTCATCATCTAATTAGTGACGCGCATGAATGGATGAACGAGATTCCCACTGTCCCTACCTACTATCTAGCGAAACCACAGCCAAGGGAACGGGCTTGGCGGAATCAGCGGGGAAAGAAGACCCTGTTGAGCTTGACTCTAGTCTGTCACGAACTAGGAGCATCATTGTTGCAGATCCACGATGTCGGTCGACAGTGTGTTCAGAACCCGTTCCCTGGGAGTTGCTGCCGTGGGTCTTCCTGATCAGTATGCCGACGGGAAAGCGGCTAAAGTGTGGCAGCTGTATATCGGAGACACTCAGAGTAGAACGGAAGAATACAAAAGTTGGGTGGTGTCTTTGCTGAAAAAGCATGGTGTGCAGAGGATACTCGACGTAGCCTGCGGCACTGGTGTCGACTCCATCATGTTGGTGGAGGAGAACTTCAAGATGGTGAGCATGGAGCACGGAACCTCTGGTCGTGACAGTAAAGTTCTCACAATGACAGTTTTTTTTGTTAATTATTATAGTCATTATAGTACTGCAGTTGGATAGTCTTTTTTCTAATTAAAGTCCAATTATCTAGTTAGTGTAAAATTATTTAAAATAACAAACAAGCAGTTTTGATTTAAAAAGTTTGGAGTGGAAATTCATACATGTGTTATTGTGTGTTGTTTTTGCTAAAAGAAGGGAGATGTAACACACTGTGTGTTGTCTCACTACACCACACTAACACACTGATGTGATTCGCTTTCTGTATCCGTCGTGTCCCAACGGAGTTGCCGTAGGTCGCGTCCAGCAAGCAGAAATAAACAACATGTCTTACAGTTAAGTCGTGTCCGTGTCTGTCAAGTACATTACAGATAAAACCTACCTATTCACTCCGAAACTACTCAGATTTCTGTGTTCCGCCGGTTCCAGGATATATCTGTGTACCGTTCTTTCAAAGTGGACAACGGGAGGAGAGAGCTACGTGCCAACGGGACCTGACCCAGATGTTTTGACTAGAGCGCAATCAATTGTAAATCCCAGTGTGAGAGAAAGAGAAGGAGGGAGAGATGCCCTCGTGGAGTCAAATGTTGGAGACCCGGTCAGAAAAGTGTCGTTTGAAACCATGGCCTCAAGCTTCAGAAGGCGCGGATACGCATGCCCGTCCCCTGCGCGCAGGCGACATCGCACTACCTTTAGTCACAGGCAGCAAGAGCAGCTCGAGGTGGCATTCGGACACAACCGCTACCCCGACATCTCCGGCCGCGACGAACTAGCGCGGCTCACCAAACTCAACGAGGCGCGCATACAGGTATGGTTCCAAAACCGCCGTGCCAAACAACGCAAGCAGGAGCGCGCTTCTCAGAAGGGGCTGCTGCCCGTGGCTGTGTCGCCTGGATGCCGGCCAGTGCTGCTGGGCAGTGTGTGTGCACAGGACGCAGGGATGGCTCGTCAGTACTACCCCCACTCCATGGCTCATATCTCTCGGTTTTCCTCTATGCTGCCCTCTGCTGGTTAGTCTCACTATTCAGGTGCAGCCACCCAGTGTCCCTGCCCGTCAGTGCCACCACAACCAGGGCCGGCCCGTCCTACAGGCCATACAGGCGGTCGCCTGGGGCCCCGAAAGGCGGGGGGGGCACACTCATAGTAAAATAAAATAAAAAATGTAATAAAATAAAAATGGTTTGATTAAAAGGTCTTCATGTCCGGAATTGTGAAACCTGGCTAATTCAGGGAGAGTCAATCACTGTCCATTGTCCCTTTGAAATAAACAAATAAATAAACGAGAGGACGTGGTTTATGGTGAATTAAGTCGGCGTTGTTGACTTTGTTTCACGATGAAGCAAAGACTCCAGTGCCTGATTGCTTTTATACAACTAGGACAAGAAAACAATAAAACCTTTTTGTGATGGATTATGTTTGTTCCTGTTTGTTTCTGTGCCCTGCACTCAGAAATCTAGTTCTCAAATCTACTGTTCCACTGTTGTCAAGGTAACGTGATTAATATTATTATATTCATCATTAATTCAATATAAGGTTGGCGATACACAGACATGTTAACTCTATGGCAGTGTAACTATGGAAACAGCCAGCACAGTATGAGACACTACCTGTACTTGGGGGGAGGCATTCATTCCCCAGTTATGAAAAATGTAATTGTCCCAAACCCCCTACAAAAACATAGCGACTGATGAGGGTTTCATAGGGGCTTCAGTTTGCATATGATCACGTGGGTGTGAGTGGGCGGGGCTGAGTGGGCAACGGTAATCTCCGTCACTCAAGAGCACTGTCTGTGCAAGTATGTCGGGTAAACAGCACTCTGGCGCCCAAACAAGAAAAAGAGACGAAGATGAGGAAAAACAAGCAAAAAGTAGAGGTATGTACTGTATGTATGTCCTGTCCTTGAATTTCATTATTTAATATTTATGTGTGCTGCATGGAGGAGGATGGTAGCTAACTCTAGCTGACTAACTAGCTAGCTAGCTAATATTGCTGCTTAGCCAGTTGAGGGATGGAGACACACTAGGACCAGCTCGGACAAAGTGGCTCTAAAGTTAGTCAAGTTACGATGCCAATTTTTAAGACCATGGTGATCAATGAAGCAACTGTCGAGCAGCCAAGAAATATGATATTACAGAGTGTAATGTTAGAAGTGGCCGTAGGACAGGGCCCAAAAAGATCGCTTCCAGGAGATTGACAGGAGGGTGTGTGAATAGGGTGACCAGATGTCCCGCTTTGTGCGGGACTGCACAGCATTTTCATGACTTTTAGTGCGTCCCGCAAATTGGGACGATGTCCCGCATATTTAATTATTATTGGCAAAAAAATAAAAAAATAAGAAAATCTGATTTATCCAATGGCTGTGGAGAAAGCAGGGAAGGCTATCATCACGGGGCTGTGTTTGCTGTCAATCAAACTGTAGCACACGTCAGGTGGTCAAGTGCAGCCAGGTTAACCAATGAAAGTAAGTCCCCCCCAAACAACAACAACAACGAACGCGAGTCAAATGCAGCAGGTTATAGAAAATGGAGGAAACTCAAACCACAGTCAGCAAGAAAAGAAGATGCACCTACAACAAAGACTGGGAAAACACTTGTACGTGGGTGAAGCCAGTGCAGGGCGACTCTCAGAGAGTTTTTTGCAATCTTTGCAAGAGTTCTTTTTCAATTTCACATGGCGGTGAATACGACATCAAAAGACACAGAGAATGCGATTCTCACAAGAAACGTGTCGCTCAAAAAGAGACATCCAACTCTATGGAGAGAGTTCTTAGTTGATTGAGTAGAACTTATAAAGCACAAAGAGCTTAAATCAATTGTCTCCAAAGAGGCCTTTTATTAAGCAAAAAAAGTCACACGAGCGCAGAGAGAAAAATAGCAGACAAAAAGCAATAAGCCAAAAAGCCAAAAGGGCCCCCCCTTCCTGTCAGAGGGTCAAGCGTTATATAGCAGTTTCTTGCCTGATGAAGTCACTATTCTTGCTTGACCAATCAGAATCTTTCTGCGCCACAGTTCTTGGCCCACCTCTTCAGGAAGGAAGAGCCTTCCTCCAGAGCCAGATTCCCCAGCATGCAGAAAGACCCTAAATTCTCAGTATTAAATGATATGAAACTACAACACTCTCCTGACTGCTGTTTTCTCACTCACACTTGATGACCCCCCCCCCTTCCCTCCGCTCCCCCATACAGATGCTTGTTGGTAACTTGCTGGCTCTTGTCGTTACTACTGCTGTGTGGGTAGAGTGTCAGAACAGAACATGGGTTTGCTCATCAAACACCTCACACTCAGATCACAAATGTTAACAATGAATATCTCCTGAAGACAGATGGATAGCCTGGGTAAATTAGGCTGTAAACCTACATATCGATCTATAGTAGTCTAATTGCCTAGATATACAATAGATCGACATCTATATTATTTCATACAAGTCACACTCTCTCACCTTAAGGCTACAGCATTAATTTACATTAAACTATTGTCAGAAGTTGACGAAATGACTTCAGTTGTGAATGAGATTCAACAGCAAATAAAGAGTCGAATATTATTATTAGTGATGTTTACTTTTTCGTCACGCTGGGAGGTACCCCGGTGGCCTCCGTGGAGTCATGCTGCTTTCTAGGCATGACCATCTCCCGGGACCTTAAGTGGGAGCGGAACACCGAGGCCCTCACGAAGAAGGCCCAGAAGAGGATGTTCTTCCTCCGGCAGCTGAGGAAATTCAGGCTGCCGAGGTCTATGATGGTCCAGTTTTACACGGCCATCATAGAGTCCATCCTCACCCACTCCATCATCACCTGGTTCCCTGCTGCAACGACCAAGGACAATGCCAAGTTGCAGCGGGTGATACGTTCAGCAGAGAGGGTGATCGGCTGTCCCTTGCCCTCCCTCAACTCCTTGCATGACACCAGGGCTCTGAAGAGGGCAAGAAAGATCATGGCCGACCCCTTCCACCCCGGCCACGGCCTCCTCACCCTGCTTCCCTCTGGAAGAAGGTTGCGGCTGCCTAAGGCATTGAAGGCCCGCCACAGGCTCAGTTTCTTCCCCTCAGCCGCCAGGCTGCTAAATGACTCTGGCTTCCCCCTCCCCCCCGCCTCCAAGTCTGCCCAGGACTGAACATGCACTAGACCTTGAATAACTCTGCACTGCACTTTATATACAGCACTACCCATGCACTGTCTGTCCTGTTTTTGCATTTGTATTGTACTTGTTTTGTTCATATATATATTATGTGAAAAAAGCATAAATGCACCTTCTGTAATGCCAAAGCAAATTCCTATATGTGTCAAGCATAATGGCAATAAATGTTATCTGAATCTGAATCTGAAAGATCCATCCGCTCCTAAGAACTTCAGACCAATCTCACTTTTGAGTCACACCTACAAGCTCTTTGAACGTCTGATCCTCAACAGAATCTGTACCTTTGTTGACAAACACCTCATCCCTGAACAAGCAGGTTTCCGCCCTGGCAAGTCAACAACTAGCCAAGTACTCAACCTCACCCAGTACATCGAAGACGGATACGAGGAAGGGATGGTAACTGGTGTGGTGTTTGTCGACCTCTCAGCTGCCTATGACACAGTCAATCACAGACGTCTCCTCAGCAAGATCCTGGAGACCACAAGAGACACCCGTCTGACAGAACTGATTGAAAGCATGCTTGAAAATAGGCACTTCTTCGTTGAGCTAGGAGGAAAGAAAAGCAGGTGGCGAAAACTCAAGAATGGCCTTCCACAAGGAAGTGTGCTTGCACCACTTCTCTTTAATATCTACACCAACGACCAACCAAAAAGCGCAGACACCCGCCGCTTCATCTATGCAGACGATCTTGGCATAGGTGCACAAGCCACTGATTTCACAGTTGTGGAAGACAGACTCTCCAACGCTCTGGCAGAGCTAACACCGTACTATGAAGAGAACCACCTACGTGCAAACCCATCTAAGACACAGGTGTGTGCCTTCCACCTGAGAAACCGTGAAGCCAAGCGCCAACTGAAGGTCAGCTGGTCAGGATAACCATTAATAATATTAATATATTATTAATATGATAACCGTTATCATATTAAATCTACACTTTTTTGCATCTGGAACTAGAGTGTGCGGCTTCTACTCCTTTTAAATGTATATATGAATCAACCACACTTTGATTAATCTAAATACAGCACCTATGAAACAACAATGTTATCTTGTGGTTTATTTCCCTGTGTATTTAACTGAGTCAACCAATTCCTGTATATACTCTCTATAGCAGTACAGAACACTCTGCTACCATCTCTATATACACTCTCTATAGCAGTACAGTAGACACTGCCACATTCAAACGACTCATCCGACCCGTCGCCACAGTCATTGTCATGGTCACAGACAAATCGCTGGGGAATGCATGCTTTGTTGTGTTAACGGAAAGAGTTGTCATCACAGGAGTTGTTAGGGGCTAAGGCAAGAGGAAACAGGTTGACAGTTCAACTGTGTGAACAACACATTTCTACATCAAGACACTCACGATGCATAATGTTCAGGTAGGTCATATTTACCACAGCCAGCTGCAGAGAGCTCATCACCACCATCAGGGCAGTCCCTCTCTCCATCACACAGCCAGCGTTTGGGCACACTTTGAGGCATTGATGGATGAGCTGTGGGATGTGTTGTGACAGAGTTGTGAAAACATTGGCTAAGTGTTGGGGTAAACACACGCCGACACCGACTCACGCCGACACCGTCACACACGCACACACACACGCACACACACACACACACTTTTTCAAAAGTGCTGTCAAGGTCAGGTAATTATGAAGTCTCTCTTCATCTTCGGTGAATCTGGTGACGAGGAGGAGGAAGAGTTTACGTCGACAGCAGTCGACAGTGACTCTGACACAGAAGCAGCGCCCCCCCCCCCCCAGACACATGACACAGGTGGAGTCTGACGGCGAAGAGGAAACGGAGAAGGAGGAGGAGGAGGAGGAGGAGGAGGGCCAAGGCCAAAGCTCCAAGTGGAAGGCGGTGATGCACTCAGACAGCGAGAACGAGGAGGAGGATATTAAGCCAGCCGTGAAGAGGAGTCGTGCCGTGTCAGACGATGAGAACTCTGACTCTGATCACGGCGGCTCTGAGGCCCCGGACAAGAGCATGGCCGCCAAGCAGAGGGAGCTGGGATCAGACAGCGAGAAAATGATTGCAGACATCTTCGGTGAATCTGGTGACGAGGAGGAGGAAGAGTTTCTGAGCCGCCGGTCCCGGTCCCAGAGAGACGGAGAGCGGCAGAGGAGGAGGGTGGATCTCGCCACTGACCGCCGGGCCACGTCGCCCTCCTCGGGCTCCGACCACCAGGAGGTCTGTACCGGAGGAGCGACCTCTGTACTAGGAGGACCCGGAGGACGGGAATGCCGAGCCGGGCTGACCGGGGGCCAGACACAGGCCTCCTCGTCGGAGGAAGCGAGAGTCCGTGTCCTGCGAGGAGGATGTGATCGACGGCTTCGCCATTGCCAGCTTCATCAGCTTCGAGACTCTGGAGGCCTCGGCCAAGGAAGCAGTGGACGATGACTCCGAGTCTGACGAGGGTGTGGACAGGGACAGGAGCGGCAAAGATACCAGTTTCATGTCGGACTTTGACGTGATGCTGGCGCGTAAGAAGGCCCAGAGTGGGAAGCGGCGGAGGAACCGGGACGGAGGAACGTTCATCAGCGATGCCGATGACGTGGTCAGCGCCATGATCACCAAGATGACCGAGGCGGCAGAGGATGAGGGCAGTGAGGCCCCCCCCTCTCCCTCCCCCTCCCAGTTCGTAGAGCACTGCCAGGGCCACACCCAGGACTGTCCCGAGGTCCTCACCTTCCTCCACACCAAACACAGCAAGGCCTCGCCGGGGTCCCGCTGGGTCGCCTCGGCCGGCGCCTAGCAGCTGACTTAGAACTGGTGCGGACCAGGGGAATCCGACTGTTTAATTAAAACAAAGCATTGCGAAAGGCCCGAGTTTGCAAATAAGTCATCATTGGTATATTATCATTAATTGTAAACTGTAAGAACATCGTATCTCATTTCACAGACCAACAACATGAAGTCCTTCAAAGTTCTAAACAGGAACAAGAATCCCTATTTGAAAAACGACAAAGAGCAGAGCAGCTCAATAAAGATACTGAGGTTAGTACAGTATGTTGTTTCATACGCTGTCTTTGGATGTAGAGAAAATAAAATGTCAATGAATTCACCCTGTATATTTAGAAAGAACCTTCTGGTCATTGGAGATACTTATTTAGCTTTATGTAATTTAAACCATGCATTATTTATTTTGAATGTTTAGGAAGGTCGTAAAGCTATTGCTGCTGCACTAGAGCTCAATAAAGAGGAATATGCAACAGTCCTCATCCAGAAAGATGCAAAAGAAGGGCCCCCTTTGCCCAGCTGGTGAGTAGGAGAGTGCTACTATACTCACTGGATGTATTGGGTGACTTCTACAACCCTGTAGAAGAGGAGGCAGAACACACCCAGGAAAGACTGACGGAAGAGGACCACTGAAAGATGAAGGAGACAGGGTGCGACGATCCACACTTGCAACTCGGTGGAGTTCCGGAACACTCTGGGCCGCTGCCTGACGCGCGCCCAGGCCAGCCGCGCCAAGACCTTCGTCTACATCAACGAGCTCTGCACCGTCCTCAAGCAGCACTCGGCCAGGCGGAGGCTGGCCGCCGTGAAGGTGGAGCTGACCGACCAGGAGAAGAGGGAGAGGGAGGAGGAGAGGAAGAGGGAGGGAGGGGAGGGGAGGTATTCTCTCCCTCTCTTCTTTCAGTAATCGAAATGGCAGACCACCTGGAACTGCAACTGGAGACTGCAACTGGAGTGTTAGAAGTTGAAGAAGTTCAAACGAGAACTTTGAAGGCCGAAGTGGAGAAGGGTTCCATGTGAACAGCAGTTGAACATGGGTCAGTCGGTCCTAAGAGATGGGCGAACGCTGTTCGGAAGGGAGGGGCGATGGCCTCCGTCGCCCCCGGCCGATCGAAAGGGAGTCGGGTTCAGATCCCCGAATCCCCTGTCTGAAGATTATATTATATTGTTTTTCTGTGCATGATTAATGCAAAAACAACAACTAATAGTGCTACAGAACTGACATTAGTTCTGTCTGTTCATTTACGTTTATTTGAATGGGGGAAAAATGTTAACAGTCCAAATGTTAAAAATCTACTTTGACCCTTGGGAACGATTAATCATCGTGGAGGAGTGTTAGGAGGAGGAGGAGTGTAATGTAAAGGAGTGTTAGGAGGAGGAGTGCCTGTGATCCTGAAAAAAAAAAAAAAAAAACGCAGACACCCGCCGCTTCATCTATGCAGATGATCTTGGCATAGGTGCACAAGCCACTGATTTCACAGTTGTGGAAGACAGACTCTCCAACGCTCTGGCAGAGCTAACACCGTACTATGAAGAGAACCACCTACGTGCAAACCCATCTAAGACACAGGTGTGTGCCTTCCACCTGAGAAACCGTGAAGCCAAGCGCCAACTGAAGGTCAGCTGGTCAGGAACCTCCCTTGAACACTGTGAGCACCCAGTCTACCTAGGGGTAACCCTGGACAGATGCCTCTCTTTTAAGACCCACACTGAGAAGACCAAGTGTAAAGTGAGTGCGAGGAACAACATCATCCGCAAGCTCACTGGCACAACCTGGGGTGCTAACCCACAGACTCTGAAGTCAACCGCACTAGCTCTCTGCTACTCAGCTGCCGAGTATGCCTGCCCAGTATGGGAACGAGCTGCCCATGCCAAGAAGCTGGATCCCGCCCTCAATGCTAGCTGCCGCCTTATCACAGGCTGTCTGAAATCAACACCAACAGACCGTCTGTACATCCTGGCAGGCATAGCCCCACCAGAGATACGACGAAATGCAGCAAGCAAAAAAGAGCGCCAACAACAGTCTACTGACCAAAGACATCCTCTCTTTGGCCATGTGCCAGCCAAAAGCCGCCTTAAGTCAAGGAAAAGTTTCCTGAAGAGCGTCCCGCCCCTCGGAACACCGAGCACAAGCAGTGAAAGAGTCACTCGGTGGGAAGAAAGGCTGGACAAACTCCCACCAGCAACAACAATGGAGCTAAAGGCGAGCGAGGCACTGCCCCCTGGAGCAGACACCAACTACGCAGTGTGGAAATGCCTAAACAGGATAAGATCTGGTGTTGGACGTACAAAAGCCACTCTCGCCAAATGGGGATACCTAAATGACGGGGACGTTGTGTGTGACTGTCACTGAACCACAGACCATGCAGCACCTCCTGATATGCCCCCTGCTGGAGCAGCCCTGCACATCAACGGACTTGGCAGAGTTCAATGAGAAGGGACAGCAATGCGTTCAGCTGTGGTTGAACCACATCTAGCCAAGCCTTGTAACTGACTCTCTTGTGGACACGAAAAGAAGAAGAAGTTTCAGAATAGAATAAATCCCTCTGAAATTGTGTCAATAAAGCCTACATCATGTAACGTTACACTTACTTGATTAAGTTAATTAATGTTATGCTTTGGCTGTATTCTTGTAGGAGCTTTGTTGAAATTCTTGAGTGGGCCCCCATTGCTTTAAGAGGATCAAGTGACACATTGTATCAGCCAGACAATGGTAACTTTTTGAAAGAGGTGGAACTTCTTGCTAAGTTTGATCCTGTAATGCAGCAACACATTGCAAGGGTGCAAAGGGCAGTTGGATATCATCCACACTACTTAAGGAAAACTGTTCAGAATGAACTAATTGCAGCAATGAGTGGCAGAGTAATGGAAGAAATTGTGACCGAAATCAAAGCAGCCAAATACTTTTCAATCATATTAGATTGCACCCCAGATGTAAGCCACCAAGAACAAATGTCTGCACTCATTACAATAGTCAAATTCAATGACATGCCAGAAATCAAGGAACATTTCATAGGTTTTCTTATAGCAGACGAAAGCACTGGTGAATGTTTGGCAAACCTCATATTAAAAAAGTTAAAGGAACACAATCTCCCATTTGGTGACTGCAGAGGTCAGGCTTATGATAATGGAGCGAACATGCGTGGGAAACACAAGGGTGTACAGGCCAGACTCTTAGTAGTGAATCCCAGAGCCTTTTTTGTGCCTTGCGGGGCATATACTCTGAACTTAGTTGTGTCTGATGCAGCCAAAGCCTCCATAGTCGCAACTAGTTACTTCGGATACCTCCAAAAGATCTATGTTCTCTTTTCAGCAAGTGTTCAGAGATGGGCAATCCTGAAAGAACATGTTCCGATCAGTGTGAAGTCCTGGGCAGAAACTAGGTGGGAGAGCAGAATCAAAAGTGTAGAGGCTCTACGCTATCAGGCTGCAGGGGTACGGGAGGCCCTCTTGGAGGTGAGGGATAAGGCCACTGATGGAAACATCCGGATTGAAGCCCAGTCTTTGGCAGAGGAGGTGGGCTCATACCGTTTCTCTGTTTGCTCGGTTGTGTGGTATGACATACTAGCAAAGATCCAGCATGTCAGCAAACTTATGCAGTCATCTGAAATGCAGTTAGATGTAGCTGTTGATCTACTCAGGAAGACACAGAGATTCCTTGCTGACTACAGAGTCACAGGTTTCGCAGCAGCTCAAGCAACAGCTACAGAAATATGTGATGGCATGAATGTGGCTGCCACACTAAAGCAGAAGAGGCTGAGAAGCACCAAACGGCAGTTTGACTACGAGTCATGTGATGAGCCTTTCACAGATGCGTTGAAGAGGTTAGAGGTGACATTCTTTAACACTGTTGTAGATGCGGCCAAATTGTCTATTGAGGAAAGGTTTGTCTGTCTGTCCGAGGTGAGAGACAAGTTCAGTGTGCTGAAAAACTTTACTAATTTGACACATGATGTTCACACATGACACATGATGTTCAGTGTGAGACACTTAGTGCTGCTCTAACAACAAACAGTGATCCTGACATCAACGGTAGGGAGCTAGCCCAGGAGTTAACAAACTTACCACAATTGCCTTCACCCAATATGTCCCTGCTGGACTTCCTATCATTCATTCACACCCAGCATTTGAAAGAGGTTTACCCCAATCTCTGGACAGCTCTTCGTATTGCGTTAACCCTACCAGTAACTGTAGCCAGTGCAGAGAGGAGCTTTTCAAAGTTAAAACTAATTAAAACAAACTCATCTCAGGCTGCATGTGATGAAGATGAAGATGGTTAAGATAAACCAGACACCTACTGATAAAGTTTTACTTAAAAGTTAACATGTTTACGTTTTTGTTCAATAGTGCCAACATGTTCATCTTCATCTTCATCATCTCTGTGTGTTTTTATTCTGACAGAAGAACATTCAGGAATGTCCTCACTTCCTCACACTGAAACCAGGTGTGATGCTGTCTGCTGCGATTAACCACTCTCCTCACCCACTCTTCAATCTCTATTTGTTTTCACGTACGAATGTTTGTTCTCTACATAGTTAATAATACTGTATTTTAATCATCTGCAATAACATGCAGTTCATCAGAAAAGAAACGTGCTTAGAAGCAGTGTCCAATATATTCCTTCTCTTCCATTTTCTACAGCTGGTAATGTTATTATTAGAAGACCTAAGCTGGTTTTGCTGGGGGAGGTAGAAATCGGAGGATGTGTTTCTACCTCTAGCAGCCTCTCTGGCTTGGCGTGTCTGTTAACATGGGAGTCTGTTTATTTTAGTTAGTTAATGAGTTAATTAGTTGAGCAGTTGAAAATTAAATTTTCCAACAGAGAGGCAGCGCAACTCTTGACCCAGGCACTGGTCATCTCCCGCCTGGATTACTGCAATGTACTCCTGGCTGGGCTCCCCGCTTCAG
Source organism: Nansenia antarctica (assembly GCF_963989245.1). Taxonomy (NCBI): domain Eukaryota; kingdom Metazoa; phylum Chordata; class Actinopteri; order Argentiniformes; family Microstomatidae; genus Nansenia; species Nansenia antarctica. The sequence continues at coordinate 69,592,766 of NC_137689.1, read as the reverse complement.
CCATTAGACCCCTGCAGCTCATCCAGAATGCTGCTGCCCGGCTGGTATTCAACCTCCCCAAATACTCGCATGTCACCCCTCTCCTTCCAAAAACAACACAAAGAGGCTTCTCTGCAGAATGTCCAGCAACAAAGACCGCCACAACATCGAGTCCAGTTGCCCCTCCTCCTACAACATCAAGACCGAACCCTCCAGCCCCGCCTCCCTGGCCGACAGCATCAACCACCACAGCCCCAGGGGGTCCAGCGACGCCTCAGGCTCCTACTCCTCCACCATGAACGGTAGCAGCCACCCCCACAACGGCCTGGACTCCCCCACCCTGTACGGGCCGGGGGCCGGGGGTTTGGGCCCGGGCGCTGGGGGCGGAGGAGGAGGGGCTAACAAACAGTACGAGGACTGCTCCAGCACCATCGGGGAGGAGTCTCAGATCAAGTGCGAGTACATGCTGAACTCCATGCCCAAGCGGCTGTGTCTGGTGTGCGAGGACATTGCTAGCGGCAACCACTACGGCGTGGCCTCCTGCAAGGCCTGCAAGGTCTTCTTCAAGAGGACCATCCAAGGGAACATCGAGTACAGCTGCTACCAACGAGTTCTCACCAACGAGTGTGAGATCACCAAGCGCACGCGCAATTCCTGCCAGGCCTGCCGCTTCATGAAGTGTCTAAACGTGGGCATGATGAGAGAAGGTGTGAGGCTGGACGGGGTCCGCGGGGGGAGTCGGAAGTACAAACGCCGGATAGACGCTGAGAACAGCCCCTACCTGAACCCTCAACTAGCCCTGCCCCCCAAGAAGCCATTTCCCTTTGGCTGCCTTGCAGATAACAAGATCGTGTCTCACCTGCTGGTGGCCGAGCCGGAGAAGATCTACGCCATGCCCGACCCCACCGTGCCCGACAGCGACATCAAGGCCCTGACCACCCTGTGTGACCTGGCCGACCGCGAGCCGGTCGTCAACATAGGCTGGGCCAAGCACATCCCAGGTACGTTAGGATCTTCCAGAAGATGGAAGCATCAAGCATCACGGTGAGCATCAAGATCTTTCAACACAAAGCACATAGTATGAAAGTGCATCGAGTAACAAGGATGAGAACCATTCAAAAAATAATGTTCTCTGTCACATTTGCTTTAATAAGGTATCTTCATGTAATTGAATAGTATTCCTGTATTTAAATGTATATGTGTGTGTTTGAGTGCGAGTTGTCCTAGTCTTTGGGGGTCATACATTGGTCCAACAGTATTGATACTTAAACTAGAGTCCTATCATTTTGATAGATTCCATGGCACAGAGGTTGATGGCGTTTAACTGTCCACCGTTCCAAGTGATTGATTTTTCTACTGATTTGCACAATGAAATGCCTGAGGTTAGCTAGAGAATAGTTCTTCTGTATGTGACTGATGTTATCTGTTGCAGAGATTTAAGAAGAGTGGTTTCATTTTTGGTATTTTCTTAAGCCACATTAGGCAAGCAGACAGTGGTTTATTATTCGTATTTATAAAATAACTTCCATAGGAACACACACACACACACCTGTCCAGCAACTTCTACTTCAGTAACAAACTCCTACAACACGGTGGAGGCCCCCTCAGACTCAGACGATGAGGACAAGCTCCACATCGTGGAGGAGGAGGGCAGCCTGCCGGACCCCGACGGCCCCGAGTGTGACAACGTCCCGGACGACGCCACCGCCGCAGTATTAGCCCTCAACGGGACGGGTCACCATGACGACACGTAGGGTTGGGTACCGAAAATCGGTACCGGTAGGTACCGGTTACTTTACATTCGGTATGTACCCGTACCGAATCGCAAAGGAGATTTCGGTTCCTCATTTCGGTACTTTTCTATATATTTTTTTCCCCTGGTGTCCGGTGTCATGCAACAGTCAACCACACGTGACTTGAGTCGTGACGTGAGTGACATCGCCTGTTTCCAATTTCCAATCAGTGCGTGTCGTGGTAGTGAGGTGAGCAGTTGTGTTGAGAAGAAGAAGAGTGAGTTTATAGTAAGTGTAGTAATATAGTTAGTGATTGTATTATTGTATTATTGTATTGATATTATTATTATCATCATAATAATCATAATCATATTATCTAATTTCGCTAGCTAGCCTAGCTACGAGGTCACCGAGAATGCCGAAGACCGCAATGAAGCGTTCTAAAGTGTGGCTGCATTTCACCCGACTCGATGAAAACAACGCGAAGTGCTCAAAATGTTTTAAATCATTCGCGTGTAAAGCAGGCAACACATCGAACTTGATGAAACACCTGACAACGCACGCGATACATTTAAGGGTAGAAGGGTGCTCCGTGTTTGACAGCTTGCGCAAGTTCACTCGCCGTTCGGCGGCAAGCACCTCAGCAGCAGCAAGCACCTCCGGAGAGGGGGAGGCGGAGATCGCCATTCCCATTGAGGATGATGATGACAGCATTTCCTCAGGTTAGTAATAATGTTTCCGTTTATTTATTTAAAGAGGGGGACAGTGGACATTCGCCCTCTATGATTTCTTGTTTTGTTTTATTTAACCAGGAAAGGGACGGGGGATTGAGAGATTAAACATGCAGGTAGGTAGGCCCAGGATGGATGGTGTTAGCTGGACTGGGGGAGGGGGAGTAGGGTGAGGGGCGTGTGGAGGTCAGGCAGACCGTCTGATCCGCACCCAAGCGACCCCAGGTGTCGTTATGTGGTACAGCATTCAAGAGGGTCCTATCCAAGACAGGCAGCAGCAAATATTTAGCTACAGTCAGTAACATTATTTAACCTATGTTTATATTGTTGGCTCAACAATGTAACTGTGGTTGTAGGTGTAACTGTGGTTGTAACTGTGGTTGTAGGTGTAACTGTGGTTGTAGGAGTAACTGTGGTTGTAGGTGTAACTGTGGTTGTAACTGTGGTTGTAGGTGTAACTGTGGTTGTAGGTGTAACTGTGGTTGTAGGTGTAACTGTGGTTGTAACTGTGGTTGTAGGTGTAACTGTGGTTGTAGGAGTAACTGTGGTTGTAGGTGTAACTGTGGTTGTAACTGTGGTTGTAACTGTGGTTGTAGTGGTTGTAGGTGTAACTGTGGTTGTAGGAGTAACTGTGGTTGTAACTGTGGTTGTAGGAGTAACTGTGGTTGTAGCTGTGGTTGTAGTGGTTGTAGGTGTAACTGTGGTTGTAGCTGTGGTTGTAACTGTGGTTGTAGTGGTTGTAGGTGTAACTGTGGTTGTAGGAGTAACTGTGGTTGTAGGTGTAACTGTGGTTGTAGGAGTAACTGTGGTTGTAACTGTGGTTGTAGGTGTAACTGTGGTTGTAACTGTGGTTGTAGGTGTAACTGTGGTTGTAGGAGTAACTGTGGTTGTAACTGTGGTTGTAGCTGTGGTTGTAGTGGTTGTAGGTGTAACTGTGGTTGTAGGAGTAACTGTGGTTGTAACTGTGGTTGTACCTGTGGTTGTAACTGTGGTTGTAGGAGTAACTGTGGTTGTAGGTGTAACTGTGGTTGTAGGTGTAACTGTGGTTGTAGGTGTAACTGTGGTTGTAACTGTGGTTGTAGGTATAACTGTGGTTGTAACTGTGGTTGTAGGAGTAACTGTGGTTGTAGGTGTAACTGTGGTTGTAGGAGTAACTGTGGTTGTAGTTGTAACTGTGGTTGTAACTGTGGTTGTAAGTGTAACTGTGGTTGTAACTGTGGTTGTAGGTGTAACTGTGGTTGTAGGAGTAACTGTGGTTGTAGGTGTAACTGTGGTTGTAACTGTGGTTGTAGGTGTAACTGTGGTTGTAACTGTGGTTGTAACTGTGGTTGTAACTGTGGTTGTAACTGTGGTTGTAGGAGTAACTGTGGTTGTAACTGTGGTTGTAGGTGTAACTGTGGTTGTAGGTGTAACTGTGGTTGTAACTGTGGTTGTAGGTGTAACTGTGGTTGTAACTGTGGTTGTAGGTGTAACTGTGGTTGTAACTGTGGTTGTAGGTGTAACTGTGGTTGTAACTGTGGTTGTAGTTGTAACTGTGGTTGTAGGAGTAACTGTGGTTATTGTGCCTCAGCAATAAAAACGTGAAAAGCTGTTTAATGTTGTCGACCGTGTTATTATTATTATATATATATTATATATATATATTTTTAAATCAAAAGTACCGAATTAAGTACCGTTTTGGTACCGGTACCGTTTTTAAAGTATTGGTTAGTAACCGGTACCGGATAAAACCCAAACGATACCCAACCCTAACGACACGTGGGACGGAGGGAAGGAGGAGGGTGGCTCTGAGCAGGAGAATGACGATGAGGAAGAGGGTGGTAAAGATGCCCTGGTGGAGAAGATGTTACAGCAGGGCGACACGACCGTTATCTACCCAGAAGCCCCTGAGGACGGACAGCAGGAGAGGACGCCAGAGAGGGGGGTCCCCGACGAGAACGGCACGCCAGACGCCTTCTCCCACCTCCACACGTGTGCCCTCGGCTACAAGTGCTACGCCTCACGAATGACGAAGCGGATACAGAAAAAAGAGAAAGGGAAAATAGGAGAGAATAGCTAAGAACAGCAGAAAACTCCCTTTAAAATATTATCGCTGTTGTGATATCTTGCACATTTTTTAACCATCATTTTGATTAACCAACGTCAAGTAACTTAACTAGTGAATTTGTGAACAAAGAGCGATGATACATGGACCTGGAAAAGAGAACAGGACATGAGCGGTCGCATCTCTCAACGCTCCTCCTGCTGCAACAATGCAACAGCAAGGATTATTCCACACTTTCTCCTGTTCCTTCTGTGGATTACGGATTTATACATTAAATCACCACAGAACTTACATCTTATGGAGAAGGAGACAAACTTTATTGGAAAAAAATGAGACCCATAGCGACTTTTATCTCCACGCCGCAAAGAAGTATATAAACTTCGGAACGGCAGCTATTCACACAACGTTGACTGCTGACCTGACGCGGAAAAACAAGCCCCCGGCAGGTAGAATGGACCGAAGGACCATGATCTGTCTCTATCTACTTCTCTCGGGAGACATTCAGCTGAATCCCGGACCAGTCTCAACCAGGCAGGCTACACGTTTGGCTAGAGAGCAGCTATGCCTTTCCCAGGCAAATGTTACTAGCGAAGCCATTGACGCCATTGTCGACAAACCGGTCAAACCGGCATCAGCAGCGGACTTCCTGGATTCAGACGAGCTAACAAAACAATGGGTAGCTATGCTATCAACATTACCCCCCCACCTAACTTCCACCAGCTATCTAGTGAACACAGAGGCCTCCCCCACCCGGCGACGACCCCCCCCCCTCCCTCCCCCACCCGACGACGACCCCCCCCCCCCCTTCTCCACCCGGAGACTCTCTAACGAAACCGTTGAACAATGGGCGACCCCCCCCATCCCCCAATCCTCAACTTGACGATGACCTGAATGGTGGTGACTATTTCCAAGTCAAGGACATGAACTCTCTATTTGGACACAGCAGTAAGGGCCTGCATATTGTTCACCTTAATGTGAACAGTCTTGTGCCTAAACTGGACCAAATCAGAGAAATGTTCCATGACAGCAAGGTTCACATTTTGAGCTTCTCTGAGACCAAGTTTGATCAATCAATCAAAGACCCAGAGATTGAAATAGTTAACTACACAGTCATCAGAAACGACAGGAACAGGTATGGGGGTGGTGTCTGCATGTACATTCACAACGATATTATCTTTAACACCCGGTATGACCTGAATCGTGACAAATTAGAATCTGTTTGGGTTGAAATTATCTTTAACAAAGCAAAACCGGTGCTGGTTGGTACTATCTACAGACCTCCCGATCAGAATGATTTCTATGATATTCTGGAGGGGTGCTTGGATGACGTTGACTGTGTGGAAAAGATTCTTATTGGGGATTTGAACACGGACATGCTCAGAAATGAAGCATCCGTTTTCAAATCCTTCACTAGGTTTTCTGAATTACACGGTCTCCGTCAACAAATTACCAAACCCACTAGGGTGTGTATTTCTACTCAAACCACCATAGATCTCATTCTAACATCGGATGAGTCCAAAATCTCCAAGAGTGGGGTTATTGTATGTGGGCTAAGTGATCATTACATGATCTTTTGCACTTGTAAAAAACATAAACCCAAGGCTGGCGGTCATAAAACTGTAACCACTAGATCCCTTAAATCCTATTCTAGTGAGGCCTTAAACCATAAACTGGAGAATCAAGACTGGTTAGATGAACTAAAATGCACGCAGGTTGAAGAGGCATGGCTAGGTTTCAAAACCAAATTCCTAAATATTATTGACAGTATAGCCCCCATGAGAACCACCAGGGTTAAAGCCCGATCGGAACCATGGATGAATTCGGACATTCTAAATGCTATGAAAGTCAGAGACCTAAAATGCTCTGAAGTTCAAAAATGCAAATCAAAATTAGTGAAACACTTAAACGAAGATCACAAAACCCACTTTGAGAAAATTAAAAAACAATGCAACAAACTATGCAATCAGGTAATTACCATGACCAAATCTGCTAAGAAAGAATACCTCGATAACAAAATCGAAGAAAACTTAAACAAACCACGTGACCTTTGGAAGCTACTTAATAGCCAACTAGGTTGCAGTCAAAAACTCAAAACCAGGTCTACAAACATCAGCATAAAATCTGGAGATTCTCTCCTTACAGACAAGCTGGATGTGGCTAAGTGCTTAAACACTTTCTTTACAACCATAGCCACTAAATTAGTTAACAATCTACCACCCCACTCAGGGCGTTATGGTGTAGAGCACATCCGTGCGTTCTACAATAAACTGGGTGTACGCAAAGATGATTTTAAACTCTCCATGGTGTCAAACGATGAGGTGTTTAAAAAGCTGGGCGCTCTACACTCAGAAAAGGCCACGGGCCATGACAATATTCCAGCCAGATTTCTAAAAGACTCAACTGCCTCCATTACCCCAATCATCACCCACATAATAAACCTCTCCATCAAACAGGGACACGTCCCCCTTGACTTTAAAATAGCAAGGGTAACCCCACTGTATAAAAAAGGAAGCAAATTAGACCCAGGCAACTACCGACCTGTTTCTATTCTTAATTCCATCTCGAAACTTATGGAAAAAATAGTTTATGAACAGGTTGATAGGTACCTTACCGAAAAAAATCTGATGTATGAATTTCAATCAGGATTCAGAACATCCCATTCCACTGACACATGCCTTCTCTATTTGAACGACCACATCAACCATGAGGTGGACTCGGGCAAGTACTGCGGCATGGTCATGCTGGACCTCCAGAAGGCCTTCGACACAGTAGATCACCACATATTGTTAGATAAACTGAAAGCAATTGGGTTCGATAGAACATCGGTGAGCTGGATGCAATCCTACTTAGAGGGGAGGGAACAGGTGGTTAGTGTGAACGGAACACTGTCCCCCCCCCTCCCAGTGACCTGCGGCGTTCCACAAGGAAGCATATTGGGACCTTTACTGTTCCTAATATATGTGAATGACATGTCATCAGCATGTGATTGCAATTTGTTCCTGTTCGCGGATGACTCGGCTCTGCTGGTCTCTGACAGGGACATATTGCAGGTGGAAAAAGCGCTAAGCACTGAACTGAGTAGAATCTGCATCTGGCTAGCTGACAATAAACTATCAATACACCTAGGTAAAACTGAAACCATCCTATACGGATCCCCATCAAAACTCAGAAAGGCTGAACATTTTAAAATAAAAGTGGGTAACATTAATATCACAAGAAAAGAGGATATTACATACCTAGGCTCCATCTTAGAGGCAAATCTTTCCGGAGATAAAATGGCAGCAAAAGTAATCAAAAAAGTGAACCATAGAACTAGATTCTTGTACAGGATATCCTCACTTGTCAGTAAAAACACACTGAGGACCCTATCAGGAGCTCTCATTCAATGTCACTTCGACTATGCCGTAACATCATGGTACTATAGAACCACAAAGGCCCATAAAACAAGACTCCAGACAGCCCAAAATAAACTGGTTAGGCTTCTGCTAGGCCTCAACCCTAGGACACATCTAACCGCTGCTAATTTTTTGAGCCTTGATTGGCTACGAGTAGTTGACAGAGTGCAGCAGCTTGCACTGGGCCTGGTCTTCAAGATACGCTACACCACAAAGACACCCAAGTACCTGTCAACATACTTCCAAAAAGTGAACAACGTCCACACATACAACACCAGAGGAAGCTCCACGAACCACGTTCAACCGCGTTGCACCACAAACAAGGGGTTAAACTCGTTTGCAAACTATGCAGTAAAAATGTGGAACGCCCTTCCTATAATCTTAAAGGAGTGCAAAACACTGCCCACCTTCAAAACCACTCTCAAAAAACATTTACAGGAGGCTGCAATCCGTAACTGGACCCTCTAAATCAAAAATCAGATTAAAAGACCCGAACTACCCACTGTACATACTTTGTGTTTTGTCCCCCGCCCCCACCTGTGGTGTATGTCCCCACCTGTCCTACCCGCTGTACATACCTTATGTTTTGTTGTATTGTTCTTCCCATGATGGATGTATGTTTATCTTGTAGATAGTAATAGTTATTTGTCTGTATTATCTTGTAGATAGTACTAGTTTTTTTGTCTGTCTTACATGTAACGATGAATTGAGAATCAAGGACCCCAATTGAAATAAGCCAGTGGCTTTCTTGGGTTTTTATCCTGTTAGTTGACCTTGTATGTAATATGTACTTTCATGTACCTACTTCTGCAAATCTTCTAATAAAGTTTTCAATCAATCAATCAAACCACGTCAAGCTGCGCCACGAGAAGAACGACTTCACCTTCAGCTGCTCCCAGTGCAGCTACAGCTTCGCCTACCGCACGCAGCTGGAGAAGCACATGAGCCAGCACAAGACTGGCCGGGAACAGCCGCGCATCGTGGCCCAGGCGACGGCAGGAAACCGCAAGTTTAAGTGTACGGAGTGTACCAAGGCTTTCAATCACAAGCACCACCTGAAGGAGCACCTGCGCATTCACAGCGGAGAGAAGCCGTACGAGTGCCCCAACTGTAAGAAGCGCTTCTCCCACTCGGGCTCCTACAGCTCCCACATACATTACAGCAGTAAGGTCAGCAAACACACAGTGTACATGCATGGCTCTGACATTTTTGGCATACCACAATGAGATTGATGACTTGAGGGAGGCTGAACTGGACAGCATACTGGACAAGGGCAACAGCTTGTATGTCAAAACTGTAGAAGAGCTAAAACAAAGAAATCTGTATCAACACCAGCACTTGACAATGGAAGAACTACCACTCATAGTTGATACTGACCAACATGAGTACAACGTTGTTAAATCTCATGTGGAAATGGGATTCGTGAGAGCCAAGGCAGACCCAGACAACGAGGCTTGGTTTTTTGATCTCCCCACAAGACTTCAGTGTCTCTCTGCAGATGTTACAAACGCAGTGCTTACAATAACACCGTATTGCATTGCTGTGTTCAGAGACTAGTCTGGGAGATATGGTATGCTGTCCACACGACCAATCAGGTAGTCCACACCAATCAGTGTGGACTACCTACCTGATCATTGTCTTTACTCATAGACCTTGTTATGTGCAAGTTTGTTGCTTTTATAGTTTAAATACAGTAGCCTATAGCTGTTGTTTTGTAGTTAACATAGTTAACAATTTTGTAGTGTTCACTTTATTTCTTTGGAATAATTTTGCACTTTTATATTGGTTGTTAATTGCTATTTATTTGTCAAAATATGTTTTGGGAGACTGGACCCAGTTCTCAAGTATAAGTATGTTATGGTCCACAGTATCAAAAGCTCTACTCAAGTTTAAAAGTATTTAATTGTTAATTGGTATTTAATTGTTGTTCAATTGTTCATTTTTTAATAAATAACATCTTCTTCATGAGTATACATGAGTAAACATGAATTTGATGCATTTGATTTGAGTATTTTGCATGAAATCTCATAAATACAAATTGTCTGGGATTTTGGCATTTTGGACATGAAGGGGTTAATATCTGAAAATGCTCAAGGGATATCACAGGGCACCCTCCTGTGTTTTGAAGAGGTACCCCCAAGCAACAAGAAACAGCAGAGAAAAAAACATTACCCCACAAAACAAGGTTCATCAAAAAAGCAGGCTTTGGCTCCCAGACTATTTTCCAGTTGGCCAAATGTATTTTCGACTCCTCCTCCAGTCTTCATTAAGGCCTCTGGATTGGTTGGGATCTTCTTTGACATCACATTGAAGAGGGTTACTGTGATGGCAGAGAACACTTATATTAGTGAGTACAGCAATTTGGAATAGCTAGTATCCAACACTTTAGGGTTAGAGATCACTTTGGATCCCCGACATCTATAAGCTGTTTGCACGACTATGTGAGTATGTATGCTATCGTCTCTGTACCTCTCTTTCATAGAAGAGACTATGTGAGTACCGTATTTTCCGCCCTATAAGGCGCACTTAAAAGTCCCAAAAAAAAACAAAAAACGACAGTGCGCCTTATAACCCGGTGCGCCTTATATATGGATCAAAATGTAAAAATTACATGACCAATATTTTTTTTTTAATAATAATACAATGTTTCAGTACGACTGGTAAACTACAAAGCCGCACCGCTTGCAGCATTACGGTAATCAGTAAACGACGGCCGCCATCTTGGAATCTCCGCGAATGCTATGCTTGTGGTGGGTTAACATAATTCACCCCCGGAACTAATAGTTGGGAGTATTGTTCCGTACGGAGGGTTAAGTGGGTGGTACTGAGTTTTAGTTCCTGTTTTAAGTGTGTGATAACAACTGGTTCATGTCTGTCAATAAACGTCTAGCTGTGACATTTAATACGCCGCCTCCGACTCCCGTCTCTCGGCACTACATGCTATTGTTATTCTATCATGTGCTCTGAATGGATGCCGTACTCACCCAACTGTTCAATTCGGACACTCACACCGCTTGCAGCATTACGGTAATCAGTAAACACCGGTGTTGTGCTTACTCACAGTCCCACACCACAAGAGTAAAGAAGACTAAACAGAGTTTCCGAGGGAACAAAGTGAGATTCTTGGTGCTTTCAACTTGAAGTTTTAAAGTACACACTCGATATAATAAACAACAGTTTAACGATCACTAAACACTTATCATTTGTGTATTGGATTCATTATTCTCGTTTGCCGGAGGCTACCGGTAAGGGAGGGTTGATTTGTAAACATACTTTCGTTTTAGCTCGTGTTCAAAAGCAAGAACTGTGTGTTCATCTAGTTATGTGTAGTTATGTGTTTTTAGCATGTCGATGTTCTCCCAGTATGTTGTCATGTTATTAAAATACAGTTTAGACCTTCGTAGCGATGTGTTTTGTTAGCTGTTAGCCGCTAGCAGCGTTTGTTGTGGTTTGGTCAGAACACGCCTGTCGTGTTCAATCTTTCTCTGATTTGAATGTATGACGACACATCATTTGAAAGCTTACAATCTGCAGTTTAAGCATGTGTAAAAACTGAAAAAGTACGTTGCACATTTCACCAGGAGCTGTCACATATTGGTTGTTGGTTATAATTGTATAGCCTATTGGTTGTTTTCTGGTGTTGTTTTGCTCTGTTTGTAGTCTACTTGATGTATTTTTATCAGCTGTTAAATCACCACAGCGGTTAATCCACTAATAGAGATAATAGCAGATTGAAAATGCTTGTAGCTAACTACTCTATATCTCGTGGTTGCAGCTATTGCGAATTGCTATTCACGCGAGTCAGCTGTGAATCACCGCAGGTCCTTGACGCTTGTTGCAAAAATGGATGACGAACGGCTGATACTTGAGGTGGAAAAATATATATTTTTGACAGTGGAGCAGGTAGAACGTTGATGGTGACAACGCTCAGGTGGAGCTTGGACAACGGGAAGTTGACACAACACCGATGGAGAGGTGACGCAACGCAGTAGGTGGAGCTTGGGCGTAACGCAACCCCAGTCAAACGTTTGACTGCAGTATCTATTCTATGCGCCTTATAAGCCGGTGCGCCTTATAGGCCGGTGCGCCTTGTATATGAAAACATTTCTAAAATAGGCCATTCATTGAAGGTGCGCCTTATACTCCGGTGCGCCTTATAGGGCGGAAAATACGGTATGTATGCTATCGTCTCTGTACCTCTCTTTCATAGAAGAGACTATGTGAGTATGTATGCTATCGTCTCTGTACCTCTCTTTCATAGAAGAGACTATGTGAGTATGTATGCTATCGTCTCTGTACCTCTCTTGCATAGAAGAGACTATGTGAGTATGTATGCTATCGTCTCTGTACCTCTCTTTCATAGAAGAGACTATGTGAGTATGTATGCTATCGTCTCTGTACCTCAAACACAATTCACTAAAAAAGTTGACAAACATAGCTCAACAACATTTGCTTTCTCTCTTTCGCACTCCTTCTCACCATCTGGCTGCTGCCCTCTCTCCCTGCCTCTTTCTCCACTGTGCTCAGAGTGACTGAATCAAGAAAGGACAGGACACACATATGGACCCTGTTCTATATCAAGTCTCCAGCACCGACTGTATACTCTATAGCAGGGGTGCTCATTACGTCGAAGGTAGTGTGGGTAGATCACACGGCATTGAAAAAAAAAAAAAAAAAAGTGGGACGCCTCCCGTCTGGACCACACAGGAGAGGGCATCACTCAGCCCCGCGCCGCCTCACAACACACACACACACACACACACACACACAGACAAGCACACACACACACACACACACACAGACAGACAGACAGACACAAGCACACACACATGCACACACAGACAGACACACACACACACACAGACAGACAGACAGACAGACAGACAGACACACACACACAGACAGACAGACACACACACACACTCCGACGCCCGGAGACGTCGATGGCACCTGGCTTGGCACTGGTCAGTCTGGTGTAAACCACTCAGAGCTCCTGAGTTAATGTTAATGTTAATGGACTACCAGTGTGAATATTTGTTATATAGTTTAATAAATCTCTTCTTTGATTTTGAAACAGTGTAGCGTGGCCTTAATTTGTTATTATTACAGTACATTTTTGTGTTCGCAGCAATGGCAATATGTTTTATTTGGTTGGTAGATCTTGTTGAGCTGGTAATTTGAAAAGTAGCTCACAAGCCTAAAAAGTGTGAGCACCCCTGCTCTATAGCCTGGTTTCACAGTTCTGTCCATATCTATTGTCTCTTGGTTCATTCTATCCTAAACTATAATAATAATAATAATAATAATAATAACAACTTTATTTGTATAGCACTTTACATCAAAGTGCTTTACAATAGGTAAGCAGCAATTTAAAACAACTATTTCAATTTAAAAAAACACACAATAGGTAAAAACAACAATTTTAAACAATTTAAAAATAACTATTTCAATTTAAAAACACACATAATTACAACAGCACAAATACACAGCCTATGACATGTAGACAACAGAAAACAAGTGGGTCTTTAACTTATTTTTGAACACTTTCACTGATTCTGCCTGTCTGATATCCAGTGGAAGACGGTCCCAGAGAGTTGGTGCACGGAAGGAGAACGCACGCTCACCGATTGTCTAATGGTGTATAGGAGGTGGTGAGAGGAAGACAATGTACCTTTGGCAAGTGGGGGTGTCTGTGGCCCCCAGGCCTGGGTGGCAGGAGGGAGGGCCTGTGGTCCCTGGGTGGGGGGGAGGCCTGCAGTGTCTCCATGGGGGCCGGAGGTCACTATCAGCTCCCTGGAGAGACAGACACGGTCCTCCCACCTTGGCCATGGTGAACTGTGGAGTCAGCCTGAACCTTTTCAGGTGGAGGACAAGCGTCCTGCAAACAGCATCAGGGATTATTAACCACTCTATAGTTAGAGCATTTTTTGGGGGGAAAAATGTATCTTAATACATTTGGCAATTTGGCTGCTACTTTTATCCAAAGCGACTGACAGAACAGTGAGTGAATACGATTGTAGTACACATGATGTGTTCCCTGTGGGAAGCACCAGGCTCCGCCAGAGCCACACAGGAGGTGAGTCTCATGTAACTGTAAGTGCAGTGCAGACTTATCCAAAGGCCCACAGGCAGCATAGGGGTCACTCACCGAGGCGAAGTGAAGAACGACCCCTTCAGGCCAGCCTCGTTACCCCCGCAGTCCTCACACCTGCACTCCAAGTCTGTCTCCTACAGGAGAAGGGAGGTGGAGAAGAACACACTTGCCACATCTCATATGTATGACGTTAGAAAATATGAAGACTTGATTATTCAGCTATGGCACTGACCATCTGGTAGAGCTTTAAGCTGTCCTGCACTGAGCCTCCGGGTACCAGATCCAAGGAGAGCTGGGAGAAGTCTTCCTGTTTAGAGGACTTCTTACCACAGCTGTGAACAATAGGAGAAACACACACACACACACACACACACACACACATCATAAAGCCACAAATATACGATTTAGACAGTGTACATCTGGAAATGCAGTTCTGTGTTTGTTGTGTATGAATATTGCTATTCCTGTGCGTGTGTGTGTGTGTGTGTGTGTGTGTGTGTGTGTGTGTGTGTGTGTGTGCTTGTGCGTATGTGTGTCACCTGCGGCAGGTTCTGGTGCTTTCCATCTGAAAGCTCATGTGAGTTTCCACGGGGCAGGAATAGGTCCCGCCCCCAGCCAATGCCAGTGCCTGCAGTCCTGGGGCCAGAGCTGAGACCTGCGACACACACGAGCTGACGAACTCGTGGGCGTCCTAGAAACACAGAGAAACACAAACACATACTGTAGCATTAGCAAACAAGACAGAAAGTTCACCAACAATTGGACATTGTATTTCTCCTAATGTCGTTGAGACCAGATTTTTTGTTAATCTTGGTGAAATCTAAAGGTAGCCCTCTGTAGAGGATAGGTATATGGTAGCCCTCTGTAGAGGATAGGTATATGGTAGCCCTCTGTAGAGGATAGGTATATGGTAGCTCTCTGTAGAGGATAGGTATATGGTATGGTAGCCCTCTGTAGAGGATAGGTATATGGTAGCTCTCTGTAGAGGATAGGTATATGGTAGCCCTCTGTAGAGGATAGGTATATGGTAGCTCTCTGTAGAGGATAGGTATATGGTAGCCCTCTGTAGAGGATAGGTATATGGTAGCCCTCTGTAGAGGATAGGTATATGGTAGCCCTCTGTAGAGGATAGGTATATGGTAGCCCTCTGTAGAGGATAGGTATATGGTAGCCCTCTGTAGAGGATAGGTATATGGTAGCCCTCTGTAGAGGATAGGTACCGTATTTTCCGCCCTATAAGGCGCACTTAAAAGTCCCCAAAAAAAACAAAAAACGACAGTGCGCCTTATAAGCCGGTGCGCCTTATATATGGATCAAAATGTAAAAATTACATGACCAATATTTTTTTTTTAATAATAATAAAATGTTTCAGTACGACTGGTAAACTACAAAGCCGCACCGCTTGCAGCATTACGGTAATCAGTAAACGACGGCCGCCATCTTGGAATCTCCGCGAATGCTATTGTTATTCTATCATGTGCTCTGAATGGATGCCGTACTCACCCAACTGTTCAATTCGGACACTCACACCGCTTGCAGCATTACGGTAATCAGTAAACACCGGTGTTGTGCTTACTCACAGTCCCACACCACAAGACCCCAAGTAAAGAAGACTAAACAGAGTTTCCGAGGGAACAAAGTGAGATTCTTGGTGCTTTCAACTTGAAGTTTTAAAGTACCCACTCGATATAATAAACAACAGTTTAACGATCACTAAACACTTAAAATTTGTGTATTGGATTCATTATTCTCGTTTGCCGGAGGCTACCGGTAAGGGAGGGTTGATTTGTAAACATACTTTCGTTTTAGCTCGTGTTCAAAAGCAAGAACTGTGTGTTCATCTAGTTATGTGTAGTTATGTGTTTTTAGCATGTCGATGTTCTCCCAGTATGTTGTCATGTTATTAAAATACAGTTTAGACCTTCGTAGCGATGTGTTTTGTTAGCTGTTAGCCGCTAGCAGCGTTTGTTGTGGTTTGGTCAGATTCACTTTTCTCCCATTCAGTGTTTGAGATGAACCAACATTCAAATACGCCTGTCGTGTTCAATCTTTCTCTGATTTGAATGTATGACACATCATTTGAAAGCTTACAATCTGTAGTTTAAGCATGTGTAAAAACTGAAAAAGTACGTTGCACATTTTACCAGGAGCTGTCACATATTGGTTGTTGGTTATAATTGTATAGCCTATTGGTTGTTTTCTGGTGTTGTTTTGCTCTGTTTGTAGTCTACTTGATGTATTTTTATCAGCTGTTAAATCACCACAGCGGTTAATCCACTAATAGAGATAATAGCAGATTGAAAATGCTTGTAGCTAACTACTCTATATCTCGTGGTTGCAGCTATTGCGAATTGCTATTCACGCGAGTCAGCTGTGAATCACCGCAGGTCCTTGACGCTTGTTGCAAAAATGGATGACGAACGGCTGATACTTGAGGTGGAAAAATATATATTTTTGACAGTGGAGCAGGTAGAACGTTGATGGTGACAACGCTCAGGTGGAGCTTGGACAACGGGAAGTTGACACAACACCGATGGAGAGGTGACGCAACGCAGTAGGTGGAGCTTGGGCGTAACGCAACCCCAGTCAAACGTTTGACTGCAGTATCTATTCTATGCGCCTTATAAGCCGGTGCGCCTTGTATATGAAAACATTTCTAAAATAGGCCATTCATTGAAGGTGCGCCTTATACTCCGGTGCGCCTTATAGGGCGGAAAATACGGTATATGGTAGCCCTCTGTAGAGGATAGGTATATGGTAGCTCTCTGTAGAGGATAGGTATATGGTAGTCCTCTGTAGAGGATAGGTATATGGTGCTCTCTCACCTGCTGACCACTCCCCAGGAACTCAGGTGCGTCGTTGGACACTGAACCCTTCAGTGCCTTTAGCAGGGTCTTCTTGCGGCTCTTGTTGTTCAACATTCTGGCCATTCGGAGGTCCACTAAGAACCTGCAAAACCAAGTTTTTAGGTAGTAGGAATTATTAATTATTAATTAGCATGTATTGTTTACTGACCAAATTGAGTTACAGCTATTGTTTATGTGTGTGTGTGTGTGTGTGTGTCTGTGCGTGCGTACATGTGTGTGTGTACCTGAGGATGTTGGAGGCGGGGTCCAGACGCCACACTCTGTGCTGTCTGCAGATGTTCTGAAAGAAGCTGGTCAGGCTGAACAGACACTGGAGGGTGGCGTTCATGTAGCAAGTCTGCGACAGGTTTGGTAACCTAGGAAACAATGTGTGAGGAGGGAGACAAAGCTCATGAGTTGAGAAAACACATATACTTTGGCTGACCACATACTTTCACTCTGGTGTGTATTATTTAGTTATTATTTAGTATTACATAGTTGATAATAATAATAATAATACATTAGACTTATATAGCGCTTTTCTAGACACTCAAAGACGCTTTACAAACTGAAAAGATCGAGTAGTAATAATAAAAGAAACCCCAAAAAAATAAAAGAAAGTATAGGTGCCTAATTAAGGTAGTGCTGGGGACACATGGGGAGGGGAGGGGAGGGGGAGAGGGTTAACTGGTGATGGCGAGCTTGAAGAGGTGGGTTTTGAGGGCCTGTTTAAATGTTGGGAGGGTGTTGGCCTGTCTGATGTGGATGGGGAGGGCGTTCCAGAGGGACGGGGCTGCGGCTGAAAAGGCCCTATCACCCCAGGTCCAGAGCTTGGTCCTCGTGGTCTTGAGGGTGATTTGGTCGTCAGACCTGAGGCAACAGGACTACAGACTACAGACAAAATGGCTGACCCAGACTACAGACAAAATGGCCGACCAGACAACAGACAAAATGGCCCCCATCCTTCCAGCATCTCAGTCCTCCTGGAGGGTTGGATAGTGGTAAAAACAGACTACAGACAAAAAGGCCGACCAGACTACAGACAAAATAGCCGACCAGACTAGAGACAAAATGGCCGACCAGACTACAGACAAAATGGCCCCCATCCTTCCAGCATCTCCCCTCCTCAGTCCTCCTGGAGGGTTGGATAGTGGTAAAAACAACCTGCTCCATTGGTAAAATGGAAAAGGAACTATTTGGCATTGGCCAATAGAAAATTGACTCCTTCATTGGCGCCCCTCTTCCTTATAGAACCCCCCATGTACTGTGTTTCCTTACATTTCTTTCCCTCTCTTTATATTGGAGTCTTGAGACCATATATAGTCATATATATAGCCAGATATAAGCCAATACAACATTACAATCAGCTTGGATAGCATTAGAGTTAGCATAGACATGATAACTGGGGCTGTTTTACTGGTCTGAACAATAAACATACTCGACTTGACATGGTACTCCATACTAAATGAAAGGCTGTGTATGTGTGCTCTGTGTGCTCTATGCTCATTGCTGAATCATTGCTGACAAAGTATTTCTTACCTCTTTGGTTCCTCAGCTACATCCACAGCGTTTATCGGGTGAACTCGCAGGCTCTGTTTTTCAGGAACAAATTTAGATGGTTGAACAATGTAAAGTAAGATAATAACAGTGATAATTTAGGACCTCTTAATAGAGGCTGTAGCCTGTTCCCATATTGTACAGATGCTTCACTACTCTTCCTATTTTGGCCCCATGCACAAACAAATGGATCACTTTGACTGGAAAAGGAAAGTTAAAGACTTGCTTTAACAGAATAACTTATTTGGAGGACATTACCTCGCAATAAGACTGAGGCTAGTTGAGTACCATTATATTGTTTACTCCCTTTCAGTGAAACGTAACCATACATTTTAGAATAGGTTTATATAATAATAATAACTTTATTTATATAGGGGTTTTTCCTGCAAACGTTGCAGCTCAAAGTGCTTTAATCATTAGGCCTATATAATCTTAATTTAATTATTTTGTAATTTAAATGCAATATTAAAAGGATGGGTTTTTATAATCTTTATTTAATTATTTAGTCATTTAAAGGCAATATTAATTAATATCCATATAATATGCTCTATAACATTACCTTCCGGCGGCAACATCTACTCCATTTACAACAAGGCGTCTTTCCTTAGCTAGCGGACAGCAGTACCTGACAGCACGACACTTTGTGTAGTTATGATCTAGATACTGATGAGGGACATATTACATAGTATGCCCCATTATGACATCATAGGTATTGCAGGCCTAGTACAGCTGTAACCATGGAAACCTTCCCACCAGCTGAATTGATTGACAGCTGTATGAAAAGAATGTGCCCCATTATGACATCACTGATAGGTGGCCTGTCACACATCGGTTTGGGCATTTGGATTTTGTGGTAAAATAAACAAGTATTTTTCAGTCCAGGCAGAGTTAAACCGACGGTTTTCATCGTCAATTTTACGTTTCATGGTGGAGAAAGTCGAAGACATGTTTGGAGTTGATATTGGACTTCTAGCTAGCCTACCACTAATATAACGTTGCTAGACACACTTTAACAAACAATGCCCTGATTGGGTTGACTGACTGTTGCTAGGGTTAGGGTCGTCCAAATCGGTTAAGAAATAAGGAAGTTATGCCAATATTAGTTCAGTAAAAAGAGCATGGTTTTGTCCCCTGTTTTCAATGTAAATGGCCTAAAAACTGTGATCTTAGGTCAGACACCACCCCAGAATACGATATATTTTCTCCTTTACTCCTATCATAATGAAACTTAACATAGTGAAAGCAAACATTTATAGAACATGTTTTTGTATTACACGTTTTAATTACCATTAAATATGCAAATGAGGTAAATACTCATTAAGCAGAAATTGAAACTCCTGTCCTGTAAACTCAGTCCCATTATCGGACCTAATGCACTTCACCTTTCCATATGGTGCTATATCTGCGAGGTATCTCTCTGTAGCTTTCGCCGTATCACTCTAAGTTTTTAGGAAGTACACAGATACTGCACTTGAGTAGTCATCCGTCAAAGCTAGGGCATATTTAAACCCATCTTTGGCTACTGGGTCAATAGGACCAGCCAAATCTGTATGTACAAGTTCAAATGTTTCCCTCGCTTTTGTGTCTGGTTCCCTATTTCTGCTCTGAACGAATTTACCTTGTGTGCATATTTCACAATTCATTTTAGTCTGATCAATTTTACCCTTTATCTGCATTCCCTTTACAACATTCTGTAACCTGGAAACATCATAATTACAGTGCCCAAGAATTGTGTGCCTCGTTTGGATAATTATTATATTATTATTATTATATATATATATATTATCATAACAGCCGTTACATGAATCATCAGTTACTACATGGAGCATCACTCACAGTGTTTAAGTAGTAGAGCCGGTTGTGTTCTTCTTTAATGTCGAATTTCTTGATTGAAGCTCCGTTGGCGGAGGAGTGAGACTCATTCGCTTGCTGAATGCCAGTTACACCTAGTGCGCAACAGTTACAAAGCTCAATTTTTTATAAATAAATATTAATATAAAATAGAAATGGCACTAAAATTCAATAAACTGAACTGTGTCCTATTTCTCCAATGTAGTGTAATATTTTTGGTTGTTTTGAAGTGACTGAGTCACATAACCTGGGAGCTATTGAAAAACTGGTTTAGTCTGGTCTTAGAGTACTGGGTCTGGGGCAACACAAAGGTCCAAAACTGCTCTAGATGGTAGGGCAATCAGGTCTTTGTAATCATGTAAATGTGTCTATTGTCTTAGCCCATGTCAAGCTTCAAGTAGAGACTGGTTCTATTGTGTGACAACAGGAAATCATCTTCTACAGCCCGCTGCAGACATTCAACCCAAGATGATGTTTGGTTCTTAAATGTAGCTTATTACATATACTAATTTTCTCTCACAATTAAAGGGGAATTTCACTATTTTTTAACTTAAGCCCTATTAACAGTCCCTCTACCATGAACCTGAAACATAGAAACAATAATTTCACTGATCGTTCCAGGATTGAGCTAGTGACAGCTTTTGTGCAGGCTATAATGGAAGTCATGTGTCAGTGTCAATGTGGCCAGCTGGAAATCATTCAAAACACCATTAAACTCTTGTTTTCAAAGTCAGGAAAATGCTCACTGGTGTAGGCTTTTCAGTCATAGGTTTCCGTTCAATAGTAAAAAAAATAATATTAAAATTGTTTCTGGTCTACAGTTGTCCAATCAGCTGTTGAACGGAAACCTATGACTGAAAACAACATTGAGACCAGGCTCTCCCTACTTGCTAATACCACACAACCGCATTGCATTTTGCATACTACATTATAAAGTCACCGAGTCAGGAGTGAGACTCATTCGCTTGCTGAATGCCAGTTACACCTAGTGCGCAACAGTTACAAAGCTCAATTTTTAATAAATAAATATTAATATAAAATAGAAATGGCGCTAAAATTCAATAAACTGAACTGTGTCCTATTTCTCCAATGTAGTGTAATATTTTTGGTTGTTTTGAAGTGACTGTTAGGGCTTTCACACCGGCAAAGAACCGTGCCGGTTCGCGTTCGCGTTCGGAAACCTCTGAACCTTGGTGCTGTCTGGCGAATGAGCCCGCGTTCATACCAGTGTAACCTGAACCATCCGCGGCATCAACGCTGGGTGATGAAGGGGCGGGATAAACAAACATTTCACTGGAAAAGAGGATAATATCTTCCACTACAGTATCTGAAATAAACACAATTTTCTGTGAAACAAAACAAAAGACACTTTCTATATGCGTTCTTTTACTAATCAGCTGCTCCATTACTGGCATTACGAAATTCGCGTTCGCGCATGTCCGCGAGCGTGTGCGTGTGTGTGTTTGCTGAGCATGTGAGGAAGATAGAGAGAATAATGACACTTTTGATATTGTTTTTGATCACTAATGATTAGATTTAGATTAGATTACATGTTGTCTACTTCCTCCTTGCTGGTCTCTGCAGCCTAGAATATGACACACCCTCTGACGACGTCACGGTTCGCGTTTTTGGTTCACTTGAGAACCACTATTTTTTGGTGCCCGCTGCGAACCAACTTTTCAGGTTCCGAACCAATTGAGCTTCGGTCTGAACGCGCCGGCCGGTTCCAGACTTGGTTTGCGAACGCGAACCGGCACGGTTCTTTGCCGGTGTGAAAGCCCTATGAGTCACATAACCTGGGAGCTATTGAAAAAATATGATTTTTGCATTAAAATATTATTATAAAATAGAAATGGCACTAAAATGTGTCCTATTTTTCCATTGAAGTATAATATTCTGGGTTGTTTTGGCGTGACTGCGTCACGTGACGTGACGTGCAAACAATTGAAACATATATTTTGACATTTGTAATGTGTAATTTGTTGATGGTCCCTAACCAACATATATTTTGACATTTGTAATGTGTAATTTGTTGATGGTTTCTAACTATTTGCACTGACTACGAAGTGGTAGACTGGATTGTACTTGATTAGTTGAATCAGGTGTGCTGGTGGTGGAACAGATCAAATATGTGGAGCGGCTGGGGTGCCCCGAGGAGAGGGTTGAGAAGACCGTTGCGTTGCGGCTATTTCAATATCTAATTGTTCAATCTCAATCTCCGCCGCTGTGATAACAATATTACTACTGTTCACATTACCAAGAGGACAAAATTAAGTCCATTCATTCATCCAACTCCGTCCTCGAGCGCGGAGCGCAGCGTTCCATAGGCCTAGATTAGGCCTGCTGTATTACAAACCAGCTCCTAGACTATTATTGTTCAATGATTGGGCTACATACAATCTTATAATATAACTGCATGACGCACATGGCTCGCAAACCTGCTCCACTTTAGGCAATGACACAGATTATGTCTATCGAACCCATTGGATATGACGGGCAGATTACCTACCTATTGTCGTTTTTTCGTTTTTTCGTTTAGCACCGTCTTCCATCAAACATCCCTATCGAACTGATTGAGAACACATGGCAATTGGTTAGCTAACACATAGCATTTGATTAGCTAGTCTAACGTTCGTTAAAACTGCAGAGAAGGCTAGCTTAAATGTTTGCTTATTCTACCTTCAAAACATTTAAATAAAATGTCTTATAATCAATTCGTTAGCTAGTATAGCTCCCTTGCTAGCTAACGTTAGAGCATTTGGTTAGCTTAGCTAACACATAGCATTTGATTAGCTAGTCTAACATTCGTTAAAAAATAAGGCATATAGCCTATAGATGAACTGCAGAGAAGGCTATCTTAAATGTTTGCTTGTTCTACCTTCAAAACATTTTAATACAATGTCTTATAATCAAGTTAGAATTGTACATATTTTCGTTTTACCGTTGTCCTTGAATTAGTCTTCATTCTTCTTATCAGCCATCATCAAATATGGATGCTCAATCATCTCACGTGACAGACAGGTGTGCGTTTCTTAATCATCTCACGTGACAGACAGGTGTGCGTTTGATTGGTGCGTGGAGTGTGTGAGTGTGTGTGCATTCTGCGCCATCTGTGAACCTGCAGTACCGATTGTAGTCGTTAGAGGGCCAGCCTCACACACACTCACACACACATCCTCAGGTTTTTGTGACGTGATGGGGGATTTTTTTTTCCTCCACATTCTTGCACTAGGCATATCAGCAACGTCTCCCCTATTCATTTCAACAATTTTCCTGGTGGGGACCGGCTTTTTGGACCCCACACAGATTCGGGTTCCCACACCGTGAGTGTGCGGTCAGGTCTTGGTCCCCTCATAGTAATAAATACAAACACACACACACACACACACACACACACACACACACACACACACACACACACACACACACACACACACACACACACACACACACACACACTATGGAGGACCAAGTCTGCCAAAATTAACAATAAATATATAGACACATAAATGAATGTATGAACAAATACACATACAAATACACACAGTATACCGCAATACATTTCTATATGTATTTATTCTTTTCCACATTATTCTTTCTTTTCCACATTCATTCTTTCTTTTCCACATTGTTTTCCACATTCATTCTTTCTTTTCCACATTGTTTTCCACATTCATTCTTTCTTTTCCACATTCATGCTTTCATTCTTTCCCCGATTATCAGTAATGTATGCAAATATAGCGGCGTGTCTTGCATGTTGTCCTCGCCAG
The DNA here is from genome assembly GCF_963989245.1 of Nansenia antarctica. NCBI lineage: Eukaryota > Metazoa > Chordata > Actinopteri > Argentiniformes > Microstomatidae > Nansenia > Nansenia antarctica. The sequence continues at coordinate 69,568,766 of NC_137689.1, read as the reverse complement.
GGGCGGCGCTAGGGGGTGGCTACTGGGGCTCAAGCCCCGGATGTTTTCTGAGAAGCCCCGAATGTTTTACTTAAAAAATAAAAAATAAAAAATAAAACTCTCGTGAGTAACGTGCAGTACCGGAGTCCAACAGAGAGGCAGCAGCTGCGCGACATTAGCCTGCATACTGCGTAGCCTGCCCTGCCCTGAAGAAGAAGTGATCTCAATCAGTGCCTGACTTGCACAATTGTAAGGATGGATATCCCAAAGTTGTTTTCAACAAAACAAGCGCCAAGAACTGTTGCAGCAGCCGTATCAGCAGCTGACAACAATGACTTCACCAGCAGTGATGACATAGATGATGTTTCAGGTTTGTGAATCTTATTAGAAAGGTGACTGACTCACTGACACTACTTTTCCGGTTTGCTAATGCTAGCTGGCTATCATAACATAACGTTATGTTATAATGAAAATGAAACATAGCAAGGTACTGTTACGGTACATGGTAAGAAATCAAACAAAGGATAATACTTATTCAAATAAAGTAATATTATACTTATAATACTTATTTAAATAAAGTGAATAACAGGCTGATAGTCTTTGATATCTGCACTCTGGTTGACTGAGTAACAAGTGAAAAAGAATGATGTAACGTTAATGTTACAGCTAGTAAACATGGAGTAACCACATTAAGTATGCCCTTATGGTAGAATGTATGTATACAGAACATGACTCAAATCTATCCTAAGATGTAACTCTAACTAACTAAGTTTGTTTAATGTCCCAGGGGGGATTTGATTTCACAGTACTATACACAGGCCAACAATACATGTAATATATCGTCATATAACACAGGACAAGACTCTAAATACAATATAAGTGGTGAGCACAGAGTCTGCCCTGATATACATACTGTAACATAACTAGCCTCAGCCCATCAATTATGTAATTCTATACAAATATAAATGATGGTGACTGACAGGGGGAGCTACGTGTGCTGACCTCCCTCTGTGCCCAGAACCACCACAATTAGTTTGCTTCATTAAAGGGTGTGAATGTATATGTGTTCTCCAGTGCCTTTTGTCCGCTTTAAGGTGGTGGTAAGTTGAAGGTTGAAGGCAAAAAAATTCGGCGCGCTCCGCGCGCACATTAGATTCTCCCTCTGGGCTAAGCCCCGGATCTCCTACGATACTAAATCCGCCCCTGGTCCTCGCCCCACGCATTTTCATTGGTTGATGCCCCACGCATTTTCATTGGTTGATACCGCGCGTGGTAAAAGCGACAAAGTTGACATTTTTTCATTGTTAACATACTGTGTTCAAAACGGTGAAGAACACATTCAAAACAAAATGATTTGGTGTATTTTTGCAGTAATCATATTCCTATCATATATGACAGAAAGCTCACAATAAACAGTTTTTTTGCACAGTGTTTGAGTGACTGTTATTTTGCACTCTATTGACACTCTTCAGTTCCAGCACCTCAGCAAAGTCTGATAATGGATGAGCGGTGGTATTTTCACTATTTGCAGTAATCATATTGACATGTCTAGAAAATATTAGCAGAATATATACAATGAAATGAAATAGACTAGATGCATTGCCAGGGAAGACATTAGATGTGACCATTTCTTAACACTGTGTTCTTGCTCTGTACAGAAAGTATGCAGCAACTTCAAAAAGTACATTTGAGGTACACACACTGTCACATTCTGTGCTTCATGTGTTGTGTAGACAGGCATACCCATGCACACACAATTGTAGCCAGTGTTATTTCAGAATTATTTGAGATTTTTCAGTCATAATACTGTATTTCGACAGTGACAGTGAAAATAGTGTACATTCCGTCCGTGTTTTGTGATTCAGCATTTGCAGACATTTTTAAGAGATGTATTTCATAGCTATTGGCGAAAACAATCTTAGTTTGGTTCTTTCATTTCTATTCTTGTTCATCATCTGTATTTTCTTTACAGCTTTGATTATACAGTTTTTCTCAATTGCTAAAACACATTTCACAAAACTTCCCTCCATTTTCCCAAAACTCTAAACACAACACACTTTTCTAAAGCTACATAAGCAAAACCACACCTTCTCTCTTCAAAACTCAAACTTTCACACCAAAACAGCTGCTCAAAGCCTGCAAAAATGTAAACACTATATGCATCATTACAGACTACAACAAAACAACTGAAAACACAATGTTCAGTGTGTGAGAATGTTCTTTTTTTCCACAACTGCCAAAGCACATTTTAAGAAACCTTACAGTATCTGTTCTCAGAATATATCACTGTAGAGTATTGGGCATTCATAGATGTGTGTGTGTTTCATATGAACAATATGTAAATCTACAGAAAATACAGTATGTATGTTACGGTACATGTGGGAATACGGTACATGTGGGAAAACTAGGGTTAGGGTTAGGTGCTAGGGTGACTTGGTACATGCTGGCATGTCTAACCCTAACCTTAACCGTAACCATAACCCTACCCCTAATCCTAACCCTAACCTTAACCCTAGCACCTAACCCTAACCCTAGTTTTCCCACATGTACTGTATTCCCACATGTACCGTAACATGTACACTACTGTACTGTATCACAACTCAATGCAAACACTACAGAGGATCCATTACACACAACAATACTCACTGAAAACATTGTTCAGGGTGTGATGTTTTTTTTATTTATTTATGGAACTATACCACACACACACACACACACACACACACACACACACACACACACCACAATCATTTGTAACAAGTGTCTTACATTTTGAGTCGTTATGTTTAATGAATGAAGCCAGGTGTGTTCATTGTGTTCAAATTTTGCTGACTGTGGCAAGCATTTTGCATCACATGAGCTTTAATTTGAGAATTTGAGCAGAGTTTTTTGCAACTTGTGTTTTAGCAAGACAAAATGTGTTTAGACTTATGAGAAAAGGAGGATTGTGTTTTGTGAATTGTGTCTTCATGTGAAATGTGTTTATGGTTTTGGCAAATGGGAGCTAGTTTTATTAAATGTGTTTAGAGAACTGGTCATTTGGTTTAGAGAATTGGCTTTTGTGTTTTAGCAATTGGGAAAAACTGTAATTAGATCAATGTGAAAGTCAATTGAGAATATAAGTTCAAAATAAATGTAATAAGGATGCTTAGTAACTAGCTAGATAAACATTACCACTAACTCTAAACTAGCTTGCTAGCTAAAGTTACCTGAGGTAACTTACCTCTAAATATGGATCTGACTGGGGCTAAGTTAATTTATTTGAGGGGGTAAACACACACTTTATTTGTTTTTTTGCTTTGAACAAATTACTTACCAACAAGGCATCTACCTATGGTCCTAGCGGTCACCAGCAACTAGACTCACTCACTGAACATGTAACTACAGAGATGTGTGAAACCTGGACATAAACAAAACCTTCCAAAAGGGTTTAGGCAAGGCAAGTTTATTTGTATAGCACATTTCATACGACAAGGGCAATTCAAAGTGCATTATATGCACACATTATATAAAGACAATAGCCTACAGTAAGAGGAGTAAGTAAGATTTGTATGTATTGTATGTGTTATTATCCATATTCTAAAGGCTTGCTTAGATTAGTTTTAGATTAGTTTTTAGAAAGAATGAAAGAATGAATGTGGAAAAGAAAGAATGAATGTGGAAAAGAAAGAATGAATGTGGAAAACAATGTGGAAAAGAAAGAATGAATGTGGAAAACAATGTGGAAAAGAAAGAATGAATGTGGAAAAGAAAGAATAAATGTGGAAAAGAATAAATACATATAGAAATGTATTGTGTTATACTGTGTGTATTTGTATGTGTATTTGTTCATACATTCATTTATGTGTCTATATATTTATTGTTAATTTTGGCAGACTTGGTCCTCCATACACACACATTCCATTCCTCAGTCCATTCAATTCAATTCAATTCGCCATGTGCAGTGCACTAGGAACATGATTTGGTATTTAACCATGCTGAACAAGCTACAGTACATACAACAACAAGACGACAACACGACAATACTCAAGACAAAATATACAGTACCAATATGAGTGAATATTATGAATAAATATACTGTACAACTAAGTGCAAGTGTAAAGTGTAAAGAGCAAGGTGCAATGATCAGCAGTTATTGAGAAGGGCTATGGCTTTGGGGAAGAAACTGTTCAAGTGGCGTGATGTTTTTGTCCTGGTGGCCCTGTACCGCTGTCCAGAAGGAAGTAATGCAAACAAGCTGTGAGCTGGATGTGAGGGGTCAGCTACAATCTTGCGTTCAGTGTGTTACAATGAGCCCGTCCTCCGATTTCTACTCCCACGAGCCTCCACTGTAGTGTATTGTAACTAAGTCCAAGCATCGGATATCCAAATACTAATTTCTCCAGTTTTCTATAGTTGTGTGCAGTGTCGGGGTTGCACAGGAGGGGGCGATGTTGTATAAGGCACCAGAGTTGTGTGGGGCTTATCGACAGAACAGAGATTGTTGCATGTAGGCTCTCCACAGCTGGGGTTGGACAGGCAGCTTTGGAAAGACTACTAAAGACAAAGATAACTCTAGATAACTCTAGTTAACCCTAGATAACTCTAGTTAACTCTAGATAACTCTAGATAACCCTAGATAACTCTAGATAACTCTAGATAACTCTAGATAACTCTAGTTAACTCTAGATAACTCTAGATAAACCTAGATAACCCTAGATAACCCTAGATAACTCTAGATAAACCTAGATAAACCTAGATAACCCTAGATAAACCTAGATAACCCTAGATAACCCTAGATAACTCTAGATAAACCTAGATAAACCTAGATAAACCTAGATAAACCTAGATAACCCTAGATAACTCTAGATGACTCTAGATAACTCTAGATAACTCTAGATAAACCTAGATAAACCTAGATAACCCTAGATAAACCTAGATAACCCTAGATAACTCTAGATAAACCTAGATAAACCTAGATAAACCTAGATAAACCTAGATAACCCTAGATAACTCTAGATGACTCTAGATAACTCTAGATAACTCTAGATAAACCTAGATAAACCTAGATAAACCTAGATAACCCTAGATAACCCTAGATAACTCTAGATAAACCTAGATAAACCTAGATAACCCTAGATAAACCTAGATAACCCTAGATAACCCTAGATAACTCTAGATAAACCTAGATAAACCTAGATAAACCTAGATAACCCTAGATAACCCTAGATAACTCTAGATAAACCTAGATAAACCTAGATAAACCTAGATAACCCTAGATAACCCTAGATAACTCTAGATAAACCTAGATAAACCTAGATAACCCTAGATAAACCTAGATAACCCTAGATAACCCTAGATAACCCTAGATAACCCTAGATAAACCTAGATAAACCTAGATAACCCTAGATAAACCTAGATAACCCTAGCCTAGTACAGCCTGCCTGGACTATACTGCACCCTGGCTAGAGCGATGAGCTACAGCACTCAATACTATATAATAATATGTCTATTGAACTTAACTTGATCCCAAACCTGTGTTTTGTGTGTGTGTGTTTGTGTGTGTGTGTATGTGTGTGTGTGTTTGTGTGTGTGTGTGTGTATGTGTGTGTGTGTGTGTGTGTGCAGTGCGTATGTCCGGTGGTCACGGGGAGAGCAGTGAGAGTAGCCGGGCCTCCAGCCGAGCCTGTGAAGAGAGGAGGAGGAAGGAGGAGAAGAAGAAGAAGAAGGGAGGAAGAGGAGAAGAAGAGAGATCTACAGACAAAAAGGGAACTACTTCCCCGAGGTGTGTAGGATGCACAGTTCTCATGCACACACACACACACACACACACACACACACACACACACGCACAGACACACGCGCGCACACACATTACAGTGCCTTTGGAAAGTATTCAGACCCCTTCACTTTTTATTTTATTTCGTTGTCTTATAGACTCCGTTTAAAGCGGATGTGGGGGTCACCTGGGTGGTTCGGGGTCCCTGGCTGGCCTGGGTCCCCCTGCCACCTGCCCCGTGGTCGCTGGGCCCCTGGTTCCGTCCCGGCCGTGGACCTGTCCTGCATGTCGTCCCTCCTCTCCCTCGCCCAGCCTTCCTGTCGGTCTCTGCTGTCTCTGTCCTACTGGGCCGGAAATGCCCTCGAAACATATTTAATGTTTCATGGATTTAAATGGATTAAATTAAAGAATTGCAATGCCATCAATCAATCACACACAATACCCCCCATAAAGACCAAAAAAGTGAATGGGTCTGAATACTTTCCAAAGGCACTGTACTGTATGTCAGTTGAACAACAGGGTGACTGAACCTATTCTCTCTTTCTTTCTCTCTGTCTCTCTCTGTCTCTCTCTCTCTGTCTCTTTGTCTCTCTCTGTCTCTTTCTCTCTCTCTCTCTCTCTCTCTCTCTCTCATTCCCTCTCTCTCTCTTTCTCTCTCTCTCAGTTCCCCTGGACTCCAGGGCCTGGAGGGTCCATTGCCAATGGGCGGGGAGAGTCTTCAGCATCTGTTGCTCCGAGCTCCGAGAATGATGGGATACCTGTGGCAAGGAGCAGGAGGAGCGACAGGAGGAGGAGGAAAGAGGGGCTGTCTGTCCCCCGGGGGGAGGAGGAGGAGGAGGTGCAGAGAACCAGAAGCCAGGGGGAAGAGTCAGGGAGTCAAATGGAGGAGTCAGTGAGTCACAAAGAGGAGTCAGGGAGTCAAAGGGGGGAGTCAGGGAGTCCATTCTCAGGAAGCGTCAGTGTGAAGATCGAGGGAGGAGGAGGAGGAGAGAGTGATGCGGAGGCTACGGAGGGAGAGGAGGAGGGTGGAACAGGGGGAGAGGAGGAGGAGGAGAAACACGAGAGAGAGAATGAGATAGGAGGAGGAGACGCAGGGGGAGAAGATGACATGAGTGAAAAAGAGGAAAAGGATGAAGGGAATGAGAAGACAGAGCCAGAGAGAGGAAAGAGAGGAAGAGGGGGATGAAGAGGAAGAGGAGGAGGAGAAAGAGGGTGCCTCTATGAGGGAGAATTCACCAGTGGAAGAAGAGGAGAAGGAGGAGGAGGAAGAGAGGGAAGAGGACGACATTGAGGAGGTGCAGGAGGAGGAAGGACAGGGAGAGGAGGATGAGGTAGAGGTTGAGGGGACTGATAGAGAGATGGAAGAAGAGAGGGAGGGTTCGGACATTTCCCAGGAAGGAGAGATGGAAGATGATGTTGTGGGTAGTGGAGAAGGAGAAGAAGAAGAAGAAGAAGGAGCTTGAGAAGGTGGGGATGAGAGAGAGGAGGATGAGGAAGGGTCGGTAGGGGAGGAAGAGGGTGAGGAAGAGGAGGAAGATTCTGATGACGACAACTGCATCATTTCACCACAGGAGCCGAGGTACTCACTCATATGATGATGATGGTGATGATGATGGTGATGGTGGTGATGATGATGATGATGGTGATGATGATGGTGGTGATGATGATGATGGTGATGATGATGGTGATGATGGTGATGGTGGTGATGATGATGGTGATGATGGTGGTGATGGTGGTGATGATGATGGTGATGATGGTCACTGACTGTTATATCATGGTTCTCAGGTCCATCAAAGTCAAAAGGCTCAGCCCGGCGGACAAAAAGGAGGAGGCTCTTGATGAAGATGATGATGGTGGTGACTATGATGAAGATGGTGACGCTGTGAAGGGTTATCCATTGTCTGCGCATCTTTGAAGACAAAGATGATGATGATGACAATGATGACGATGATGACGGGGACGATATTGAAAGTCTCCGCGCTCCACGATCAGACTCACAGAAGGAACGGTGAGTCGTTGGTGGGGTGGCTGTGGCGCAGGAGGTAGAGCCGCCATCTAATGATCACAAGGTTGGCAGATCGGCGGTTCGAGCCCCGGTTGGCCACATGTCGAAGTGTCCTTGGGCAAGTCACTGAACCCCAAATTGCTCCCAGTGAGCGGGCCGGCGCCTTGCATGGTAGCTTGCCGCCATTGGTGTGTGAATGTGTGTGTGAATGGGTGAATGAGAGGCCGTTGTAAAGCGCTTTGGATAAAAGCGCTATATAAGTGCAGTCCATTCACCATTTCGTTCGGTCGGTTCCTCTGAAGTCGTCACTGCCTCTGAGGTTGAGTTACCGTTCAGTTTCACTTCTCTCATTTCTGTCATTTCTCTTCTGTTTGTTTTTGTAGGAAGGAAGAAGAACAGAAAGTCACAGCAGTTGAACCCAACGGTTAGGTCACTTCTGTCACCAGATGACGTTAGCTTAGCATATTAATAACATGGATAAATTGATAGCCGCCCTAGAGTAATTCTTTCATGCATGCATGCTGCATTGTTAATGCATGTTATCTGCATTTCGTTGTATAGTACTTGGACTGTGTGATGACAATAAAGTTGAATCGAATCGAATCGGATCTAATCTAATCTAATCTAATGCTATGTGTTTTCCAGCTCCAAGTGGACAGTTGGACAGTCTGTCTGAGGAAGAGGAAGAGGACGCGGACAGAAAGACAGAGGACCCGGACAGAAAGACAGAGGACCCGGGGTCTGACGACGAGTTCGATCACTTCTATGACTGATAGTGTTCCAGCCAGGGGAGGCTGGTGGAGGTAGAAAAATCGGAGGACGGGGCTCATTGTAATTCAGGGAACAGAGTAGGGAATGGTATCAAGTCTGGTACCGTTCCTCATTCTGTTCCATGCATTATAATGAGCCCCGTCCTCCGATTTCTACCTCCACCAGCCTCCTCTAGTTCCCGCCCACCTACAACGTCATGACAACGAGAGAGTCGAAGACAGAGACAGAGACTGACAGTAAAAGATGAACATGTGTGATGTCACACTTCTGAAACAATAAACCCTTGAAAATATCATCCATAACACTTGAAAAATAAAATCCATAACACTTGAATATTATAAAATGCTGTATATATTTATGTTCGAATGTAAAATTAAATAAATGATTATACCTTTTACTATTTACTAAAATAATATTATATATACAACTAATCAATTGTGAATATTGATTATCATTTCAAATTGCCAATCTTTACCTTCTACTAGAAGAATGTCCACAATGCGTGATGTTAGAATTATAAGGTTCTGTCTCAATTTTTGTCAAAATCGAGTTTTTTTTTTACATAATCTGACCCATTAGGTGTTTATTAATGCCTGTGTGGTGTTATTTTTAAAATGTTGAAAATGTTCAGCTAGTAATTCATAAAATACAAAGGTTCCATCTCACAAAACATAATGGAATGTAAAAACCAAATTATTTTTTTTAAACATTTTATTGGCATTTTGGCAGTCCTCACAAATAAATATTCACAAATATTGAATATCAAATATATAAATCACCATAGAAACACAGCCAACAACGGTCCCTCCTCCCCCTCACCCAAACACTTGGTCTCCCAGTCACTGACGCAGCAATAGTGCATGTCATGTATGTCGTGACAATGACAACAAAAATATATGACAGTGAGCAACAATATTATCATTGCTCCTATATAGGTGCATTGTTGCAAAATACAGACAAGACAGACAGAAATAAAACAACTACACAGAGTAATACATTGATGATAAAAATAAAAATAAAATAAAATAATGAAAAGAAAGAAAAGAAAGAGAAAGAGAAAGGTAGATGCAGAAAGGAAAGAGATAGAAGCAAGGGAAAGTATTACTTTAGGGTCTTATAGGTCATTGTACTGCATAACAACCTGGCGAATGTAAAAACTTTGATGCTCAATATCTCTGAACTGCCCTAAACGGAGATAGAACCATATAATTCTAAGCTCACGAATGGTGACATGTACACAACAGGACATAACAACAACAACTAGTATCCGTGGGGGAGGTTATTGTCCCATTAATAGTAGAAAACTAGTTTTGCACTTTGTTATGCAGTACATTGTCCATAAACAATAACAGAGAATGTTCTTTCTCTTTTTTTTTTTTTTTTAACAAACTAACAAACAAAAAACAAAAACACAAACAAAAAGCAAAGAAAAACAAAACAAAAACAAAAAAACAGGGGGGGGGGGGGAGGCCATGTCACATATCAGAAATAAACAGAAAAGAAAATGACACAACAAATGCCATAATATATGGGGGGATCACCCCCATCGGAGACAGCATGTCTTACAGTCCTAAACACAGCGGCAGCAGTAAATCTCTTTTTAAAAATCCCCTCAAAGGAGCAAGCCTATGGCTGCCACGGCAACAACAAACTCATTTGAGGAAGTGATCTTCTTTGTCACTTCTTCGCCATTTAATTATAAGGTTCTGTCTCCATTTTTGTCAAAATTGAGTTTTTTACATAATCTGACCCATTAGGTGTTTATTAATGCCTGTGTGTTATTTTAAAAATGTAGAAATTTTTCAGCTAGTAATTTATAAAATACAAAGGTTCCATCTCACAAAACATAATGGAATGTAAAAACGTTGATGCTCAATATCTCTGAACTGCCTAAACGGAGATAGAACCTTATAATTCTAAGCTCACGAATGGTCAGGAATAACTCCTAAAAGAATCCCTCATCAGTGTGTCTGTGTCAGCTTCCTGTGGTTGGTGGCAGCATCGGCGCCAGTGAGACATACTAAATCATTTCATAGCCAGCCTGGTGACACGGTCAAGTAACAACTGCTGTAGAGAGGTAAACAATGTAAACAAGTTTATTGGCCTGACCATAGTCCCCCCAAAAAGCAAGCCAGGAAAAAAAACTTCCCTGAGCACAGCGGCAAGGAAAAACTCCCTGGTTGGAAGTAACCTTGAGAGGAACCAGGCTTAGTGGAGGGGGAGCCCATCCTCCTCGGACTGGTCGGGTGAAACTGTACTTTTAGTCCGGGAGCCATGGGGATGAACCTTGTTTAGTCTGGTAAAGTTTTTTCCTCTGCTGTTTCTTGTTGCTTGGGGGTACCTCTTCAAAACACAGGAGGGTGCCCTGTGTTATCTCTGGAGCATTTTCAGATATTAACCCCTTGATGCCCGACATGCCAAAATCCCGGGAAAAATAGGTATTTGCATCACTTTGCTATCTTCAATGTTTACTCATGAAGGAGGTCATGTACATTGTATTTTTGTGTTACTATTCATTAATTTAGAAGACTATTTTTATTTATTTTTATAAAATTGCTGTGTTCAGAGACAAGTCTGGGAGATATGGAATGTTTGATTCTCATTGTCGAAATGAGTATGGGCTACCTGCCACTGGAAATGGAAAAGCTGTTATGATCACTTTCACAAAGTTGAGTGATATGGTGGCAAGGATTGATAAGTTGTATGAATTGCTACTTACAGACAGCATAGGCCTTATTGATCGACTTGCGTATAACTTCATGCCAGTGGCATTTCAACATGCAAGACATCTGTCAGACGCTTTGCCATCCCTACCAGTGCAATCTGACAACCCACATCAGGAAAATGTGGAGAAGAAGGTGACACAGAAGACCAAAGATGTAGCACACACTGCATTCCCAGCCAGCAAGCATTCTCTGCAGTCACTCAATGCACTATCCACACAGGGCATGTCAAAGGACAGTAAGGCGTTTTCCAAATTAAATGCACAACAGCAACAGAGAGAGAAGAACAGGCGAAGAAATGAAAGAAGGTGTGGTGTCAAGATTACAAAGATGTCTGCCCCCCATGACATCCAAATTAAGAAGAAAGCATACATCACCAGCAGATACAGAACGGATGCAGATTTAAAAGAAAAGCAGAAGTATTACATCACGATATGCATCTGACCATGGATTCAGACAGAAGCAAAAACAAAATTTGCGCCACAGGTATTGTAACTGTCATAGTAAAGAATCAATTTTCTTATTTTCTTAAATGTAAAAAGATAACATATAGAAATGTATATGTTATTATATGTAAGGAAATTGTTATTGTTGTACAATTATTGTTTTATTTTGTTTATCTACTTTGTAACTTTGTAACTTTGTAATTGTGAGGTGTTGAGGACACCTCACTGTTCATGTACTGTGGTCACGCGATAAAACTAGATGCGCATAGATTAACAGAAGCTGAACGTGAAAGGTTTTCCGTCACTGTCTGAAGATAAGTTTGAAGTTTAAGACTGTATACAACTATTCTAGCTACTCCTGAGGTTCTGAATAGAAGGCGCACACGGTATGTCGTTGTTTTGTTTGTTACTGTTTGACTGTGCATTTTGATTTGCCATTTTCTCAAGTAATTTCTCACGTGTATGTGATGTCGGAATGTATTACTAGCTAAAGAGGTGGTTAATATGTTGAGTGGGTAGCCTACTCGACGTAGCCTCATTTTGGTTTCATTGTGTAATCAATACTTTATTTCACATTGCAGTTTTTCACGGTGTCTGCACACAAAAAATAAGGAATCGTGGGTTGCTTGTCTAACAGAAGAACACCTTCGGGAGCAGTTATAGGTATCATAATGATCCTGTTTTCAGACGTAAGCATAAACAAACTTTGCGCCACAGGTATCATAATGATTCTGCTTTCAGAAAATGTAACTTACAACGTTCCACCAGTTACATGAAAAGAATGTGTCAAAGTGAAGCATATTTTCGGATGGCCCATAAAATGCGTTGTGCCTTCAAAGTGAGAAGCAAAGACACAGGACTAATGTCACGCACAAAAACATCCAACCGGTGGACAACGGCGTAATGCAGATGGCTATATCGACTTTCCATGAAAGCATTAAAGCTGGGCCAACGTTTGTGTGCACAATGTGCCATCGCACTCTTTTCCCCAACCAGGTCAAGCATTGCAATCGCAGCAATTACAAGAAGAATCCACATGTTGTTGCTGGCTGTTTGACAGGGCAATATGTCCATGTGTGTGACGATCAATGTCAAGGTCCTAAACAATGCACTGTACCTGATGAAAGGACATAGGAGTGGATTTGTCCCACCTGTGATTCCCATTTAAAGGCAGGAAACAAATCACCCATCGCTGTGGCTAACAACTTGGAGCTGGTGCCTATTCCCCCAGAGCTCCGCGATTTGAACGTGCTGGAAAGACTTTTAGCCAAAATACTGCCATTTGCCAAGATCATCACACTTCCTAAAGGTCGACAAGCAGCTATACATGGCGCTGTGGTGTGTGTGCCATCCGAGGTGGAAACCACGGTAAATACTTTACCAAGACCACGCAGCTCATCCCAGTTATACAGGGTGAAGCTGAAAAGACGTCTGATTTACAAGGGCCACCAGCAGTTGAACACTGTAAACATGAGAGATGTAGTAGCGGGTCTGTCAAAACTCATTGACACACACCCCGACTACAGAGACATTGCAATCAGAGCTGATGAGACCATTTTTGATGAAACCGTTGAAGACATGATACCAGGGGAGGCTGGTTCATTAGGGCAATTGGACAATGTCCCACCAAAGGGAGAAGAGAGAGATTTTTTTTTCTATGACTTCTAGACAGTGTTGCTTCTGAATATCATAGTCCAATCAGCTAGTGTTCTGTGGAGTATATTCCAATCAGCTTCAAGTCCCGCCCCTTTCAGTGCAACTTTCACTCTACTCGAAATTGCACTAGGCTGTTCTCGTAGACTTACATGTAAATCTATTTTGGTAACTTCAGGCCATTCGGGCATTCTCTATGGGGTTTTGGGACATGCACAAAGAATCGTACGTGCTTACGTCATGTCATACGGCGTAGCTTTAGACGAGCTAGCCAACCTAAATTTCAGATCACGTTCGTTCACCATGGCTATGGCTAGTAATGTTCTGAACAACTCGGTTGAATCTTTAAAAGAAACACCGTTCAGCCGTCGTAGCAACCAGGAGAAATTAACAGTAAAGGAATTAGGACCACCCAGACCAAATGTAATTATAAAGCAAGTTTATACAAAGGCAGGGAAAATTGGAAAATCGTATAACCGAGGATTTACGAGGGGTTGGTATGAGAAGAAAACATGGCTAGCGAGATGTGAAGTAACAAATGCGTTGTTCTGCTTTCCCTGCATGTTATTCCATCCGAGTGCGGACGCATGGACAAGTACAGGTGTCACAGACATGCACCATTTGTCTGAAAAGGCAAAAAAACATGACCTGTCAAAGCTACACATGGCTAGTTGCATGAAGCTTCAAGCATTCGGGAGGGTCGACATTGCCACACAGTTGGATGAGAGCTACAGGGTCGCTGTGCTGAGGTGAACAAAAACCGACATATTCTCTATGACCCTGCTACAGTGTGCTTGCCGCGAGATTTGTTTTTTGTTTACTTTCCTAGACTGCAGAGTTGTTTTGCCTTTTGAATGAGTTTGTTGCTTTGCTGAAGTGTGATAGTCCCATTTCTCTGATCTCTCCCAGCCTGGCCGCATGCAGCTTATTGCCCGGGTCACAATTCTCTCACGTCGTTGCAACAACATTTTGGATTTCATGTTTTACAGTTTCAAACGTAATTAATCATATATATATATATCTTTGTTACATTTGATCATCCAGCCTTTCTGCTTAACAATGGCGACGGTACCTTCCACCCCGGCCGGCCAGAGCACCACGCGCTATGAGGATGGAAGGAAGGAAGGAAGGAAGAAAGGAAGAAAGGAAGGAAGGAAGGAAGGAGGAAAGGAAGCAAGGAAGGAAGGAAGGAAGATTGTAAGGAAGCAAGGAAGGAAGGAAGGAAGGAAGGAAGGAAAGAAGGAAGGAAGGAGGGAAGGAAGGAAGGAAGGGAGGAAGGAATATACAGACCTCCATCCACAACCCGGTTGTCAACCGGAAAAGGAAGCGCCAAAGAACTAACCGAAGATAGAAATTAAAAGTAATGGGACAGATTTCCAAATTATATCACAATGCCTGCCTTTTTGTTTTGTGTTGTTTGTGTGTGTCGGCGTGTGTGTGTCCAGGAGTGGTTCACGGACGAGGCGGAGCTGCTGACTGCTGAGGCGGAGCGGAGCAGCAGGCTGCTGACTGCTGAGGCGGAGCGGAGCAGGCTGCTGACCGATAAGCGCGCACGGATGCTCTTTTTAAGAGAGAAATTTGAAGATTTAAACAGAAAAATCCAAAATCAGGTTTTCAAAAATAAAATGTTTTGTGTGAAAATGATGTTTTGTGTGAAAATGTCCCACCTGTGATTCCCATTTAAAGGCAGGAAACAAATCACCCATCGCTGTGGCTAACAACTTGGAGCTGGTGCCTATTCCCCCAGAGCTCCGCGATTTGAACGTGCTGGAAAGACTTTTAGCCAAAATACTGCCATTTGCCAAGATCATCACACTTCCTAAAGGTCGACAAGCAGCTATACATGGCGCTGTGGTGTGTGTGCCATCCGAGGTGGAAACCACGGTAAATACTTTACCAAGACCACGCAGCTCATCCCAGTTATACAGGGTGAAGCTGAAAAGACGTCTGATTTACAAGGGCCACCAGCAGTTGAACACTGTAAACATGAGAGATGTAGTAGCGGGTCTGTCAAAACTCATTGACACACACCCCGACTACAGAGACATTGCAATCAGAGCTGATGAGACAATCTTTGATGAAACCGTTGAAGACATGCTACCAGGGGAGGCTGGTTCATTAGGGCAATTGGACAATGCCCCACCAAAGGGAGAAGAGAGAGATTTTTTTTTCTATGACTTCTAGACAGTGTTGCTTCTGAATATCATAGTCCAATCAGCTAGTGTTCTGTGGAGTATATCATAGTCCAATCAGCTAGTGTTCTGTGGAGTATATTCCAATCAGCTTCAAGTCCCGCCCCTTTCAGTGCAACTTTCACTCTACTCGAAATTGCACTAGGCTGTTCTCGTAGACTTACATGTAAATCTATTTTGGTAACTTCAGGCCATTCGGGCATTCTCTATGGGGTTTTGGGACATGCACAAAGAATCGTACGTGCTTACGTCATGTCATATGGCGTAGCTTTAGACGAGCTAGCCAACCTAAATTTCAGATCACGTTCGTTCACCATGGCTATGGCTAGTAATGTTCTGAACAACTCGGTTGAATCTTTAAAAGAAACACAGTTCAGCCGTCGTAGCAACCAGGAGAAATTAACAGTAAAGGAATTAGGACCACCCAGACCAAATGTAATTATAAAGCAAGTTTATACAAAGGCAGGGAAAATTGGAAAATCGTATAACCGAGGATTTACGAGGGGTTGGTATGAGAAGAAAACATGGCTAGCGGGATGTGAAGTAACAAATGCGTTGTTCTGCTTTCCCTGCATGTTATTCCATCCGAGTGCGGACGCATGGACAAGTACAGGTGTCACAGACATGCACCATTTGTCTGAAAAGGCAAAAAAACATGACCTGTCAAAGCTACACATGGCTAGTTGCATGAAGCTTCAAGCATTCGGGAGGGTCGACATTGCCACACAGTTGGATGAGAGCTACAGGGTCGCTGTGCGTCGTCACAACGACGAGGTGAACAAAAACCGACATATTCTCTATGACCCTGCTACAGTGTGCTTGCCGCGAGATTTGTTTTTTGTTTACTTTCCTAGACTGCAGAGTTGTTTTGCCTTTTGAATGAGTTTGTTGCTTTGCTGAAGTGTGATAGTCCCATTTCTCTGATCTCTCCCAGCCTGGCCGCATGCAGCTTATTGCCCGGGTCACAATTCTCTCACGTCGTTGCAACAACATTTTGGATTTCATGTTTTACAGTTTCAACCGTAATTAATCATATATATATATATATATATCTTATTTGATATATCCATTTGATCACCAAGCCTTTCTGCTTAACAATGACAATGCCGACGGTACCTTCCACCCTGGCCGGCCAGAGCACCACGCGCTATGAGGATGGAAGGAAGGAAGGAAGGAAGGAAGAAAGGAAGGAAGGAAGGAAGGAAGGAAGGAAGGAAGCAAGCAAGCAAGGAAGGAAGGAAGGAAGGAAGATTGTAAGGAAGCAAGGAAGGAAGATTGTAAGGAAGCAAGGAAGGAGGGAAGGAAGGAAGGAAGGAAGGGAGGGAAGGAAGGAAGGAGGGAAGGAATCAAGGAAGCATGGAAGAAAGGAAGCAAGGAAGCAAGGAAGTAAGGAAGCAAAGAAGGGGACAGGACAGAGCAGTAGTTGAGGTATTTTGGGAGATGGGGATACCAAACTGATGACAAAGACGGTGTCTTGAGGAGTGATAGAGAGATGAGCCAGAGAGAAGAGGAGTGATAGAGAGATGAGCCAGAGAGAACCAGAGAGAACCAACAGCAGCCACAGCCCTCTCTGCAACAGGCACAACTTGCACCCACCAAACCCTCCTTCATTCACACAGGTCCCATGGTCCCCCCGAACTGTCTCCAAAGCCCATCCAGAGCATGACTGCCCTCAGCTCGTAACACACCCAGCCCCATTGACCCAGACTCCATCCAGGTCCCTGTGGGCTACGAGCCAGACCCGGCGGACCTGGCCCTGTCCAGCGTGCCAGGCCAGGAGATGTTTGACCCCCGCAAACG
Organism: Nansenia antarctica; assembly: GCF_963989245.1. Lineage (NCBI taxonomy): Eukaryota > Metazoa > Chordata > Actinopteri > Argentiniformes > Microstomatidae > Nansenia > Nansenia antarctica. The sequence continues at coordinate 69,551,439 of NC_137689.1, read as the reverse complement.
CAAGTTCTCCTACGAGGAGCTAAAGCCTCAGCCCATGATCAAAAAGGCACGCAAGATCTTCATCCCGGAGGGCCTCAAGGACGACAGGTACTGGGCCAGGCGCAGGAAGAACAATGTGGCAGCCAAGAGGTCACGGGACGCCCGGTGACTGAAGGAGAACCAGATCGCCATCCGGGCCAGCTTCCTGGAGAAGGAGAACTCGGCGCTGTGCATGGAGGTGGCAGACTTGCGGAAGGAGCTGGGTCGCACCAAGAACATTGTGGCCAAATACGAGGCCCGGCAAGGGCCACTGTGATTCTAAACCTGTGTATCAGAAGAAGGCTCCAGAAAACCAACAGGGAAGCTGCGCAAGCTGTGGGAGAGACCCCCAGCATGAGTGGAACATGGGGAAGTGCCCAGCTAAAGGCTCAGAGTGTTCCTACTGTCACAAACCAAACCACTGGATCGCAGTGTGTCGCAAGCGTGCAGTTAGCTCTGTGAGTGTTGAGCCAGATCAGGATGACGAAATTCTGAATATAAATCTAGCACAGAGGGAGAGAAAGTCCGTTGACGACATCTCGCGGACAGTTTTACATTTTACCAAGTCGTGAATCAACGTTTCAACGTTTTAATAATTTGTTTCATCATTTGTTCCGCGGCGGAGGACAGAGGAGAGAGACGCTCCTGCTAGGAGCTGGACGGATGGAAAGTGGAGAGTGATTTTTATGTTTTATTTTTTCGGGGGTTGGTTGATAAACATTTGACATTTTCTGCAGAAGGGAGAAAGTGAGAGATCGCGGACCGTCGGGGATTGTCCAGCCAGACGTTTTGGGGGTCTCGGCTATAACGGATATATTTCTTACGCAAACATTTACTGGGATTTACTACCGACGTGTGCGATGTGGAGAATACAAGTGGTGTTGTGGTTCACTTTCTCTGTGCTGCTGTCCTTGTCTGGAGGGGAGATGAAAGCCCGGAGCTGCAGCGAGGTTAGACAGGCTTACACGACCAAAGGCTTCAGTCGGCGACGACCCCCCCTCCCCCCTCCCTCCCCCACCCGGCGACGACCCCCCCTCCCCCACCACCCGGAGACTCTCTACCGAAACCGTGGAACAATGGACAACCCCCCCCATCCCCCAATCCTCACCCCCCTACCTGGTCTACACTCTGAGCAAACGCAATGTTATTATGTCGACCCCCCCCCCCCCCACCATGACCACACACTGTACATACTTGTTGTTTTGTCCCCCCGCCCGAACTACCCATTGTACATATTATATGTCTGTCCCCCTGCCCGAACTACCCACTGTACATACTTTGTGTTTTGTCCCCCGCCCCCACCTGTGGTGTATGTCCCCACCTGTCCTACCCGCTGTACATACCTTATGTTTTGTTGTATTGTTCTTCCCATGTTGGATGTATGTTTATCTTGTAGATAGTACTAGTTATTTGTCTGTATTATCTTGTAGATAGTACTAGTTTTTTGTCTGTCTTACATGTAACGATTAATTGAGTATCAAGGACCCCAATTGAAATAAGCCAGTGGCTTTCTTGGGTTTTTATCCTGTTAGTTGACCTTGTATGTAATATGTACTTTCATGTACGGTACCTACTTCTGCAAATCTCCTAATAAAGTTTTCAATCAATCAAAAGGCCTAAAAATACTGTCTCAGCAAGTGCCGTTTAGGATCGACACAGGCGCTAAGTGTAATACACTAACCGTAGACAGCTATCAGTCACTAATGCACACAGGTGAGCTAAAACGCTCTAGTAGAGTACTCCGCTCGTATACTAATCATAAGATTAAGCCTGTAGCTGCAGTTGATCTACAGATGGCATACAAAAAGTGTGAAGTGAGCGCCGAATTTGAAATAGTAGACATAGCGCAGGAGAATGTGCTCAGTGGAGCTTCAGCAGAGGCTTTAGGCCTTATTGCTCGTCTTGACTCACTTCAAAGCAGTGTAGCCACCACAACACAACGCATGCCAGCTGGTCTGGATGAGTTTCCAGAGCTACAACGTACCACAGGCACCTTGCCAGGAAAATACACCATCAAACTGGATGAAGATGCAAAGGGTGTGGTCCACGCTGTCCGTCGACAGCCAGCTGCGCTCAGAGAAAAGATAGTAGAAAAGCTACATGAGATGGAGAAAGATGGCTTCATCACCAAAGTTGAACAGCCCACAGAATGGGTTAGCTCTATGGTAGCCGTAGTCCGTAATGGCAAGATAAGAATCTGCATAGATCCAAGTGATTTAAATCTGGTCATAAAAAGGGAACACCACCCAATGCGCACCGTAGAGGAGGTAGTTTCAAGAATACCTAATGCTAAAGTATTCTCAGTGTTAGATGCTAAGTCAGGATTTTTGCAGATAGAACTGGATGAAGCCTCATCCTTTCTAACAACCTTTAACACTCTGATAGGAAGGTTTAGATGTCTGAGACTCCCATTTGGAATAATATGTGCCCCAGAAATCTTCCAGCGCATCATGGATGAGATGCTCGAGGGCATAGCTGGAGCAATAAGTGTCATGGATGATATCCTAATAGCAGCCCCCACAGTCCAGGAGCACGATGCAATCCTCCGCAGAGTGGCTGAAAGAGCTACAAGCTACAATCTGAGACTCAACTTCCACAAATGTCACATCCGACAAGCATCAGTGCCGTATGTGGGACATCTGATAACAGCTGCTGGTCTACAGCCAGACTCCGCAAAAGTGGAAGCGGTTCGGTACATGACGGCACCGACAGACAAAGAAGGTGTCAAACGCTTTGTGGGCTTTGTAACATATTTGTCAAAGTTCATACCAAACCTCAGTGAAGTGGATGCCCCGCTGCGTCAGCTTCTCAAAAACGACGTGGAGTTTGCATGGCAGCCAGCTCAGCAGCAAGCCTTTGACAGGCTCAGGGAGTTGTGCACGCATCCTCCAGTGCTGAAGTTTTTTGATCCTGCTAAGCCTGTCGAGATACACAGTGATGCAAGCAGCAGTGGATTAGGAGCTGTCCTGCTCCAGGACGGTCATCCAATAGCATTCTCCTCGAGGTCACTGACTGACACAGAGACACGTTATGCGCAAATCGAAAAGGAGATGCTCTCCATTGTGCACGCATGCATCAAGTTTCACAACTACATATTTGGAACACATGTCACAGTGTACAATGACCACAAGCCACTCGAAGATATCACTGCTGGCCACTCCCATGCGCATCCAGAGAATGCGTCTGTCGCTGCAGTGGTACGACTTGACAATCAAGTACAGAAGAGGAAAAGACATGGAGCTGCCCGACACACTATCCAGAGCACAGCTCCCAGAGAACACACCAGAGTTAAGCGGACTAGAGTGTGTCTCCATGCTCAACTATGTTGCAGTAAGTGACCAGAAGTACACAGAGCTGAAAGACAGCACAAGAGAAGAACTAATCTGTCTCCAGCAAACAATTCACCACGGCTGGCCTGAACACAGACGGGAAGTGCCCATTCATGTTCAGCCATATTGGGACTCAAGAAGTCAGCTAGTGTTGTCTGATGGAATCATCTATAAAGGACTGCGTATAGTAGTGCCCCCCACCATGCGTGAGCACATGCTAAAGCTCATACACCAGTCTCACCTAGGCATGGTGAAAAGCAAACAGCGGGCACGTGAAGTGCTATACTGGCCAGGCATGAGTGCAGAAATTGAAGAAATGGTCAGAAACTGTAGCAAGTGTTCAGACTTTCAAAACAAGCTGCCCAGACAACCCCTCAAACCAACTGAAACACCAGAGCTGCCATTTGAAGAGGTAGCATCAGATCTGTTCGAGTTCGAAAGCAAGCAGTACATCCTACTTGTCGATTACTACTCAAAATTCATTGAAGTAGATGTACTGAAAGACATGCGAAGCCGCACCGCCATAGAGACTCTGAAAGCTCAGTTCTGCAGACATGGCATTCCCGCCACTCTTCGCACAGACAACGGTCCACAATACTCCTCAGAGGAATTTAAGGACTTCTGCAAGAGCTATGGAATATCACACAAAACATCTTCACCACACACGCCGCACTCAAATGGGGAAGCAGAGCGTGCAGTGCAAACTGTGAAGAGGCTTTGGTGCAAGGCGCCAGACAAACACCTTGCGCTGATGGACTACAGGACGACTCCACTAGAGAAAGTAGGATTGTCGCCAGCTCAGCTACTCATGGGCAGGAGGCCACGTGATAAGCTGCCTACTGCTCGTGAGCTACTTGCACCAAAAGGATATGACCCCCACAAAGTCAAGCGTCTGCTGGACACGAGCAAAGACCTTCAAAAGTTCTACTACGACCAAAAGAGAGCAGGCAATTCTCGTGTTGCTCTTCAGCCTGGAGATGAGGTTAGGATGCAGCCGCATCCTGGCAACGACAAGTGGTCCCCTGGAGTAATAGTGAAAGCCCACAGTGCTCCGCGCTCCTATGTTGTGGACTGTGGAGATAGAGAGTACCGCCGCAACAGTCAACATCTTCGCGTGAGCACTCCAGCCGCTAACCATCCTCGCCGCTGGGTACTGGAAGAACCGTGGACTGAAACATTAGGCCCACCCGCCGAGGAGTCACAACCTCCAGCTCTTCCTGGAATACCCCACTCCCCACCCAAACCACCTCCGAGCCCCACTCGAGCCCAGCCACCTGGACTGAATGTTACTAGGCGGGGCCGAGTTGTTAAACCTCCAGATAGACTCAATCTTTAAGTGATTTATTTAATTAATTAATTAATTAACACTCAAATATTTTTGCTCAACATTGAATCTCAACATATCCCAACGACAAAAAAAAGAAAGAAATCATTCCAGAATTAGAAATAAGTACAAAGTATTTTACAGAGAAAATGTGAACTACTGGATACAATTACCTTTCTGTAAAAAACCAAAACAACAAGGCGCAGTATGAGCAGGCAGTACAGACAGTACTACGTTAGCTTGTGACTTTTTAAATTCATGAGAAAATAACACCGTCCAGCTCGGTGATGAAGTAAACAATCAAGACTGCGCTTCGTTTGTAAGTGACTGTTCTGTTTGCACTTAAGTACACTCATTTTCAGGTTATTGCCAAAGTCATTAGCTCTCACAAGTTCTCACAATGACTGTTTTTTTTGTTAATTATTATAGTCATTATAGTACTGCAGTTGGATAGTCTTTTTTCTAATTAAAGTCCAATTATCTAGTTAGTGTAAAATTATTTAAAATAACAAACAAGCAGTTTTGATTTAAAAAGTTTGGAGTGGATATTCATACATGAATTATGATTAGCTAAGTTCTCTAGCCCCGAATTGTTGTTGACAGAACACAAATCTAACAAGACGAACCCGGATCGCACGCTGCTCCTCAACAGTCAAGTTCAGTTCACATAACCAAAAACACTAAACATGTCATCTGAACAAATTGCAATCGTCATGGATGCCAAAACCTTCAACGTCAACAAAAGCAAGTTGATCGAAAAAAGCGACTACTTCCGTGCACTGTACCGTTCTGGGATGTGAGAGTCCAGAGAGGATTCCGTCCAGCTGCAAGGACTGAGCGTGCCCGGGCTGGAACTGGTCCTGGAGTTCATCAACACGTCCAAAGTGCAGGTGGTCAACGAGACACTGGAAGACCTGATCGAGACAGCATCTTTCCTGCAAGTCACCTCGATCCTCAAAGTCCTCACGTCGGAAATCCGACAGGACAACTGCGTGGAACTATACAGCCTTTCCGAGGAATAAACTTTTATTGTGTGTTGTTTTTGCTAAAAGAAGGGAGATGTAACATACTGTGTGTTGTCTCACTACACCACACTAACACACTGATGTGATTCGCTTTCTGTATCCGTCGTGTCCCAACGGAGTTGCCGTAGGTCGCGTCCAGCAAGCAGAAATAAACAACATGTCTTACAGTTAAGTCGTGTCCGTGTCTGTCAAGTACATTACAGATAAAACCTACCTATTCACTCCGAAACTACTCAGATTTCTGTGTTCCGCCGGTTCCAGGATATATCTGTGTACCGTTCTTTCAAAGTGGACAACGGGAGGAGAGAGCTACGTGCCAACGGGACCTGACCCAGATGTTTTGACTAGAGCGCAATCAATTGTAAATCCCAGTGTGAGAGAAAGAGAAGGAGGGAGAGATGCCCTCGTGGAGTCAAATGTTGGAGACCCGGTCAGAAAAGTGTCGTTTGAAACCATGGCCTCAAGCTTCAGAAGGCGCGGATACGCATGCCCGTCCCCTGCGCGCAGGCGACATCGCACTACCTTTAGTCACAGGCAGCAAGAGCAGCTCGAGGTGGCATTCGGACACAACCGCTACCCCGACATCTCCGGCCGCGACGAACTAGCGCGGCTCACCAAACTCAACGAGGCGCGCATACAGGTATGGTTCCAAAACCGCCGTGCCAAACAACGCAAGCAGGAGCGCGCTTCTCAGAAGGGGCGGCTGCCCGTGGCTGTGTCGCCTGGATGCCGGCCAGTGCTGCTGGGCAGTGTGTGTGCACAGGCCGCAGGGATGGCTCGTCAGTACTACCCCCACTCCATGGCTCATATCGCTCGGTTTTCCTGGTTACTCTCACTATTCAGGTGCAGCCACCCAGTGTCCCTGCCCGTCAGTGCCACCACAACCAGGGCCGGCCCGTCCTACAGGCCATACAGGCGGTCGCCTGGGGCCCCGAAAGGCGGGGGGGGCACACTCATAGTAAAAAATAATAATAAATGTAATAAAATAAAAATGGTTTGATTAAAAGGTCTTCATGTCCGGAATTGTGAAACCTCGCAATCGAGCCAAACAAGTCTTGTGAAAAAAATTGTTTATTATTATTTGTATTTTGAATGATCACGTGGGTGTGAGTGGGCGGGGCTGAGTGGGCAACGGTCATCTCCGTCACTCAAGAGCACTGTCTGTGCAAGTATGTCGGGTAAACAGCACTCTGGCGCCCAAACAAGAAAAAGAGAAGATGAAGATGAGGAAAAACAAGCAAAAAGTAGAGGTATGTACTGTATGTATGTCCTGTCCTTGAATTTCATTATTTAATATTTATGTGTGCTGCATGGAGGAGGATGGTAGCTAACTCTAGCTGACTAACTAGCTAGCTAGCTAATATTGCTGCTTAGCCAGTTGAGGGATGGAGACACACTAGGACCAGCTCGGACAAAGTGGCTCTAAAGTTAGTCAAGTTAAAATGCCAATTTTTAAGACCATGGTGATCAATGAAGCAACTGTCGAGCAGCCAAGAAATATGATATTACAGAGTGTAATGTTAGAAGTGGCCGTAGGACAGGGCCCAAAAAGATCGCTTCCAGGAGATTGACAGGAGGGTGTGTGAATAGGGTGAGCAGATGTCCCGCTTTGTGCGGGACTGCACAGCATTTTCATGACTTTTAGTGCGTCCCGCAAATTGGGACGATGTCCCGCATATTTAATTATTATTGGCAAAAAAACAAAAAAATAAGAAAATCGGATTTATCCAATGGCTGTGGAGAAAGCAGGGAAGGCTATCATCACGGGGCTGTGTTTGCTGTCAATCAAACTGTAGCACACGTCAGGTGCTGGGGTCAAGTGCAGCCAGGTTAACCAATGAAAGTAAGTCCCCCCCAAACAACAACAACAACAACAACAACAACGAACGCGAGTCAAATGCAGCAGGTTATAGAAAATGGAGGAAACTCAAACCACAGTCAGCAAGAAAAGAAGATGCACCTACAACAAAGACTGGGAAAACACTTGTACGTGGGTGAAGCCAGTGCAGGGCGACTCTCAGAGAGTTTTTTGCAATCTTTGCAAGAGTTCTTTTTCAATTTCACATGGCGGTGAATACGACATCAAAAGACACAGAGAATGCGATTCTCACAAGAAACGTGTCGCTCAAAAAGAGACATCCAACTCTATGGAGAGAGTTCTTAGTTGATTGAGTAGAACTTATAAAGCACAAAGAGCTTAAATCAATTGTCTCCAAAGAGGCCTTTTATTAAGCAAAAAAAGTCACACGAGCGCAGAGAGAAAAATAGCAGACAAAAAGCAATAAGCCAAAAAGCCAAAAGGGCCCCCCCTTCCTGTCAGAGGGTCAAGCGTTATATAGCAGTTTCCTGCCTGATGAAGTCACTATTCTTGCTTGACCAATCAGAATCTTTCTGCGCCACAGTTCTTGGCCCACCTCTTCAGGAAGGAAGAGCCTTCCTCCAGAGCCAGATTCCCCAGCATGCAGAAAGACCCTAAATTCTCAGTATTAAATGATATGAAACTACAACACTCTCCTGACTGCTGTTTTCTCACTCACACTTGATGACCCCCCCCCCTTCCCTCCGCTCCCCCATACAGATGCTTGTTGGTAACTTGCTGGCTCTTGTCGTTACTACTGCTGTGTGGGTAGAGTGTCAGAACAGAACATGGGTTTGCTCATCAAACACCTCACACTCAGATCACAAATGTTAACAATGAATATCTCCTGAAGACAGATGGATAGCCTGGGTAAATTAGGCTGTAAACCTACATATCGATCTATAGTAGTCTAATTGCCTAGATATACAATAGATCGACATCTATATTATTTCATACAAGTCACACTCTCTCACCTTAAGGCTACAGCATTAATTTACATTAAACTATTGTCAGAAGTTGACGAAATGACTTCAGTTGTGAATGAGATTCAACAGCAAATAAAGAGTCGAATATTATTATTAGTGATGTTTACTTTTTCGTCACGCTGGGAGGTACCCCGGTGGCCTCCGTGGAGTCATGCTGCTTTCTAGGCATGACCATCTCCCGGGACCTTAAGTGGGAGCGGAACACCGAGGCCCTCACGAAGAAGGCCCAGAAGAGGATGTTCTTCCTCCGGCAGCTGAGGAAATTCAGGCTGCCGAGGTCTATGATGGTCCAGTTTTACACGGCCATCATAGAGTCCATCCTCACCCACTCCATCATCACCTGGTTCCCTGCTGCAACGACCAAGGACAATGCCAAGTTGCAGCGGGTGATACGTTCAGCAGAGAGGGTGATCGGCTGTCCCTTGCCCTCCCTCAACTCCTTGCATGACACCAGGGCTCTGAGGAGGGCAAGAAAGATCATGGCCGACCCCTTCCACCCCGGCCACGGCCTCCTCACCCTGCTTCCCTCTGGAAGAAGGTTGCGGCTGCCTAAGGCATTGAAGGCCCGCCACAGGCTCAGTTTCTTCCCCTCAGCCGCCAGGCTGCTAAATGACTCTGGCTTCCCCCTCCCCCCCGCCTCCAAGTCTGCCCAGGACTGAACATGCACTAGACCTTGAATAACTCTGCACTGCACTTTATATACAGCACTACCCATGCACTGTCTGTCCTGTTTTTGCATTTGTATTGTACTTGTTTTGTTCATATATATATTATGTGAAAAAAGCATAAATGCACCTTCTGTAATGCCAAAGCAAATTCCTATATGTGTCAAGCATAATGGCAATAAATGTTATCTGAATCTGAATCTGAAAGATCCATCCGCTCCTAAGAACTTCAGACCAATCTCACTTTTGAGTCACACCTACAAGCTCTTTGAACGTCTGATCCTCAACAGAATCTGTACCTTTGTTGACAAACACCTCATCCCTGAACAAGCAGGTTTCCGCCCTGGCAAGTCAACAACTAGCCAAGTACTCAACCTCACCCAGTACATCGAAGACAGATACGAGGAAGGGATGGTAACTGGTGTGGTGTTTGTCGACCTCTCAGCTGCCTATGACACAGTCAATCACAGACGTCTCCTCAGCAAGATCCTGGAGACCACAAGAGACACCCGTCTGACAGAACTGATTGAAAGCATGCTTGAAAATAGGCACTTCTTTGTTGAGCTAGGAGGAAAGAAAAGCAGGTGGCGAAAACTCAAGAATGGCCTTCCACAAGGAAGTGTGCTTGCACCACTTGTCTTTAATATCTACACCAACGACCAACCAAAAAGCGCAGACACCCGCCGCTTCATCTATGCAGACGATCTTGGCATAGGTGCACAAGCCACTGATTTCACAGTTGTGGAAGACAGACTCTCCAACGCTCTGGCAGAGCTAACACCGTACTATGAAGAGAACCACCTACGTGCAAACCCATCTAAGACACAGGTGTGTGCCTTCCACCTGAGAAACCGTGAAGCCAAGCGCCAACTGAAGGTCAGCTGGTCAGGATAACCATTAATAATATTAATATATTATTAATATGATAACCGTTATCATATTAAATCTACACTTTTTTGCATCTGGAACTAGAGTGTGCGGCTTCTACTCCTTTTAAATGTATATATGAATCAACCACACTTTGATTAATCTAAATACAGCACCTATGAAACAACAATGTTATCTTGTGGTTTATTTCCCTGTGTATTTAACTGAGTCAACCAATTCCTGTATATACTCTCTATAGCAGTACAGAACACTCTGCTACCATCTCTATATACACTCTTTATAGCAGTACAGTAGACACTGCCACATTCAAACGACTCATCCGACCCGTCGCCACAGTCATTGTCATGGTCACAGACAAATCGCTGGGGAATGCATGCTTTGTTGTGGCAACGGAAAGAGTTGTCATCACAGGTGTTGTTAGGGGCTAAGGCAAGAGGAAACAGGTTGACAGTTCAACTGTGTGAACAACACATTTCTACATCAAGACACTCACGATGCCTAATGTTCAGGTAGGTCATATTTACCACAGCCAGCTGCAGAGAGCTCATCACTACCATCAGGGCAGTCCCTCTCTCCATCACACAGCCAGCGTTTGGGCACACTTTGAGGCATTGATGGATGAGCTGTGGGATGTGTTGTGACAGAGTTGTGAAAACATTGGCTAAGTGTTGGGGGAAACACACGCACACACCGACTCACGCCGACACCGTCACACATGCACACACACACACACACACACACACACTTTTTCAAAAGTGCTGTCAAGGTCAGGTAATTATGAAGTCTCTCTTCATCTTCGGTGAATCTGGTGACGAGGAGGAGGAAGAGTTTACGTCGACAGCAGTCGACAGTGACTCTGACACAGAAGCAGCGCCCCCCCCCCCCCAGACACATGACACAGGTGGAGTCTGACGGCGAAGAGGAAACGGAGAAGGAGGAGGAGGAGGAGGAGGAGGGCCAAGGCCAAGGCCAAAGCTCCAAGTGGAAGGCGAGGGTGATGCACTCAGACAGCGAGAACGAGGAGGAGGATATTAAGCCAGCCGTGAAGAGGAGTCGTGCCGTGTCAGACGATGAGAACTCTGACTCTGACCACGGCGGCTCTGAGGCCCCGGACAAGAGCATGGCCGCCAAGCAGAGGGAGCTGGGATCAGACAGCGAGAAAATGATTGCAGACATCTTCGGTGAATCTGGTGACGAGGAGGAGGAAGAGTTTCTGAGCCGCCGGTCCCGGTCCCAGAGAGACAGAGAGCGGCAGAGGAGGAGGGCGGATCTCGCCACTGACCGCCGGGCCACGTCGCCCTCCTCGGGCTCCGACCACCGGGAGGTCTGTACCGGAGGAGCGACCTCTGTACTAGGAGGACCCGGAGGACGGGAATGCCGAGCCGGGCTGACCGGGGCCAGACACAGGCCTCCTCGTCGGAGGAAGCGAGAGTCCGTGTCCTGCGAGGAGGATGTGATCGACGGCTTCGCCATTGCCAGCTTCATCAGCTTCGAGACTCTGGAGGCCTCGGCCAAGGAAGCAGTGGACGATGACTCCGAGTCTGACGAGGGTGTGGACAGGGACAGGAGCGGCAAAGATACCAGTTTCATGTCGGACTTTGACGTGATGCTGGCGCGTAAGAAGGCCCAGAGTGGGAAGCGGCGGAGGAACCGGGACGGTTCTCTCCCTCTCTTCTTTCAGTAATCGAAATGGCAGACCACCTGGAACTGCAACTGGAGACTGCAACTGGAGTGTTAGAAGATGAAGAAGTTCAAACGAGAAACCCCCCTACTCATACGTGGCCCTCATTACCATGGCAATCAAGCAGAGCCCAGACCGGAGGCTACCCCTGAATGGGATTTATCAGTTCATCATCTCCGAATTTCCGTACTACGAGAGCAACAAGAAGTCATGGCAGAACAGTATTTGACAAATATTCAAACGAGAACTTTGAAGGCCGAAGTGGAGAAGGGTTCCATGTGAACAGCAGTTGAACATGGGTCAGTCGGTCCTAAGAGATGGGCGAACGCTGTTCGGAAGGGAGGGGCGATGGCCTCCGTCGCCCCCGGCCGATCCATGGCAATTTTGAATATCAGGTCCCCCCTCTCCCTCCCCCTCCCAGTTCGTAGAGCACTGCCAGGGCCACACCCAGGACTGTCCCGAGGTCCTCACCTTCCTCCACACCAAACACAGCAAGGCCTCGCCGGACTTCCTGGACTCGGTGGAGTTCCGGAACACTCTGGGCCGCTGCCTGACGCGCGCCCAGGCCAGCCGCGCCAAGACCTTCGTCTACATCAACGAGCTCTGCACCGTCCTCAAGCAGCACTCGGCCAGGCGGAGGCTGGCCGCCGTGAAGGTGGAGCTGACCGACCAGGAGAAGAGGGAGTCGGGTTAGATCCCTGAATCCCCTGTCTGAAGATTATATTATATTGTTTTTCTGTGCATGATTAATGCAAAAACAACAACTAATAGTGCTACAGAACTGACATTAGTTCTGTCTGTTCATTTACGTTTATTTGAATGGGGGAAAAATGTTAACAGTCCAAATGTTAAAAATCTACTTTGACCCTTGGGAACGATTAATCATCGTGGAGGAGTGTTAGGAGGAGGAGGAGTGCCTGTGATCCTGAAAAAAAAAAAAAAAAAAGTGCAGACACCCGCCGCTTCATCTATGCAGATGATCTTGGCATAGGTGCACAAGCCACTGATTTCACAGTTGTGGAAGACAGACTCTCCAACGCTCTGGCAGAGCTAACACCGTACTATGAAGAGAACCACCTACGTGCAAACCCATCTAAGACACAGGTGTGTGCTTTCCACCTGAGAAACCGTGAAGCCAAGCGCCAACTGAAGGTCAGCTGGTCAGGATAACCATTAATAATATTAATATATTATTAATATGATAACCGTTATCATATTAAATCTACACTTTTTTGCATCTGGAACTAGAGTGTGCGGCTTCTACTCCTTTTAAATGTATATATGAATCAACCACACTTTGATTAATCTAAATACAGCACCTATGAAACAACAATGTTATCTTGTGGTTTATTTCCCTGTGTATTTAACTGAGTCAACCAATTCCAAAGGCCCCGGACAAGAGCATGGCCGCCAAACAGAGGGAGCTGGGATCAGACAGCGAGAAAATGATTGCAGACATCTTCGGTGAATCTGGTGACGAGGAGGAGGAAGAGTTTCTGAGCCGCCGGTCCCGGTCCCAGAGAGACGGAGAGCGGCGGAGGAGGAGGGTGGATCTCGCCACTGACCGCCGGGCCACGTCGCCCTCCTCGGGCTCCGACCACCGGGAGGTCTGTACCGGAGGAGCGACCTCTGTACTAGGAGGACCCGGAGGACGGGAATGCCGAGCCGGGCTGACCGGGGGCCAGACACAGGCCTCCTCCTCGTCGGAGGAAGCGAGAGTCCGTGTCCTGCGAGGAGGATGTGATCGACGGCTTCGCCATTGCCAGCTTCATCAGCTTCGAGACTCTGGAGGCCTCGGCCCAAGGAAGCAGTGGACGATGACTCCGAGTCTGACGAGGGTGTGGACAGGGACAGGAGCGGCAAAGATACCAGTTTCGTGTCGGACTTTGACGTGATGCTGGCGCGTAAGAAGGCCCAGAGTGGGAAGCGGCGGAGGAACCGGGACGGAGGAGAGAGAGAGAGACAGAGGGAGAGAGAGAGACAGAGAGAGAGAGAGAGACAGAGAGAGAAAGAGAGAGAGAGACATAGACAGAGAGAGACAGAGAGAAACAGAGAGACAGAGAGAGAGAGAGAGAGACAGAGAGAGAGAAAGAGAGAGGGAGAGAGAGACAGTCCACACCTCTGCAGGACCAACCTGGGACACGACACACACACACACACACACACACACACACCTCCCCAACTGCAGTCTAAAATAGCTCCCCTACTGCGCCACAACAACTGGCAGAGAGGCTCGATGCAGAAGGAGAGCACAGAGAAGAGTTACTAGAATGGGACAAATAGCAAAATGCTGTAAAGAAATAATTCACTACTGTTTATGTCTGTTACTGTTGGAAACACTACTCTGTCTGTTGACATACATCCCTCTCCTTTGAAGTTGGAGATAAGGGACCAAACAGTCCTCCACTTCCACAGACACAGTAGTTTCTACTCTCTCTCATCTTCTTTCAGTAATCGAAATGGCAGACCACCTGGAACTGCAACTGGAGACTGCAACTGGAGTGTTAGAAGTTGAAGAAGTTCAAGCGAGAACTTTGAAGGCCGAAGTGGAGAAGGGTTCCATGTGAACAGCAGTTGAACATGGGTCAGTCGGTCCTAAGAGATGGGCGAACGCTGTTCGGAAGGGAGGGGCGATGGCCTCCGTCGCCCCCGGCCGATCGAAAGGGAGTCGGGTTCAGATCCCCGAATCCCCTGTCTGAAGATTATATTATATTGTTTTTCTGTGCATGATTAATGCAAAAACAACAACTAATAGTGCTACAGAACTGACATTAGTTCTGTCTGTTCATTTACGTTTATTTGAATGGGGGAAAAATGTTAACAGTCCAAATGTTAAAAATCTACTTTGACCCTTGGGAACGATTAATCATCGTGGAGGAGTGTTAGGAGGAGGAGGAGTGTTAGGAGGAGGAGGAGTGCCTGTGATCCTGAAAAAAAAAAAAAAAAAAGCGCAGACACCCGCCGCTTCATCTATGCAGATGATCTTGGCATAGGTGCACAAGCCACTGATTTCACAGTTGTGGAAGACAGACTCTCCAACGCTCTGGCAGAGCTAACACCGTACTATGAAGAGAACCACCTACGTGCAAACCCATCTAAGACACAGGTGTGTGCTTTCCACCTGAGAAACCGTGAAGCCAAGCGCCAACTGAAGGTCAGCTGGTCAGGATAACCATTAATAATATTAATATATTATTAATATGATAACCGTTATCATATTAAATCTACACTTTTTTGCATCTGGAACTAGAGTGTGCGGCTTCTACTCCTTTTAAATGTATATATGAATCAACCACACTTTGATTAATCTAAATACAGCACCTATGAAACAACAATGTTATCTTGTGGTTTATTTCCCTGTGTATTTAACTGAGTCAACCAATTCCTGTATATACTCTCTATAGCAGTACAGAACACTCTGCTACCATCTCTATATACACTCTCTATAGCAGTACAGTAGACACTGCCACATTCAAACGACTCATCCGACCCGTCGCCACAGTCATTGTCATGGTCACAGACAAATCGCTGGGGAATGCATGCTTTGTTGTGTTAACGGAAAGAGTTGTCATCACAGGAGTTGTTAGGGGCTAAGGCAAGAGGAAACAGGTTGACAGTTCAACTGTGTGAACAACACATTTCTACATCAAGACACTCACGATGCATAATGTTCAGGTAGGTCATATTTACCACAGCCAGCTGCAGAGAGCTCATCACTACCATCAGGGCAGTCCCTCTCTCCATCACACAGCCAGCGTTTGGGCACACTTTGAGGCATTGATGGTTGAGCTGTGGGATGTGTTGTGACAGAGTTGTGAAAACATTGGCTAAGTGTTGGGGGAAACACACGCACACACCGACTCACGCCGACACCGTCACACATGCACACACACACACACACACACACACACACTTTTTCAAAAGTGCTGTCAAGGTCAGGTAATTATGAAGTCTCTCTTCATCTTCGGTGAATCTGG
Source organism: Nansenia antarctica (assembly GCF_963989245.1). Taxonomy (NCBI): domain Eukaryota; kingdom Metazoa; phylum Chordata; class Actinopteri; order Argentiniformes; family Microstomatidae; genus Nansenia; species Nansenia antarctica. The sequence goes on along the minus strand of NC_137689.1, from coordinate 69,535,688 downwards.
TGACGAGGAGGAGGAAGAGTTTATGATCCGCCGGTCCCGGTCCCAGAGAGACAGAGAGCGGCAGAGGAGGAGGGTGCATCTCGCCACTGACCGCCGGGCCACGTCGCCCTCCTCGGGCTCCGACCACCGGGAGGTCTGTACCGGAGGAGCGACCTCTGTACTAGGAGGACCCGGAGGACGGGAATGCCGAGCCGGGCTGACCGGGGCCAGACACAGGCCTCCTCGTCGGAGGAAGCGAGAGTCCGTGTCCTGCGAGGAGGATGTGATCGACGGCTTCGCCATTGCCAGCTTCATCAGCTTCGAGACTCTGGAGGCCTCGGCCAAGGAAGCAGTGGACGATGACTCCGAGTCTGACGAGGGTGTGGACAGGGACAGGAGCGGCAAAGATACCAGTTTCATGTCGGACTTTGACGTGATGCTGGCGCGTAAGAAGGCCCAGAGTGGGAAGCGGCGGAGGAACCGGGACGGAGGAACGTTCATCAGCGATGCCGATGACGTGGTCAGCGCCATGATCACCAAGATGACCGAGGCGGCAGAGGATGAGGGCAGTGAGGCCGAGGGAGCAGCAGCAGCGAACAGCAGCGAAGAGGAAACGGAGAAACGTGAGGAGGAGGGGAAGGAGGAGGAGGGCCAAGGCCAAAGCTCCAAGTGGAAGGCGGTGATGCACTCAGACAGCGAGGATGAGGATAAGCCAGTGAAGAGGAAGAAAGCCGTCCTCTCAGACAGTGAAGACGAGGAGGTGAACGCAGACAAACCAGCGGTGAAGAGGAGTCGTGCCGTGTCAGACGATGAGAACTCTGACTCTGACCACGGCTTCTCTGAGGCCCTGGACAAGTACATGGCCGCCAAGCTGAGGGAGCTGGGATCAGACACCGAGGACGAGGAGGACAAGCAGAAAGACGACGGAGAGAAGATGGATTGGACGACACTTTTCGGCAGCGATAGTGAATCAGGCGACGAGGAGGAGGAAGAGTTTACGTCGACTTCAGACACCAGTGTAGCGAACGGAGACTGGTAGTGTAACTCGCCCCATGCGGGAATCGAACCCCGATCTCCCGCATAACCGACGGCCGCGCTAACCACTATACCAAGAGAGTTAACTCCCTTGGAGGAGCTGTTAACGGGGCCTCATACAGGATCGTTACACTATCCTCACCGTTCGGGAAAGCGTGCCCTCACGCTTCACTATGTCAAGTCCCTCACGTGGACACGCTCTCCGATGGCCTTCCTTCCATCCCACTTCAGACACCAGTGTAGCGAACGGAGACTGGTAGTGTAACTCGCCCCATGCGGGAATCGAACCCCGATCTCCCGCATAACCGACGGCCGCGCTAACCACTATACCAAGAGAGTTAACTCCCTTGGAGGAGCTGTTAACGGGGCCTCATACAGGATCGTTACACTATGGTAACTATGATGGTAACTGGTGTGGTGTTTGTCGACCTCTCAGCTGCCTATGACACAGTCAATCACAGACGTCTCCTCAGCAAGATCCTGGAGACCACAAGAGACACCCGTCTGACAGAACTGATTGAAAGCATGCTTGAAAATAGGCACTTCTTCGTTGAGCTAGGAGGAAAGAAAAGCAGGTGGCGAAAACTCAAGAATGGCCTTCCACAAGGAAGTGTGCTTGCACCACTTCTCTTTAATATCTACACCAACGACCAACCAAAAAGCGCAGACACCCGCCGCTTCATCTATGCAGATGATCTTGGCATAGGTGCACAAGCCACTGATTTCAGTTGCGGAAGACAGACTCTCCAACGCTCTGGCAGAGCTAACACCGTACTATGAAGAGAACCACCTACGTGCAAACCCATCTAAGACACAGGTGTGTGCCTTCCACCTGAGAAACCGTGAAGCCAAGCGCCAACTGAAGGTCAGCTGGTCAGGAACCTCCCTTGAACACTGTGAGCACCCAGTCTACCTAGGGGTAACCCTGGACAGATGCCTCTCTTTTAAGACCCACACAGAGAAGACCAAGTGTAAAGTGAGTGCGAGGAACAACATCATCCGCAAGCTCACTGGCACAACCTGGGGTGCTAACCCACAGACTCTGAAGTCAACCGCACTAGCTCTCTGCTACTCAGCTGCCGAGTATGCCTGCCCAGTATGGGAACGAGCTGCCCATGCCAAGAAGCTGGATCCCGCCCTCAATGCTAGCTGCCGCCTTATCACAGGCTGTCTGAAATCAACACCAACAGACCGTCTGTACATCCTGGCAGGCATAGCCCCACCAGAGATACGACGAAATGCAGCAAGCAAAAAAGAGCGCCAACAACAGTCTACTGACCAAAGACATCCTCTCTTTGGCCATGTGCCAGCCAAAAGCCGCCTTAAGTCAAGGAAAAGTTTCCTGAAGAGCGTCCCGCCCCTCGGAACACCGAGCACAAGCAGTGAAAGAGTCACTCGGTGGGAAGAAAGGCTGGACAAACTCCCACCAGCAACAACAATGGAGCTAAAGGCGAGCGAGGCACTGCCCCCTGGAGCAGACACCAACTACGCAGTGTGGAAATGCCTAAACAGGATAAGATCTGACAGAAAGCCTCCGCCTGCAGCTGGATATAGCCTAGTTGTTTATTTTTTACATGTATGATCTCAACATGGCGGAGATGCAGCAGTTGAAAGGGTTCATCTCCGAGATATTAACATCGACAGCTTTTGAGATATTCGGGGCGGTGGAAGATACGATGTCAGAGGGAGAAGTCTCCCGTATTCAGGAGGAGAACGACCGTCTACGGTCGATGTTCAGCATCCCAACCCAGCCGGAGATACAGCTACAGAACATAGATCCACCTCCCAGACCAGCTACCATGTCTGAACCCAAGTCCACAGAGTCCCTGGGTTCTGGCTGTGGTTCTCCAGCCCAGACAAGCACACAGTGGGGTCCAGAGATGGTGGCAGTGAACCATGTTTGCAGTCAAACACTGGAACACAATGTGGTGGTGAACGAGGAGGGGGAGGAAGAAGTGATGGTGAAAGAAGAGGAAGGAGGAGAGGAGGTAGAGGAGATGGAAGAGATAGATCGTGAGTTGGATGATCCACCTCCCAGCACCTAGAATACCTAAAGAAACATCAGAGAACACACACAGGAGAGAAGCCATACCACTGCTCCCAGTGTTGGAAGAGTTTCAATAAACCAAGAATCCTAAAGAGACATCAGAAAACACACACAAGGGAGAAGCCATAGCCCACCTTTAAATCTGAGCTTTTTAACAAGCTCCAAATAAATATTCCGTTGTTGTCACTGACACACACACACACACACACACACACACACAGGACATGTTTGTTAGATTCATAAGGAATCTATTCATAAGGAATAATTTCTACAGCGCCTGTAGTTTGTGTTTGCCTCTTGTGTTTTCATTTGAACATTTGTAAAAAGAAAATGTTATTTCCTTGTTAATAAATAACGTAACATTTTACATGGAGTTTACACTGAGACGACTGTTGGGGAATGTATTTTGGTTAAAACCGCTGACTCAGATAGTGAGGTTTTAATTTCATTTTTGTTTTACTTAAACTCAGCTGGGAGTAGGAGCTCACCCTTTTAGGAGCTCTGTTTTTTTATGTTTGTCACTTGATTTCTACAGCGCCTGTAGTTTGTGTTTGCCTCTTGTGTTTTCATTTGAACATTTGTAAAAAGAAAATGTTATTTCCTTGTTTACTTAAAGGGATATTTCCTGCGGCGCTAAAAACTGCCCTGGTTAGACCCACCCTGAAGAAAAGTAACCTAGATCCTTCTGATCCAAAAAACTGTAGACCAATATCCAATCTTACTTTTCTAAGCAAAATTTTAGAAAAGGCAGCGTATAGACAGCTTCATGAATTCTTAGTCCTAAATAATAGGTATGACCCACTTCAGTCAGGTTTCCGATCATACCACAGCACAGAAACCGCTTTGCTTAAAGTAACTAATGACCTTAGGATAAATGCAGACTCGAAAAAACTCTCGATTCTTGTACTCTTAGACTTAAGTGCAGCCTTTGATACGGTAGACCACTCCATACTTATTGAGAGACTTGAAAACTGGGTTGGCCTCTCAGGTCCGGTCTTAAACTGGTTCAGGACTTACCTGGCTGACCGTGACTACTTTGTAGCCCTTGGTGACCATAAGTCAAAAAATTATAGCACAACCTGTGGAGTTCCCCAGGGGTCCATTTTAGGACCGTTGCTTTTTAGCCTATACATGCTACCCCTCAGTTCTGTTATCAAGAAGCATAGCGTTAACTACCACAGCTATGCTGACGACACTCAGCTTTATATCTCAGTAACTCCCAACGACTACAAGATGATCGACCACCTGATAGACTGTATTGCCGATATTAATATTTGGATGACACAAAACTTTCTCCAACTCAATCAAGAAAAAACAGAGGTATTGATCATTGGCGAGAAAACTGGGAGAGAAATTATCTGCACACTTGAAAACACTAGCTCTTAACACTAAGTGTCAGGCCAGGAATCTTGGTGTCATAATTGACCCAGATCTAAATTTTTAAACTCATATAAATAACACTATTAAAACATCCTTCTACCATCTAAGAAACATCACTAAGGTACAATCATTTCTCTCCCAGGCAGACACTGAAAAATTAATGCATGCGTTTGTTACTAGTAGGCTAGATTACTGTAATGCTCTCCTGACAGGTCTCCCCAAAAAAATGATAAATAGACTACAAATGGTTCAAAATGCTGCTGCTCGTGTCCTTACTAGGACCAAACGGAGAGCGCACATCACACCTGTCTTGAGATCACTACACTGGCTCCCTGTCAGTCATAGAATAGACTTCAAGATCCTTTTACTAGTTTATAAATCACTTCACTGTGATGCACCCAATTACATGGTGGACATGCTCATAAGATACACACCAGCTAGACCCTTACGGAACTTTTAATAGTGCCAGAGGCTAGGACAAAGAGATTTGGAGGATCAGCTTTTAGCATATATGCTCCTAGATTGTGGAACACCCTACCTGAGGGCCTGAGGTTGTCTAAAACTCAGGACATTTTTAAGCGTGACCTCAAAACCTACTTATTCAATGTCGCCTTTTGATACTAAGGGAGACATTGGACATTATAGAACTAGGATCACTAGGCCACTACACCATACTCGTGTTTTTGAGATTTGTATTGACAGGAAAATGGACCCGGGTGCTGATGAGGCACTGTCAGCTCCAAATAGCACCTAGAGCAGTACTGGAACCGGTACAAGAGTGTACCAGGACCACCATCAGGTTGTATTGCTGTCATCTTTACTGTCTCTATTGTGTTGTTGCATTATAACTGTGCTTAAGTTTCTCTTTTGGCAGGACCTGTGACCATACTGGATGCAGAACGATGCAAATACAACACAACATTTATGGACAGTGTGTACGCCGATAATATGCAAGGAATTTTTCCTGGATACATGGTGTACAGGTTTTTGCCCTTGCTTGCTTGCTTTGTGCCGGTGGTCCTGGCCTCCCCTGGGGGACCGCTGGGTACTGGTAAGCAAACTGGCTAGTAGTCGCTCTATTGGTAGAGGGCTGCAAGGGAATTTTTTCCTGGCTACATAGTATACAGGTTTTTTACTTTTGCCTGCTCGCGGCTCTGTCAGTATTGATTGATTGATTGACTGATTGACTGAACATTTTCATTGTGTGAAGCGCATTGAGTTGCATCTTGTAAGAAATGCGCTATACAAATAAAATTTGATTTGATTTGATTTGGTGTTGGACGTACAAAAGCCACTCTCGCCAAATGGGGATACCTAAATGACGGGGACGTTGTGTGTGACTGTCACTGAACCACAGACCATGCAGCACCTCCTGATATGCCCCCTGCTGGAGCAGCCCTGCACATCAACGGACTTGGCAGAGTTCAATGAGAAGGGACAGCAATGCGTTCAGCTGTGGTTGAACCACATCTAGCCAAGCCTTGTAACTGACTCTCTTGTGGACACGAAAAGAAGAAGAAGTTTCAGAATAGAATAAATCCCTCTGAAATTGTGTCAATAAAGCCTACATCATGTAACGTTACACTTACTTGATTAAGTTAATTAATGTTATGCTTTGGCTGTATTCTTGTAGGAGCTTTGTTGAAATTCTTGAGTGGGCCCCCATTGCTTTAAGAGGATCAGGTGACACATTGTATCAGCCAGACAATGGTAACTTTTTGAAAGAGGTGGAACTTCTTGCTAAGTTTGATCCTGTAATGCAGCAACACATTGCAAGGGTGCAAAGGGCAGTTGGATATCATCCACACTACTTAAGGAAAACTGTTCAGAATGAACTAATTGCAGCAATGAGTGGCAGAGTAATGGAAGAAATTGTGACCGAAATCAAAGCAGCCAAATACTTTTCAATCATATTAGATTGCACCCCAGATGTAAGCCACCAAGAACAAATGTCTGCACTCATTACAATAGTCAAATTCAATGACATGCCAGAAATCAAGGAACATTTCATAGGTTTTCTTATAGCAGACGAAAGCACTGGTGAATGTTTGGCAAACCTCATATTAAAAAAGTTAAAGGAACACAATCTCCCATTTGGTGACTGCAGAGGTCAGGCTTATGATAATGGAGCGAACATGCGTGGGAAACACAAGGGTGTACAGGCCAGACTCTTAGTAGTGAATCCCAGAGCCTTTTTTGTGCCTTGCGGGGCATATACTCTGAACTTAGTTGTGTCTGATGCAGCCAAAGCCTCCATAGTCGCAACTAGTTACTTCGGATACCTCCAAAAGATCTATGTTCTCTTTTCAGCAAGTGTTCAGAGATGGGCAATCCTGAAAGAACATGTTCCGATCAGTGTGAAGTCCTGGGCAGAAACTAGGTGGGAGAGCAGAATCAAAAGTGTAGAGGCTCTACGCTATCAGGCTGCAGGGGTACGGGAGGCCCTCTTGGAGGTGAGGGATAAGGCCACTGATGGAAACATCCGGATTGAAGCCCAGTCTTTGGCAGAGGAGGTGGGCTCATACCGTTTCTCTGTTTGCTCGGTTGTGTGGTATGACATACTAGCAAAGATCCAGCATGTCAGCAAACTTATGCAGTCATCTGAAATGCAGTTAGATGTAGCTGTTGATCTACTCAGGAAGACACAGAGATTCCTTGCTGACTACAGAGTCACAGGTTTCGCAGCAGCTCAAGCAACAGCTACAGAAATATGTGATGGCATGAATGTGGCTGCCACACTAAAGCAGAAGAGGCTGAGAAGCACCAAACGGCAGTTTGACTACGAGTCATGTGATGAGCCTTTCACAGATGCGTTGAAGAGGTTAGAGGTGACATTCTTTAACACTGTTGTAGATGCGGCCAAATTGTCTATTGAGGAAAGGTTTGTCTGTCTGTCCGAGGTGAGAGACAAGTTCAGTGTGCTGAAAAACTTTACTAATTTGACACATGATGTTCACACATGACACATGATGTTCAGTGTGAGACACTTAGTGCTGCTCTAACAACAAACAGTGATCCTGACATCAACGGTAGGGAGCTAGCCCAGGAGTTAACAAACTTACCACAATTGCCTTCACCCAATATGTCCCTGCTGGACTTCCTATCATTCATTCACACCCAGCATTTGAAAGAGGTTTACCCCAATCTCTGGACAGCTCTTCGTATTGCGTTAACCCTACCAGTAACTGTAGCCAGTGCAGAGAGGAGCTTTTCAAAGTTAAAACTAATTAAAACAAACTCATCTCAGGCTGCATGTGATGAAGATGAAGATGGTTAAGATGAACCAGACACCTACTGATAAAGTTTTACTTAAAAGTTAACATGTTTACGTTTTTGTTCAATAGTGCCAACATGTTCATCTTCATCTTCATCATCTCTGTGTGTTTTTATTCTGACAGAAGAACATTCAGGAATGTCCTCACTTCCTCACACTGAAACCAGGTGTGATGCTGTCTGCTGCGATTAACCACTCTCCTCACCCACTCTTCAATCTCTATTTGTTTTCACGTACGAATGTTTGTTCTCTACATAGTTAATAATACTGTATTTTAATCATCTGCAATAACATGCAGTTCATCAGAAAAGAAACGTGCTTAGAAGCAGTGTCCAATATATTCCTTCTCTTCCATTTTCTACAGCTGGTAATGTTATTATTAGAAGACCTAAGCTGGTTTTGCTGGGGGAGGTAGAAATCGGAGGATGTGTTTCTACCTCTAGCAGCCTCTCTGGCTTGGCGTGTCTGTTAACATGGGAGTCTGTTTATTTTAGTTAGTTAATGAGTTAATTAGTTGAGCAGTTGAAAATTAAATTTTCCAACAGAGAGGCAGCACAACTCTTGACCCAGGCACTGGTCATCTCCCGCCTGGATTACTGCAATGTACTCCTGGCTGGGCTCCCCGCTTCAGCCATTAGACCCCTGCAGCTCATCCAGAATGCTGCTGCCCGGCTGGTATTCAACCTCCCCAAATACTCGCATGTCACCCCTCTCCTTCCAAAAACAACACAAAGAGGCTTCTCTGCAGAATGTCCAGCAACAAAGACCGCCACAACATCGAGTCCAGTTGCCCCTCCTCCTACAACATCAAGACCGAACCCTCCAGCCCCGCCTCCCTGGCCGACAGCATCAACCACCACAGCCCCAGGGGGTCCAGCGACGCCTCAGGCTCCTACTCCTCCACCATGAACGGTAGCAGCCACCCCCACAACGGCCTGGACTCCCCCACCCTGTACGGGCCGGGGGCCGGGGGTTTGGGCCCGGGCGCTGGGGGCGGAGGAGGAGGGGCTAACAAACAGTACGAGGACTGCTCCAGCACCATCGGGGAGGAGTCTCAGATCAAGTGCGAGTACATGCTGAACTCCATGCCCAAGCGGCTGTCTGGTGTGCGAGGACATTGCTAGCGGCAACCACTACGGCGTGGCCTCCTGCGAGGCCTGCAAGGTCTTCTTCAAGAGGACCATCCAAGGGAACATCGAGTACAGCTGCTACCAACGAGTTCTCACCAACGAGTGTGAGACCACCAAGCGCACGCGCAATTCCTGCCAGGCCTGCCGCTTCATGAAGTGTCTAAACGTGGGCATGATGAGAGAAGGTGTGAGGCTGGACGGGGTCCGCGGGGGGAGTTGGAAGTACAAACGCCGGATAGACGCTGAGAACAGCCCCTACCTGAACCCTCAACTAGCCCTGCCCCCCAAGAAGCCATTTCCCTTTGGCTGCCTTGCAGATAACAAGATCGTGTCTCACCTGCTGGTGGCCGAGCCGGAGAAGATCTACGCCATGCCCGACCCCACCGTGCCCGACAGCGACATCAAGGCCCTGACCACCCTGTGTGACCTGGCCGACCGCGAGCCGGTCGTCAACATAGGCTGGGCCAAGCACATCCCAGGTACGTTAGGATCTTCCAGAACGTGGACCTGTCCAGCAACTTCTACTTCAGTAACAAACTCCTACAACACGGTGGAGGCCCCCTCAGACTCAGACGATGAGGACAAGCTCCACATCGTGGAGGAGGAGGGCAGCCTGCCGGACCCCGACGGCCCCGAGTGTGACGACAACGTCCCGGACGACGCTACCGCCGCAGTATTAGCCCTCAACGGGACGGGTCACCATGACGACACGTAGGGTTGGGTACCGAAAATCGGTACCGGTAGGTACCGGTTACTTTACATTCGGTATGTACCCGTACCGAATCGCAAAGGAGATTTCGGTTCCTCATTTCGGTACTTTTCTATATTTTTTTTTCCCCTGGTGTCCGGTGTCATGCAACAGTCAACCACACGTGACTTGAGTCGTGACGTGAGTGACATCGCCTGTTTCCAATTTCCAATCAGTGCGTGTCGTGGTAGTGAGGTGAGCAGTTGTGTTGAGAAGAAGAAGAGTGAGTTTATAGTAAGTGTAGTAATATAGTTAGTGATTGTATTATTGTATTGATATTATTATTATCATCATAATAATCATAATCATATTATCTAATTTCGCTAGCTAGCCTAGCTACGAGGTCACCGAGAATGCCGAAGACCGCAATGAAGCGTTCTAAAGTGTGGCTGCATTTCACCCGACTCGATGAAAACAACGCGAAGTGCTCAAAATGTTTTAAATAATTCGCGTGTAAAGCAGGCAACACATCGAACTTGATGAAACACCTGACAACGCACGCGATACATTTAAGGGTAGAAGGGTGCTCCGTGTTTGACAGCTTGCGCAAGTTCACTCGCCCTTCGGCGGCAAGCACCTCAGCAGCAGCAAGCACCTCCGGAGAGGGGGAGGCGGAGATCGCCATTCCCATTGAGGATGATGATGACAGCATTTCCTCAGGTTAGTAATAATGTTTCCGTTTATTTATTTAAAGAGGGGGACAGTGGACATTCGCCCTCTATGATTTCTTGTTTTGTTTTATTTAACCAGGAAAGGGACGGGGGATTGAGAGATTAAACATGCAGGTAGGTAGGCCCAGGATGGATGGTTTTAGCTGGACTGGGGGAGGGGGAGTAGGGTGAGGGGTGTGTGGAGGTCAGGCAGACCGTCTGATCCGCACCCAAGCGACCCCAGGTGTCGTTATGTGGTACAGCATTCAAGAGGGTCCTATCCAAGACAGGCAGCAGCAAATATTTAGCTACAGTCAGTAACATTATTTAACCTATGTTTATATTGTTGGCTCAACAATGTAACTGTGGTTGTAGGTGTAACTGTGGTTGTAGGTGTAACTGTGGTTGTAGGAGTAACTGTGGTTGTAGGTGTAACTGTGGTTGTAACTGTGGTTGTAGGTGTAACTGTGGTTGTAGGTGTAACTGTGGTTGTAGGTGTAACTGTGGTTGTAACTGTGGTTGTAACTGTGGTTGTAGGTGTAACTGTGGTTGTAGGAGTAACTGTGGTTGTAACTGTGGTTGTAGGTGTAACTGTGGTTGTAACTGTGGTTGTAGGTGTAACTGTGGTTGTAGGTGTAACTGTGGTTGTAACTGTGGTTGTAGTGGTTGTAGGTGTAACTGTGGTTGTAGGAGTAACTGTGGTTGTAGCTGTGGTTGTAGTGGTTGTAGGTGTAACTGTGGTTGTAGCTGTGGTTGTAACTGTGGTTGTAGTGGTTGTAGGTGTAACTGTGGTTGTAGGAGTAACTGTGGTTGTAACTGTGGTTGTAGGTGTAACTGTGGTTGTAACTGTGGTTGTAACTGTGGTTGTAGGTGTAACTGTGGTTGTAGGTGTAACTGTGGTTGTAACTGTGGTTGTAGGTGTAACTGTGGTTGTAACTGTGGTTGTAGGTGTAACTGTGGTTGTAGCTGTGGTTGTAGTGGTTGTAGGTGTAACTGTGGTTGTAGGAGTAACTGTGGTTGTAACTGTGGTTGTAGTTGTAACTGTGGTTGTAACTGTGGTTGTAACTGTGGTTGTAGGTGTAACTGTGGTTGTAACTGTGGTTGTAGGTGTAACTGTGGTTGTAACTGTGGTTGTAACTGTGGTTGTAGGTGTAACTGTGGTTGTAACTGTGGTTGTAACTGTGGTTGTAGCTGTGGTTGTAGGAGTAACTGTGGTTGTAGTTGTAACTGTGGTTGTAACTGTGGTTGTAACTGTGGTTGTAACTGTGGTTGTAGGAGTAACTGTGGTTGTAACTGTGGTTGTAACTGTGGTTGTAACTGTGGTTATAGGAGTAACTGTGGTTGTAGGTGTAACTGTGGTTGTAACTGTGGTTGTAGGTGTAACTGTGGTTGTAACTGTGGTTGTAGGTGTAACTGTGGTTGTAACTGTGGTTGTAGGTGTAACTGTGGTTGTAACTGTGGTTGTAGGTGTAACTGTGGTTGTAGGAGTAACTGTGGTTATTGTGCCTCAGCAATAAAAAAGTGAAAAGCTGTTTAATGTTGTCGACCGTGTTATTATTATTATATATATATTATTTATTTATTTTTTTAAATCAAAAGTACCGAATTAAGTACCGTTTTGGTACCGGTACCGTTTTTAAAGTATTGGTTAGTAACCGGTACCGGATAAAACCCAAACGATACCCAACCCTAACGACACGTGGGACGGAGGGAAGGAGGAGGGTGGCTCTGAGCAGGAGAATGACGATGAGGAAGAGGGTGGTAAATATGCCCTGGTGGAGAAGATGTTACAGCAGGGCGACACGACCGTTATCTACCCAGAAGCCCCTGAGGACAGACAGCAGGAGAGGACGCCAGAGAGGGGGGTCTCCGACGAGAACGGCACGCCAGACGCCTTCTCCCACCTCCACACGTGTGCCCTCGGCTACAAGTGCTACGCCTCACGAATGACGAAGCGGATACAGAAAAAAGAGAAAGGGAAAATAGGAGAGAATAGCTAAGAACAGCAGAAAACTCCCTTTAAAATATTATCGCTGCTGTGATATCTTGCACATTTTTTAACCATCATTTTGATTAACCAACGTCAAGTAACTTAACTAGTGAATTTGTGAACAAAGAGCGATGATACATGGACCTGGAAAAGAGAACAGGACATGAGCGGTCGCATCTCTCAACGCTCCTCCTGCTGCAACAATGCAACAGCAAGGATTATTCCACACTTTCTCCTGTTCCTTCTGTGGATTACGGATTTATACATTAAATCACCACAGAACTTACATCTTATGGAGAAGGAGACAAACTTTATTGGAAAAAAATGAGACCCATAGCGACTTTTATCTCCACGCCGCAAAGAAGTATATAAACTTCGGAACGGCAGCTATTCACACAACGTTGACTGCTGACCTGACGCGGAAAAACAAGCCCCCGGCAGGTAGAATGGACCGAAGGACCATGATCTGTCTCTATCTACTTCTCTCGGGAGACATTCAGCTGAATCCCGGACCAGTCTCAACCAGGCAGGCTACACGTTTGGCTAGAGAGCAGCTATGCCTTTCCCAGGCAAATGTTACTAGCGAAGCCATTGACGCCATTGTCGACAAACCGGTCAAACCGGCATCAGCAGCGGACTTCCTGGATTCAGACGAGCTAACAAAACAATGGGTAGCTATGCTATCAACATTACCCCCCCACCTAACTTCCACCAGCTATCTAGTGAACACAGAGGCCTCCCCCACCCGGCGACGACCCCCCCCCCCTCCCCCCTCCCTCCCCCACCCGACGACGACCCCCCCCCCCCCCCCTTCTCCACCCGGAGACTCTCTAACGAAACCGTTGAACAATGGGCGACCCCCCCCATCCCCCAATCCTCAACTTGACGATGACCTGAATGGTGGTGACTATTTCCAAGTCAAGGACATGAACTCTCTATTTGGACACAGCAGTAAGGGCCTGCATATTGTTCACCTTAATGTGAACAGTCTTGTGCCTAAACTGGACCAAATCAGAGAAATGTTCCATGACAGCAAGGTTCACATTTTGAGCTTCTCTGAGACCAAGTTTGATCAATCAATCAAAGACCCAGAGATTGAAATAGTTAACTACACAGTCATCAGAAACGACAGGAACAGGTATGGGGGTGGTGTCTGCATGTACATTCACAACGATATTATCTTTAACACCCGGTATGACCTGAATCGTGACAAATTAGAATCTGTTTGGGTTGAAATTATCTTTAACAAAGCAAAACCGGTGCTGGTTGGTACTATCTACAGACCTCCCGATCAGAATGATTGCTATGATATTCTGGAGGGGTGCTTGGATGACGTTGACTGTGTGGAAAAGATTCTTATTGGGGATTTGAACACGGACATGCTCAGAAATGAAGCATCCGTTTTCAAATCCTTCACTAGGTTTTCTGAATTACACGGTCTCCGTCAACAAATTACCAAACCCACTAGGGTGTGTATTTCTACTCAAACCACCATAGATCTCATTCTAACATCGGATGAGTCCAAAATCTCCAAGAGTGGGGTTATTGTATGTGGGCTAAGTGATCATTACATGATCTTTTGCACTTGTAAAAAACATAAACCCAAGGCTGGCGGTCATAAAACTGTAACCACTAGATCCCTTAAATCCTATTCTAGTGAGGCCTTAAACCATAAACTGGAGAATCAAGACTGGTTAGATGAACTAAAATGCACACAGGTTGAAGAGGCATGGCTAGGTTTCAAAACCAAATTCCTAAATATTATTGACAGACAGTATAGCCCCCATGAGAACCACCAGGGTTAAAGCCCGATCGGAACCATGGATGAATTCGGACATTCTAAATGCTATGAAAGTCAGAGACCTAAAATGCTCTGAAGTTCAAAAATGCAAATCAAAATTAGTGAAACACTTAAACGAAGATCACAAAACCCACTTTGAGAAAATTAAAAAACAATGCAACAAACTATGCAATCAGGTAATTACCATGACCAAATCTGCTAAGAAAGAATACCTCGATAACAAAATCGAAGAAAACTTAAACAAACCACGTGACCTTTGGAAGCTACTTAATAGCCAACTAGGTTGCAGTCAAAAACTCAAAACCAGGTCTACAAACATCAGCATAAAATCTGGAGATTCTCTCCTTACAGACAAGCTGGATGTGGCTAAGTGCTTAAACACTTTCTTTACAACCATAGCCACTAAATTAGTTAACAATCTACCACCCCACTCAGGGCGTTATGGTGTAGAGCACATCCGTGCGTTCTACAATAAACTGGGTGTACGCAAAGATGATTTTAAACTCTCCATGGTGTCAAACGATGAGGTGTTTAAAAAGCTGGGCGCTCTACACTCAGAAAAGGCCACGGGCCATGACAATATTCCAGCCAGATTTCTAAAAGACTCAGCTGCCTCCATTACCCCAATCATCACCCACATAATAAACCTCTCCATCAAACAGGGACACGTCCCCCTTGACTTTAAAATAGCAAGGGTAACCCCACTGTATAAAAAAGGAAGCAAATTAGACCCAGGCAACTACCGACCTGTTTCTATTCTTAATTCCATCTCGAAACTTATGGAAAAAATAGTTTATGAACAGGTTGATATGTACCTTACCGAAAAAAATCTGATGTATGAATTTCAATCAGGATTCAGAACATCCCATTCCACTGACACATGCCTTCTCTATTTGAACGACCACATCAACCATGAGGTGGACTCGGGCAAGTACTGCGGCATGGTCATGCTGGACCTCCAGAAGGCCTTCGACACAGTAGATCACCACATATTGTTAGATAAACTGAAAGCAATTGGGTTCGATAGAACATCTGTGAGCTGGATGCAATCCTACTTAGAGGGGAGGGAACAGGTGGTTAGTGTGAACGGAACACTGTCCCCCCCCCTCCCAGTGACCTGCGGCGTTCCACAAGGAAGCATATTGGGACCTTTACTGTTCCTAATATATGTGAATGACATGTCATCAGCATGTGATTGCAATTTGTTCCTGTTCGCGGATGACTCGGCTCTGCTGGTCTCTGACAGGGACATATTGCAGGTGGAAAAAGCGCTAAGCACTGAACTGAGTAGAATCTGCATCTGGCTAGCTGACAATAAACTATCAATACACCTAGGTAAAACTGAAACCATCCTATACGGATCCCCATCAAAACTCAGAAAGGCTGAACATTTTAAAATAAAAGTGGGTAACATTAATATCACAAGAAAAGAGGATATTACATACCTAGGCTCCATCTTAGAGGCAAATCTTTCCGGAGATAAAATGGCAGCAAAAGTAATCAAAAAAGTGAACCATAGAACTAGATTCTTGTACAGGATATCCTCACTTGTCAGTAAAAACACACTGAGGACCCTATCAGGAGCTCTCATTCAATGTCACTTCGACTATGCCGTAACATCATGGTACTATAGAACCACAAAGGCCCATAAAACAAGACTCCAGACAGCCCAAAATAAACTGGTTAGGCTTCTGCTAGGCCTCAACCCTAGGACACATCTAACCGCTGCTAATTTTTTGAGCCTTGATTGGCTACGAGTAGTTGACAGAGTGCAGCAGCTTGCACTGGGCCTGGTCTTCAAGATACGCTACACCACAAAGACACCCAAGTACCTGTCAACATACTTCCAAAAAGTGAACAACGTCCACACATACAACACCAGAGGAAGCTCCACGAACCACGTTCAACCGCGTTGCACCACAAACAAGGGGTTAAACTCGTTTGCAAACTATGCAGTAAAAATGTGGAACGCCCTTCCTATAATCTTAAAGGAGTGCAAAACACTGCCCACCTTCAAAACCACTCTCAAAAAACATTTACAGGAGGCTGCAATCCGTAACTGGACCCTCTAAATCAAAAATCAGATTAAAAGACCCGAACTACCCACTGTACATACTTTGTGTTTTGTCCCCCGCCCCCACCTGTGGTGTATGTCCCCACCTGTCCTACCCGCTGTACATACCTTATGTTTTGTTGTATTGTTCTTCCCATGATGGATGTATGTTTATCTTGTAGATAGTAATAGTTATTTGTCTGTATTATCTTGTAGATAGTACTAGTTTTTTTGTCTGTCTTACATGTAACGATGAATTGAGAATCAAGGACCCCAATTGAAATAAGCCAGTGGCTTTCTTGGGTTTTTATCCTGTTAGTTGACCTTGTATGTAATATGTACTTTCATGTACCTACTTCTGCAAATCTTCTAATAAAGTTTTCAATCAATCAATCAAACCACGTCAAGCTGCGCCACGAGAAGAACGACTTCACCTTCAGCTGCTCCCAGTGCAGCTACAGCTTCGCCTACCGCACGCAGCTGGAGAAGCACATGAGCCAGCACAAGACTGGCCGGGAACAGCCGCGCATCGTGGCCCAGGCGACGGCAGGAAACCGCAAGTTTAAGTGTACGGAGTGTACCAAGGCTTTCAATCACAAGCACCACCTGAAGGAGCACCTGCGCATTCACAGCGGAGAGAAGCCGTACGAGTGCCCCAACTGTAAGAAGCGCTTCTCCCACTCGGGCTCCTACAGCTCCCACATACATTACAGCAGTAAGGTCAGCAAACACACAGTGTACATGCATGGCTCTGACATTTTTGGCATACCACAATGAGATTGATGACTTGAGGGAGGCTGAACTGGACAGCATACTGGACAAGGGCAACAGCTTGTATGTCAAAACTGTAGAAGAGCTAAAACAAAGAAATCTGTATCAACACCAGCACTTGACAATGGAAGAACTACCACTCATAGTTGATACTGACCAACATGAGTACAACGTTGTTAAATCTCATGTGGAAATGGGATTCGTGAGAGCCAAGGCAGACCCAGACAACGAGGCTTGGTTTTTTGATCTCCCCACAAGACTTCAGTGTCTCTCTGCAGATGTTACAAACGCAGTGCTTACAATAACACCGTATTGCATTGCTGTGTTCAGAGACTAGTCTGGGAGATATGGTATGCTGTCCACACGACCAATCAGGTAGTCCACACCAATCAGTGTGGACTACCTACCTGATCATTGTCTTTACTCATAGACCTTGTTATGTGCAAGTTTGTTGCTTTTATAGTTTAAATACAGTAGCCTATAGCTGTTGTTTTGTAGTTAACATAGTTAACAATTTTGTAGTGTTCACTTTATTTCTTTGGAATATTTTTGCACTTTTATATTGGTTGTTAATTGCTATTTATTTGTCAAAATATTTTTGGGGAGACTGGACCCAGTTCTCAAGTATAAGTATGTTATGGTCCACAGTATCAACAGCTCTACTCAAGTTTAAAAGTATTTAATTGTTAATTGGTATTTAATTGTTGTTCAATTGTTAATTTTTTAATAAATAACATCTTCTTCATGAGTATACATGAGTAAACATGAATTTGATGCATTTGATTTGAGTATTTTGCATGAAATCTCATAAATACAAATTGTCTGGGATTTTGGCATTTTGGACATGAAGGGGTTAATATCTGAAAATGCTCAAGGGATATCACAGGGCACCCTCCTGTGTTTTGAAGAGGTACCCCCAAGCAACAAGAAACAGCAGAGAAAAAAACATTACCCCACAAAACAAGGTTCATCAAAAAAGCAGGCTTTGGCTCCCAGACTATTTTCCAGTTGGCCAAATGTCTTTTCGACTCCTCCTCCAGTCTTCATTAAGGCCTCTGGATTGGTTGGGATCTTCTTTGACATCACATTGAAGAGGGTTACTGTGATGGCAGAGAACACTTATATTAGTGAGTACAGCCATTTGGAATAGCTAGTATCCAACACTTTAGGGTTAGAGATCACTTTGGATCCCCGACATCTATAAGCTGTTTGCACGACTATGTGAGTATGTATGCTATCGTCTCTGTACCTCTCTTTCATAGAAGAGACTATGTGAGTATGTATGCTATCGTCTCTGTACCTCTCTTTCATAGAAGAGACTATGTGAGTATGTATGCTATCGTCTCTGTACCTCTCTTTCATAGAAGAGACTATGTGAGTATGTATGCTATCGTCTCTGTACCTCTCTTTCATAGAAGAGACTATGTGAGTATGTATGCTATCGTCTCTGTACCTCAAACACAATTCACTAAAAAAGTTGACAAACATAGCTCAACAACATTTGCTTTCTCTCTTTCGCACTCCTTCTCACCATCTGGCTGCTGCCCTCTCTCCCTGCCTCTTTCTCCACTGTGCTCAGAGTGACTGAATCAAGAAAGGACAGGACACACATATGGACCCTGTTCTATATCAAGTCTCCAGCACCGACTGTATACTCTATAGCCTGGTTTCACAGTTCTGTCCATATCTATTGTCTCTTGGTTCATTCTATCCTAAACTATAATAATAATAATAATAATAATAATAATAATAATAATAATAACTTTATTTGTATAGCACTTTACATCAAAGTGCTTTACAATAGGTAAGCAGCAATTTAAAACAATTTAAAACAACTATTTCAATTTAAAAACACACATAATTACAACAGCACAAATACACAGCCTATGACATGTAGACAACAGAAAACAGGTGGGTCTTTAACTTATTTTTGAACACTTTCACTGATTCTGCCTGTCTGATATCCAGTGGAAGACGGTTCCAGAGAGTTGGTGCACGGAAGGAGAACGCACGCTCACCGATTGTCTAATGGTGTATAGGAGGTGGTGAGAGGAAGACAATACCTTTGGCAAGTGGGGGTGTCTGTGGCCCCCAGGCCTGGGTGGCAGGAGGGAGGGCCTGTGGTCCCTGGGTGGGGGGGAGGCCTGCAGTGTCTCCATGGGGGCCGGAGGTCACTATCAGCTCCCTGGAGAGACAGACACGATCCTCCACCTTGGCCATGGTGAACTGTGGAGTCAGCCTGAACCTTTTCAGGTGGAGGACAAGCGTCCTGCAAACAGCATCAGGGATTATTAACCACTCTATAGTTAGAGCATTTCTTTTTGGGGAAAAAAATGTATCTTAATACATTTGGCAATTTGGCTGCTACTTTTATCCAAAGCGACTGACAGAACAGTGAGTGAATACGATTGTAGTACACATGATGTGTTCCCAGTGGGAAGCACCAGGCTCCGCCAGAGCCACACAGGAGGTGAGTCTCATGTAACTGTAAGTGCAGTGCAGACTTATCCAAAGGCCCACAGGCAGCATAGGGGTCACTCACCGAGACAAAGTCAAGAACGACCCCTTCAGGCCAGCCTCGTTACCCCCGCAGTCCTCACACCTGCACTCCAAGTCTGTCTCCTACAGGAGAAGGGAGGTGGAGAAGAACACACTTGCCACATCTCATATGTATGACATTAGAAAATATGAAGACTTGATTATTCAGCTATGGCACTGACCATCTGGTAGAGCTTTAAGCTGTCCTGCACTGAGCCTCCAGGTACCAGATCCAAGGAGAGCTGGGAGAAGTCTTCCTGTTTAGAGGACTTCTTACCACAGCTGTGAACAATAGGAGAAACACACACACACATCATAAAGTCACAAATATACGATTTAGACAGTGTACATCTGGAAATGCAGTTCTGTGTTTGTTGTGTATGAATATTGCTATTCCTGTGCGTGTGTGTGTGTGTGTGTGTGTGCTTGTGCGTATGTGTGTCACCTGCGGCAGGTTCTGGTGCTTTCCATCTGAAAGCTCATGTGAGTTTCCACGGGGCAGGAATAGGTCCCGCCCCCAGCCAATGCCAGTGCCTGCAGTCCTGGGGCCAGAGCTGAGACCTGCGACACACACGAGCTGACGAACTCGTGGGCGTCCTAGAAACACAGAGAAACACAAACACATACTGTAGCATTAGCAAACAAGACAGAAAGTTCACCAACAATTGGACATTGTATTTCTCCTAATGTCGTTGAGACCAGATTTTTTGTTAATCTTGGTGAAATCTAAAGGTAGCCCTCTGTAGAGGATAGGTATATGGTAGCTCTCTGTAGAGGATAGGTATATGGTAGCCCTCTGTAGAGGATAGGTATATGGTAGCTCTCTGTAGAGGATAGGTATATGGTAGCCCTCTGTAGAGGATAGGTATATGGTAGCTCTCTGTAGAGGATAGGTATATGGTAGCTCTCTGTAGAGGATAGGTATATGGTATGGTAGCCCTCTGTAGAGGATAGGTATATGGTAGCTCTCTGTAGAGGATAGGTATATGGTAGCCCTCTGTAGAGGATAGGTATATGGTAGCTCTCTGTAGAGGATAGGTATATGGTAGCCCTCTGTAGAGGATAGGTATATGGTAGCCCTCTGTAGAGGATAGGTATATGGTAGCCCTCTGTAGAGGATAGGTATATGGTAGCCCTCTGTAGAGGATAGGTATATGGTAGCCCTCTGTAGAGGATAGGTATATGGTAGCCCTCTGTAGAGGATAGGTATATGGTAGCCCTCTGTAGAGGATAGGTATATGGTAGCTCTCTGTAGAGGATAGGTATATGGTAGCCCTCTGTAGAGGATAGGTATATGGTAGCCCTCTGTAGAGGATAGGTATATGGTAGCCCTCTGTAGAGGATAGGTATATGTTAGCCCTCTGTAGAGGATAGGTATATGGTAGTCCTCTGTAGAGGATAGGTATATGGTGCTCTCTCACCTGCTGACCACTCCCCAGGAACTCAGGTGCGTCGTTGGACACTGAACCCTTCAGTGCCTTTAGCAGGGTCTTCTTGCGGCTCTTGTTGTTCAACATTCTGGCCATTCGGAGGTCCACTAAGAACCTGCAAAACCAAGTTTTTAGGTAGTAGGAATTATTAATTATTAATTAGCATGTATTGTTTACTGACCAAATTGAGTTACAGCTATTGTTTATGTGTGTGTGTGTGTGTGTGTGTGTGTGTGTGTGTGTGTGTGTGTGTGTGTGTGTGTGTGTGTGTGTGTGTGTGTCTGTGCGTGCGTACATGTGTGTGTGTACCTGAGGCTGTTGGAGGCGGGGTCCAGACGCCACACTCTGTGCTGTCTGCAGATGTCCTGAAAGAAGCTGGTCAGGCTGAACAGACACTGGAGGGTGGCGTTCATGTAGCAAGTCTGCGACAGGTTTGGTAACCTAGGAAACAATGTGTGAGGAGGGAGACAAAGCTCATGAGTTGAGAAAACACATATACTTTGGCTGACCACATACTTTCACTCTGGTGTGTATTATTTAGTTATTATTTTGTATTACATAGTTGATAATAATAATAATAATACATTAGACTTATATAGCGCTTTTCTAGACACTCAAAGACGCTTTACAAACTGAAAAGATCGAGTAGTAATAATAAAAGAAACCCCAAAAAAATAAAAGAAAGTATAGGTGCCTAATTAAGGTAGTGCTGGGGACACATGGGGAGGGGAGGGGAGGGGGAGAGGGTTAACTGGTGAAGGCGAGCTTGAAGAGGTGGGTTTTGAGGGCCTGTTTAAATGTTGGGAGGGTGTTGGCCTGTCTGATGTGGATGGGGAGGGCGTTCCAGAGGGACGGGGCTGCGGCTGAAAAGGCCCTATCACCCCAGGTCCGGAGCTTGGTCCTCGTGGTCTTGAGGGTGATTTGGTCGTCAGAACTGAGGCAACAGGACTACAGACTACAGACAAAATGGCCGACCCAGACTACAGACAAAATGGCCGACCAGACAACAGACAAAATGGCCCCCATCCTTCCAGCATCTCAGTCCTCCTGGAGGGTTGGATAGTGGTAAAAACAGACTACAGACAAAAAGGCCGACCAGACTACAGACAAAATAGCCGACCAGACTAGAGACAAAATGGCCGACCAGACTACAGACAAAATGGCCCCCATCCTTCCAGCATCTCCCCTCCTCAGTCCTCCTGGAGGGTTGGATAGTGGTAAAAACAACCTGCTCCATTGGTAAAATGGAAAAGGAACTATTTGGCATTGGCCAATAGAAAATTGACTCCTTCATTGGCGCCCCTCTTCCTTATAGAACCCCCCATGTACTGTGTTTCCTTACATTTCTTTCCCTCTCTTTATATTGGAGTCTTGAGACCATATATAGTCATATATATATAGCCAGATATAAGCCAATACAACATTACAATCAGCTTGGATAGCATTCGAGTTAGCATAGACATGATAACTGGGGCTGTTTTACTGGTCTGAACAATAAACATACTCTACTTGACATGGTACTCCATACTAAATGAAAGGCTGTGTATGTGTGCTCTGTGTGCTCTATGCTCATTGCTGAATCATTGCTGACAAAGTATTTCTTACCTCTTTGGTTCCTCAGCTACATCCACAGCGTTTATAGGGTGAACTCGCAGGCTCTGTTTTTCAGGAACAAATTTAGATGGTTGAACAATGTAAAGTAAGATAATAACAGTGATAATTTAGGACCTCTTAATAGAGGCTGTAGCCTGTTCCCATATTGTACAGATGCTTCACTACTCTTCCTATTTTGGCCCCATGCACAAATAAATGGATCACTTTGACTGGAAAAGGAAAGTTAAAGACTTGCTTTAACAGAATAACTTATTTGGAGGACATTACCTCGCAATAAGACTGAGGCTAGTTGAGTACCATTATATTGTTTACTCCCTTTCAGTGAAACGTAACCATACATTTTAGAATAGGTTTATATAATAATAATAACTTTATTTATATAGGGGTTTTTCCTGCAAACGTTGCAGCTCAAAGTGCTTTAATCATTAGGCCTATATAATCTTAATTTAATTATTTTGTAATTTAAATGCAATATTAAAAGGATGGGTTTTTATAATCTTTATTTAATTATTTAGTCATTTAAAGGCAATATTAATTAATATCCATATAATATGCTCTATAACATTACCTTCCGGAAGCAACATCTACTCCATTTACAACAAGGCGTCTTTCCTTAGCTAGCGGACAGCAGTACCTGACAGCACGACACTTTGTGTAGTTATGATCTAGATACTGATGAGGGACATATTACATAGTATGCCCCATTATGACATCATAGGTATTGCAGGCCTAGTACAGCTGTAACCATGGAAACCTTCCCACCAGCTGAATTGATTGACAGCTGTATGAAAAGAATGTGCCCCATTATGACATCACTGATAGGTGGCCTGTCACACATCGGTTTGGGCATTTGGATTTTGTGGTAAAATAAATAAAAGTATTTTTCAGTCCAGGCAGAGTTAAACCGACGGTTTTCATCGTCAATTTTACGTTTCATGGTGGAGAAAGTCGAAGACATGTTTGGAGTTGATATTGGACTTCTAGCTAGCCTACCACTAATATAACGTTGCTAGACACACTTTAACAAACAATGCCCTGATTGGGTTGACTGTTGCTAGGGTTAGGGTCGTCCAAATCGGTTAAGAAATAAGGAAGTTATGCCAATATTAGTTCAGTAAAAAGAGCATGGTTTTGTCCCCTGTTTTCAATGTAAATGGCCTAAAAACTGTGATCTTAGGTCAGACACCACCCCAGAATACGATATATTTTTTCCTTTACTCCTATCATAATGAAACTTAACATAGTGAAAGCAAACATGTTTTTGTATTACACGTTTTAATTACCATTAAATATGCAAATGAGGTAAATACTCATTAAGCAGAAATTGAAACTCCTGTCCTGTAAACTCAGTCCCATTATCGGACCTAATGCACTTCACCTTTCCATATGGTGCTATATCTGCGAGGTATCTCTCTGTAGCTTCCGCCGTATCACTCTTAGTTTTTAGGAAGTACACAGATACTGCACTTGAGTAGTCATCCGTCAAAGCTAGGGCATATTTAAACCCATCTTTGGCTACTGGGTCAATAGGACCAGCCAAATCTGTATGTACAAGTTCAAATGTTTCCCTCGCTTTTGTGTCTGGTTCCCTATTTCTGCTCTGAACGAATTTACCTTGTGTGCATATTTCACAATTCATTTTAGTCTGATCAATTTTACCCTTTATCTGCATTCCCTTTACAACATTCTGTAACCTGGAAACATCATAATTACAGTGCCCAAGGATTGTGTGCCACGTTTGGATAATTATATTATTATTATTATTATATATATATTATCATAACAGACGTTACATGAATCATCAGTTACTACATGGAGCATCACTCACAGTGTTTAAGTAGTAGAGCCGGTTGTGTTCTTCTTTAATGTCGAATTTCTTGATTGAAGCTCCGTTGGCGGCAGCTGCTTTGACCGAGAATATCTCTCGTGGGTAAGATGGCATCAGGAGTGCGTTCCTCAGCTTGGCAACTTCACCACTTTCCCAGCGCGATTGACCAGGTTCACCTCTGCGTCGCCCCTTTTGGATCATCGCCACGCCGCTTGTACTGGTGCGGCGCCATCCGCCAACTCGATGTCAAAGTGCTTCTCTCCTCTTTATCGTCACTTTCTTCATCGACCGCTTGGCTTTGCGTTGTCTCGCCTTTTACTCCTGCAGGTTGCATCTGTGTGTGTGGAGCTCTTGCAGTATCCACACCATTTCACTTGTCTCTTGCAGTATCCACACCATTTCACTTGCTTCTGGCGCTCGCCGCGCTGACATGGGGCGAAGTGTCCCTTCTCCCCGCAGTTGAAGCACGTGGCGTCGGGTCCTGTCTTCCTCTCTCTCCCTCGGCCGTCGGAGCCACTCGCTCTCATCACGTTGTCCTCTGTACTGTCAGCACGATACTTTTCGGTGTCCCCGAAACTTCTGAGCTTTGTCTTAAACTCAGTAAAAGTCAAATTGTCGTCGCCCTGTGTAACGTGAATACTGAATGGCTGAAAAGAATCGGGTAGTCCCTTTAGGATCATAGCTATCAATAGTCCATCACGTTGCCTCTGTGTGTGTGTGGAGCTCTTGCAGTATCCACACCATTTCACCTGCTTCTGGCGCTCGCCGCGCTGACATGCCCGGGCGATGTGTACCTTCTCCCCGCAGTTGAAGCACGTGGCGTCGAATCCTGTCGTCCTCTCTCTCTCTCTCCCTAATCACTCTGGGTTTCCCCTTACCCGCGTAATAGTCCCTCAGCATTTGGAAAGCCTTTCTCCCGTTGTCTGTTGCCTCTCGCATGATTATGGACAGGCTTTTGTCGTCCAAAAACTGGATATGTTCTGCGTAAGCTTGTTCATTCTTGTCGAGGTCCGCTCCGTCTCTCTCCTCGTCCGACTGCTTCAGAGTCAGGGTTGTTTAGGATCGTATCCTTCAGTCCCATCAAACGTGGTGACCCAAAAACTTTGTCTCCCATAGTTCGTAATTTCTCTCGTCTCCATCAAAGCACAGTCTAGAGACCATCTGCTTCCTCCTACTTCACGCCTGGGGCTGGGCCCATAACCTGTTGGCGGTGTGGAAAACATGCTTGCTAACTGTCTCTCTGGTCATCAAGAAATACACGCGACTGTTCGCATTGGTTAACATTCCGGAAAGAGAAAGGTTTGATTGGCGCTCTCACATTTATAGACATGAACGTAATTAACATACGTGATTACGTGTACCTGCGTATGACAACGCACAGCGTGAGTATGCAAATGAGATCAACACTTTCGAAAAAAATACACATTTCCATCATTTGCCGGCGGCCTAAAGAAGAAGCGCATCTTCGCAAGCCTCCCAAATGACAGGGAAGAATCTTCCATCCTTGAAAGGTAAAAATATATCGTATTTTGGCGTGGTGTCTGACCTAAGATCACAGTTTTTAGGCCATTTACATTGAAAACGGGACAAAACCATGCTCTTTTTACTGAACTAATATTGGCATAACTTCCTTATTTCTTAACCGATTTGGACGACCCTAACCCTAGCAACAGTCAACCCAATCAGGGCATTGTTTGTTAAAGTGTGTCTAGCAACGTTATATTAGTGGTAGGCTAGCTAGAAGTCCAATATCAACTCCAAACATGTCTTCGACTTTCTCCACCATGAAACGTAAAATTGACGATGAAAACCGTCGGTTTAACTCTGCCTGGACTGAAAAATACTTGTTTATTTTACCACAAAATCCAAATGCCCAAACCGATGTGTGACAGGCCACCTATCAGTGATGTCATAATGGGGCACATTCTTTTCATACAGCTGTCAATCAATTCAGCTGGTGGGAAGGTTTCCATGGTTACAGCTGTACTAGGCCTGCAATACCTATGATGTCATAATGGGGCATACTATGTAATATGTCCCTCATCAGTATCTAGATCATAACTACACAAAGTGTCGTGCTGTCAGGTTCTGCTGTCAGCTAGCTAAGGAAAGATGCCTTGTTGTAAATGGAGTAGATGTTGCCGCCTGAAGGTAATGTTATAGAGCATATTATATGGATATTAATTAATATTGCCTTTAAATGACTAAATAATTAAATTAAGATTATAAAAACCCATCCTTTTAATATTGCATTTAAATGACAAAATAATTAAATTAAGATTATATAGGCCTAATGATTAAAGCACTTTGAGCTGCAACGTTTGCAGGAAAAACCCCTATATAAATAAAGTTATTATTATTATATAAACCTATTCTAAAATGTATGGTTATGTTTCACTGAAAGGGAGTAAACAATATAATGGTACTCAACTAGCCTCAGTCTTGTTGCGAGGTAATGTCCTCCAAATAAGTTATTCTGTTAAAGCAAGTCTTTAACTTTCCTTTTCCAGTCAAAGTGATCCATTTGTTTGTGCATTCTGCCAAAACAGGAAGAGTAGTGAAGCATCTGTACAATATGGGAACAGGCTACAGCCTCTATTAAGAGGTCCTAAATTATCACTGTAATTATCTTACTTTACATTGTTCAACCATCTAAATTTGTTCCTGAAAAACAGAGCCGGCGAGTTCACCCGATAAACGCTGTGGATGTAGCTGAGGAACCAAAGAGGTAAGAAATACTTTGTCAGCAATGATTCAGCAATGAGCATAGAGCACACAGAGCACACATACACAGCCTTTCATTTAGTATGGAGTACCATGTCAAGTAGAGTATGTTTATTGTTCAGACCAGTAAAACAGCCCCAGTTATCATGTCTATGCTAACTCTAATGCTATCCAAGCTGATTGTAATGTTGTATTGGCTTATATCTGGCTATATATATGACTATATGGTCTTAAGACTCCAATATAAAGAGAGGGAAAGAAATGTAAGGAAACACAGTACATTACACATATTACTACTTTACTGTACAGAGAGTGTGTGAATGTCCTGAATGATGGACGGAACACTTGGACAAATAGAGTGAGAGATGCACAGAATACTTGGACAAATAGAGTGAGAGAGTGATGGACAGAATACTTGGACAAATAGAGAGAGTGATGGACAGAATACTTGGACAAATAGAGAGAGTGATGGACAGAATACTTGGACAAATAGAGAGAGTGATGGACAGAATACTTGGACAAATAGAGAGAGTGATGGACAGAACACTTGGACAAATAGAGAGAGTGATGGACAGATGGACACATACTTAATGACATAGTGGTGTCTGTCTCATGCAGGTTGACAGGATGACGTCGGGGGCCAGTGTGACCACGGTGCTGCTCGCCTCCAGGGCCCAGGCAGAGAGTCTCCCGGTCCATCTGATGCCCTGTGACATCGACCACGAGGGGCCGGCGGAGGTGTCTCAGTTCTTCACGTCCACCATTAAAGACCGCAAACATGGTATGGTACAGTATGACTGTGTTTAAACGTGTGTTAAACGGTGTGTCTCTCTGTCTCTGTCTCTGTCTCTGTCTCTCTCTCTCTCTCTCTCTCTCTCTGTGTGTCTCTCTGTCTGTCTCTCTGGCTGTGTTCGGAATAGCGTACTAGCATACTACTCATACTAGATATGACGTAGATTTTGAGTATGTAGTACGTTCACACTGTACAGTATGCGAGATTTGAGTATGTGAGAAATTTAGTAGGCGAGCAGTTACTTTCGGGAAAATTGAAGTAAGTTACGATGGATACTAGCTCGGGTCCTATTTCCCAAAATGCATTTCGCGTCCAGGGTTGCAGAGTTGCGTCCAGGGTTGCCAGGTGGGGCGGGTTACCGCCGAATGGGCTACTTGATTTTGAGGTTATAGAAAGTTTAGGCTGTAAATTGTCAATCCCATCTGGCAACCCTGTGCGCTTTCAGCCTCGTCAAACTGCGTCATACAAACTTGTCATACAGCTTTTGTTTACATTGTCCAATAGCCTGGGGACCGAAAGCTTGCAATAAACATCGTTTTTTGCACATATTTGAGTGTGCAGATGCTGCTTTTTTGCACTCTATTTGATACTCTTCAGCTGCAGCACCCCAGCTAAGTCTGATCACGGATGAGCGGTGGTATTTTCACTATACTGGGAATTAACATGTATTAACAATAATTAACATTAACATGGTGAAATGCATTCTTAGACATGACTACATCGTCATGATTACAAATATGCCACTTGAAATGCATGAAATCCAAATTTATTTGTGTCTTACACACATGTTCACCTAGTATTTGACTGTTTGTAGCCCAATCACGAATGATCCCAGTATTGTAGCTTCAGACGGACAAGTTGGTTGTAGTGCTTGCCCACAAAATCGCAAACTTCAATTTTCCCGGAAGTAATTGCTCACATACTCAAATCTCGCATACTGTACAGTGTGAACGCACTACATACTCAAAATCTACGTCATATCTAGTATGAGTAGTATGCTAGTATGCTATTCCGAACACAGCCATAGTCTTAGAATTTTGATAACTTCTTTTTAATGACGCAAACTCATTTTTATTTGTTATTCTTATTTTATTCAAAGCAATAATGAATTCAATCTTAAAGTTGAAAAAGATGCTTCAATCAGTATACCTTTGTGAGATCTAAACCCAACATAGAGACAACTTAATACATGACAAATAATTAATCAACTGGTCTGTGGTGGGCACTTCTGATCTCCAAGTATCACAGCAGTGCAGTCCACACATACATCACATTCGCAGTTAACACAGATTTCAGGTTTAGGTAGCGTACACTCTGAAGTTACATTTACATTTTAGGCATTTAGCAGGTGCCTTTGTCCAAAGCGAGTGAGTGAATTATCTCTCCACCAGTCATAGCAAGAGTAAGAGTAAAGTAATCTATGTAAAGCAAGAGTAAAGTAATCTATGTTCAGGCCAGTAGCCATTGGCAGTCATAATGCTAGAAGGAACGTTTTAATTATTTACAGTAGAGGTCCCAGGTGGACCAGTTAAGGTGTAGCCTGAAGAGATGGGTCTTCAGTCTACGGCGGAAGATAGGTAGTGACTCTGCAGTCACACTGACAGCAGTGGGAAGCTCGTTCCACCAGCGGGGGTGCCTTTACATCAGTTATGATATAAGTGAACTGTGTCTTCGCTTCACTCATCTCTTCTGAATGTTCATTCTCTTTTTTTTATTTTTTTATAATTGTTTTTCAGATTTTTATCCCTTTTTCACCCAATTTGGTAGCCAATTTAACCCAACTTAGCATCCAATTATCCCCTGCCTATTGCATTGGATCCGCCGCCCGACCCCGTGGCCGGCAGTCCCAGAGGAGGGCGCCAGGCAGACTAGGCTGACTGGCTCCTCGAGCCCAGTACCGTTATTCCGGCACCCCAGGGGGCGGTGTTGCGCGACGGATCCTAGTCCAGAAATACTCCTATACCCCCCTCGGAAGCGGCCGGCCAATATGCCGCTTCCCGTGTGCCTCGGCCATATCTGGATCTGGCGAGCCGGGGTACGAACCCCGGCCCCGGTGGGCAGCATGCACTAGCGGCCAGTGCGTAGACTTGAATGTTCATTCTCAGCCTCTTCAGGTGAGCCTGCTTCGTCTTCACGGCTCTCAGCTTCTTCAGCACTCTGGGGTCGGCGCAGTACTTCCTGCCTTTAGTGTGTAGCCTAGAGGAAGAGAGTGAGTGTACACCGACCTCATAATGTCACAGTCCCTACTGTAAAACACTGGGCTGTTGTACCAGGGGAGGCTGGTCCAGGTAGACATCGAAGGACGGGCTCATTGTAATGCATGGAATGGAATTGGGAATGGTATGCGTTTGACACACCATTCCTCATTCCATTCCATGCATTACAATGAGCCCAGCCCATCCTCCAATTTCTACCTCCACCAGCCTCCACCTGGTGTACGTGTATTTGTCTGGAATCTGGGTGACCCCAGTTTGAACCAGCTTCTGTCATGTGACGATCCACACTTGACCCTATGGGGGGCGCTATTACATTTGTTGTCCTGTTGACCCTCTCTCTTGGTTCCAGATGGGCACAGGTGGGGGTGATCATCCTAATTGTCCCAGGAACCATAAGAGTGGGTCAAACTGATGGACTCGCTCTCTCCCTTGGTCGACCAGCAGCCGGTTTTGGTTGTTGTTACTATTTACTTTATCATTATTTCCATTTAACATTATATACTTTAATAAATCTCCTATTATTTGTTATCCATGTGTCGTCTCCCTTTTTGTCACCTTGTCCTGAGCCAGACAAGCGTATACAGTACCTCTTTCCCCTTGAAGAAATCTCACATGTTATCTGAATGAGCATGCACATAGTAAGAGAGGTGTTTTCATTAGGTAGCCTATCGCCATGCAGTATTTCATGCTAATATTGTAATACCAGAGGAGGCCGGCACACGTTTTGGAAACCATTCCTCATTCAATTTCATGCGCTACAATGAGCCCGTCCTCCGATTTCTAACCCCACCAGCCTCCCTAGTCCTACATGCAATTATGTCATGGTAATGACATAATGACTGGATAAAAGCGTCTGCTAAAAGCCCAAAAATATGTAATATACTGATTACTCACACCAGAGCTTTGATATCACACTTCCCTTGGCTGAGCTGCATGTCATACCGCTCCACCTTCAGCAGTATGCTCACAGGAACACTCATCGATGTCGTCACACAACATTTGGGGATGGCTCCTTAAAATACAGTGAGACCATTACTGTTCTAGAATACCATAACAACAGGGGAGGCGGGTGGAGTTAGACAAGGACCAAGGACGGGCTCATTTAATGCATGGAATGGAATTAGGAATGGTGTCAAACACACACATGCATGACCATGAGCCCGTCCTCCAATTTCTACCTTTACCAGCCTCCACTGCATAGTAACACACCATGGCAACATCAGCTGTGCGCTGTGTGCAGTCATCTCATTCAATATACATAATGTAGATCAGTATTATGTCATTTGCCTCGTTCTTTTTTTATAAATGCTATGTTCATAATTGTATGCTCTCGAAAAAGCCAATAAACAAAGTTTACATTTGTTTATGTACTTCTACATACTGTAGACCCATGCAGTTCCAAAAGAGACTAAGAAAGTCTCAATCTACAGGGCCCAGTCTTTAAAAGAATTCTTTTTTGTATCAGAATGATCTGGATTATTTGTTGCTGTTCAGGATTAGATCAAAGATAGGTGATTTCCCCAATACTACTGAAAATCAGCCAGATGATTGATATTTTTGTTTGTCTGTTTCAGATTGTTGTGTTCTTTTTATATTATTGTGTTATTATTAAGTATGATACCTTGTAAAGAAGCTCTGATTTTCTATTTGTGAGTTTCTTGTTAAAGTGAAAATGTTGATAAATATCATCAATAAATACAATAAATGTTTAGAATGTGAACACATCATTACATTACCTTGTGTGGAGATGACGGAGACACACAGAACCAGAGCCAGAACTCTGAGATCCATCAGTGAGCGATGTGGCGCAGCAGTGTTAGCGTAATGTCCTGAAGCCTGTCAGCCACTCTCTGATCAGTCTCCCCCAGAGGGGTGTCTCTGCTTATATCTGCTCTGTTCATCAGGAAACACGCCTATTTACAGGGGTGTACACATCACTGGTTTTGGCTGGTTCTTTGGTTGTTAAAACCCCTGAAGTGATGATTGATGTTGTTGTGGGAAAGAGAAAGTAAAAGCTAAAGAACACACGTTTCCATTGGCAGAAACAGAAAGCCATGCCATTAAAACCTGCATTATGCGTTTTAGCAAGAACAAGGACACATATTTAAAACTTTAAAAACACATTTATTCATCCAGTCAATCAGTGAATGCAAAATGTCCAATCATAATTCACATTTAAATAAGACACATAAAACAACAACACTTTCCGAGACACAAAAAAACACCCATAAATTAAAATATTACAATAGGTAATTAAAAAGAAATCCATAAAAGAAAATACTAGAAACAAGGAGGTCTTCTCCTCGGTCATTTGTTCATGAAACCTGGCTAAAGCGTTGACAGCAGAGGGTCGAGTTGATCATTCAAGTTTGCGATAACAACATAATAGCAGCCTTGGATAAACTCTCTCCGTCCTATGGGTTATGAATCTGCAAGACACAAATCAAAACATCACACTCCATTTAGGACAGTGTACCTAGAACTCAAGTTGTAAAAGAAAATCAGGGGGGATGGTGGATTTTATCATATGGGGACAATTTTAGCATCCCCACAGCGTCAGTGACTTTAGTGTCAGTGACTTGGTAAAAATGTCATTGCGTGTGTGCGTGCCCCCTCGCCCACAGTATTTTACTCAATATGCGCAAAACTAAATGTTGAAATAGCAGTAATACCACGTTCATTGATAAAATGACATAAGGGATGGAAAGGGGGGATGGCAGCTTTAGAAGGGGGATGATTTTGACCGTTTTTATTTCATCCCCCCTCAACTCGAGTGCTGAATGTACCACTGTGATATTCAGTCACACTAATAAGGACGTGAGCAAGAACAAAAGCACACAGACAACAAAGTGGTCTGATGATGATGATGATGATGATGATGATGATGATGATGATGGTGATTGTGGATTCAGAGAGGCAGTGGGAGATGATATCTAATATATGAATATACTATATTATATAAGACAAAGACAATGATCGACCAAATGTGCTTCACCATAAAGCAATGTCTATGGACACATCACAGAGCAGGGATAGGGATAGGGTAGACAGTGGCGTGTGTGTTATAGGGTACAGGAGACTGCACAGGGGTGGGGGGGGGGGGCTAACCTACCTCTCTTCTTCCATGAGGGTACGGGTGTGCTGTGAGAGAGAGGGGACTGGTCCTGACAGTCTGAGAAGTGCTGCAGAGGAGAGAAGGAGGGAGGGAGGGAGAGGGGAAGGGGGGAGGGAGGGGAAGGAGAGGGAAAGAGGGGAGAGAGGGGAAGGAGAGGGAAAGAGGGGAAGGGGGGAGAGAGTGAAAGGGGGGAGAGAGGGGAAGGAGAGGGAGAGAGGGGAAGGGGGGAGAGAGGGGAAGGAGAGGGAGAGAGGGGAAGGAGAGGGAGAGAGGGGAAGGGGGGAGAGAGGGGAAGGGGGGAGAGAGGGGAAGGAGAGGGAGAGAGGGGAAGGGGGGAGAGAGGGGAAGGAGAGGGAGAGAGGGAAAGGGGGGAGAGAGGGAAAGGAGAGGGAGAGAGGAGAAGGGGGGAGCAAGAGAGAGAGAGAGTGAATAATATGGTAACACATTTGATCAATAAAGCTCTTCATTTTACAGACAAAAATCTCAACAAGGTGCTTGAGAGAATGAGAGACGGAGAAAACAAAAGACCCCTTTCCTTCCTTTGATTGACAGCGACATCAATTCCAAGTTTCGTTATCACCCACATCAAAACAGTATGAGTCATGTGTGAGCAAGAGCTGAAGGGCTCTGTTTGGACCTGTTCTCTTCAAAGCCTCCCTAATCAACTTAATGGGCAGTTTGGCATAACTAAGAAAACAGGAATCAATCAATTTTACCACCAGTGAATTAATTTCACAATCCAGTGGCATGACAGTTTGGAAGGGGCTTGTGCTGACTTGTGCGGCACTAACAGTGCAGAGCTCTATGTTTACAAGCATGTAAGGCCTACATTACGCCTTAACTGCTCCTCCTGAGACATCTACTACCCCCCCAGCACTGCGTCTCCTGAGACACCCGCTTTTCCCCTTTACTGTGTCCCCTATGACTTCTACTGCCCCCCTTGTACTGTTTCTCTGTTCTCCAGTGTCTATATATAAAAATAAAATAAAAAAGCTAGATTACTCTTCCTGCTACGACTGGGGGATTGATGATTCACTTGCTTAGTCAAATGTACTGATTATAAGTCTCTTTGGAATAAGGCGTCTGCTAAATGCCAAAAATGTAAATGTAAACATGTGGGTTAGGGTTAGTTCACATGTACAAAGATTTTATGATGTTTGATTTGAACTTGCTTCTCTGAACTGGTGCTTTCTGGCGGTGTTCTCACAAAGCTTTTATGATGTTTGATTTAATTTGAACTGATAATAATGTAGTCAGAATGATGTAAAGTAATATTATTTATTCCATATGCTTTCCTTTCTTCTTTCTCTCCTTACTGCCTTTCCCTTTCCTCCTACTTACTGCCTTTCCCTGTCATTAGCTTTCTCTCCCTCCCTCCCTCCCTCCCCTCCTCACCCATCGGTCCTCTCACTGACCCCAATTGAAATAAGCCAGTGGCTTTCTTGGGTTTTTATCCTGTTAGTTGACCTTGTATGTAATATGTACTTTCATGTACCTACTTCTGCAAATCTTCTAATAAAGTTTTCAATCAATCAATCAATCAATCACCTGTTGTATCTGCTGTATCTCCCTCATGGCCAGTCGTATGGAGGGGTACAGCCTGGGGAACGGCCTCTTCCCCTCCCTCTCTCCCTCCTCTTCCTCCTCCTCCCCCCGTCCTCCCTCCCGGTCCCGTCCCAGACCCCTGCCTCCCCAGCCGTCTCCCCCAGACTCGGCCCTGTGTCTGCGGTCAGAGATCTTGCGGAGGACTGGGGGTTTCTGTGCCTCCAGGGTGGAGGTGGTGGAGGTCTGGCCCGGGGGCAGGAAGAGACGCTGCAGCTCCAGGCGGACCTGGTCTGGACCCGCCTGAGACGCCGGCTCCACCCCAGGCTCGGGGCTCCCTGGGGCGGGCGCGGCAGGATGGGACAGGCCCTTGAACTCCTCGTAGTCGGTCTCCCGGTCACACGTCTGGAACAACAGACACATACATGATAAATCCCACATAGAGACACGCACGCGCACGCGCACATGCACACGCACACACACACGTGATTCAAGTACTGTCCATAACTATGTGAACATTATTTGTATAAGCCATAATCCATGAAATACTGTATCAAATGGTAGGAACCTTAGGCCTAGATATCTCACATGCACACACACACATACACACACACACACACACACACACGCAAGTCTAGGGCAGTACCGACAAGGAAAAATCTATTAAACTGAGAATACAAGCAGCGATACCACAAAGGCAGGTCAAAGATGAGCCTAATTGGGTATACAAATCTAAAATACTGTAGTCAAGAGGCCATAGGGGTTATGACACCCTGAGACACTTCATAAGACACTTCATAACTGTGTTCCTCGTGTAAAGGTGTTGCCCCTACCTGTCCACAGGGCACAGTGAGCTGCTCCATGAAGGGCTGGATGCCCACTCGGGTGTGGTGCTGCACCAGGTCAGGCAGGGAGGGGTGTGCACGGTCCTCCCCCAGGATCACATACTTCCCGTTGGACTGCATCTCGATCATGTAGTGCCTGCACCGGTCCTCACCTATGGGGGAGGGAGGGGGTGGGGAGAGAGAGAGAGAGAGAGAGAGAGAGAGAGAGAGAGAGAGAGAGACACAGACAGACAGACAGACACACAGTTGAAGCAAGTTGATTTGGAGTTTTGGCCTGTGTGAATTTCCCCAAATCTAAAAGCCCTGGGCCTTAGTTAGAGCCTGCAGAGTTTTTCCTGGTAAGGTCATCTGGTTAGCAAACGGTCAGGGCCAATAACATGATGTTCATTTGTGACCTGTGGACTGAGTAAAGAGGAGCTAGCTACCTCTAGGCTAGTAAGTAAATCTAATCTTGTTTCTGAGTTTCCCTCTGTTGTCAGGACAACAGAGTCAGACCCATCTCTTCAGGCTACACCTTAACTGTCCCTCCTAAGACCTCTTCATCCCCTCTACCCCCCTGTACAGTTTCTCTACTGTAAATAATAACAACAAAAACTTAATTCTTCTAGCATTATGTCTGCCAATGGCCCCTGGCCCGAGCATAGATTACTTTTTCTTGCCATGACTGGTGGATAGATGATTCACTTACTTAAGACAAACGTATTTGTTTTAAGTCGCTTTGGATAAAGGCGTCTGCTAAATGCCAACAAATGTAAATGTAAATGTACCTGTATGTGAGGGTGTACCCCTCCCGGCTCTGTCCCACTCTGATCAGGAAGCAGCCTACAGGCTTGTCAGTCATCAGGTCCTCAGCCTGTCTGAGAGAGGAGAGACCCACACAGACTGGTCAGCGACAACAACATCCAATTTAACATCTAAACGGACTGCACTTATATGCACTCCAAAGTGCTTTAGAATGGCCTCTCATTCACCAATTTACACACACATTCACACACCAATGGCAGCAAGCTACCAATGCGCCGGCCCGCTCATTCGGAGAAATTTGGGGGTTCAGTGTCTTGCCCAATGACACCTCGGCAAGGACACCTCGACACATGGCCAGCCGGGGATCGAACCGCAGACCTTGCGATCATTAGACGCCGGCTCTACCTCCTAAGCCACAGCCGCTATCTATTCCTCCCACACTCATCCAATCAACACATTTCCATGTCAGTGGCACTCCTCCGTCAGCTAGGGGGCGCTATGGTGCAGTGAGCCTACCTGCGAGTGATCATGCCGTGGAACCAACAAGGAAAAGCCCCGTTACGGACCACCTTCCTGGCCTGAGTCTCTTTGAACCAGCGGATGGTGTTCCTCCTCTTCTTACTCCTCTCCCTGGCCCTCTCCTCCCCCCTCCCGCCCCCACCATCACCACCAGCTCACTGTGGACCTCCACTGCGTTGTCAAAGGGAGTGGCCTGGGACACAGACAGAGGGAGGGAGGGGAGGGGGTGAGAGGGAGGGAGGGGAGGGGGTGAGAGGGAGGGAGGGGAGGGGGTCAGAGGGGAAGTTTACATTTGTACATTTACATTTTTGGCATTTAGCAGACGCCTTCTTCCAAAGCGACTTACAATCAATACATTTGACTAAGTAAGTGAATCATCTATCCACTAGTCGCAGCAGGAAAAAGTTATCTATGCTCAGGCCAGGGGCCATTGGCAATAGTTTAGAGCAAGAAGAAGGATCTATTTAAGAAGTACTCTGTGAACTGTTATTTATTATTATTTTCGTTTCTGTTTTTGTTTTGTTTTGTTCTTCGCTGTTTTGTCTGTGTGCGTATGTCTGTTGCGTACTGTAATGTCTCTGAAAACTAAATAAAAAACACATTGAGTAAAAAAAAAAGAAGAAGGATCTATTTATTTAAATTGACACAGAGAAACAGTACAGGGGGGTAGTAGATGTCTCAGGAGGGACAAATTCATACAGGACCACAGAGGGGACATAGGATGGGCCAGTTTGGGACGACTGGAGGACAGGAAGTTGTCAGGGAAGAGATAAAAGGGGGATTGGCATAATGGTACAAGCCATGGCAATCTGATATGAGCACATGCACCTCGACTCCCACCGTGGCCCATCATCACTCCAAAAACACACGTTCTGTTGGCATTTCCAGTGAAAGTTGCCCCTTTTCAAGACATTTTGATGGCCCAAGTCACAAGATTGTCAAGTCACAAGATATAGAGCCTTTAGGCCTTTGGTCCTGAATAACCCTCACCTCAAAGAGCTTGCTGCGTGGCCGAGGGACAGGGGCCAGA
This sequence comes from Nansenia antarctica, assembly GCF_963989245.1. Lineage (NCBI taxonomy): Eukaryota > Metazoa > Chordata > Actinopteri > Argentiniformes > Microstomatidae > Nansenia > Nansenia antarctica. The sequence continues at coordinate 69,497,892 of NC_137689.1, read as the reverse complement.
TGGGCCTTGGGACGTCCACCCACCCCGCTGAGGAAGGAGCGAGGCCTGGGCTGGGGCTTCTTCCTCCGGGGGAGAGGGACAGGTGGAGAGACCGGTCCTGGAACACACACACACACGCACAGACACACACACACAGAGACACACAGAGACACACACACAGAGACACACACACACACACACACACACACACACACACACACACACACACACACACACACACACACTATGGAGGACCAAGTCTGCCAAAATTAACAATAAATATATAGACACATAAATGAATGTATGAACAAATACACATACAAATACACACAGTATACCGCAATACATTTCTATATGTATTTATTCTTTTCCACATTATTCTTTCTTTTCCACATTCATTCTTTCTTTTCCACATTGTTTTCCACATTCATTCTTTCTTTTCCACATTGTTTTCCACATTGTTTTCCACATTCATTCTTTCTTTTCCACATTCATGCTTTCATTCTTTCCCCGATTATCAGTAATGTATGCAAATATAGCGGCGTGTCTTGCATGTTGTCCTCGGCCCACGCATTTTCATTGGTTGATGCCCCACGCATTTTCATTGGTTGATACCGCGCGTGACGTGGTAAAAGCGACAAAGTTGAAATTTTTTCATTGTTAACATACTGTGTTCAAAACGGTGAAGAACACGTTCAAAACAAAATGATTTGGTGTATTTTTGCAGTAATCATATTCCTATCATATATGACAGAAAGCTCACAATAAACAGTTTTTTTGCACAGTGTTTGAGTGACTGTTATTTTGCACTCTATTGACACTCTTCAGTTCCAGCACCTCAGCAAAGTCTGATAATGGATGAGCGGTGGTATTTTCACTATTTGCAGTAATCCTATTGACATGTCTAGAAAATATTAGCAGAATATATACAATGAAATGAAATAGACTAGATGCATTGCCAGGGAAGACATTAGATGTGACCATTTCTTAATGTTCTTGCTCTGTACAGAAAGTATGCAGCAACTTCAAAAAGTACATTTGAGGTACACACACTGTCACATTCTGTGCTTCATGTGTTGTGTAGACAGGCATACCCATGCACACACAATTGTAGCCAGTGTTATTTAAGAATTATTTGAGATGTTTCAGTCATAATACTGTATTTCGACAGTGACAGTGAAAATAGTGTACATTCCGTCCGTGTTTTGTGATTCAGCATTTGCAGACATTTTTAAGAGATGTATTTCATAGCTATTGGCGAAAACAATCTTAGTTTGGTTCTTTCATTTCTATTCTTGTTCATCACCTGTATTTTCTTTACAGCTTTGATTATACAGTTTTTCTCAATTGCTAAAACACATTTCACAAAACTTCCCTCCATTTTCCCAAAACTCTAAACACAACACACTTTTCTAAAGCTACATAAGCAAAACCACACCTTCTCTCTTCAAAACTCAAACTTTCACACCAAAACAGCTGTTCAAAGCCTGCACAAATGTAAACACTATATGCATCATTACAGACTACAACAAAACAACTGAAAACACAATGTTCAGTGTGTGAGAATGTTCTTTTTTTTCACAACTGCCAAAGCACATTTTTAGAAACCTTACAGTATCTGTTCTCAGAATATATCACTGTAGAGTATTGGGCATTCATAGATGTGTGTGTGTTTCATGTGAACAATATGTAAATCTACAGAAAATACAGTATGTATGTTACGGTACATGTGGGAATACGGTACATGTGGGAAAACTAGGGTTAGGGTTAGGTGCTAGGGTGACTTGGTACATGCTGGCATGTCTAACCCTAACCTTAACCCTAACCCTACCCCTAATCCTAACCCTAACCTTAACCCTAGCACCCTAGCACCTAACCCTAACCCTAACCCTAGTTTTCCCACATGTACTGTATTCCCACATGTACCGTAACATGTACACTACTGTACTGTATCACAACTCAATGCAAACACTACAGAGGATCCATTACACACAACAATACTCACTGAAAACAATGTTCAGGGTGTGATGTTTTATTTATGGAACTATACCACACACACACACACACACACACACACACACACACACACACACACACACACACACACACACACACACACACACCACAATCATTTGCAACAAGTGTCTTAAATTTTGAGTCTTTATGTTTAATGAATGAAGCCAGGTGTGTTCATTGTGTTCAAATTTTGCTGACTGTGGCAAGCATTTTGCATCACATGAGCTTTAATTTGAGCAGAGTTTTTTGCAACTTGTGTTTTAGCAAGACAAAATGTGTTTAGACTTGTGAGAAAAGGAGGATTGTGTTTTGTGAATTGTGTCTTCATGTGAAATGTGTTTATGGTTTTGGCAAATGGGAGCTAGTTTTATTAAATGTGTTTAGAGAACTGGTCATTTGGTTTAGAGAATTGGCTTTTGTGTTTTAGCAATTGGGAAAAACTGTAATTAGATCAATGTGAAAGTCAATTGAGAATATAAGTTCAAAATAAATGTAATAAGGATGCTTAGTAACTAGCTAGATAAACATTACCACTAACTCTAAACTAGCTTGCTAGCTAAAGTTACCTGAGGTAACTTACCTCTAAATATGGATCTGACTGGGGCTAAGTTAATTTATTTGAGGGGGTAAACACACACTTTATTTGTTTTTTTGCTTTTAACAAATTACTTACCAACAAGGCATCTACCTATGGTCCTAGCGGTCACCAGCAACTAGACTCACTCACTGAACATGTAACTACAGAGATGTGTGAAACCTGGACATAAACAAAACCTTCCAAAAGGGTTTAGGCAAGGCAAGTTTATTTGTATAGCACATTTCATACAACAAGGGCAATTCAAAGTGCATTATATGCACACATTATATAAAGACAATAGCCTACAGTAAGAGGAGTAAGTAAGATTTGTATGTATTGTATGTGTTATTATCCATATTCTAAAGGCTTGCTTAGATTAGTTTTAGATTAGTTTTTAGAAAGAATGAAAGAATGAATGTGGAAAAGAAAGAATGAATGTGGAAAACAATGTGGAAAAGAAAGAATGAATGTGGAAAACAATGTGGAAAAGAAAGAATGAATGTGGAAAAGAAAGAATAAATGTGGAAAAGAATAAATACATATAGAAATGTATTGCGTTATACTGTGTGTATTTGTATGTGTATTTGTTCATACATTCATTTATGTGTCTATATATTTATTGTTAATTTTGGCAGACTTGGTCCTCCATACACACACATCCCATTCCTCAGTCCATTCAATTCAATTCAATTCGCCATGTGCAGTGCACTAGGAACATGATTTGGTATTTAACCATGCTGAACAAGCTACAGTACATACAACAACAAGACGACAACACGACAATACTCAAGACAAAATATACAGTACCAATATGAGTGAATATTATGAATAAATATACTGTACAACTAAGTGCAAGTGTAAAGTGTAAAGAGCAAGGTGCAATGATCAGCAGTTATTGAGAAGGGCTATGGCTTTGGGGAAGAAACTGTTCAAGTGGCGTGATGTTTTTGTCCTGGTGGCCCTGTACCGCTGTCCAGAAGGAAGTAATGCAAACAAGCTGTGAGCTGGATGTGAGGGGTCAGCTACAATCTTGCGTTCAGTGTGTTACAATGAGCCCGTCCTCCGATTTCTACTCCCACGAGCCTCCACTGTAGTGTATTGTAACTAAGTCCAAGCATCGGATATCCAAATACTAATTTCTCCAGTTTTCTATAGTTGTGTGCAGTGTCGGGGTTGCACAGGAGGGGGCGATGTTGTATAAGGCACCAGAGTTGTGTGGGGCTTATCGACAGAACAGAGATTGTTGCATGTAGGCTCTCCACAGCTGGGGTTGGACAGGCAGCTTTGGAAAGACTACTAAAGACAAAGATAACTCTAGATAACTCTAGTTAACCCTAGATAACTCTAGTTAACTCTAGATAACTCTAGATAACCCTAGATAACTCTAGATAACTCTAGATAACTCTAGATAACTCTAGTTAACTCTAGATAACTCTAGATAAACCTAGATAAACCTAGATAAACCTAGATAACCCTAGCCTAGTACAGCCTGCCTGGACTATACTGCACCCTGGCTAGAGCGATGAGCTACAGCACTCAGTACTATATAATAATAATGTCTATTGAACTTAACTTGATCCCAAACCTGTGTTTTGTGTGTGTGTGTTTGTGCATGTGTGTCTGCTTGTGTGCGTGCATGCGTGTGTGTGTGTGTGTGTCTGCTTGTGTGTGTGTGTGTGTGTGTGTGTGTATGTGTGTGTGTGTGTGTGTGTGTGTGTGTGTGCAGTGCGTCTGTCCGGTGGTCACGGGGAGAGCAGTGAGAGTAGCCGGGCCTCCAGCCGAGCCTGTGAAGAGAGGAGGAGGAAGGAGGAGAAGAAGAAGAAGAAGGGAGGAAGAGGAGAAGAAGAGAGATCTACAGACAAAAAGGGAGGTCCCCGAGGTGTGTAGGATGCACAGTTCTCATGCGCACACACACACACACACACACACACACACACGCACAGACACACGCGCGCACACACATTACAGTGCCTTTGGAAAGTATTCAGACCCCTTCACTTTTTATTTTATTTCGTTGTCTTATAGACTCAGTTTAAAGCGGATGTGGGGGTCACCTGGGTGGTTCGGGGTCCCTGGCTGGCCTGGGTCCCCCTGCCACCTGCCCCGTGGTCGCTGGGCCCCTGGTTCCGTCCCGGCCGTGGACCTGTCCTGCATGTCGTCCCTCCTCTCCCTCGCCCAGCCTTCCTGTCGGTCTCTGCTGTCTCTGTCCTACTGGGCCGGAAATGCCCTCGAAACATATTTAATGTTTCATGGATTTAAATGGATTAAATTAAAGAATTGCAATGCCATCAATCAATCACACACAATACCCCCATAAAGACCCCAAAAAAGTGAATGGGTCTGAATACTTTCCAACGGCACTGTACTGTATGTCAGTTGAACAACAGGGTGACTGAACCTATTCTCTCTTTCTTTCTCTCTGTCTCTCTCTCTTTTTCTCTCTCTCTCTCTCTGTCTCTTTGTCTCTCTCTCTCTTTCTCTCTTTCTCTCTCTCTCTCTCTCTCATTCCCTCTCTCTCTCTTTCTCTCTCTCTCAGTTCCCCTGGACTCCAGGGCCTGGAGGGTCCATTGCCAATGGGCGGGGAGAGTCTTCAGCATCTGTTGCTCCGAGCTCCGAGAATGATGGGATACCTGTGGCAAGGAGCAGGAGGAGCGACAGGAGGAGGAGGAAAGAGGGGCTGTCTGTCCCCCGGGGGGAGGAGGAGGAGGCGCAGAGAACCAGAAGCCAGGGGGAAGAGTCAGGGAGTCAAATGGAGGAGTCAGTGAGTCACAAAGAGGAGTCAGGGAGTCAAAGGGGGGAGTCAGGGAGTCCATTCTCAGGAAGCGTCAGTGTGAAGATCGAGGGAGGAGGAGGAGGAGAGAGTGATGCGGAGGCTACGGAGGGAGAGGAGGAGGGTGGAACAGGGGGAGAGGAGGAGGAGGAGAAACACGAGAGAGAGAGAGAATGAGATAGGAGGAGGAGATGCAGGGGGAGAAGATGACATGAGTGAAAAAGAGGAAAAGGATGAAGGGAATGAGAAGACAGAGCCAGAGAGAGGAAAGAGAGGAAGAGGGGGATGAAGAGGAAGAGGAGGAGGAGGAAGAGGGTGCCTCTATGAGGGAGAATTCACCAGTGGAAGAAGAGGAGAAGGAGGAGGAGGAAGAGAGGGAGAGGAGGATGAGGTAGAGGTTGAGGGGACTGATAGAGAGATGGAAGAAGAGAGGGAGGGTTCGGACATTTCCCAGGAAGGAGAGATGGAAGATGATGTTGTGGGTAGTGGAGAAGGAGAAGAAGAAGAAGAAGGAGCTTGAGAAGGTGGGGATGAGAGAGAGGAGGATGAGGAAGGGTCGGTAGGGGAGGAAGAGGGTGAGGAAGAGGAGGAAGATTTTGATGACGACAACTGCATCATTTCACCACAGGAGCCGAGGTACTCACTCATATGATGATGATGGTGATGATGATGATGGTGATGATGATGGTGATGGTGATGATGATGGTGGTGATGATGATGATGGTGATGATGATGGTGGTGATGATGATGGTGATGATGATGGTGGTGATGGTGGTGATGATGATGATGATGATGTTGGTCACTGACTGTTATATCATGGTTCTCAGGTCCATCAAAGTCAAAAGGCTCAGCCCGGCGGACAAAAAGGAGGAGGAGGCTCTTGATGAAGATGATGATGGTGGTGACTATGATGAAGATGGTGACGCTGTGAAGGGTTATCCATTGTCTGCGCATCTCTCTCCTGAAGACAAAGATGATGATGATGACAATGATGATGATGATGGGGACGATATTGAAAGTCTCCTCGCTCCACGATCAGACTCACAGAAGGAACGGTGAGTCGTTGGTGGGGTGGCTGTGGCGCAGGAGGTAGAGCCGCCATCTAATGATCACAAGGTTGGCAGATCGGCGGTTCGAGCCCCGGTTGGCCACATGTCGAAGTGTCCTTGGGCAAGTCACTGAACCCCAAATTGCTCCCAGTGAGCGGGCCGGCGCCTTGCATGGTAGCTTGCCGCCATTGGTGTGTGAATGTGTGAATGAGAGGCCGTTGTAAAGCGCTTTGGATAAAAGCGCTATATAAGTGCAGTCCATTTTCGTTCGGTCGGTTCCTCTGAAGTCTTCACTGCCTCTGAGGTTGAGTTACCGTTCAGTTTCACTTCTCTCATTTCTGTCATTTCTCTTCTGTTTGTTTTTGTAGGAAGGAAGAAGAACAGAAAGTCACAGCAGTTGAACCCAACGGTTAGGTCACTTCTGTCACCAGATGACGTTAGCTTAGCATAATAACATGGATAAATTGATAGCCGCCCTAGAGTAATTCTTTCATGCATGCATGCTGCATTGTTAATGCATGTTATCTGCATTTCGTTGTATAGTACTTGGACTGTGTGATGACAATAAAGTTGAATCGAATCGAATCGAATCGGATCTAATCTAATCTAATGCTATGTGTTTTCCAGCTCCAAGTGGACAGTTGGACAGTCTGTCTGAGGAAGGGGAAGAGGACGCGGACAGAAAGACAGAGGACCCGGACAGAAAGACAGAGGACCCGGGGTCTGACGACGAGTTCGATCACTTCTATGACTGATAGTGTTCCAGCCAGGGGAGGCTGGTGGAGGTAGAAAAATCGGAGGACGGGGCTCATTGTAATTCAGGGAACGGAGTAGGGAATGGTATCAAGTCTGGTACCGTTCCTCATTCTGTTCCATGCATTATAATGAGCCCCGTCCTCCGATTTCTACCTCCACCAGCCTCCTCTAGTTCCCGCCCACCTACAACGTCATGACAACGAGAGAGTCGAAGACAGAGACAGAGACTGACAGTAAAAGATGAACATGTGTGATGTCACACTTCTGAAACAATAAACCCTTGAAAATATCATCCATAACACTTGAAAAATAAAATCCATAACACTTGCATATTATAAAATGCTGTATATATTTATGTTCGAATGTAAAATTAAATAAATGATTATACCTTTTACTATTTACTAAAATAATATTATATATACAACTAATCAATTGTGAATATTGATTATCATTTCAAATTAAATAACTCAAAATGAAAACAATCATGAGAGAATCTGGCAAATCATGCCTTTGAATCAATACATTAATGCTGGCATGACCCCTTTACTTTAAACGTTGAAATTGAACGTTCTCTAGCGTGCACGTAGATCCACAGTAATTGTTGGAATTGGAATGTAATGTAATGTATTACTGGCTTGTAGTGTGTTAGTAGACACACACACACACGTCGTCATATTTGGACAATTAACTTGAGCTCTCGGACAAGTAAAACATAGGTTCACTTGTCCGAAGGAGCTTAATGTCAAGCCCTGCACTGGTTACTAGAAATAGAATAGGAATTTGACTTTGAAAGACTTAAATGGTAAATCTCTTTTTTTAAATCCCCTCAAAGGAGCAAGCCTGTGGCTGCCACGGCAACAACAAACTCATTTGAGGAAGGGATCTTCTTTGTCACTTCTTCGCCATTTCCAGTGTTGCCAATCTTTACCTTCTACTAGAAGAATGTCCACAATGCGTGATGTTAGAATTATAAGGTTCTGTCTCCATTTTTGTCAAAATTGAGTTTTTTTTACATAATCTGACCCATTAGGTGTTTATTAATGCCTGTGTGGTGTTATTTTTAAAATGTTGAAAATGTTCAGCTAGTAATTCATAAAATACAAAGGTTCCATCTCACAAAACATAATGGAATGTAAAAACCATATATTTTTTTTAAACATTTTATTGGCATTTTGGCAGTCCTCACAAATAAATATTCACAAATATTGAATATCAAATATATAAATCACCATAGAAACACAGCCAACAACGGTCCCTCCCCCCCCCCCACCCAAACCCTTGGTCTCCCAGTCATTGACCCAGCAATAGTGCATATCATGTATGTCGTGACAATGACAACAAAAATATATGACAGTGAGCAACAATATTATCATTGCTCCTATATAGGTGCATTGTTGCAAAATACAGACAAGACAGACAGAAATAAAACAACTACACAGAGTAATACATTGATGATAAAAAATAAAAGAAAAAGAAAAGAAAATAATGAAAAGAAAGAAAAGAAAGAGAAAGGTAGATGCAGAAAGGAAAGAGATAGAAGCAAGGGAAAGTATTACTTTAGGGTCTTATAGGTCATTGTACTGCATAACAACCTGGCGAATGTAAAAACTTTGATGCTCAATATCTCTGAACTGCCCTAAACGGAGATAGAACCATATAATTCTAAGCTCACGAATGGTGACATGTACACAACAGGACATAACAACAACAACTAGTATCCGTGGGGGAGGTTATTGTCCCATTAATAGTAGAAAACTAGTTTTGCACTTTGTTATGCAGTACATTGTCCATAAACAATAACAGAGAATGTTCTTTCTCTTTTTTTTGTTTTTTTTAACAAACTAACAAACAAAAAACAAAAACACAAACAAAAAGCAAAGAAAAACAAAACAACAACAAAAACAAAAAAACAGGGGGGGGGGGGAGGCCATGTCGCATATCAGAAATAAACAGAAAAGAAAATGACACAACAAATGCCATAATATATGGGGGGATCACCCCCATCGGAGACAGCATGTCTTACAGTCCTAAACACAGCGGCAGCAGTAAATCTCTTTTTAAAAATCCCCTCAAAGGAGCAAGCCTGTGGCTGCCACGGCAACAACAAACTCATTTGAGGAAGTGATCTTCTTTGTCACTTCTTCGCCATTTAATTATAAGGTTCTGTCTCCATTTTTTGTCAAAATTGAGTTTTTTACATAATCTGACCCATTAGGTGTTTATTAATGCCTGTGTGGTGTTATTTTAAAAATGTTGACATTTTTCAGCTAGTAATTTATAAAATACAAAGGTTCCATCTCACAAAACATAATGGAATGTAAAAACTTTGATGCTCAATATCTCTGAACTGCCCTAAACGGAGATAGAACCTTATAATTCTAAGCTCACGAATGGTCAGGAATAACTCCTAAAAGAATCCCTCATCAGTGTGTCTGTGTCAGCTTCCTGTGGTTGGTGGCAGCATCGGCGCCAGTGAGACATACTAAATCATTTCATAGCCAGCCTGGTGACACGGTCAAGTAACAACTGCTGTAGAGAGGTAAAAAATGTAAACAAGTTTATTGGCCTGACCATAGTCCCCCCAAAAAGCAAGCCAGGAAAAAAAACTTCCCTGAGCACAGCGGCAAGGAAAAACTCCCTGGTTGGAAGTAACCTTGAGAGGAACCAGGCTTAGTGGGGGGGGAGCCCATCCTCCTCGGACTGGTCGGGTGAAACTGTACTTTTAGTCCGGGAGCCATGGGGATGAACCTTGTTTAGTCTGGTAAAGTTTTTTCCTCTGCTGTTTCTTGTTGCTTGGGGGTACCTCTTCAAAACACAGGAGGGTGCCCTGTGATATCTCTGGAGTATGTTCAGATATTAACCCCTTCATGCCCGACATGCCAAAATCCCGGGAAAAATAGGTATTTATGAGATTTCATGCAAAATACTAAAATCAAATGCATCACTTTGCTATCTTCAATGTTTACTCATGAAGGAGGTCATGTACATTGTATTTTTGTGTTACTATTCATTAATTTAGAAGACTATTATTTTTATTTTATAAAATTGCTGTGTTCAGAGACAAGTCTGGGAGATATGGAATGTTTGATTCTCATTGTCGAAATGAGTATGGGCTACCTGCCACTGGAAATGGAAAAGCTGTTATGATCACTTTCACAAAGTTGAGTGATATGGTGGCAAGGATTGATAAGTTGTATGAATTGCTACTTACAGACAGCATAGGCCTTATTGATCGACTTGCGTATGACTTCATGCCAGTGGCATTTCAACATGCAAGACATCTGTCAGACGCTTTGCCATCCCTACCAGTGCAATCTGACAACCCACATCAGGAAAATGTGGAGAAGAAGGTGACACAGAAGACCAAAGATGTAGCACACACTGCATTCCCAGCCAGCAAGCATTCTCTGCAGTCACTCAATGCACTATCCACACAGGGCATGTCAAAGGACAGTAAGGCGTTTTCCAAATTAAATGCACAACAGCAACAGAGAGAGAAGAACAGGCGAAGAAATGAAAGAAGGTGTGGTGTCAAGATTACAAAGATGTCTGCCCCCCATGACATCCAAATTAAGAAGAAAGCATACATCACCAGCAGATACAGAACAGATGCAGATTTCAAAGAAAAGCAGAAGTATTACATCACGATATGCATCTGACCAGGGATTCAGACAGAAGCAAAAACAAAATTTGCGCCACAGGTATTGTAACTGTCATAGTAAAGAATCAATTTTCTTATTTTCTTAAATGTAAAAAGATAACATATAGAAATGTATATGTTATTATATGTAAGGAAATTGTTATTGTTGTACAATTATTGTTTTATTTTGTTTATCTACTTTGTAACTTTGTAATTGGGAGGTGTTGAGGACACCTCACTGTTCATGTACTGTGGTCACGCGATAAAACTAGATGCGCATAGATTAACAGAAGCTGAACGTGAAAGGTTTTCCGTCACTGTCTGAAGATAAGTTTGAAGTTTAAGACTGTATACAACTATTCTAGCTACTCCTGAGGTTCTGAATAGAAGGCGCACACGGTATGTCGTTGTTTTGTTTGTTACTGTTTGACTGTGCATTTTGATTTGCCATTTTCTCAAGTAATTTCTCACGTGTATGTGATGTCGGAATGTATTGCTAGCTAAAGAGGTGGTTAATATGTTGAGTGGGTAGCCTACTCGACGTAGCCTCATTTTGGTTTCATTGTGTAATCAATACTTCATTTCACATTGCAGTTTTTCACGGTGTCTGCACACAAAAAATAAGGAATCGTGGGTTGCTTGTCTAACAGAAGAACACCTTCGGGAGCAGTTATAGGTATCATAATGATCCTGTTTTCAGACGTAAGCATAAACAAACTTTGCGCCACAGGTATCATAATGATCCTGCTTTCAGAAAATGTAACTTACAACGTTCCACCAGTTACATGAAAAGAATGTGTCAAAGTGAAGCATATTTTCGGATGGCCCATAAAATGCGTTGTGCCTTCAAAGTGAGAAGCAAATACAGACACAGGACTAATGTCACGCACAAAAACATCCAACCGGTGGACAACGGCGTAATGCAGATGGCTATATCGACTTTCCATGAAAGCATTAAAGCTGGGCCAACGTTTGTGTGCACAATGTGCCATCGCACTCTTTTCCCCAACCAGGTCAAGCATTGCAATCGGGAGCAATTACAAGAAGAAACACACAACTACACACAACCACCACACTGTTCCTGACGGTGCAACCTAGCTTTAGAATGACCTTCGACCTGTACAGGACCTTACAACCGTATACAGTATTGATGGTATTAATGTTTTTGTTTTCTTTGCAGAAACAATGTGCAATTACCTCTGGGTTTTTTTGTTTTTGTTTTTGGATCCCTCAACAAGTATCATTTCTCTACACAGTCACACAGACACACAGACCCCCCCCCGTGTTATAAAGCTATATGGGCGGAGTCCTTATGCAGTAGAGCCATTCATAGCTTAGGATGAGGAAGATGTTCTCTTTAATTTCTTGGCACTTAACCTCGTTGTTGTGGAGTCCAGGCGTGTCCATAGGGGGGGCGGGGGGGGGGGGGGGGGGTTGAGGCCCAGTCAGATCTGGTTGGGGGAGGGGGGGGGGTCGTTGTGGAAGGGGTAGTGGTGGCCTAGTGCATAGTAGTGAGTTGGACTGGTGATCAGAAGGTCATGAGTTCGAATCCCATTCTGCAACACCACCACTAGTGTGCCCTTGAGTAAAGCCCCTACGTTACTCCAGGGAGACTGTGACCCTGTCATCTCTCGTTTGGATAAAAGCGTCCAAAGCTAAATGGTTAAAATATAAACTGAACAGAACCAGGGACTGAACCCCCCCCCCCCCCCCCCCGCCCCCCCTACCCCTACCCCACCTCCTCAGACGGGTTCACACCCACCCTGCACTTCTCTGGACGACACCAGAGTCACCGTCCCAAGTCCAACAGAACCTTTTTCGATATCTAATGTTGTCATGTTATAAATCTGCTATATGTCCATATTCTGCTTTTTTCTGCTTTTTTTTTTCTTCCCCTCCCTTCTTTCTATACTGCAGCAGCTGCAAAACTATGCATCGAGCATTTTTCCAAAGATTGTCCATAGTGCGGGTTTGCATTCTGAGTATATAACGGGTCGACGGCTAAATCGAGTTACCCCTGGGGCGACACTGCTTTGAAGTCTCATCAAACTGTTCTCTGATCAGGAGTAAAGACCCTCTCTGGGACCGGTCTGTCAGGCTGCCCCATGTTATAACACCAGGCTAGAGAGAGAGAGAGAGAGAGAGGGGGAGAGAGGGAGGGGGAGAGAGAGGGAGGGGGGGAGAGAGAGGGAGGGGGGGAGAGAGAGGGAGGGGGAGAGAGAAAGAGAGGGGGGGAGAGAGAGGGGGGGAGAGAGAGAGGGGGGGAGAGAGAGCGAGAGAGAGAGGGGGAGGAGAGAGCGAGGGGGGGGGGGAGAGAGAGAGAGGGGGGGGGAGAGAGAGGGAGGGAGAGAGAGAGAGTAGGGGGGGGGAGAAAGAGAGGGAGAGATAAAGAAAAATAAGGTGTTAGGACCCCGTATAGGATCTAGGGATATGGGACAAGAACCAGAGGAGATGGGAGAATAGAGAGACTGAAAGAGAGGGAGAGACTACAAAGTACAGTGTTAGATGAGAACAGCTTTGAGACAGAGGGGGGTTGACCAGCAGGGAATAGGGAGCTTGGTGGCTATGGGAGAGCTGTGACCTCCCCCTGGTGGAAGAGAGGCAGCACTGCAACGTTACTTGAAGTTTGTACAAGTATTTAAAGGGGCAATCTGGGATCGGAACATCGATTTATCGGCTTTAAATTAATTATGTAGCAGTATAGCCACCGATTCTTGGAGAGTATGATTTATAAATGCCTCATGAGCTTTTGTTCTACAGTTTTACCCAATCGTAAACCCAAAATAATCAACTTGTTTTACTACTCCATTGTTTGTAAACAATGCAATTATAAACAAACACTGTTTAGCTTCGAAACGTGGTTAAAACTCATCACTCTGATCTCACGGATGGTCAGTCCTTAGCCCCATGTATGAATTTGAGAGTGGTTATATTTCTCCCGCCTAACCCCTCAGATGTTTACTTAAAATAAAAAGGTGCGGGGAGAGAGAGCGCTTTGAATCCCAGATCGCCCCTTTAATCAGAAACTGCACTTTTTCATGACGTTATCAATGTTCATTTTCCTCTTGGGTCAGACAAAACCTCAATGTGTTTGCTTGCGTCAAAGATTGAACAAGTAGCAATAACCTTAGCATGAACCATCGGCACATCCTTTAATCAGTCAGACTCGTGTGTGTACCAGTGAGGTCAGTTAGCCTATATAATAAGGTCTGGGTTATTCTGAATTTCCAGGTGACAGTATTGATGATGACATGTCATGTTGAAGTCAGTCAGTAGTTCTGTGGTAACAGTATTTTCCATCTGGACTAAATGGTGCTTGTCTATCAGAAGAAAGAAAGAAAGAAAGAAAAATGAATTGGCTCGTTGATTAGATGAATCCAAATTCAGCACTAGTGAGTGAGGGGGCAGGGGGGGTGTTTCCATCCTGTCAGAACCATCTGGAACATGAGTCGGCACAACCAGATGACCTTAGACGGGTCATCGTTGTCGTGGAAACCACGGGTCCATTTTGGCACCGAAACCTTCGAAACCGAACTTTCAGAACAGAAGTGATTTTCTGAACGCCACACGTTTGATCAACAAAAACAAGATCTCAGTTTGTCGCTAAAACAACATGTCCGACGTTTTGTAGACGTAGGCGACCCCCGATACTCTCTCTTTGAGTCTGATGTCTGCTCTTTTAATGAGCTTAATCAGGTTTACTGTGATGTGATTTGAGACCACCCGAGGTATATACAAGCCATACACAGATGTGCAATCTCATTCTCTCCTGCAGGAAATGGACAGAGAAAAGGTCCCTCTCTGGACCAGTAACAGAAACAATGATAACTTAGATAGAATGAATACCTACGTAAATGCTTTATATACCATGAAGCTATATTTTGTCTATATGTACATGTGTATATATTTATAAATATCTATAAATCCGTTCGTTGAGTGTTTCCAGTCAATTTTAGCAAAGAGAGGGAGACAAACAAAAGTATTTCAGTTGAAACTATTCTGAGCCAGGTCCGATTCCATAGTGTTATTTACGCTAAGAGGTTTTTTGGTGTTTTCGTTGTTGCTGGCTGTTTGACAGGGCAATATGTCCATGTGTGTGACGATCAATGTCAAGGTCCTAAACAATGCACTGTACCTGATGAAAGGACATAGGAGTGGATTTGTCCCACCTGTGATTCCCATTTAAAGGCAGGAAACAAATCACCCATCGCTGTGGCTAACAACTTGGAGCTGGTGCCTATTCCCCCAGAGCTCCGCGATTTGAACGTGCTGGAAAGACAACTTTTAGCCAAAATACTGCCATTTGCCAAGATCATCACACTTCCTAAAGGTCGACAAGCAGCTATACATGGCGCTGTGGTGTGTGTGCCATCCGAGGTGGAAACCACGGTAAATACTTTACCAAGACCACGCAGCTCATCCCAGTTATACAGGGTGAAGCTGAAAAGACGTCTGATTTACAAGGGCCACCAGCAGTTGAACACTGTAAACATGAGAGATGTAGTAGCGGGTCTGTCAAAACTCATTGACACACACCCCATCTCCATCCCCACCGCCAGGCTGCCCCTGTGTTAGTTGCGTGCGTCAGTACAATTACGACAACATAAAAGTATGTGTGAGTCGAGCGGTAACACAGCATCCTACTGTCGTTCAGCTGTTACGTTTTTTTTTTTTTTTGCAACCACGGGAAAATAACGAGATGTGATGAATTATGGAGTGTTTATGGTGTTAATTATGGAGCCTTTAACAAACCGAACAGACAATATTATAGCATTTTCATATGCAAGTTGGACCAAATGTGTACATTGTTCTCTAGTGGGTGAATCTTCACACTGCAGAAAGCCAAATTGCAGAAAGGGCTGTAAAAAATATATAACCTAGTAGACAGTTACATTCCAGATGTGCCAGCTAATATTGGCTACCATACCATATATAATAATAATAACTTTATTTGTATAGCGCTTTTCCTGCAAACGTTGCAGCTCAAAGTGCTTTAATCATTATATGTGTGGTGGCCTGGGAAAACCCGTCGGATGTCGCTGGCGTTCGTTCGTGGCAAAGAGCAAAAATAGATGGAAATCGCGATTTTGGCGATTTTGATATTATGTGGTATTCTAGTACTTTGAACTCCATACTACATTATGGTGAATAAACATTTTAAGAAAACAAAAGAGAAAGTACTTATTTTTATGTTTTTGTGGTGGGTCATTCTCATTTCCTCATTTCCTCATTCTCAGTTAAGCAACGCACGCACACATGAGCGAAAGGAGAGACGATACTTCCACCTGTGTTATTGCCAGTTTACTGATGCTCACAATATAAGCATAAAGTAATAACATCTTAACTAGAAGACACACAAAATTGGATCTGTCCCTCGCATACCGACGAGGCGAGCAGACTAACACCGCATCACAAGCAGACAAACGAGACTGGCCGATCTGCATAGGCTCCTCCCCCGACCCGGAGGAGAAAGGGGGAGAAATCACCTTTCACTTTTTTTGGCATGATACATTAAAATGCTCATAACTTTTTTAAATAAAGGGCTATCTCGGTCATTCAACCAGTTATGAATAGCTGAGAACTTCTAATTTATGGAAATATAAAAAAATGAAAATGTCAAAATGCCACCATGTGAAGGGTTTTCCCAGGCCACCACACATATAATCCTAATTTAATTATTTTGTAACTTAAATGCAATATTAAAAGGATGGGTTTTTATAGACCTCCATAGCTCCAGATCACTGAAGAGAGCACGCAAGATTGTGGCTGACCCTTCACATCCAGCTCGTTTGCATTACTTCCTTCTGGACAGCGGTACAGGGCCACCAGGACAAAAACATCACGCCACTTGAACAGTTTCTTCCCCAAAGCCATAGCCCTTCTCAATAACTGCTGATCATTGCACCTTGCACTTTACATGTTCTTGCACTCTTACAGTTGTACAGTATTTATTAATAATATCCACTCATTGGTACTGTATATTTTGTCTTGAGTATTGTCGTGTTGTTGTTTTATGTACTGTAGCTTGTTTAGTATGGTAGAATACCAAATAATGTTCCTAGTGCACTGCACATGGCATATTTAGTTTTCGATCTCCTTCCAGGGAACTGGTAAAATTTTTATCATTGGCTATAGGGCTGTTACGATTATTCGACGTCGTCGACGTCATCGACTACGTCAATACGTCGGTTAGCGTAATATGCGTCGGTTAGTCGTAAATAAACAAAATGGCGTTTTTTTTTTTTTTTTACCTTTATTTTACCAGGCGAGACAATTAAGTGTATGAGTGAAAAATGGATAGCTACTACCTAATGTTACACAAGCAATGTAGCTCACCACAGTTCGTATGTCTTGTCTTCTGGTGTTAGTAACGTTAGCTATGTAGCTGGCTAGCTACGGTAGCCTATTGTCATTGTGGTGCGAGCACCTACTGTACGTTATCTAGCTCGTAGCTCGCATGCTACGTTAGCATCAATTTAGCTAATCATAACATAGCAGCGAGAGTAACGTTAGCTAGCTATGTGTTGTGGTGATGGACAGACTTCTAAATGGCCATGTTGGCATTCAAGTTGGCTAAACATAGCAGTGAGGTGGAGCCAAATAAGCTTTTTTCCCCAAAAAAAATTACAGTACAAAAATTATCGTTAGACTTATCGATAAATTAGTCGTTAGACTAATCGTTAAAATAATCGCTAGATTAATCGTTAGAAAAATAGTCGTTTGGGACAGCACTAATTGGCTATATAAATAGCTCCAGTGATGAAGGCCCTTTTAAGGTCCCTTCAATGGATGCAAGAATTGTGAAGGTGAAGGTGATATCAAAGAAGGGGTCCTATGTTAACATGTAACTTGACCTGTTAAGATGTTTTTGTTTGAAATAGCTTTTGATTTCAGTAAATATGACCTCCTAATATGACCCCCTAACCCTAAATTCATCAAATTACAATTTTTAGTTCTTTACAACCTATAAAATGTTTTGAAACTCTGTTGTGCATAATAATTTGGAACAGTGGATTTTGAGTTTTTTATTTGTAAAAAAAAATACTGTTATCATTGGGAGGTTTGTTCAATAAAATTTGAATTATACTCTAACGGTTGATGACTTGAAAATTATACTGATTGTCATTTGCATCGACTATTTAGGAAAGTCTGAGAAAAATATCATTTGCATAATAATTTGGAACTGGAATATAGATATTAGTGCTTGCTATGAGAGGTTCCACAGAAACCTAATCCAGGCCAACGAACAGTCCATCGCTCATAAAGACGCCACATGAGTGATGTGAACAGAGCAAGTTATAGTGACCCTGGGACACACAACTCTTCCCCTCCCCAAACATGGAAATTCCTCGGATTTGTGCTCATCAGAGATCTCAGAGGACTGTCACATCAGTTTCTGGGTGGCGTTTGCAAAATGTTTTTACACCACCCATAAAAAATGGCAGCTTGTGTATGTGTGTGTGGGGGAGGGGATTATAGCAATAACCACCCATAACTTACCTCAAGTATGAGGTAAATAATGCTAGAATGTGAATGTGAACCTATTCATGTAAAACAGCATGTTTCAAAAGATCTAAAGATGCACAATCAATCTTTCCTCCATGTTTGTTTTTGTAATAAATAAAGTCTGATTGATTGATTGATTGGTGTTTGTTGATTGACCATTGATCATTCACCAACGATTTGCTGCGTAATGCAGATGGCTATATCGACTTTCCATGAAAGCATTAAAGCAAAAAACGTTTGTGTGCACAATGTGCCATCGCACTCTTTTCCCCAACCAGGTCAAGCATTGCAATCGCAGCAATTACAAGAAGAATCCACATGTTGTTGCTGGCTGTTTGACAGGGCAATATGTCCATGTGTGTGACGATCAATGTCAAGGTCCTAAACAATGCACTGTACCTGATGAAAGGACATAGGAGTGGATTTGTCCCACCTGTGATTCCCATTTAAAGGCAGGAAACAAATCACCCATCGCTGTGGCTAACAACTTGGAGCTGGTGCCTATTCCCCCAGAGCTCCGCGATTTGAACGTGCTGGAAAGACAACTTTTAGCCAAAATACTGCCATTTGCCAAGATCATCACACTTCCTAAAGGTCGACAAGCAGCTATACATGGCTAGGGTTGGGTACCGAAAATCGGTACCGGTAGGTACCGGTTACTTTACATTCGGTATGTACCCGTACCGAATCGCAAAGGAGATTTCGGTGCCTCATTTCGGTACTTTTCTATCTCGCGACGTCACATCGCCTGTTAAATTTCCACTCAGTGAAAGCAGCGAGTACGGAAGGATAACGAGAAGGTTGCTAATAGCAACTTCCGCTAGCGGGTTGGCGTAATGCGACGCTCGACTTATGGGTGCGTTCCGTAAACTCGTTCTGGAATTCTGATCACCACTCGTGGAATGCCTTCTGTCCAATCAAATGACTTGCTCCCCTTATGACGTCGGGCCCAGTGTGGGCTGCGACGCTCTCAGAGCGAGTTTACGAACGCAAGCCTTTGATTGGACAGTGCACTCCAGGATTCGACGCATCTGTTGATGACGTAGTGCGGATGTGTGGCTGCGTCTCTGCGAGGCGGACAACATGATCGGGGATCTCTTGATATTCGGGTACTGTCCTTATCCTACTACTGTGTCTGAAAAATCAATCGTTATGTCAACATGGACCAGAGAGGGGGAGGGGAGCAGTAGTAGCGGAGCGGCAACAGAGTTTGGATTTTGACGAGGTGGAGGGCTCCAGTTTATCAGAGTTATATTTCCTCTTGGTTCTGGGGGCTATGCAGGCCTCTTCACTAGATCCCTTTTCTAAGAATATTCTGATGTCCTTGAGGGGCTGCCGAACAAGTGTGTACTCGTATTCGACATCAGTACCAACGATAGGCACCCCCAGCTTAATGGAGTCCCCAAGGCTCAGGAGTTTTATTTTCATTTATTTTAATTTGAGTGTATATTTAACTAATATATATTGTGCCTCAGCAATAAAAAAGTGAAAAGCTGTTTAATGTTGTCGACCGTGTTATTATTATATATATATATATGTCATTTAAAAAAATCAAAAGTACCGAATTAAGTACCGTTTTGGTACCGGTACCGTTTTTAAAGTATCGGTTAGGTACCGGTACCGGATAAAACCCAAACGGTACCCAACCCTATACATGGCGCTGTGGTGTGTGTGCCATCCGAGGTGGAAACCACGGTAAATACTTTACCAAGACCACGCAGCTCATCCCAGTTATACAGGGTGAAGCTGAAAAGACGTCTGATTTACAAGGGCCACCAGCAGTTGAACACTGTAAACATGAGAGATGTAGTAGCGGGTCTGTCAAAACTCATTGACACACACCCCATCTCCATCCCCACCGCCAGGCTGCCCCTGTGTTAGTTGCGTGTGTAATTGAACAATTACGACTACATACAAGTGTGTGTGAGTCGAGCGGTAACACAGCATCCTACTGTCGTTCAGCTGTTAAGGTTTTTAAGTTCGTAAAAGTGGGTGCTTCAGACGTAAGCATAAACAAACTTTGCGCCACAGGTATCATAATGATCCTGCTTTCAGAAAATGTAACTTACAACATTCCACCAGTTACATGAAAAGAATGTGTCAAAGTGAAGCATATTTTCGGATGGCCCATAAAATGCGTTGTGCCTTCAAAGTGAGAAGCAAATACAGACACAGGACTAATGTCACGCACAAAAACATCCAACCGGTGGACAACGGCGTAATGCAGATGGCTATATCGACTTTCCATGAAAGAAAAGTCGATATAGCCGAACTGTCTCCAAAGCCCATCCAGAGCATGACTGCCCTCAGCTCGTAACACACCCAGCCCCATTGACCCAGACTCCATCCAGGTCCCTGTGGGCTACGAGCCAGACCCGGCGGACCTGGCCCTGTCCAGCGTGCCAGGCCAGGAGATGTTTGACCCCCGCAAACGCAAGTTCTCCTACGAGGAGCTAAAGCCTCAGCCCATGATCAAAAAGATCTTCATCCCGGAGGGCCTCAAGGACGACAGGTACTGGGCCAGGCGCAGGAAGAACAATGTGGCAGCCAAGAGGTCACGGGACGCCCGGTGACTGAAGGAGAACCAGATCGCCATCCGGGCCAGCTTCCTGGAGAAGGAGAACTCGGCGCTGTGCATTGAGGTGGCAGACTTGCGGAAGGAGCTGGGTCGCACCAAGAACATTGTGGCCAAATACGAGGCCCGGCAAGGGCCACTGTGATTCTCTTGACCCTCCCCCCCCCCCTCCAACCTCCCCCCTCTGGAAGCACCCAGCCCCCCCCCCCCCCCTTATCTCAAACGGCCTCTGGCAGTGCTCCTCCTGTTCCTCCTCACACAAAGGAGCAGATACCGATTCTATAGAATATGATATGATTTATATAATAATGATACTTCTATAACACCATGTTTGGATACTGGATTCTGATTGGCTAGCAACAGTGGTAAATACCCCAATAACCTTCAGTTATGAATAATAATTATACTTTTAATACCTCTAGCTCAATTCTGTTTAATTATCTCACCCTAAGTAGTGTACACTCTGTTCAAGTACAGTAGAACTAACCACCCTAAGTAGTGTACACTCTGTTCAAGTACAGTAGAACTAACCACCTAAGTAGTGTACACTCTGTTCAAGTACAGTAGAACTAACCACCCTAAGTAGTGTACACTCTGTTCAAGTACAGTAGAACTAACCACCCTAAGTAACCGGTGAATACCCTCCTCCCTCCTACCAGGACCCTCCTCCTACCAAATGATGTATGTCTCAATTTCAGTGTGAAAACTGTACATGTATACATGAAGTATGAGTATTTATGTATGTATAAACACACACACACACACACACACACACACACACACACACACACACACACACCCTTCCCTCTTTCAACTGTTACCTTCAAATGGTAATGAGCCAACCTACCAGCCGAGTCCCCACCTTCTCCCCGCCTTCCATAATTCATTTTGGAAATGATGCCATAGTAGCAAATATTCAAACGAGAACTTTGAAGGCCGAAGTGGAGAAGGGTTCCATGTGAACAGCAGTTGAACATGGGTCAGTCGGTCCTAAGAGATGGGCGAACGCTGTTCGGAAGGGAGGGGCGATGGCCTCCGTCGCCCCCGGCCGATCGAAAGGGAGTCGGGTTCAGATCCCCGAATCCCCTGTCTGAAGATTATATTATATTGTTTTTCTGTGCATGATTAATGCAAAAACAACAACTAATAGTGCTACAGAACTGACATTAGTTCTGTCTGTTCATTTACGTTTATTTGAATGGGGGAAAAATGTTAACAGTCCAAATGTTAAAAATCTACTTTGACCCTTGGGAACGATTAATCATCGTGGAGGAGTGTTAGGAGTGTTAGAAGATGTTCTGTCTGAAGATTATATTATATTGTTTTTCTGTGCAACTCCCCGAGAGTGTGTGAGAGTGTGTGAGAGAGTGTGAGAGAGTGTGTGAGAGTGTGTGAGAGTGTGTGAGAGAGTGTGTGAGAGTGTGTGAGAGAGTGTGTGAGAGTGTGTGAGAGAGTGTGTGAGAGTGCGTGTGAGAGTGTGTGTGAGAGTGTGTGAGAGTGTGTGAGAGTGTGTGAGAGAGTGTGTGAGAGTGTGTGAGAGAGTGTGTGAGAGAGTGTGACAGTGTGTGAGAGAGTGTGTGAGAGTGTGTGAGAGCGTGTGAGAGTGTGTGAGACTGTGAGAGTGTGTGAGAGTGTGTGAGAGTGTGTGAGAGTGTGTGAGAGAGTGTGAGAGAGTGTGACAGTGTGTGAGAGAGTGTGTGAGAGTGTGAGAGCGCGTGAGAGTGTGTGAGAGAGTGTGAGAGTTCTCTTTTCTTTGTGAAGGGCAGGGCGCCCTGGAATAGGTTCGCCCTGAGAGAGGGGCCCAAGCCCTGGAAAGCGTCGCGGTTCCGGCGGCGTCTGGTGAGCTCTTGCTGGCCCTTGAAAATCCAGGGGAGATGGTGTAAATCTCACTCCCCCTCTCCTCCCTCCCCCCTCCCTCCCTCCCTCTCTCTCTCTCTCTCTCTCTCTCTCTCTGTCTCTCTCTCTCTGTCTCTCCCAGACCTCCATCCACAACCCTGGTCCTGTTTCCAACCGGAAAAGGAAGCGCCAGAGTGTCAGTACAAGAACAAGAACTTACCGAAGAGTCTAGAAGGGCGCCCTCTACTGGCCTCTGTGGAGATGGTGTAAATCTCGCGCCGGGCCTACCAGGACCCTCCTCCTACCAGGACCCTCCTCCCTCCTACCAGGACCCTCCTCCTACCAGGACCCTCCTCCCTCCTACCAGGACCCTCCTCCTACCAGGACCCTCCTCCCTCCTACCAGGACCCTCCTCCTACAGCAGGTCTCCAAGGTGAGGGAGAACATCAGACACACACACAGACACACACACAGACTCTTCTCATGTCCTCACCTCCACACACACACAGACTCTTCTCATGTCCTCACCTCCACACACACACAGACTCTTCTCATGTCCACACCTCCACACACACACAGACTCTTCTCATGTCCACACCTCCACACACACAGACTCTTCTCATGTCCTCACCTCCACACACACACAGACTCTTCTCATGTCCTCACCTCCACACACACAGACTCTTCTCATGTCCTCACCTCCACACACACACAGACTCTTCTCATGTCCACACCTCCACACCTCTGGCATGTTAGAACAATGTAGGTAAGGGAAGTCGGCAAGTCAGATCCGTAACTTCGGGATAAGGATTGGCTCTAAGGGCTGGGTCGGTCGGGCTGGAGTGCGAAGCGGGGCTGGGCACGTGCCGCGGCTGGGGGAGCAGTTGCTAGCCTCATTTTGGTTTCATTGTGTAATCAATACTTTATTTCACATTGCAGTTTTTCACGGTGTCTGCACACAAAAAATAAGGAATCGTGGGTTGCTTGTCTAACAGAAGAACACCTTCGGGAGCAGTTATAGGTATCATAATGATCCTGTTTTCAGACGTAAGCATAAACAAACTTTGCGCCACAGGTATCATAATGATCCTGCTTTCAGAAAATGTAACTTACAACGTTCCACCAGTTACATGAAAAGAATGTGTCAAAGTGAAGCATATTTTCAGATGGCCCATAAAATGCGTTGTGCCTTCAAAGTGAGAAGCAAATACAGACACAGGACTAATGTCACGCACAAAAACATCCAACCGGTGGACAACGGCGTAATGCAGATGGCTATATCGACTTTCCATGAAAGCATTAAAGCTGGGCCAACGTTTGTGTGCACAATGTGCCATCGCACTCTTTTCCCCAACCAGGTCAAGCATTGCAATCGCAGCAATTACAAGAAGAATCCACATGTTGTTGCTGGCTGTTTGACAGGGCAATATGTCCATGTGTGTGACGATCAATGTCAAGGTCCTAAACAATGCACTGTACCTGATGAAAGGACATAGGAGTGGATTTGTCCCACCTGTGATTCCCATTTAAAGGCAGGAAACAAATCACCCATCGCTGTGGCTAACAACTTGGAGCTGGTGCCTATTCCCCCAGAGCTCCGCGATTTGAACGTGCTGGAAAGACAACTTTTAGCCAAAATACTGCCATTTGCCAAGATCATCACACTTCCTAAAGGTCGACAAGCAGCTATACATGGCGCTGTGGTGTGTGTGCCATCCGAGGTGGAAACCACGGTAAATACTTTACCAAGACCACGCAGCTCATCCCAGTTATACAGGGTGAAGCTGAAAAGACGTCTGATTTACAAGGGCCACCAGCAGTTGAACACTGTAAACATGAGAGATGTAGTAGCGGGTCTGTCAAAACTCATTGACACACACCCCGACTACAGAGACATTGCAATCAGAGCTGAAGAGACAATTTTTGATGAAACCGTTGAAGACATGCTACCAGGGGAGGCATGCACAAAGAATCGTACGTGCTTACGTCATGTCATACGGCGTAGCTTTAGACGAGCTAGCCAACCTAAATTTCAGATCACGTTCGTTCACCATGGCTATGGCTAGTAATGTTCTGAACAACTCGGTTGAATCTTTAAAAGAAACACCGTTCAGCCGTCGTAGCAACCAGGAGAAATTAACAGTAAAGGAATTAGGACCACCCAGACCAAATGTAATTATAAAGCAAGTTTATACAAAGGCAGGGAAAATTGGAAAATCGTATAACCGAGGATTTACGAGGGGTTGGTATGAGAAGAAAACATGGCTAGCGAGATGTGAAGTAACAAATGCGTTGTTCTGCTTTCCCTGCATGTTATTCCATCCGAGTGCGGACGCATGGACAAGTACAGGTGTCACAGACATGCACCATTTGTCTGAAAAGGCAAAAAAACATGACCTGTCAAAGCTACACATGGCTAGTTGCATGAAGCTTCAAGCATTCGGGAGGGTCGACATTGCCACACAGTTGGATGAGAGCTACAGGGTCGCTGTGCTGAGGTGAACAAAAACCAACATATTCATAGCTTTCAGTCACGTGGTTTCTTCCCTAGCAACCACCAACCTGACGGGCAAAAAGTATCATAGCAACATCGCTCAACATGGCTGCCTACTATTTAGAGCACCTCACTCATGAAGAACTATCAAGATACACGACGGTGATAGGAGTGGAGGATTGACACCATTCAAATAGTGTTGGATTCCCTGTCTTCTACTCTATCCAGACACGTTGGAATTATTTTCCTAACCCCCGGAGAATCAAAGTTATTGACCTGCAAAGGGTGCCTCCTTGACCGGCTTTTCCCGTGAATAACACCGGTTATGGAGGTGGTACAAACATAAGACTATTATTGCTAAATTCACCATCAGTATACGGTCATTTTGAGCCCTTAACCACCGCGCTGACACCCCGAGAAGATATACTTTTAATATGAAACTCGATCAACCGGGCGTTCACCGGCTGCTGGACGAAACTCCCAACTCCCGCTGTCAGCGAGGCGAGGGAATATTTATATCCGGGAATTCGCTCCTTGCTGTGTCCACGGTGATAGGAGTGGAGGATCGACTCCATTCAAATAGTGTTGGATTCCCTGTCTTCTACTCTATCCGGACACGTTGGAATTATTTTCCTAACCCACGGGAAATCAAAGTTATTAACCCGCCAAAAGTGGGTTTTGCCCGTGGGTTTTGCCTGCAAAAAGTGTCTTTTGCCCGTCAGGTGGGCGTTTCCACTATGCTGTGACGTCACATGAAAGCTATGAATTCTCTATGACCCTGCTACAGTGTGCTTGCCGCGAGATTTGTTTTTTGTTTACTTTCCTAGACTGCAGAGTTGTTTTGCCTTTTGAATGAGTTTGTTGCTTTGCTGAAGTGTGATAGTCCCATTTCTCTGATCTCTCCCAGCCTGGCCGCATGCAGCTTATTGCCCGGGTCACAATTCTCTCACGTCGTTGCAACAACATTTTGGATTTCATGTTTTACAGTTTCAACCGTAATTAATCATATATATATATATATATATCTTTGTTACATTTGATCATCCAGCCTTTCTGCTTAACAATGGCGACGGTACCTTCCACCCCGGCCGGCCAGAGCACCACGCGCTATGAGGATGGAAGGAAGGAAGGAAGGAAGAAAGGAAGAAAGGAAGGAAGGAAGGAAGGAGGGAAGGAAGCAAGGAAGGAAGGAAGATTGTAAGGAAGCAAGGAAGGAAGGGGGGGGGGGGGGGGAGGGTTGGGACATGTTTGTGTTTTGTGTAAAACCAAACCAAAACTGAAAAGTGTTATTTTTGTATATCTGTAACATCTCAATAAAAAGAAAGTAAAAAAAAAAAAAGAAGATGCTTTTTAGTCTATGATTAGGCTTCAAGCCTCGTTTGTGAATCCGGCCCCATGTGTTTTAAAGGCAGAGTTCTCACTGTTGTGACTAATTAACGTTTAATTACATTGGGACTTATGGCTGCGTTCTGTCAGTTTACACAATTTTGTTGCCAACCCCAGATTATGGAGTATTTCCGGATCACCATGTCGTTCTAGAATGATTTGGTATCGTCGGGCGCTGCCATTGTCAGCATATGGCCTTAAATCCTTGTAAAATAATAAAAAAGATTGGAGAATGATACCATGGCTACAACATTGGTGTTTGCATCAGGGTTTCCGTTAGAAAAATTTGCCGTCGGACATCGTGTCCGGGAAGAATTCGATTTACCGGACAAACGTGATATATTCCGGTCATCATATTAAAATATAATAAAAATTTTTTTTTTCAAAATCATATATTTTTTTTTCTCCAAATCTAATATAGCTGTTTGTCGCGGTGATTACTGTTGTGTAGCGGCCTATATATGCCATTTAATGTCTATTTCTCATCCGATACGATTAGATGCGAGCTATATAATATATAATAATATAACATGATTTGACGCATGCGCGCTATGCCATGCGTCAAATCCAGCGCTGAACGGGTCCAGCGCTGAACGGGCGCCTCACTGGGAACTGAACAGACAGCATCGATCAATGAACGGACTCCACATTACGTTAACTGAAGTTTGTTAAATTGTTTGGGATTAATGTGAGTTTTCTATTTTCTCTTTACAGTTTTACCCTTTTTTTTTAAATCAATAAAACAACGTCATTTCTATAAGTCTCGCTGGTTGGGAAGGCATTTCGTTTAGCTCGGGAGTATGACAATGGGAAGAACATAACTGTTTATTGAGAAACAATTGATAGGCAGTCTGGGATACGTATATAAAGAAATACCACAATGTCTAGATGTATAACATTTTATTGAACAGTAACAGTGCAAGCATGTAGGCTACGGGGAATAGGGATTTTGGTCAGTAGGTCCTTTGTACAGAGGGCGTTTCTCTCCGACAACGCGTTCCCAGGTACCATGGAAGTCATAGGTAGTCCAGCACACTGACAGAGAGACAGACAGACAGACAGACAGACAGACAGACAGACAGACAGACAGACAGACAGACAGATAGACAGACAGACAGACAGACAGTCAGCTTACTTCTACCCTTTTGAGTGGAATTACTCCTTTAATTAGCTGTTAGCCATCTCAAAGCCCCCTGAGCTGCTCGTCAACACTGAGAATAGACCACATTATAGAAACCAAAACACCGTTTTTTAAATCCACAGGGAATAACCGAGAGTGTAAGGAAAGGCACACCCAGCGCTGTTAGTGGTGGGGAGACTTGAAGTGGCTTTGCTTGATTTCCATCACAGATTCAAGGATTGAAACACTGATGAAAATAGGGAGTAATAGTGATGGGATTATCTTAGATTATTTTAGATTAGATTAGATTAGATTAGGTGAGATTCAACTTTATTGTCATTGCAGAGTACAAGTACCAGACAACAAAATGCAGTTTAGCATCTAACCATTTAATTTTCGGGGAAACTGCTAAAATAAAATAAATAAAATAAATTAAAAAAGAAAGCGACTATTAGCACCGCCGAATGACAACAAACGTATGAGTAATGAGTAAAACAATGTCACTTTCATAGTATGTTGTTTAACTTGCCGTTCGGTCGCCATGGCTCTGGTGTGTGTAGCAGCTTCAGCTAGCTGGCTGGAAACTTCTAGGGGTGCGTTCGTAAACACGCTCTGAGAGCGCCGGAGCGCACGCTGGCTTCGATGTCACGGAGCGACCGAGTCGTTCGATTGGACGAGAGGCGTTCCGCGAGTGCTGATCGGATTTCCAGAGCGTGTTTACGAACGCACCCAGCCAGCTTTAGCGAATTGTATTCAAAGGGAATTATTTTCACCGGACAATATGTCCGACGACTTTTCAATGTGTCGGACTTCACCAAATTTTACCGGACAAAGACCGGTAATTGCCGGTTAACGGAAACCCAGGTTTGCATGTGTGAATTTTCAACCCAACAATAAAGTTATTACTTGGGGGAAAAAAATAAATAAATAATAATATATATGGCGACGGTACCTTCCACCCCGGCCGGCCAGAGTACCACGCGCTATGAGGATGGAAGGAAGGAAGGAAGGAAGAAAGGAAGAAAGGAAGGAAGGAAGGAAGGAAGGAGGGAAGGAAGCAAGGAAGGAAGGAAGGAAGATTGTAAGGAAGCAAGGAAGGAAGGAAGGAAAGAAGGAAGGAAGGAGGGAAGGAAGGAAGGAAGGGAGGAAGGAATATACAGACCTCCATCCACAACCCGGTTGTCAACCGGAAAAGGAAGCGCCAAAGAACTAACCGAAGATAGAAATTAAAAGTAATGGGACAGATTTCCAAATTATATCACAATGCCTGCCTTTTTGTTTTGTGTTGTTTGTGTGTGTCGGCGTGTGTGTGTCCAGGAGTGGTTCACGGACGAGGCGGAGCTGCTGACTGCTGAGGCGGAGCGGAGCAGCAGGCTGCTGACTGCTGAGGCGGAGCGGAGCAGGCTGCTGACCGATAAGCGCGCACGGATGCTCTTTTTAAGAGAGAAATTTGAAGATTTAAACAGAAAAATCCAAAATCTGGTTTTCAAAAATAAAATGTTTTGTGTGAAAATGATTTTTCGGAATCAGTTCAAGAGAACTCTCTCTCTCTCTTTGTGTGTGTGTGTGTGTCTCTCTCTCTCTCTCTCTCTCTCTCTCTCTCTCTCTCTCTCTCTCTCTCTCTCTCATTGCCAAAGTCATTAGCTCTCACAAGTTCTCACAATGACAGTTTTTTTTTTAATTATTATAGTCATTATAGTACTGCAGTTGGATAGTCTTTTTTCTAATTAAAGTCCAATTATCTAGTTAGTGTAAAATTATTTAAAATAACAAACAAGCAGTTTTGATTTTAAAAGTTTGGAGTGGAAATTCATACATGAATTATGATTAGCTAAGTTCTCTAGCCCCGAATTGTTGTTGACAGAACACAAATCTAACAAGACGAACCCGGATCGCACGCTGCTCCTCAACAGTCAAGTTCAGTTCACATAACCAAAAACACTAAACATGTCATCTGAACAAATTGCAATCGTCATGGATGACAAAACCTTCAACGTCAACAAAAGCAAGTTGATCGAAAAAAGCGACTACTTCCGTGCACTGTACCGTTCTGGGATGCGAGAGTCCAGAGAGGATTCCGTCCAGCTGCAAGGACTGAGCGTGCCCGGGCTGGAACTGGTCCTGGAGTTCATCAACACGTCCAAAGTGCAGGTGGTCAACGAGACACTGGAAGACCTGATCGAGACAGCATCTTTCCTGCAAGTCACCTCGATCCTCAAAGTCCTCACGTCGGAAATCCGACAGGACAACTGCGTGGAACTATACAGCCTTTCCGAGGAATAAACTTTTATTGTGTGTTGTTTTTGCTAAAAGAAGGGAGATGTAACATACTGTGTGTTGTCTCACTACACCACACTAACACACTGATGTGATTCGCTTTCTGTATCCGTCGTGTCCCAACGGAGTTGCCGTAGGTCGCGTCCAGCAAGCAGAAATAAACAACATGTCTTACAGTTAAGTCGTGTCCGTGTCTGTCAAGTACATTACAGATAAAACCTACCTATTCACTCCGAAACTACTCAGATTTCTGTGTTCCGCCGGTTCCAGGATATATCTGTGTACCGTTCTTTCAAAGTGGACAACGGGAGGAGAGAGCTACGTGCCAACGGGACCTGACCCAGATGTTTTGACTAGAGCGCAATCAATTGTAAATCCCAGTGTGAGAGAAAGAGAAGGAGGGAGAGATGCACTCGTGGAGTCAAATGTTGGAGACCCGGTCAGAAAAGTGTCGTTTGAAACCATGGCCTCAAGCTTCAGAAGGCGCGGATACGCATGCCCGTCCCCTGCGCAGGCGACATCGCACTACCTTTAGTCACAGGCAGCAAGAGCAGCTCGAGGTGGCATTCGGACACAACCGCTACCCCGACATCTCCGGCCGCGACGAACTAGCACGGCTCACCAAACTCAACGAGGCGCGCATACAGGTATGGTTCCAAAACCGCCGTGCCAAACAACGCAAGCAGGAGCGCGCTTCTCAGAAGGGGCTGCTGCCCGTGGCTGTGTCGCCTGGATGCCGGCCAGTGCTGCTGGGCAGTGTGTGTGCACAGGCCGCAGGGATAGCTCGTCAGTACTACCCCCACTCCATGGCTCATATCACTCGGTTTTCCTCTATGCTGCCCTCTGCTGGTTACTCTCACTATTCAGGTGCAGCCACCCAGTGTCCCTGCCCGTCAGTGCCACCACAACCAGGGCCGGCCCGTCCTACAGGCCATACAGGCGGTCGCCTGGGGCCCCGAAAGGCGGGGGGGGCACACTCATAGTAAAAAATAATAATAAATGTAATAAAATAAAAATGGTTTGATTAAAAGGTCATGTCCGGAATTGTGAAACCTGGCTAATTCAGGGAGAGTCAATGACTGTCCATTGTCCCTTTGAAATAAACAAATAAATAAACGAGAGGACGTGGTTTATGGTGAATTAAGTCAGCGCCGAGGGGCGTTGTTGACTTTGTTTCACGATGAAGCAAAGACTCCAGGGCCTGATTGCTTTTATACAACTAGGACAAGAAAACAATAAAACCTTTTTGTGATAGATTATGTTTGTTCCTGTTTGTTTCTGTGCCCTGCACTCAGAAATCTAGTTCTCAAATCTACTGTTCCACTGTTGTCAAGGTAACGTGATTAATATTATTATATTCATCATTAATTCAATATAAGGTTGGCGATACACAGACATGTTAACTCTATGGCAGTGTAACTATGGAAACAGCCAGCACAGTATGAGACACTACCTGTACTTGGGGGGGAGGCATTCATTCCCCAGTTATTAAAAATGTAATTGTCCCAAACCCCCTACAAAAACATAGCGACTGATGAGGGTTTCATAGGGGCTTCAGTTTGCATATGATCACGTGGGTGTGAGTGGGCGGGGCTGAGTGGGCAACGGTCATCTCCGTCACTCAAGAGCACTGTCTGTGCAAGTATGTCGGGTAAACAGCACTCTGGCGCCCAAACAAGAAAAAGAGAAGATGAAGATGAGGAAAAACAAGCAAAAAGTAGAGGTATGTACTGTATGTCCTGTCCTTGAATTTCATTATTTAATATTTATGTGTGCTGCATGGAGGAGGATGGTAGCTAACTCTAGCTGACTAACTAGCTAGCTAGCTAATATTGCTGCTTAGCCAGTTGAGGGATGGAGACACACTAGGACCAGCTCGGACAAAGTGGCTCTAAAGTTAGTCAAGTTATGATGCCAATTTTTAAGACCATGGTGATCAATGAAGCAACTGTCGAGCAGCCAAGAAATATGATATTACAGAGTGTAATGTTAGAAGTGGCCGTAGGACAGGGCCCAAAAAGATCGCTTCCAGGAGATTGACAGGAGGGTGTGTGAATAGGGTGACCAGATGTCCCGCTTTGTGCGGGACTGCACAGCATTTTCATGACTTTTAGTGCGTCCCGCAAATTGGGACGATGTCCCGCATATTTAATTATTATTGGCAAAAAAACAAAAAAATAAGAAAATCGGATTTATCCAATGGCTGTGGAGAAAGCAGGGAAGGCTATCATCACGGGGCTGTGTTTGCTGTCAATCAAACTGTAGCACACGTCAGGTGGTCAAGTGCAGCCAGGTTAACCAATGAAAGCAAGTCCCCCCCAAACAACAACAACAACAACGAACGCGAGTCAAATGCAGCAGGTTATAGAAAATGGAGGAAACTCAAACCACAGTCAGCAAGAAAAGAAGATGCACCTACAACAAAGACTGGGAAAACACTTGTACGTGGGTGAAGCCAGTGCAGGGCGACTCTCAGAGTTTTTTGCAATCTTTGCAAGAGTTCTTTTTCAATTTCACATGGCGGTGAATACGACATCAAAAGACACCGAGAATGCGATTCTCACAAGAAACGTGTCGCTCAAAAAGACACATCCAACTCTATGGAGAGAGTTCTTAGTTGATTGAGTAGAACTTATAAAGCACAAAGAGCTTAAATCAATTGTCTCCAAAGAGGCCTTTTATTAAGCAAAAAAAGTCACACGAGCGCAGAGAGAAAAATAGCAGACAAAAAGCAATAAGCCAAAAAGCCAAAAGGGCCCCCCCTTCCTGTCAGAGGGTCAAGCGTTATATAGCAGTTTCCTGCCTGATGAAGTCACTATTCTTGCTTGACCAATCAGAATCTTTCTGCGCCACAGTTCTTGGCCCACCTCTTCAGGAAGGAAGAGCCTTCCTCCAGAGCCAGATTCCCCAGCATGCAGAAAGACCCTAAATTCTCAGTATTAAATGATATGAAACTACAACACTCTCCTGACTGCTGTTTTCTCACTCACACTTGATGACCCCCCCCCCTTCCCTCCGCTCCCCCATACAGATGCTTGTTGGTAACTTGCTGGCTCTTGTCGTTACTACTGCTGTGTGGGTAGAGTGTCAGAACAGAACATGGGTTTGCTCATCAAACACCTCACACTCAGATCACAAATGTTAACAATGAATATCTCCTGAAGACAGATGGATAGCCTGGGTAAATTAGGCTGTAAACCTACATATCGATCTATAGTAGTCTAATTGCCTAGATATACAATAGATCGACATCTATATTATTTCATACAAGTCACACTCTCTCACCTTAAGGCTACAGCATTAATTTACATTAAACTATTGTCAGAAGTTGACGAAATGACTTCAGTTGTGAATGAGATTCAACAGCAAATAAAGAGTCGAATATTATTATTATTATTATTAATGATGTTTACTTTTTCGTCACGCTGGGAGGTACCCCGGTGGCCTCCGTGGAGTCATGCCGCTTTCTAGGCATGACCATCTCCCGGGACCTTAAGTGGGAGCGGAACACCGAGGCCCTCACGAAGAAGGCCCAGAAGAGGATGTTCTTCCTCCGGCAGCTGAGGAAATTCAGGCTGCCGAGGTCTATGATGGTCCAGTTTTACACGGCCATCATAGAGTCCATCCTCACCCACTCCATCATCACCTGGTTCCCTGCTGCAACGACCAAGGACAATGCCAAGTTGCAGCGGGTGATACGTTCAGCAGAGAGGGTGATCGGCTGTCCCTTGCCCTCCCTCAACTCCTTGCATGACACCAGGGCTCTGAGGAGGGCAAGAAAGATCATGGCCGACCCCTTCCACCCCGGCCACGGCCTCCTCACCCTGCTTCCCTCTGGAAGAAGGTTGCGGCTGCCTAAGGCATTGAAGGCCCGCCACAGGCTCAGTTTCTTCCCCTCAGCCGCCAGGCTGCTAAATGACTCTGGCTTCCCCCTCCCCCCCGCCTCCAAGTCTGCCCAGGACTGAACATGCACTAGACCTTGAATAACTCTGCACTGCACTTTATATACAGCACTACCCATGCACTGTCTGTCCTGTTTTTGCATTTGTATTGTACTTGTTTTGTTCATATATATATTATGTGAAAAAAGCATAAATGCACCTTCTGTAATGCCAAAGCAAATTCCTATATGTGTCAAGCATAATGGCAATAAATGTTATCTGAATCTGAATCTGAAAGATCCATCCGCTCCTAAGAACTTCAGACCAATCTCACTTTTGAGTCACACCTACAAGCTCTTTGAACGTCTGATCCTCAACAGAATCTGTACCTTTGTTGACAAACACCTCATCCCTGAACAAGCAGGTTTCCGCCCTGGCAAGTCAACAACTAGCCAAGTACTCAACCTCACCCAGTACATCGAAGACGGATACGAGGAAGGGATGGTAACTGGTGTGGTGTTTGTCGACCTCTCAGCTGCCTATGACACAGTCAATCACAGACGTCTCCTCAGCAAGATCCTGGAGACCACAAGAGACACCCGTCTGACAGAACTGATTGAAAGCATGCTTGAAAATAGGCACTTCTTCGTTGAGCTAGGAGGAAAGAAAAGCAGGTGGCGAAAACTCAAGAATGGCCTTCCACAAGGAAGTGTGCTTGCACCACTTCTCTTTAATATCTACACCAACGACCAACCAAAAAGCGCAGACACCCGCCGCTTCATCTATGCAGACGATCTTGGCATAGGTGCACAAGCCACTGATTTCACAGTTGTGGAAGACAGACTCTCCAACGCTCTGGCAGAGCTAACACCGTACTATGAAGAGAACCACCTACGTGCAAACCCATCTAAGACACAGGTGTGTGCCTTCCACCTGAGAAACCGTGAAGCCAAGCGCCAACTGAAGGTCAGCTGGTCAGGATAACCATTAATAATATTAATATATTATTAATATGATAACCGTTATCATATTAAATCTACACTTTTTTGCATCTGGAACTAGAGTGTGCGGCTTCTACTCCTTTTAAATGTATATATGAATCAACCACACTTTGATTAATCTAAATACAGCACCTATGAAACAACAATGTTATCTTGTGGTTTATTTCCCTGTGTATTTAACTGAGTCAACCAATTCCTGTATATACTCTCTATAGCAGTACAGAACACTCTGCTACCATCTCTATATACACTCTCTATAGCAGTACAGTAGACACTGCCACATTCAAACGACTCATCCGACCCGTCGCCACAGTCATTGTCATGGTCACAGACAAATCGCTGGGGAATGCATGCTTTGTTGTGTTAACGGAAAGAGTTGTCATCACAGGAGTTGTTAGGGGCTAAGGCAAGAGGAAACAGGTTGACAGTTCAACTGTGTGAACAACACATTTCTACATCAAGACACTCACGATGCATAATGTTCAGGTAGGTCATATTTACCACAGCCAGCTGCAGAGAGCTCATCACTACCGTCAGGGCAGTCCCTCTCTCCATCACACAGCCAGCGTTTGGGCACACTTTGAGGCATTGATGGATGAGCTGTGGGATGTGTTGTGACAGAGTTGTGAAAACATTGGCTAAGTGTTGGGGGAAACACACGCACACACCGACTCACGCCGACACCGTCACACATGCACACACACACACACACACACACACACACACACACTTTTTCAAAAGTGCTGTCAAGGTCAGGTAATTATGAAGTCTCTCTTCATCTTCGGTGAATCTGGTGACGAGGAGGAGGAAGAGTTTACGTCGACAGCAGTCGACAGTGACTCTGACACAGAAGCAGCGCCCCCCCCCCCCCCCCCCAGACACATGACACAGGTGGAGTCTGACGGCGAAGAGGAAACGGAGAAGGAGGAGGAGGAGGGCCAAGGCCAAGGCCAAAGCTCCAAGTGGAAGGCGGTGATGCACTCAGACAGCGAGAACGAGGAGGAGGAGGATATTAAGCCAGCCGTGAAGAGGAGTCGTGCCGTGTCAGACGATGAGAACTCTGACTCTGACCACGGCGGCTCTGAGGCCCCGGACAAGAGCATGGCCGCCGAGCAGAGGGAGCTGGGATCAGACAGCGAGAAAATGATTGCAGACATCTTCGGTGAATCTGGTGACGAGGAGGAGGAAGAGGTTATGAGCCGCCGGTCCCGGTCCCAGAGATACAGAGAGCGGCAGAGGAGGAGGGTGGACCTCGCCACTGACCGCCGGGCCACGTCGCCCTCCTCGGGCTCCGACCACCGGGAGGTCTGTACCGGAGGAGCGACCTCTGTACTAGGAGGACCCGGAGGACGGGAATGCCGAGCCGGGCTGACCGGGGCCAGACACAGGCCTCCTCCTCGTCGGAGGAAGCGAGAGTCCGTGTCCTGCGAGGAGGATGTGATCGACGGCTTTCGCCATTGCCAGCTTCATCAGCTTCGAGACTCTGGAGGCCTCGGCCAAGGAAGCAGTGGACGATGACTCCGAGTCTGACGAGGGTGTGGACAGGGACAGGAGCGGCAAAGATACCCGTTTCATGTCGGACTTTGACGTGATGCTGGCGCGTAAGAAGGCCCAGAGTGGGAAGCGGCGGAGGAACCGGGACGGTTCTCTCCCTCTCTTCTTTCAGTAATCGAAATGGCAGACCACCTGGAACTGCAACTGGAGACTGCAACTGGAGTGTTAGAAGTTGAAGAAGTTCAAACGAGAAACCCCCCTACTCATACGTGGCCCTCATTACCATGGCAATCAAGCAGAGCCCAGACCGGAGGCTACCCCTGAATGGGATTTATCAGTTCATCATCTCCGAATTTCCGTACTACGAGAGCAACAAGAAGTCATGGCAGAACAGTATTTGACACAACCTCAGAAAACTGAGCTCTTTTGACTGAGTGTCTCTTTGTGTCTGAAGTCTACTACGGTCTGTTGAACTAGCGCTGGGTTAGCATTACCTGCCTTACAAACAGGCTGAGTCAGAATATAGCATTTAACAATAACGAACAAGGTGTAACTGTGGTTGTAACTGTGGTTGTAGGAGTAACTGTGGTTGTAACTGTGGTTGTAACTGTGGTTGTAGGTGTAACTGTGGTTGTAACTGTGGTTGTAACTGTGGTTGTAGGTGTAACTGTGGTTGTAACTGTGGTTGTAGGTGTAACTGTGGTTGTAGGTGTAACTGTGGTTGTAACTGTGGTTGTAGGAGTAACTGTGGTTGTAGGTGTAACTGTGGTTGTAGGTGTAACTGTGGTTGTAACTGTGGTTGTAACTGTGGTTGTAGGAGTAACTGTGGTTGTAACTGTGGTTGTAGGAGTAACTGTGGTTGTAACTGTGGTTGTAGGAGTAACTGTGGTTGTAACTGTGGTTGTAGGTGTAACTGTGGTTGTAACTGTGGTTGTAGGAGTAACTGTGGTTGTAGGAGTAACTGTGGTTGTAGGTGTAACTGTGGTTGTAACTGTGGTTGTAGGAGTAACTGTGGTTGTAGGTGTAACTGTGGTTGTAACTGTGGTTGTAGGAGTAACTGTGGTTGTAACTGTGGTTGTAGGTGTAACTGTGGTTGTAACTGTGGTTGTAACTGTGGTTGTAACTGTGGTTGTAGGTGTAACTGTGGTTGTAACTGTGGTTGTAGGTGTAACTGTGGTTGTAGGAGTAACTGTGGTTATTGTGCCTCAGCAATAAAAAAGTGAAAAGCTGTTTAATGTTGTCGACCGTGTTATTATTATTATATATATATTATATATATATATTTTTTTAAATCAAAAGTACCGAATTAAGTACCGTTTTGGTACCGGTACCGTTTTTAAAGTATCGGTTAGTAACCGGTACCGGATAAAACCCAAACGATACCCAACCCTAACGACACGTGGGACGGAGGGAAGGAGGAGGGTGGCTCTGAGGAGGAGAATGACGATGAGGAAGAGGGTGGTAAAGATGCCCTGGTGGAGAAGATGTTACAGCAGGGCGACACGACCGTTATCTACCCAGAAGCCCCTGAGGACGGACAGCAGGAGAGGACGCCAGAGAGGGGGGTCCCCGACGAGAACGGCACGCCAGACGCCTTCTCCCACCTCCACACGTGTGCCCTCGGCTACAAGTGCTACGCCTCCCTGAAGGACCACGTCAAGCTGCGCCACGAGAAGAACGACTTCACCTTCAGCTGCTCCCAGTGCAGCTACAGCTTCGCCTACCGCACGCAGCTGGAGAAGCACATGAGCCAGCACAAGACTGGCCGGGAACAGCCGCGCATCGTGGCCCAGGCGACGGCAGGAAACCGCAAGTTTAAGTGTACGGAGTGTACAAGGGCTTTCAATCACAAGCACCACCTGAAGGAGCACCTGCACATTCACAGCGGAGAGAAGCCGTACGAGTGCCCCAACTGTAAGAAGCGCTTCTCCCACTCGGGCTCCTACAGCTCCCACATACATTACAGCAGTAAGGTCAGCAAACACACAGTGTACATGCATGGCTCTGACATTTTTGGCATACCACAATGAGATTGATGACTTGAGGGAGGCTGAACTGGACAGCATACTGGACAAGGGCAACAGCTTGTATGTCAAAACTGTAGAAGAGCTAAAACAAAGAAATCTGTATCAACACCAGCACTTGACAATGGAAGAACTACCACTCATAGTTGATACTGACCAACATGAGTACAACGTTGTTAAATCTCATGTGGAAATGGGATTCGTGAGAGCCAAGGCAGACCCAGACAACGAGGCTTGGTTTTTTGATCTCCCCACAAGACTTCAGTGTCTCTCTGCAGATGTTACAAACGCAGTGCTTACAATAACACCGTATTGCATTGCTGTGTTCAGAGACTAGTCTGGGAGATATGGTATGCTGTCCACACGACCAATCAGGTAGTCCACACCAATCAGTGTGGACTACCTACCTGATCATTGTCTTTACTCATAGACCTTGTTATGTGCAAGTTTGTTGCTTTTATAGTTTAAATACAGTAGCATATAGCTGTTGTTTTGTAGTTAACATAGTTAACAATTTTGTAGTGTTCACTTTATTTCTTTGGAATATTTTTGCACTTTTATATTGGTTGTTAATTGCTATTTATTTGTCAAAATATTTTTTGGGAGACTGGACCCAGTTCTCAAGTATAAGTATGTTATGGTCCACAGTATCAAAAGCTCTACTCAAGTTTAAAAGTATTTAATTGTTAATTGGTATTTAATTGTTGTTCAATTGTCAATTTTTTAATAAATAACATCTTCTTCATGAGTATACATGAGTAAACATGAATTTGATGCATTTGATTTGAGTATTTTGCATGAAATCTCATAAATACAAATTGTCTGGGATTTTGGCATTTTGGACATGAAGGGGTTAATATCTGAAAATGCTCAAGGGATATCACAGGGCACCCTCCTGTGTTTTGAAGAGGTACCCCCAAGCAACAAGAAACAGCAGAGAAAAAAACATTACCCCACAAAACAAGGTTCATCAAAAAAGCAGGCTTTGGCTCCCAGACTATTTTCCAGTTGGCCAAATGTCTTTTCGACTCCTCCTCCAGTCTTCATTAAGGCCTCTGGATTGGTTGGGATCTTCTTTGACATCACATTGAAGAGGGTTACCGTGATGGCAGAGAACACTTATATTAGTAAGTACAGCAATTTGGAATAGCTAGTATCCAACACTTTAGGGTTAGAGATCACTTTGGATCCCCGACATCTATAAGCTGTTTGCACGACTATGTGAGTATGTATGCTATCGTCTCTGTACCTCTCTTTCATAGAAGAGACTATGTGAGTATGTATGCTATCGTCTCTGTACCTCTCTTTCATAGAAGAGACTATGTGAGTATGTATGCTATCGTCTCTGTACCTCTCTTTCATAGAAGAGACTATGTGAATATGTATGCTATCGTCTCTGTACCTCTCTTTCATAGAAGAGACTGTGAGTATGTATGCTATCGTCTCTGTACCTCAAACACAATTCACAAAAAAAAGTTGACAAACATAGCTCAACAACATTTGCTTTCTCTCTTTCGCACTCCTTCTCACCATCTGGCTGCTGCCCTCTCTCCCTGCCTCTTTCTCCACTGTGCTCAGAGTGACTGAATCAAGAAAGGACAGGACACACATATGGACCCTGTTCTATATCAAGTCTCCAGCACCGACTGTATACTCTATAGCCTGGTTTCACAGTTCTGTCCATATCTATTGTCTCTTGGTTCATTCTATCCTAAACTATAATAATAATAATAATAATAATAATAATAATAATAATAATAATAATAATAATAATAATAACTTTATTTGTATAGCACTTTACATCAAAGTGCTTTACAATAGGTAAGCAGCAATTTAAAACAATTTAAAACAACTATTTCAATTTAAAAACACACATAATTACAACAGCACAAATACACAGCCTATGACATGTAGACAACAGAAAACAGGTGGGTCTTTAACTTGTTTTTGAACACTTTCACTGATTCTGCCTGTCTGATATCCAGTGGAAGACGGTTCCAGAGAGTTGGTGCACGGAAGGAGAACGCACGCTCACCGATTGTCTAATGGTGTATAGGAGGTGGTGAGAGGAAGACAATGTACCTTTGGCAAGTGGGGGTGTCTGTGGCCCCCAGGCCTGGGTGGCAGGAGGGAGGGCCTGTGGTCCCTGGGTGGGGGGGAGGCCTGCAGTGTCTCCATGGGGGCCGGAGGTCACTATCAGCTCCCTGGAGAGACAGACACGGTCCTCCCACCTTGGCCATGGTGAACTGTGGAGTCAGCCTGAACCTTTTCAGGTGGAGGACAAGCGTCCTGCAAACAGCATCAGGGATTATTAACCACTCTATAGTTAGAGCATTTTTTGGGGGAAAAAATGTATCTTAATACATTTGGCAATTTGGCTGCTACTTTTATCCAAAGCGACTGACAGAACAGTGAGTGAATACGATTGTAGTACACATGATGTGTTCCCTGTGGGAAGCACCAGGCTCCACCAGAGCCACACAGGAGGTGAGTCTCATGTAACTGTAAGTGCAGTGCAGACTTATCCAAAGGCCCACAGGCAGCATAGGGGTCACTCACCGAGGAGAAGTCAAGAAGGCCCCCTTCAGGCCAGCCTCGTTACCCCCGCAGTCCTCACACCTGCACTCCAAGTCTGTCTCCTACAGGAGAAGGGAGGTGGAGAAGAACACACTTGCCACATCTCATATGTATGACGTTAGAAAATATGAAGACTTGATTATTCCGCTATGGCACTGACCATCTGGTAGAGCTTTAAGCTGTCCTGCACTGAGCCTCCAGGTACCAGATCCAAGGAGAGCTGGGAGAAGTCTTCCTGTTTAGAGGACTTCTTACCACAGCTGTGAACAATAGGAGAAACACACACACACACACACACACACACATCATAAAGCCACAAATATACGATTTAGACAGTGTACATCTGGAAATGCAGTTCTGTGTTTGTTGTGTATGAATATTGCTATTCCTGTGCGTGTGTGTGTGTGTGTGTGTGCTTGTGCGTATGTGTGTCACCTGCGGCAGGTTCTGGTGCTTTCCATCTGAAAGCTCATGTGAGTTTCCACGGGGCAGGAATAGGTCCCGCCCCCAGCCAATGCCAGTGCCTGCAGTCCTGGGGCCAGAGCTGAGACCTGCGACACACACGAGCTGACGAACTCGTGGGCGTCCTAGAAACACAGAGAAACACAAACACATACTGTAGCATTAGCAAACAAGACAGAAAGTTCACCAACAATTGGACATTGTATTTCTCCTAATGTCGTTGAGACCAGATTTTTTGTTAATCTTGGTGAAATCTAAAGGTAGCCCTCTGTAGAGGATAGGTATATGGTAGCTCTCTGTAGAGGATAGGTATATGGTAGCCCTCTGTAGAGGATAGGTATATGGTAGCTCTCTGTAGAGGATAGGTATATGGTAGCCCTCTGTAGAGGATAGGTATATGGTAGCTCTCTGTAGAGGATAGGTATATGGTAGCTCTCTGTAGAGGATAGGTATATGGTAGCCCTCTGTAGAGGATAGGTATATGGTAGCTCTCTGTAGAGGATAGGTATATGGTAGCCCTCTGTAGAGGATAGGTATATGGTAGCCCTCTGTAGGATAGGTATATGGTAGCTCTCTGTAGAGGATGGGTATATGGTAGCCCTCTGTAGAGGATAGGTATATGGTAGCCCTCTGTAGAGGATAGGTATATGGTAGCCCTCTGTAGAGGATAGGTATATGGTAGCCCTCTGTAGAGGATAGGTATATGGTAGCCTTCTGTAGAGGATAGGTATATGGTAGCCCTCTGTAGAGGATAGGTATATGGTAGCCCTCTGTAGAGGATAGGTATATGGTAGCTCTCTGTAGAGGATAGGTATATGGTAGTCCTCTGTAGAGGATAGGTATATGGTGCTCTCTCACCTGCTGACCACTCCCCAGGAACTCAGGTGCGTCGTTGGACACTGAACCCTTCAGTGCCTTTAGCAGGGTCTTCTTGCGGCTCTTGTTGTTCAACATTCTGGCCATTTGGAGGTCCACTAAGAACCTGCAAAACCAAGTTTTTAGGTAGTAGGAATTATTAATTATTAATTAGCATGTATTGTTTACTGACCAAATTGAGTTACAGCTATTGTTTATGTGTGTGTGTGTGTGTGTGTGTGTGTGTGTGTCTGTGCGTGCGTACATGTGTGTGTGTACCTGAGGATGTTGGAGGCGGGGTCCAGACGCCACACTCTGTGCTGTCTGCAGATGTCCTGAAAGAAGCTGGTCAGGCTGAACAGACACTGGAGGGTGGCGTTCATGTAGCAAGTCTGCGACAGGTTTGGTAACCTAGGAAACAATGTGTGAGGAGGGAGACAAAGCTCATGAGTTGAGAAAACACATATACTTTGGCTGACCACATACTTTCACTCTGGTGTGTATTATTTAGTTATTATTTAGTATTACATAGTTGATGATAATAATAATAATACATTAGACTTATATAGCGCTTTTCTAGACACTCAAAGACGCTTTACAAACTGAAAAGATCGAGTAGTAATAATAAAAGAAACCCAAAAAAATAAAAGAAAGTATAGGTGCCTAATTAAGGTAGTGCTGGGGACACATGGGGAGGGGAGGGGAGGGGGAGAGGGTTAACTGGTGATGGCGAGCTTGAAGAGGTGGGTTTTGAGGGCCTGTTTAAATGTTGGGAGGGTGTTGGCCTGTCTGATGTGGATGGGGAGGGCGTTCCAGAGGGACGGGGCTGCGGCTGAAAAGGCCCTATCACCCCAGGTCCAGAGCTTGGTCCTCGTGGTCTTGAGGGTGATTGGGTCGTCAGACCTGAGGCAACAGGACTACAGACTACAGACAAAATGGCCGACCCAGACTACAGACAAAATGGCCGACCAGACAACAGACAAAATGGCCCCCATCCTTCCAGCATCTCAGTCCTCCTGGAGGGTTGGATAGTGGTAAAAACAGACTACAGACAAAAAGGCCGACCAGACTACAGACAAAATAGCCGACCAGACTAGAGACAAAATGGCCGACCAGACTACAGACAAAATGGCCCCCATCCTTCCAGCATCTCCCCTCCTCAGTCCTCCTGGAGGGTTGGATAGTGGTAAAAACAACCTGCTCCATTGGTAAAATGGAAAAGGAACTATTTGGCATTGGCCAATAGAAAATTGACTCCTTCATTGGCGCCCCTCTTCCTTATAGAACCCCCCATGTACTGTGTTTCCTTACATTTCTTTCCCTCTCTTTATATTGGAGTCTTGAGACCATATATAGTCATATATATAGCCAGATATAAGCCAATACAACATTACAATCAGCTTGGATAGCATTAGAGTTAGCATAGACATGATAACTGGGGCTGTTTTACTGGTCTGAACAATAAATATACTCTACTTGACATGGTACTCCATACTAAATGAAAGGCTGTGTATGTG
Source organism: Nansenia antarctica (assembly GCF_963989245.1). Classification (NCBI taxonomy): domain Eukaryota; kingdom Metazoa; phylum Chordata; class Actinopteri; order Argentiniformes; family Microstomatidae; genus Nansenia; species Nansenia antarctica. The sequence continues at coordinate 69,454,100 of NC_137689.1, read as the reverse complement.
TGCTCTGTGTGCTCTATGCTCATTGCTGAATCATTGCTGACAAAGTATTTCTTACCTCTTTGGTTCCTCAGCTACATCCACAGCGTTTATCGGGTGAACTCGCAGGCTCTGTTTTTCAGGAACAAATTTAGATGGTTGAACAATGTAAAGTAAGATAATAACAGTGATAATTTAGGACCTCTTAATAGAGGCTGTAGCCTGTTCCCATATTGTACAGATGCTTCACTACTCTTCCTATTTTGGCCCCATGCACAAACAAATGGATCACTTTGACTGGAAAAGGAAAGTTAAAGACTTGCTTTAACAGAATAACTTATTTGGAGGACATTACCTCGCAATAAGACTGAGGCTAGTTGAGTACCATTATATTGTTTACTCCCTTTCAGTGAAACGTAACCATACATTTTAGAATAGGTTTATATAATAATAATAACTTTATTTATATAGGGGTTTTTCCTGCAAACGTTGCAGCTCAAAGTGCTTTAATCATTAGGCCCATATAATCTTAATTTAATTATTTTGTAATTTAAATGCAATATTAAAAGGATGGGTTTTTATAATCTTTATTTAATTATTTAGTCATTTAAAGGCAATATTAATTAATATCCATATAATATGCTCTATAACATTACCTTCCGGCGGCAACATCTACTCCATTTACAACAAGGCGTCTTTCCTTAGCTAGCGGACAGCAGTACCTGACAGCACGACACTGTGTGTAGTTATGATCTAGATACTGATGAGGGACATATTACATAGTATGCCCCATTATGACATCATAGGTATTGCAGGCCTAGTACAGCTGTAACCATGGAAACCTTCCCACCAGCTGAATTGATTGACAGCTGTATGAAAAGAATGAGCCCCATTATGACATCACTGATAGGTGGCCTGTCACACATCGGTTTGGGCATTTGGATTTTGTGGTAAAATAAACAAGTATTTTTCAGTCCAGGCAGAGTTAAACCGACGGTTTTCATCGTCAATTTTACGTTTCATGGTGGAGAAAGTCGAAGACATGTTTGGAGTTGATATTGGACTTCTAGCTAGCCTACCACTAATATAACGTTGCTAGACACACTTTAACAAACAATGCCCTGATTGGGTTGACTGACTGTTGCTAGGGTTAGGGTCGTCCAAATCGGTTAAGAAATAAGGAAGTTATGCCAATATTAGTTCAGTAAAAAGAGCATGGTTTTGTCCCCTGTTTTCAATGTAAATGGCCTAAAAACTGTGATCTTAGGTCAGACACCACCCCAGAATACGATATATTTTTTCCTTTACTCCTATCATAATGAAACTTAACATAGTGAAAGCAAACATTTATAGAACATGTTTTTGTATTACACGTTTTAATTACCATTAAATATGCAAATGAGGTAAATACTCATTAAGCAGAAATTGAAACTCCTGTCCTGTAAACTCAGTCCCATTATCGGACCTAATGCACTTCACCTTTCCATATGGTGCTATATCTGCGAGGTATCTCTCTGTAGCTTTCGCCGTATCACTCTAAGTTTTTAGGAAGTACACAGATACTGCACTTGAGTAGTCATCCGTAAAAGCTAGGGCATATTTAAACCCATCTTTGGCTACTGGGTCAATAGGACCAGCCAAATCTGTATGTACAAGTTCAAATGTTTCCCTCGCTTTTGTGTCTGGTTCCCTATTTCTGCTCTGAACGAATTTACCTTGTGTGCATATTTCACAATTCATTTTAGTCTGATCAATTTTACCCTTTATCTGCATTCCCTTTACAACATTCTGTAACCTGGAAACATCATAATTACAGTGCCCAAGGATTGTGTGCCACGTTTGGATAATTATATTATTATTATTATATATATATTATCATAACAGACGTTACATGAATCATCAGTTACTACATGGAGCATCACTCACAGTGTTTAAGTAGTAGAGCCGGTTGTGTTCTTCTTTAATGTCGAATTTCTTGATTGAAGCTCCGTTGGCGGCAGCTGCTTTGACCGAGAATATCTCTCGTGGGTAAGATGGCATCAGGAGTGCGTTCCTCAGCTTGGCAACTTCACCACTTTCCCAGCGCGATTCACCAGGTTCACCTCTGCGTCGCCCCTTTTGGATCATCGCCACGCCGCTTGTACTGGTGCGGCGCCATCCGCCAACTCGATGTCAAAGCGCTTCTCTCCTCTTCATCGTCACTTTCTTCATCGACCGCTTGGCTTTGCGTTGTCTCGCCTTTTACTCCTGCAGGTTGCATCTGTGTGTGTGGAGCTCTTGCAGTATCCACACCATTTCACTTGTCTCTTGCAGTATCCACACCATTTCACTTGCTTCTGGCGCTCGCCGCGCTGACATGCCCGGGCGATGTGTACCTTCTCCCCGCAGTTGAAGCACGTGGCGTCGAATCCTGTCGTCCTCTCTCTCTCTCCCTAATCACTCCCCTTACCCGCGTAATAGTCCCTCAGCATTTGGAAAGCCTTTCTCCCGTTGTCTGTTGCCTCTCGCATGATTATGGACAGGCTTTTGTCGTCCAAAAACTGGATATGTTCTGCGTAAGCTTGTTCATTCTTGTCGAGGTCCGCTCCGTCTCTCTCCTCGTCCGACTGCTTCAGAGTCAGGGTTGTTTAGGATCGTATCCTTCAGGCCCATCAAACGTAGGTGACCCAAAAACGTTGTCTCCCATAGTTCGTAATTTCTCTCGTCTCCATCAAAGCACAGTCTAGAGACCATCTGCTTCCTCCTACTTCACGCCTGGGGCTGGGCCCATAACCTGTTGGCGGTGTGGAAGCCATGTTTGCTAACTGTCTCTCTGGTCATCAAGAAATACACGCGACTGTTCGCATCGGTTAACATTCCGGAAAGAGAAAGGTTTGATTGGCGCTCTCACATTTATAGACATGAACGTAATTAACATACGTGAACCTGCGTATGACAACGCACAGCGTGAGTATGCAAATGAGATCAACACTTTCGAAAAAAATACACATTTCCATCATTTGCCGGCGGCCTAAAGAAGAAGCGCGTCTTCGCAAGCCTCCCAAATGACAGGGAAGAATCTTCCATCCTTGAAAGGTAAAAATATATCGTATTTTGGCGTGGTGTCTGACCTAAGATCACAGTTTTTAGGCCATTTACATTGAAAACGGGACAAAACCATGCTCTTTTTACTGAACTAATATTGGCATAACTTCCTTATTTCTTAACCGATTTGGACGACCCTAACCCTAGCAACAGTCAACCCAATCAGGGCATTGTTTGTTAAAGTGTGTCTAGCAACGTTATATTAGTGGTAGGCTAGCTAGAAGTCCAATATCAACTCCAAACATGTCTTCGACTTTCTCCACCATGAAACGTAAAATTGACGATGAAAACCGTCGGTTTAACTCTGCCTGGACTGAAAAATACTTGTTTATTTTACCACAAAATCCAAATGCCCAAACCGATGTGTGACAGGCCACCTATTCAGTGATGTCATAATGGGGCACATTCTTTTCATACAGCTGTCAATCAATTCAGCTGGTGGGAAGGTTTCCATGGTTACAGCTGTACTAGGCCTGCAATACCTATGATGTCATAATGGGGCATACTATGTAATTATGTCCCTCATCAGTATCTAGATCATAACTACACAAAGTGTCGTGCTGTCAGGTTCTGCTGTCAGCTAGCTAAGGAAAGATGCCTTGTTGTAAATGGAGTAGATGTTGCCGCCGGAAGGTAATGTTATAGAGCATATTATATGGATATTAATTAATATTGCCTTTAAATGACTAAATAATTAAATTAAGATTATAAAAACCCATCCTTTTAATATTGCATTTAAATGACAAAATAATTAAATTAAGATTATATAGGCCTAATGATTAAAGCACTTTGAGCTGCAACGTTTGCAGGAAAAACCCCTATATAAATAAAGTTATTATTATTATATAAACCTATTCTAAAATGTATGGTTATGTTTCACTGAAAGGGAGTAAACAATATAATGGTACTCAACTAGCCTCAGTCTTGTTGCGAGGTAATGTCCTCCAAATAAGTTATTCTGTTAAAGCAAGTCTTTAACTTTCCTTTTCCAGTCAAAGTGATCCATTTGTTTGTGCATTCTGCCAAAACAGGAAGAGTAGTGAAGCATCTGTACAATATGGGAACAGGCTACAGCCTCTATTAAGAGGTCCTAAATTATCACTGTAATTATCTTACTTTACATTGTTCAACCATCTAAATTTGTTCCTGAAAAACAGAGCCGGCGAGTTCACCCGATAAACGCTGTGGATGTAGCTGAGGAACCAAAGAGGTAAGAAATACTTTGTCAGCAATGATTCAGCAATGAGCATAGAGCACACAGAGCACACATACACAGCCTTTCATTTAGTATGGAGTACCATGTCAAGTAGAGTATGTTTATTGTTCAGACCAGTAAAACAGCCCCAGTTATCATGTCTATGCTAACTCTAATGCTATCCAAGCTGATTGTAATGTTGTATTGGCTTATATCTGGCTATATATATGACTATATATGGTCTTAAGACTCCAATATAAAGAGAGGGAAAGAAATGTAAGGAAACACAGTACATTACACATATTACTACTTTACTGTACAGAGAGTGTGTGAATGTCCTGAATGATGGACGGAACACTTGGACAAATAGAGTGAGTGATGGACAGAACACTTGGACAAATAGAGAGAGTGATGGACAGAATACTTGGACAAATAGAGAGAGTGATGGACAGATGGACACATACTTAATGACATAGTGGTGTCTGTCTCATGCAGGTTGACAGGATGACGTCGGGGGCCAGTGTGACCACGGTGCTGCTCGCCTCCAGGGCCCAGGCAGAGAGTCTCCCGGTCCATCTGATGCCCTGTGACATCGACCACGAGGGGCCGGCGGAGGTGTCTCAGTTCTTCACGTCCACCATTAAAGACCGCAAACATGGTATGGTACAGTATGACTGTGTTTAAACGTGTGTTAAACGGTGTGTCTCTCTGTCTCTGTCTCTGTCTGTCTCTCTCTCTCTCTCTCTCTCTCTCTCTGTGTGTCTCTCTGTCTGTCTCTCTGGCTGTGTTCGGAATAGCGTACTAGCATACTACTCATACTAGATATGACGTAGATTTTGAGTATGTAGTACGTTCACACTGTACAGTATGCGAGATTTGAGTATGCGAGAAATTTAGTAGGCGAGCAGTTACTTTCGGGAAAATTGAAGTAAGTTACGATGGATACTAGCTCGGGTCCTATTTCCCAAAATGCATTTTGCGTCCAGGGTTGCAGAGTTGCGTCCAGGGTTGCCAGATGGGGCGGGTTACCGCCGAATGGGCTACTTGATTTTGAGGTTATAGAAAGTTTAGGCTGTAAATTGTCAATCCCATCTGGCAACCCTGTGCGCTTTCAGCCTCGTCAAACTGCGTCATACAAACTTGTCATACAGCTTTTGTTTACATTGTCCAATAGCCTGGGGACCGAAAGCTTGCAATAAACATCGTTTTTTGCACATATTTGAGTGTGCAGATGCTGCTTTTTTGCACTCTATTTGATACTCTTCAGCTGCAGCACCCCAGCTAAGTCTGATCACGGATGAGCGGTGGTATTTTCACTATACTGGGAATTAACATGTATTAACAATAATTAACATTAACATGGTGAAATGCATTCTTAGACATGACTACATCGTCATGATTACAAATATGCCACTTGAAATGCATGAAATCCAAGTTTATTTGTGTCTTACACACATGTTCACCTAGTATTTGACTGTTTGTAGCCCAATCACGAATGATCCCAGTATTGTAGCTTCAGACGGACAAGTTGGTTGTAGTGCTTGCCCACAAAATCGCAAACTTCAATTTTCCCGGAAGTAATTGCTCACATACTCAAATCTCGCATACTGTACAGTGTGAACGCACTACATACTCAAAATCTACGTCATATCTAGTATGAGTAGTATGCTAGTATGCTATTCCGAACACAGCCATAGTCTTAGAATTTTGATCACTTCTTTTTAATGACGCAAACTCATTTTTATTTGTTATTCTTATTTTATTCAAAGCAATAATGAATTCAATCTTAAAGTTGAAAAAGATGCTTCAATCAGTATACCTTTGTGAGATCTAAACCCAACATAGAGACAACTTAATACATGACAAATAATTAATCAACTGGTCTGTGGTGGGCACTTCTGATCTCCAAGTATCACAGCAGTGCAGTCCACACATACATCACATTCGCAGTTAACACAGATTTCAGGTTTAGGTAGCGTACACGGTCAGAATGCAGAGCACCAAGAAGTTACATTTACATTTTAGGCATTTAGCAGGTGCCTTTGTCCAAAGCGAGTGAGTGAATTATCTCTCCACCAGTCATAGCAAGAGTAAGAGTAAAGTAATCTATGTAAAGCAAGAGTAAAGTAATCTATGTTCAGGCCAGTAGCCATTGGCAGTCATAATGCTAGAAGGAACGTTTTAATTATTTACAGTAGAGGTCCCAGGTGGACCAGTTAAGGTGTAGCCTGAAGAGATGGGTCTTCAGTCTACGCAGTGGGAAGCTCTTCCACCAGCGGGGGTGCCTTTACATCAGTGATGATATAAGTGAACTGTGTCTTCGCTTCACTCATCTTTTCTGAATGTTCATTCTCAGCCTCTTCAGGTGAGCCTGCTTCGTCTTCACGGCTCTCAGCTTCTTCAGCACTCTGGTGTCGGCGCAGTACTTCCTGCCTTTAGTGTGTAGCCTAGAGGAAGAGAGTGAGTGTACACCGACCTCATAATGTCACAGTCCCTACTGTAAAACACTGGGCTGTTGTACCAGGGGAGGCTGGTCCAGGTAGACATCGAAGGACGGGCTCATTGTAATGCATGGAATGGAATTCCTCATTCCATTCCATGCATTACAATGAGCCCAGCCCATCCTCCAATTTCTACCTCCACCAGCCTCCACCTGGTGTACGTGTATTTGTCTGGAATCTGGGTGACCCCAGTTTGAACCAGCTTCTGTCATGTGACGATCCACACTTGACCCTATGGGGGGCGCTATTACATTTGTTGTCCTGTTGACCCTCTCTCTTGGTTCCAGATGGGCACAGGTGGGGGTGATCATCCTAATTGTCCCAGGAACCATAAGAGTGGGTCAAACTTATAGACTCGCTCTCTCCCTTGGTCGACCAGCAGCCGGTTTTGGTTGTTGTTACTATTTACTTTATCATTATTTCCATTTAACATTATATACTTTAATAAATCTCCTATTATTTGTTATCCATGTGTCGTCTCCCTTTTTGTCACCTTGTCCTGAGCCAGACAAGCGTAACAAATTGGGTGCTCGTCCGGGAGTGAATTTGGTGAGAGCAATATTCTCTCCCTTTTCATAGTTGATATTCGGGATTGGATTGTTGGATTTGTCCAACTCTATATTGGGAGACCCGCATGGTTATTGTTTATAGTTATTGGGTTTTGGTTGGATTGGATGTAATGTATTGTTTAGTATATTTGGTACGTTGGTTTGGGTGCTGGTGACGAGGGGGAGCTGGCCGTCCGACTGTGCTGACAAGGACGTAACTCTTGGTATTGGCTGTGATCTTCGGCTGGAGTTTGGTGAGTGCTGTGTTCTATGCAAAGCAGAGAAGGATAGGTAGGGCGGGTGGTTTAGATACCATCAGAGCTATACGTGAACCCCCGTGCTAGGAGTAGAAGCGCTTAACGCTTGTTTATTGTTTTCGTTTGTTATTTTTGGTGTGTTGAACGCGGGGGCGCCACCAGGCATTTGCTTGGTGGAAGAGTTGCATGTGAACGCACTGAAGACTAGCTGAGTGGTTAGTCAGTCATTACTGAGTTAGATGCGGGGCAGCTCTTACGAAGTATGTTAGTTACTTTTCTGTTTTGTATGTGTGCACAGTTACTCGCTTTAAATGGGCTGAAGATTATGGCTGATATGGGAGTAGTTTATAGGAGGAGTTTGTAATAGGAGGGGAGATTCCCGTTTGTTAGGGTTGGTTAATATTGGTTATTTGATTATATTGAGTTATGGATGTTTTTGAGGAGTTTGTGGCAGCTCCGTCGGTCGATGGATTGTTACAGTTAACGAAGGAACAACTGTGGAAGGTTGTGGAACATTATGAGGTTAAGCTTGAGGTGGTGAAAGGCCGAGCAAAGAAACAGGACGTAGTGGAGGCTTTACAGACTACGTTAATTAATAGGGGCATACTAAAGGGTAAATTGTCTGTCCCTAAAATATCCGTTGGGGTTGCATCTGGGTCCACTGAGTTAACATTTGATCAACAGAAAGAATTGTTAGCATTACAGATGGAATTTCAGACGCGAGAGCAGACGCGAGAGCGTGAGTTTCAGGCACAAGAGCGTGCGAGGGACAGGGAATTGGAGTTTGAAAAATTGGCTCATGAACGGGAGCGCCTTAGGTTGATTGCTGGAGGGTGGGCAGGTTGTAGGGGAGGTTGGGATTTGACGTTTAGGCTGTGTGGCAGAGATCACCGTTTTCTTTGCCATAAATTATTGTTATGATTTGTATTTTTGATAAATTTAGTTTAAGTTATGCTGTAATCTGGCAACAGAATTTGCAGAGACCTTTTTAGAAGGCCTCTGTTTTAAGGGGGGGGGATGTGACGATCCACATTTGACCCTATGGGGGGCGCTATTACATTTGTTGTCCTGTTGACCCTCTCTCTTGGTTCCAGATGGGCACAGGTGGGGGTGATCATCCTAATTGTCCCAGGAACCATAAGAGTGGGTCAAACTGATGGACTCGCTCTCTCCCTTGGTCGACCAGCAGCCGGTTTTGGTTGTTGTTACTATTTACTTTATCATTATTTCCATTTAACATTATATACTTTAATAAATCTCCTATTATTTGTTATCCATGTGTCGTCTCCCTTTTTGTCACCTTGTCCTGAGCCAGACAAGCGTAACAGTACAGTACCTCTTTCCCCTTGAAGAAATCTCACATGTTATCTGAATGAGCATGCACATAGTAAGAGAGGTGTTTTCATTAGGTAGCCTATCGCCATGCAGTATTTCATGCTAATATTGTAATACCAGAGGAGGCCGGCACACGTTTTGGAAACCATTCCTCATTCAATTTCATGCGCTACAATGAGCCCGTCCTCCGATTTCTAACCCCACCAGCCTCCCTACATGCAATTATGTCATGGTAATGACATAATGACTGGATAAAAGCGTCTGCTAAAAGCCCCAAAATATGTCATATACTGATTACTCACACCAGAGCTTTGATATCACACTTCCCTTGGCTGAGCTGCATGTCATACCGCTCCACCTTCAGCAGTATGCTCACAGGAACACTCATCGATGTCGTCACACAACATTTGGGGATGGCTCCTTAAAATACAGTGAGACCATTACTGTTCTAGAATACCATAACAACAGGGGAGGCGGGTGGAGTTAGACAAGGACCAAGGACGGGCTCATTTAATGCATGGAATGGAATTAGGAATGGTGTCAAACACACACATGCATGACCATGAGCCCGTCCTCCAATTTCTACCTTTACCAGCCTCCACTGCATAGTAACACACCATGGCAACATCAGCTGTGCGCTGTGTGCAGTCATCTCATTAAATATACATAATGTAGATCAGTATTATGTCATTTGCCTCATTCTTTTTTTATAAATGCTATGTTCATAATTGTATGCTCTCGAAAAAGCCAATAAACAAAGTTTACATTTGTTTATGTACTTCTACATACTGTAGACCCACGCAGTTCCAAAAGAGACTAAGAAAGTCTCAATCTACAGGGCCCAGTCTTTAAAATAATTCTTTTTTGTATCAGAATGATCTGGATTATTTGTTGCTGTTCAGGATTAGATCAAAGATAGGTGATTTCCCCAATACTACTGAAAATCAGCCAGATGATTGATATTTTTGTTTGTCTGTTTCAGATTTTTGTGTTCTTTTTATATTATTGTGTTATTATTAAGTATGATACCTTGTAAAGCAGCTCTGATTTTCTATTTGTGAGTTTCTTGTTCTTAAAGTGAAAATGTTGATAAATATCATCAATAAATACAATAAATGTTTAGAATGTGAACACATCATTACATTACCTTGTGTGGAGATGACGGAGACACACAGAACCAGAGCCAGAACTCTGAGATCCATCAGTGAGCGATGTGGCGCAGCAGTGTTAGCGTAATGTCCTGAAGCCTGTCAGCCACTCTCTGATCAGTCTCCCCCAGAGGGGTGTCTCTGCTTATATCTGCTCTGTTCATCAGGAAACACGCCTATTTACAGGGGTGTACACATCACTGGTTTTGGCTGGTTCTTTGGTTGTTAAAACCCCTGAAGTGATGATTGATGTTGTTGTGGGAAAGAGAAAGTAAAAGCTAAAGAACACACGTTTCCATTGGCAGAAACAGAAAGCCATGCCATTAAAACCTGCATTATGCGTTTTAGCAAGAACAAGGACACATATTTAAAACTTTAAAAACACATTTATTCATCCAGTCAATCAGTGAATGCAAAATGTCCAATCATAATTCACATTTAAATAAGACACATAAAACAACAACACTTTCCGAGACACAAAAAAACACCCATAAATTAAAATATTACAATAGGTAATTAAAAAGAAATCCATAAAAGAAAATACTAGAAACAAGGAGGTCTTCTCCTCTGTCATTTGTTCATGAAACCTGGCTAAAGCGTTGACAGCAGAGGGTCGAGTTGATCATTCAAGTTTGCGATAACAACATAATAGCAGCCTTGGATAAACTCTCTCCGTCCTATGGGTTATGAATCTGCAAGACACAAATCAAAACATCGCACTCCATTTAGGACAGTGTACCTAGAACTCAAGTTGTAAAAGAAAATCAGGGGGGATGGTGGATTTTATCATATGGGGACAATTTTAGCATCCCCACAGCGTCAGTGACTTTAGTGTCAGTGACTTGGTAAAAATGTCATTGCGTGTGTGCGTGCCCCCTCGCCCACAGTATTTTACTCAATATGCGCAAAACTAAATGTTGAAATAGCAGTAATACCACGTTCATTGATAAAATGACATAAGGGATGGAAAGGGGGGATGGCAGCTTTAGAAGGGGGATGATTTTGACCGTTTTTATTTCATCCCCCCTCAACTCGAGTGCTGAATGTACCACTGTGATATTCAGTCACACTAATAAGGACATGAGCAAGAACAAAACCACACAGACAACAAAGTGGTCTGATGATGCTGATGATGATGATGATGATGATGATGATGATGATGGTGATTGTGGATTCAGAGAGGCAGTGGGAGATGATATCTAATATATGAATATACTATATTATATAAGACAAAGACAATGATCGACCAAATGTGCTTCACCATAAAGCAATGTCTATGGACACATCACAGAGCAGGGATAGGGATAGGGATAGGGTAGACAGTGGCGTGTGTGTTATAGGGTACAGGAGACTGCACAGGGGTGGGGGGGGGGGGCTAACCTACCTCTCTTCTTCCATGAGGGTACGGGTGTGCTGTGAGAGAGAGGGGACTGGTCCTGACAGTCTGAGAAGTGCTGCAGAGGAGAGAAGGAGGGAGGGAGGGAGAGGGGAAGGGGGGAGAGAGGGGAAGGAGAGGGAGGGGAAGGGGGGAGAGAGGGGAAGGAGAGGGAAAGAGGGGAGAGAGGGGAAGGAGAGGGAAAGAGGGGAAGGAGGGAGAGAGGGGAAGGAGAGGTAGAGAGGGGAAGGAGAGGGAGAGAGGGGAAGGAGAGGGAGAGAGGGGAAGGGGGGAGAGAGGGGAAGGAGAGGGAGAGAGGGGAAGGGGGGAGAGAGGGGAAGGGGGGAGAGAGGGAAAGGGGGGAGAGAGGGGAAGGAGAGGGAGAGAGGGGAAGGAGAGGGAGAGAGGGGAAGGAGAGGTAGAGAGGGGAAGGAGAGGGAGAGAGGGGAAGGGGGGAGAGAGGGGAAGGGGGGAGAGAGGGAAAGGGGGGAGAGAGGGGAAGGAGAGGGAGAGAGGGAAAGGGGGGAGAGAGGGGAAGGAGAGGGAGAGAGGGGAAGGGGGGAGAGAGGGAAAGGAGAGGGAGAGAGGAGAAGGGGGGAGCAAGAGAGAGAGCGTGAATAATATGGTAACACATTTGATCAATAAAGCTCTTCATTTTACAGACAAAAATCTCAACAAGGTGCTTGAGAGAATGAGAGACGGAGAAAACAAAAGACCCCTTTCCTTCCTTTGATTGACAGCGACATCAATTCCAAGTTTCGTTATCACCCACATCAAAACAGTATGAGTCATGTGTGAGCAAGAGCTGAAGGGCTCTGTTTGGACCTGTTCTCTTCAAAGCCTCCCTAATCAACTTAATGGGCAGTTTGGCATAACTAAGAAAACAGGAATCAATCAATTTTACCACCAGTGAATTAATTTCACAATCCAGTGGCATGACAGTTTGGAAGGGGCTTGTGCTGACTTGTGCGGCACTAACAGTGCAGAGCTCTATGTTTACAAGCATGTAAGGCCTACATTACGCCTTAACACTTAATCAGCCGTGAGGTGTTAAACAGCACCAGTGAGTACAAAAAAAAATCTACCTTTGCACTCGATCAAATTTCAGGACCCTCCTTTCATGACTTTTCCTAGATATGTGCGTTCTACAACCCAGCATCTTTACATTTTCAAAATCGAGTTAGTATAAAGCGATTTTGCAGTATTTCTGTGTGTGTCTGTGTATTTGCCTTGGAATTCGGCTGCCATCTTTTTCTCCAAGGCTGCAATTCTCTTTTATATCAGCAGAGGTAGCAAGGGGGCACACACTGTGCTCAACCTTCAGGCTTCAGTGCTGAATTAGATACAGTGGATAAGACTGATATTTGTAACATAATGTGTTTATATATAGGCTATATATAGCAATAGTGATACATAAGATATGTATATGTACAGACAGTTATGAAAATGATAAACTGTATCAATCCCTTCAGATTTGTTGGAGCTGAGGGTTTTCTTTCACCCAAGTTCCATGCAATAGTGATAAGATATTATGATATGTGTAGCCTATGTACAGTTATGAATGATACACTGCACAGTATGTACCTATCAAGCTGTGTGGTATTACATAGGTACCACAGCAAAGTAGTTCATCAACAAATATTATATAACAAACAGATATTTATAATATTGTATATAATGTCTTTTTTGTATATCACTGTAGACCACGTTGTAGTAGTAGCCAATTGCAGAGTGTATTCATTATTTTGTTTGTTTGAATCCTCACTGTGTTAATGTTTTGCAGTGAACAAACAATTGTTGGGTGAATAAACTGTCTCTTGCCGTGAAATGTGTACATCAAATAAAATGATGTCGGCGATGATTATGCCTGTACAGCGCTGTCAATTTTCAAATAATGCTATAGGCTATATATATCTATCTACCCTCCCTCCACCCCCACCCAGAGAGCTTTGGACTGTCTGGATATGAACACTTGATCTCTGCACTTTATATTTATATTAATTATGACTCTTGCACTTTGATGTTGGTTTGCACTGTCTTGTCCTGTCTTGCACCTGTCCTGCTGTAAACCGTGCTCCATTGTTCCAAACCAAATTCCTAACATGTTTACATGTCATGGCAATAAAAGTCTTCTGATTCTGATTCTGATTCTGATTCTGATATGAATGTTCAGTTGTGATATGAAGTAGCCAACAATTCTCATGTCGACCATGATAATAATAGGCTACAACAAGGTTGAAAGGACTGTAAGGTGAATAGTTCAATGGGAGTATGCTCCATTCGCCCCCGGGGCGTCGATTAGGACACACATGACAGGAGATTGACTTTGTGTTCAGGTTTCTTTAGTGGGTTCAGACAGGGTACAGTTCAGGCATGGGTAGGATGATTGCAAACACTACAATGGGTGTATGTGTGGTTCTGCAATAAACAGAAAGAGGTATTACAGTACACATGTTGTTACTAATCTGAATTATAACACCAACTTAAGACAGTACTCGAATAACAATCTCTGCGGCGTGAACTGCGCAGAATGCACTGTGCACTTAAGGTGGCAGGTGATATTACGCACAGCTTAGCTCTTAAGGTGGAAATGATAACCAAATATAACAATCGTGAACTTAGAACATTGGAACCTTTCTAACAGGTATGGAGGTTGTTTAAATCATGCTGAGTCATAGCGGTATTGCTAACCTCTGGGCAGCCAGCTAGCCGTGTTTTTCATATGTGCTAGCTAGCTAGCTTGAAAGTGATGAACGAAACTCTTTTCGTTTTTTGTGATGGCAAGTTCAGGAGTTGGACGTTCTCTTGAAATTATATTCTTTTTTTCCTCAAATGTCCTCAGAGAAAACGGCACCGAACACAACGTTTCTATTGAATTAATATCACTCATATTGACAGTGTGGCGATGGCGATGAGGTCAACTGTCAACTGCCGTTAAAAATTCAAAATACTAGTAGAGTTGCGCATGCGGGGTTGCCAGATGGGATTGACAATTTACAGCCTAACCAATCTATATAACCGCTAAATACAGTAGCCCATTCGGCTGTAACCCGCCCCATCTGGCAACCCTGTGCGCATGCGTGTTCACAGACAGCTTTTTGCTCATCAAAATGATCACGTTCAGTAAACAGGCCGACTGCACTGTACCTACACTGTAAAAAATCGCAAGTTGACTCAACTTAAAATAATTTGTAACCTGGTTGCCTTAAAATCTTGAGTAATTTCAATTCACAATTAAGTTTAGCCAGGAAAGGATGTCAAGTAATAACAACTCACAATTACGTTTCTCCAACTTAAAAGACCAAGTTCACAGGACTCTAATTAAAGCAAGTAAACCATTGGGTGAACTTGTTTTTTTTTGTCAAATGAACAAATATTTTTGTTGCATCAACACCTTTTCTCAAATTCTCTCAACTCACCCTTTAGTGTCTCTTACTTAGAATAATTAGTTCAGCTGACAAACTGTGTTGTCAATAAATCACTGAATGAACTAACTAACCTAAGTCTCATCAACTTATTTGTTTTAGCAGTACCAACAAAGTTATTCAAGTTGTTTAAACTTGACTTTAGGTTCAGTTAACATAGAATCCTACGGCAACCAGGTAACTTTCAGTGAAAGTTGTCTGTACTAGCAATCTTAAATTCAGACATTTCCAAACTGGACGAAGTGAATTGCTTAAACAATTAATCAAAACATACATGTATTTATTTATTTTTTACAATATTTTACAGTATAAGTGCACTTACAGGTTGTTTTTCCAGTAAAAAATAATAAAATCAAACTTTGTTTCAACAAAAGAGACCCCTCAAAAAAGCAAATTTCTCACATTGACATGGCACTAATTACTGTAAGAACAATATAATAACACATAGCATAATAACTCTCTCCCTCTCTCCTTCATCTCTCTCCTCTCTCCCTCCTTCCTGCTCTCTCTCCCTCTCTTCCCTCCTAATTTTGACCGAAAAAAGTATGGTATATATGAGGAACATTCGCAGCACATTACTAATAATACACAGAATGAACAAACATTTATATTTTACAGTATAAGTGCACTTACAGTTTGTTTTTCAGTAAAAAAACATAAACAATATTTATTTATTTTCCTGTT